>NC_073258.2:1260000-2510000 GCF_029289425.2 Pan paniscus | reverse complement strand
TTAATATCAGGGAGAAATGTTTAAATCTGTCTATGCCATATGTGCCTCTGGCTTATTGCCCAATTAATTGTAGTCTCAGGCTAAACTTTGGTTTCTGTCTTTAATTTTTGTCAGAAGAAATATAACTGATCTCAAAACATCTGCTTTTATTGTAGGGGCTCGTGCTGCCATCTCCATTCCTGTCTCTTTTCTTGCAATCTGGGTGGAAGTTCTTTAATATGAACATTTCAACCACCTTCATTCTACCATGTCCACTATCAGCACATTCAAACTGATCCAGCCAAGGCTGTCATCTTAGGCCAGGGATTTTTTAGGAATCTATTTTGCTGTGATGCGGCTGGCACCCCTTTGACTCACTGTATCACCCCAGGGTTCTTTTCATTTCAGAAGCCCAAGAGGGCAGAAAAAGAAGTAGGTGAGCAATTAAACACTCTGAGTCAGGAGCGTCTCCCCTTGCGTTAAGCGATGTTGTAGAACATCGATGTTCTACATCGATGTTGGCGACTGGTACCATTTTGTCCACTTGATTGGAAAAGCCAGTCAATAATTTCAGGTCACTGTTGGCTTTAGAAGAAGAGCCCAAAGGCAACAAGCAAAGGCGCTGATGTCCAGTCGCCTTCTAGAAGCATTTTCACTTTCCCTTAAGGTTTCCCTTGATGAACATAGAAGTACTGTATGTAGAATTGACCCAGTGCTGCCCTGGCAACTTTGTATATTAGGCCAAATTTACATTTCTTACCTTTATGAGAGGCACCCTGGTAGGCTAGTGGAGTTACACACAAAGTCTGATCTCAGCTGCACTGTCCAGAAATGCGACACGGTCCAATCAAATAACATTCTCTGAGCCTGTTTCTTTAGCTGTGAAAGAAGAATAGCATACCCATCTAGAAAGGCAGCTTATTGTATTTGATTGGTCTTTTATTTTCTATGAAACTGTGTTTAACACAGTAATTATTTTCATTTGTGTACTACATTTGTGTTGTGTTTTTGGTTTTAGTTTTGTTTTTGAAATGGAGTCTTTTTTTTAGTGGTTTTTTGTTTTGTTTTGTTTTGTTTTGTTTTTGAGATGGAGTCTTTCTATTGTCACCCAGGCTAGAGTGCAGTGGCGTGATCTCCGCTCACTGCAACCTCCACCTCCCAGGTTCAAGTGGTTCTCCTGCCTCAGCCTCCTGAGAAGCTGGGATTACAGGTGCCCACCACCATGCCCAGCTAATTTTTAAAATATATTTTTAGTAGAGATGGGGTTACAACATGTTGCCCAGGCTGGTCTCAAACTACTGACGTCAAATGATCCACCCGCCTTGGCTTCCCAAAGTGCTGGGATTATAGGCATGAGCCACCGCGCCTGGCTTGTTTTAAAATAAGGGTTTCTTGGCTAGGCATGGTGGCTCACATCTGTAATCCCAGCACTTTGGGAGGCCAAGGTCAGTGGATCACCTGAGGTCAGGAGTTCGAGACCAGCCTGACCAATATGGAGAAACCCTGTCTCAACTGAAAATACAAAATTAGCCAGGCGTGGTGGTGCATGCCTGTAATCCCAGCTACTCAGGAGGCTGAGGAAGGAGAATTGCTTGAACCCAGGGGGCAGAGATTGCAGTGAGCTGAGATCACACCATTGCACTCCAGCCTGGGCAATGAGCAAAACTCTGTCTCAAAATAAAAAAAAGATTTCTTAAAATGATATTTTCAGTATTTTATAGATGATGTGTAAGCAGCAATCTTAATAGGATGTTACCCGACACTTTGCGAGACTGGCAGCTGATTTGATCCAGATGTCTCTAATTCTTTTTTCTTTTTCTTTTTCTGTTTTTTTTTTTTTTTTTTTGTTTATTTTTGACAGAGCCTTGCTCTGTCCCCCATGCTGGAGTGCAGTGGCATGATCTCGGCTCACTGTAACCTCCACCTCCCGGGTTCAAGCGATTCTCCTGCCTCAGTCTCCCGAGTAGCTGGGATTACAGGCGCGCGCCACCATGCCCAGCTAATTTTTTGTATTTTTGGTAGAGACAGCATTTCACCATGTTGGCCAGGCTGGTCTCGAACTCCTGACCTTAGGTGATCTGCCTGCCTCGGCTTCCCAAAGTGTTAGGATTACAGGCGTCAGCCACTGTGCCTGGCCCAGATGTCTCTAATTCTAACATGAGATATATTGCAGGATCATAGCAGAGTGAGTTGCTGATGTATCCAGAAGGAAACGAGCATGGAACTCTCATGACAGCTGTCCTGAGAAGTGTGTGTGTGCTGTGCTTGAATATCTCACTGCTCATTTATACACAGGCTTTCTGGTGACTGAGTTAACAGTATCTGTTTCATAAATAATGTAGCCCTCTTTCTTTCTTTCTCTCTCTCTCTCTTTTTTTTTTTTTTTTGAGACAGGGTCTTGCTCTGCTACCCAGGCTGGAGTGCAATGGTGCAGTCTCAGCTCACCGCAACTTCAGCCTCCTGGGTTCAAGCAATTCTCCTGCCTCAGCCTCCCAAGTAGCTGGGATTACAGGCATGCGCCACCACGCCTGGCTAATTTTTTCTTCTTTTTTTTTTTTTTGAGACGGAGTTTTGCTGTTTTTGCCCAGGCTGGAGTGCAATGGCACAATCGTGGCTCACCACAATCTTTGCCTTTTGGGTTCAAGGGATTCTCCTGCCTCAGCCTCCCGAGTAGCTGGGATTACAGGCATGTGCCACCACACCCGGCTAATGTAGTTTTAGTAGAGACGGGGTTTCCCTATGTTGGTTAGGCTGGTCTCAAACTCCTGACCTCAGGTGATCTACCCGCCTTGGCCTCTCAAAGTGCTGGGATCACAGGCATGAGCCATCACTCCTGGCCTAATTTTTGTATTTTTAGTAGAGAGAGGGTTTCACTCTGTTGGCCAGGCTGGTCTCGAATTCCTGACCTCAAGTTATCTGCCTGCCTCGGCCTCCCAAACTGTTGGAATTACAGGCGTGAACCACCATGCCTGGCCAGCTCTATTTCTTTAAGCCTACATGTTTTGCACTTGTTAAAAGTATTTGAACATACAATTACTCAGCTTCCCTTGTTTACGCGTGAATTTTGTATAATCTTAAATATTTTTTCCAATCTAAGCTTTATTTTATCCCGTTTCTTCTATATTTGTGTAACTTTAGGAGGCTATTTCTTCATTGAAAGTTTTTTCTCAAAAGCCTTAAGATAGAACATAGTTCTTGGCAGCAATTTGAAAGTTATTTGAGGAGAAGGGGAGACTTACAATGATGATTCAAATGAAGGAAACTAAAAAGTAATGAAGCAAGGCAGAGGAAAAAGCAGTACTCACTTGAGCACATCCCAAAAGAGTAACATTTCAAATGTAACTAGAAAAAAGTATGCTGAAGTTCGCAATACAGAAATAATTATTAATAAGATAGCTTTAAAGCCCTGCTCAGCTTTTGAATGTTGGGAATTGACCCAGAGGTGGCTGTAACCTAAGATGGTTCCTTCATTAATGACCATTTTTTCTTTTTCAAGATGATGATTATTCCCCACCTTCTAAGAGACAAAGACCAACGAGCCACCACAGCCACCAGTCCCAGAACCCGCCAATGCTGGGGAACAGAAAATGAGGGAGTTCAACTCTGGTAAGTTCTCAGCGAAATCCATGACCTTTTCCTTTATCTTCTGGACTCTCAATGTGACTGATGAAAGTTACCACATGCTCTGCAGGGGGAAATGGTTTAGCATGTGTTACTACATCTTAATCACATCTTTGTAAAGCCAGGAGCATTTTACAAGTCACGTTACAGACATTGTTTAAACATAGTCTGTATTTACCAAAGTATAGGACATTGTATCATCTCATATTAATTAGTTAGTTGGCTCAAAATTCGTGCTAATGACTTAGTAATTCAGTGATTTCTGTTAGCTTTAAAACCTTTATTTCAGAACTATTTCACCTCTTGGTTTTCATTTTTGCTGTGTGTCACTGCCTGCCGGCTGCTAATTTATTAACTCCCAGTGAATCATGTGTCCTGTGAAGGGACTGAATATTAGTGGCAATTTATGTTGATGATTTGTATTTTGAATAAATAGTTTGAATACATAGAACATTAAGCTTGTATACATTTTGAAAATAGTATTTTAATATTCTACTGTGTCATAGTTACAATGATTGGATATATATTGAATTTATATGTACTTGAAGTTGTTATATGTTTATGGTCTTTAGCATTCTAACGTGCAATTGTATATCTGTTAAGTCTTTTTTTTTTCAAGATTAGACTGATTTATTGAGGCATCTGTTTGATGCCACATTAAGTGGCCCAGGCTTTGTGTAGGGGTTGAGGTTAAAGCAGGAAGAAGGGTGGTGAGAGGCGGGGTACCAGGATTAGGTTGGAATACCTGGGGGTGCTCTGAGGCTCCCTAAGTTTCCCTGGTCTTGGCCGGCTGTGCTGCTGGCCTGGGCATCTGATGGGCCTGCAAGGGTGGTCCAGGGGCTAGGGCAGGGACTTTGGAGTCACGCCGTTGGCTTTGAATCCAGACTCGTACACTTGGTAGCTGTGAACTCTCCATGCCTCAGGGACCTGCAGAACTGAGCTCTGTCTGAGCCAGGTTCCATCCAGGCACTGCGCATCCATCCAGAGGGGCACTGCCTCAGGCTGCTCGCTATTCACTGCCTTCTCAAGCAGACCCTTGTCTCCTTCTAGGCCCTCACAATCCAGTGGAGGAGACGAAACTCATCTGCCTCTGTCCCTCTGGGCACGCCTCATGCCAGTTGCATCTGTGGACAGGGGCCATGCTCCTGGGCTTCCAAAGTTGGAGAAAGCTGCCAGGCTCAGGTGGGTACATCACAGCAGCTGCTGCCCTCTGAACACAGTGACAAAAGAACACTCTGGGCCTGGAGCCCTGGTCTGGGGCATTGGGCAAGGCTGTTGCACTTCTCTGATCCCATTTCCCCATCTGGAAAGTGCGCTGATTGTATCTCCCTGTGGGCACTGAGGGCTCAGTGTTAGTTTGAGAGCCAGCATCTCGGGTTTGGGCTGTAATTCCCCGTCAGCCCCACAGCTGCGGGGAACCAGGGACTTTGTTGGGATTACCCTAGGCATCAGTTTAGCTTCCTGCCCCTGGCTTGGGCTCAGCACCTGAAGTAGTCTAGGGGGTAGGTGGTCCTGGTGGGGGCTGGGGCTTTTACCCAGACTGAAGTCACACCCAGAGCCAGAAGTCTTGGTGCCTGCTCTGGGCAAAGGTGCCAGCCTGTGCGACAAGAGCGAAACTCCGTCTCCAAAACAAAAACAAAAAAGCTTGCATCATTTCAAGGGGCTCACACCTCCCTAAGAGCCTGGTAATTGGCTGGCTCTGGTGTGCATCTGGCCCCGAGGGTGTAGGTAACACCCCACCTTACCTGGTTTCTTCCTGCCAGGGCCAATCTTCAGACCTCAGGACTTTACAGCCTATCCCACCTCCCCTCTGGCCAGCCTTGAGCCCTTGTGGGTCCAGCACTTTTTCCAGGCTGTCTCCTGGTTGTCCTTCTGCCTCGAGGCCTGGCTCATGCTGCTCCCCCTCCCACTCTCCAAGACCCACAAGGACCACTCCACACCCAGCTCAGCCCCATCCCCTCAGATAGTCCTTTCTCTTTCCTCAGGTGGCCAGGTGCATATCTTGGTGTGAGGACCTTCGCTGTATCTGGGAATGCCTACTGGTTACCTCGGTAACAGAGAACAAGGCATTTACCTGATATGAGTGCCTTGGTTCACTGTCTACATGGCTAGGGAGGGAATCAATAATAGGCTTTTCACTTGCTGCAAGGGCCAGTTCTCCTGGCCCCATGGCTCTAGGGATGGAGGACGCTGCAGGAGATGCAGCGCTCACTTCCCAGCTGAGGACTGTGGGTCATCTCAGGGCGATTTCACAGTCCCCACATGCCCCACCCCCTCAGCTCTGCAAATACCAAGCAGTGCAGCCTGCCTAGGGGATGATGGGCTCGAGAGTGCCCAGGTAGTGCCCAGAGTGCCCTTGGCAGGCCCCTCACCTGGCTGCTTCCACAGCTCTGTAGCAAGAGTTCTAACCTTTTTTGACCGTGAAGCCTGCTGAGAATAAGAGCTGTGGACTGTTTTCCCAGAAAGGCATGTACATGCTCTCCACACAAAACCTTTCATCGTGGCCAAGCACAGTGGCTCATGTAATCCCCGAACTTTGGGAGGTGGAGCCAGTCGGATCACCTGAGGTCAGGAGTTCAAGACCGGCCTGCCCAACATGGTGAAACCCTGTCTCTACTAAAAATACAAAAAATTAGCCAGACGCGGTGGCAGCCACCTGTAATCCCAGCTACTCCAGAGGCTGAGGCAGGAGAATCACTTGAACCTGGGAGGCGCAGGTTGTAGTGTGGTGAGATCACGCCACTGCACTCCAGCCTGGGCGACAGGAGCGAAACTCTGTCTCAAAAAACAAAACAAAACAAAACCTTGCATCCTTTCAGGGGGCTCACACCTCCCTAAGGGCCCAGTAATTAAACCCTTTGGGCCTGAGGGTGAGAAACTTTGTCTCAGTTCTTCCCCAAGTGATCAGCCCAGGGGTAAGGAAGGAGAAGCCAGAAAGCAGGACCCATGAGAAGGGCCCCCTCCTGGAGTTTGAGGCCCACTCCCTCCTGCCCCTGCCTCTCCTCTGTCCAGGACTCCTCCCTGCTCTGACCCACTCCTGGGGCCATAACCATGGGGAGTTGTGGTTTTCTACAGGCCCCTGGGCACAAAGTGGGCAGGCTCACCTGGAGGTGATCAGAGTAACATGGCAGGAAGTGAGGGGGAAAGCCGCCCTGGAACTGCGCCTCTCTGCCCCCTGACGTCACTGGCGTGCACTCCTCCCTCCCCTCAGGCAGTGGCATGAGTTCCATGTGAGCGCTGTCCTGCTCCCTCTGCTGCCTCTTTTTTTTCTTGGGGCTGCCATAACACTTTCCCTTCCCCAGCCCTGCCAACCTGGTGGGACATTGGGCTTCCCTCTCACAGGGTCCTGGGGACAGGCCCATCCTTTATCATACCCACAGAGAGACCCTTTTTTTCTTCAGGACCTGGGGAGCAGCCAGGTTCCGTGAGTTAAATGCAGATCTGAACCAAGCTGGGATTGGGGTACACACTCTCCTCTACTGAAAAGTAGCTAGGGATTCCAACTAGGTGAGGAGAGTGGGGCAGAGCCAGACCAGACAAGGACTGATCACCTGGAAAAAGCCTGCCGTCAGAGGTCTTGGCAAATGCTGGGTGCAGTGGCTCACTCCTGTAATACCAGCACTTTGCGGGGCTGAGACAGGTGGACTACTTGAGGCAAGGAGTTCGAGTCCAGCCTGGGCAACATGGCAAAACCGCATCTCTACTAGAAATACAAAAATTAGCTAGGCATGCTACACTCCTGTAATCCCAGCTACTCAGGAGACTGAGGCAGGAGAATCACTTGAACTGGGGAGGCAGAGGTTGAAGTGAGCCGAGATTGTGCCCCTGCACTCCAGTCTGGGAGACAGAGTGAAACTGGCCTCAAACAAAAAAGAATATGGCCTTGGCAGAGAGGGGCCAGCCCAGCAGTGCCTTCCCTTGGGTTTCTCCTGGGTAGGCCTCTGCCATGAGGAGGTGCTTCCTTCTGCCTGTCCATGGCCCACAGCAATGGAATGTCTGCTTCTGGGGGTTGGGTGGGAGACTGCTGGCAGAACTGGAAACCTTCAGGTGGGGTTTTTTTGTTTTGTTTTGTTTTCGAGATGGAGCGTCGCTCTGTCACCCGGGCTGGAGTGCAGTGGTGGAATCTCAGTTCACTGCAACCTCTGCCCCCCTGGGTTCAAACAATTCTCTTGTCTCAGCCTCCTGAGTAGCTGAGATTACAGGCATGTGCCACCATGCCCGGCTAGTTTTTGTATTTTTTGTATAGATGGCATTTCACCATGTTGGCTGGGCTGGTCTCGAACTCCTGACCTCAAGTGATCCACCCATCTCGGCCTCCCAAAGTGCTGGGATTACAGGCATGAGCCACTGAGCCCAGCCCCTTCATGGGGGTTTTGAGGCTTCACTACAATACTAGTTTCCTGTGGCTGCTGCAACAAATTACCACACACTTAGTGACTTAAAACAACCAAAATGTATTCCCTTACAGGTCTGAAGGCCAGAATTCTACAGTAAGTCCTACTGAGTCAAGGTGGGAGCAGGGTCGGTGGCCTCCGAAGCTCTGAGGGAGAATCCATTTCCTGGCCGTAGAGGTGGCCTGCACTCCTCAGCTTGTGCTGCCCGTCTCGAATGACTGGAGTTTCCTGCTTCTGTCACTACACCTCCCACCCTCTCCATCACCTGCTCTGCTCTTACAAGGATCCGAGTGAGTACATCAACCCCAAAAGCCAAAGACCCTTAACTTCATTATATCTGCAAAGCCCCCTTTGCCATATAAGGTCATGTTCACCAGTTCCCGGGATTAGGATATGGGCATCTTGGGGGCATCAGCCTGCTACAGCTAGGCTGCAAAACTGTTACACCCTCCTGGTGTTTCAATGATTGGGAGAAAAAGGGTTGGCATTTTTTGCTTAGGGGTCCCTCTTAAACTTGTATCTGTAAGGTCGGGGGTCCCTCTTAACCTTGTGTTTTTGTTTTTGTTTTTTTTGAGGTGGAGTCTTGCTCTGTCATCCAGGCTAGCAGTGGCGTGATCTTGGCTCACTGCAATGTCTGCCTCCTGGGTTCAGGTGATTCTCCTGCCTCAGCCTCCTGAGTAGCTGGGACTACAGGCGCCCGCCACCATGCCCTGCTGTTTTGTATTTTTGGTAGGGACGGGGTGGGGTTGGGGCTAGGGAGGGGGGTTTTGGCTATGTTGCCCTGAGCTCAAAGCGATCCGCCTGCCTCTGCTGCCAAAGTGCTGGGATTACAGGCCTGCACCACTGCACCCGGCTGCTGTAAAGTCTTATTTCACACAGCTGAGACATGTTTTAGGAAGTTTGCTAAAAGACCCCTGGAGACCGCCTCTTTGTGACCTCCCTGTTATTGTGTTTAATTTGATTGAACTTTTCTGCCCTCCTGCTTTTCAGCTTCTCTAATAGTCTCCCATTAAACCAATTCTAAGAACCACCAAAAAGGGGAAATTTTTTCTTGAAAGCAGTAAAATGATATGGACTGTTAGAATGTAAAATATATGAAATCAGTCATTATACGTTAGTGCTGCTCTGACATAGGGACATGTTATTGAGAAGCAACTTTTGCTTGATTTTCAGAGAAATGGAATCATCGTATCGCTGATCTACGTAAACAAACTGAAGAATTGTCTGAAAGAAAATATGGTATGTCTAAACTGGAAAAGTCCTGTAATCTTATGTTCATGGGCGTTTACACAATGGAGTTACTGTTCATCATGGGGGTACCGTGGACAAGCCCAGGGCTGCCGGCGAGTCATGCCATCCTTACACGTTTCTCCTTGCAAGGTGCTTTGTAGTGTCTACACACTTTGTTTCTAGATTGCTGCAAAGCTGAGGAAAAGTTGTATTTCTTTAGTTATTAGTTAGCATTTCTTTTAAACTTTCAGTATGGAGATTGGAAATTTATTTACATATTTATTGCAAAGCCCTGGATCTTAGGAATTTCATTGGATAATTTATTTATTTTTTTTGAGACGGAGCCTCACTCTGTCGCCCAGGCTGGAGTGCAGTGGCACGATCTCGGCTCACTGCAACCTCTGCCTCCCGGGTTCAAGCAGTTCTCTGCCTCAGCCTCCCGAGCAGCTAGGATTACAGGCACCAGCCACCACGCCTGGCTGATTTTTGTATTTTTAGTAGAGACGGGGTTTCATGATCTTGGCTAGGCTGGTGTTGAACTGCTGACCTCCTGATCCACTCACCTCAGCCTCCCAAAGTGCTGGGATTACAGGTGTGAGCCGCCATGCCTGGCCAAATATTATTTTTTTAAATGAATTGTTTCTCTTAGTCTGCTTTGTTAAATTTGGAATTCATCTGGGCGCGGTGGCTCACACCTGTAATCCCAGCACTTTGGGAGGCCAAGGCAGGCAGATATCTAGGTCGGGAGTTCGAGACCAGCCTGACCAACATGGAGAAACCCCGTCTCTACTAAAAATACAAAATTAGACGGGTGTGGTGGCGCATGTCTGTAATCCCAGGTATTCGGGAGGCCAAGGCAGGAGAATCGCTTGAACCCAGGAGGCAGAGGTTGCAGTGAGGCGAGGTTGGCACCATTGCACTCTAGCCTGGGCAAAAAGAGCAAAACTCCATCTCAAAATAAATAAATAAATAAAATGTTCAGTACTCACCAAGGTGCCCCTGTTGTCTCTACTTTTATCTTGATGCATCACTGAATTGATGTTAGATTTCAAATTCATCATTGCCCTGATACTATTCTATCCTGAAGCCACCTTTATATAGTGATGAAAGAAATTAGCGATTTGTTATTATCCTCTCTCTGTTGGTATACATCAAATACTCACCTAAAAAAGAGCAACAACCAGTGGAAAACATGATGTTTTTATTTGGGTGACTATTTACTTGTAACCTACTAGCAAACTATAAAATTGTATGATATGCAGAATTTTAACTGAATTGCTTTAAGTGAACATTTAAACATGATAAACAATATTGATGGTATTTATGTTAATATACTTAAAATGAACATTTTTCTTCATCATGAGTAATATAACCTACTCCTCAATGAAAACCTAGCACTAAATTTGCTAATGAATTCAATAACATTTCCATAATATTTTTAGTTACATGCTTAAGGTTCTCTTAGTGTTTCTCCCACTTTTTAATAGCTTATGCCTTTTTCACCTTTGGTTTTTTTTTGGTTCATTTTAAAGCAAAAATCTCACAACATGTGATATCTGGAAACACCGTAACCTAGTGGTAAGACCATAGGCCCTGGGGACACAGGCTGGCCACGTCTCTTCTCCTGTCTGAGCTTTAGTATCCTCTTTTGTGGTCATGAGAACTGAAGATCTGTCCCGAAGATTTGATAAGATAGTAAAGTGCTTCACATAATACCAGACATATAAATACACAGTAAATGCTTCCTCCTTATATTTTTATTGATTGATTGATTGAGACAGAATCTTGCTCTCTTGCCCAGGCTGGAATGCAGTGGCGTGATAATGGTTTCTGCAACCTCCACCTCCTGGGTTCAGGCAATTCTCCTGCCTCAGCCTCCTGAGTAGCTGGGATTACAGGTGCCTGCCACCATGCCCAGCTAATTATTGTACTTTTAGTACAGACGGGGTTTTACCATGTTGGCCAGGCTGGTCTCGAACTCCTGACCTCATGATCTGCCTGCCTCGGCCTCCCAAACTGCTGGGATTACAGGTGTGAGCCACTGTGCCCAGCCTGTCTTTTCTCTTCACACCCGCAGTTCATGATGAAATGTTAAATATGTACTAGTGGATATTACTTTGCTGAATATTGCCTAGTGAATATTAAGTATTTATTCTCACCTTTCAGACATGAACTTATGAATTCAACAGGTGAAGATTTACAACTTAATAAATCAACTTTGTGAGGTACGTCTTCAGTCTTAAGTCAGATTAGAAGATTATGTGAGGTAATTAACACTTAACATTGATTTAATGGTAGCTTCCACATGAAATAGTATGCCTCTAAGTATTAATTATGTCCTAGGACAGGAGAATTGATGTTGTCAAAATTCTCATACTCTCTAGAACAATAAACTCATTTTCTTTTTATTAGTAAATATTGCATTTATGGGTAGACAAAACTGAAAGGACAATATTTGTTCTACTTTTGAGATGCAAGATTCATCTGGCATAATGCATTGAACAGGTTATTATTGAAGTCTACACCAGTCAACTGAATAAGCATTCATCAAATGTCCATGATATGCAGGACATAAGTTTTCTTTTAGAGTATGGAACCATGCATATTATCTTTTAATTAGATGATTTAGTTAGATATGTTTTTAAAGAACTAGAAATATAATTGATTTTCTTGTTTTGGCTCTGGAGTGGAGTGGGGACGAAACAGAATGGATTCACACTGTTTAGATTTACTAAAATGGAAGGATTGCAGCAAGATCATATCCCTAGTCTCCCCATAGCAAATGTCACCTGCTAGCTGTTTTTTTTTTTTTTTTTTGGAGGTTGAAGTTTTGTTCTGTCACCCACGCTGGAGTGCAGTGGTATGATCTCAGCTCATGGCAAGCTCACCTCCTGGGTTCAAGCAATTCTCCCTGCCTCAGCCTCCTAAGTAGCTGGGATTACAGGCCTCTGCCACCACGCCTGCCTAATTTTTGTATTTGTAGTAGAGTTGGGGTTTCACCATGTTGGCCAGGCTGGCCTTGAACTCCTGACTTCAGGAGATTCACCTGCCTCAGCCTCCCAAAGTGCTTGGGATTATGGGTGTGTCACTGCACTTGGATTTAATGGGATATTTCACTACAGACTTTGGTAAACAGAATATTAGCATTTTTGGTGTTCTTTTTATTTTACTCATACTATTTTTCTTTGGACTCAATCACAATAACAGAATTAAAGATCAAAGTGTAAAAGTTAAAGACCAGTACAGATTCAATAATTATTCTTTTCTACATACTGTGTTTAAATGATATCCCTTTTTCTTTTTGTTCTTATAGCTCGAGCTGTAAAAGCCAAAGGTCCAGTGATGATCCCATACCCTTTTTTCCAGTCTCATGTTGAAGATTTTTATGTAGAAGGCCTTCCCAAAGGAATTTTTTTTTTTTTTTTGAGATGGAGTTTTCACTCTTATCGCCCAGGCTGGGGTGCAATGGCGCAACCTTGCTGGTCACTGCAACCTCTGCCTCCTGGGTTCAAGAGATTCTCCTGCCTTAGCCTCCCAAGTCGCTGGGATTACAGGTGCCCACCACCACACCAGGCTAATTTTTGTATTTTTAGTGGAGATGGGGTTTCACCATGTTGGCCGGGCCAGTCTCGAACTCCTGACGTCAAGTGATCTTCCCGCCTCGACTCCTGACATCAAGTGATCTTCCCGCCTCGGCCTCCCAGAGTGCTGAGATTACAGACGTGAACCCATGCCTGGCCAGGAATTTTGTTTTTTAGGAAGGCTTTCTACTAATGGAATTCCTGGCCTTGAGAGGATGTTACTTTCGAAGGAAAGGATTTTTTTGTTATTAAAAGGTAAGATGCCTGGATTCTTATTGGACTGTTATCTGTGTTATGAGTAATCCATCTTTAGTCATTCACCAGTAGGGTTGTATTTAATTAAGTCTGAGTTATTTTATGGTGGTTTTGTTTTGTTTTGTTTTGTTTTTACCGAGTTTTGTTCTCATTGCCGTGGCTTGAGGGCAATGACGTGATCTCAGGTCACCACATTCTCTGCCTTCCAGGTTCAAGCAATTCTCCTGCCTCAGCCTCCTGAGTAGCTGGATTTACAGGCATGCGCCACCATGCCTCGCTAATTTTTTGTATTTTTAGTAGAGATGGTGTTTCACCATGTTGACCAGGCTGGTCTAGAACTCCTGACCTTGGGTGATCCACCCGCCTCGGCCTCCCAAAGTGCTGGGATTACAGGCATGAACCACTGCGCCCAGCCTGGGCCTGCTTCTTTCTCTTTTTCTTTTTTTTTCATTAGCAGCTTAAAATTGGTGCCTTATTCAGACACAAGCAAAAGGACATTAGCCCAGCTATGGAAATAGGTGAGAGCCCATATATGATTTTCCTAGTTTCTCCTCCCCCTTTGCTTTTTGCTCTCTTGTTAGTATATTAATTGTTTTCACTCTCTGAATCTTTTTTCCCCATTTCTTTGGCAGACATTTTTACTTGTCTTGGAAGAGTAGGTGAAGAGCTGTTTTTAGGAGTCTTTGAAAGGGTACAGTATGGGTGACAGTCTTGGCTAATGGTAACATCCAGGGAGCTGGGGTCAGCGTGAGCTGGAATCAGTTCAAATTAGCAAAGCACTGGCACTCAGTGGCAGGAATACAAGTGACTGCAAAGTGTTAAACACATCTGGAAAGGGATACTGACATCATCCTCAGAATCTGTGGGGAGTTCACATAGCCAGTTAAGACCCATTCCTCTTTGACCCTATAAAGATTCTTTAAAGAATAATACCCTTAGTGGTTTTCTAGCCAGCTTGCCTGCTTATTTATCTTTGAGGACGACATGCCTTGTGGAGCTCCACAGGCCCCAGAGGGGTATGGATTCTGCATTTAAAAGTGCTGAAGCTGAGAGACTGGGTCTTGGTGGACCCTGAGAGGTCTGTTTCTCCTCTACTCATTGTTCCTTTTTTTCCCGACAGCTGGCATTGCTGTTTAAATGGGTTGTTCTTTGCTGTTTTAAGTTGTTTCATAGTGGTGTGTCAGGATTCGGGTTTTCTTAATACTTTCCAAGCTGGTGACTTGAGTGGTGGTTAGGGAGGAAATGTTTTAGGGCTGTTCTGGAGCTATTGAGGTCAGGTGTCTAGATACTCCCAGCTTGTCTGTTGAGGAGAATGCTGTTCTCATTGTGCTGCCTTTGGTGGTGCTGTGTGTGGCTCTTTAGATGTGGGTGGAGGTGAGCTGGGGGAGTTAATGAGATCTTTTTTAGGTGCTTTTGATAAAGTAGCCTGCACTACAGGATTCACTGTGACTTTTTTCCTTAACCTGTGCATTTCTCTCTGCTAGCTTTTGCTGTCTTTCTCATGCCTTTGATTTTCCCAGCTCCTCTTAGTTGAATTAACCTAAGTGCTCTGCTATGGTTTAAATGTGTCCCCCAAAGTTTATGTGCTGGAAACTCAATCCTCAATGCAACAGTTGGGATGTGGGGCCTAATAAAATAGCCTTCATGAATGAGTTAATGTTGTCATTGTGGTAATAGATTAGTAATCACAGAGTGGGCTTATCATAAAACAGAGTTCAGTCCCTTTTGCCCTCTTGCTTTCTTGCACTCTCTTTTCCTTCTGCCTTCTGTAGTGGGATGATGCAGCAAGAAGACCCTTACCAGATGCAGGCCTCTCAACCTTGGACTTCCTAACATCCAGAACTGTTAAGAAATAAAATTTATTCCTTTCCTTTCCTTTTCTTCCTCCGTTCCCTTCTCTTCCCTTTTCTTCCCTTCCCCTCCCTCCCTCTCTCTCTCCCTCCCTCCCTCCTTCCCTCCCTTCCTCCTTCCCTCTTTCTCTCTTTCCCTTCCTTCCTTTCCTTCTTTCCCTTCCTTCATTTCCTTCCCTCCTTCCCTTTTTCCCTCCTTCCCTCCTTCCTTCCTTTTTTCTTTCCTTCCTTTTTTCCTTTTTATAAATTATGCAGTCTGTGGTATTCTTTTATAGAAGCATGAAATGGACAAAGACTCCATTTTCAAGAGCAAGCACTTTTGTAGTTTCTGAGCGAATTATGACTGCAAAGGAAGTTCTATAGGTAGCCTCAGATCCACTACCTAGGAAGCATGCTACCAAGCAGACCTAGGATCTAGGATTTGATCAAGTGCTGGGCAACATGATACCTCTGCAATTTAGCACTTCCCTATATACCTCCAGTTGGCTCAGCCCATTAGGGCTAAAACTACCCCTCATATCCTAGTGTCTCTTGTAGGCAGAAGCCTTGCCTAAACCCTAAGCTGCTTGGCTCACATTCTGTCTTGTGCTTTTTTTGTAGGGGGTTCAAATATACACAAAAGAAATATGTTGAACCTCCATGCACCCAACCCGCAGATTAAGCAGTTACCTCCATTTTTCCAGATTTGTTTCGTCTGCTTCAATCTCCCTAAAAATTTATGTTTGTACAGGAAAGACTGAATAAATAGCTAATTCTCCACCCTACCTCTCATCTTAAGTCACTTTTCAGAGTAGTAAATTAGTGACCTAGTAACCTTCCCTCTAATGACCAGTAGTTTTTTTTTCTGAATACCATTATGAACTCATAGATTATTGTTTGCATTTGATGTATTTCAGGCCATTGCAGTCTTTATTGTTTTGGATGCTTACATTGTCTCATCTAGGTTAATAATTATCTCTTCAAGTTGACTTTCATGTCTTTTTGACGTGATCCTGTTGGACTTTGATGGCTTCCTTGCTTTCTGGCAAAAAAGATGTTCCAGGATCAATATACTGCACCATACATGGAGTCAGCCATTTCTCTAGGGAACTTTGATTCCTTTTAGTAGAGACCACAGTTTGAGGTCTTGGACTGAATGACTTTTGTGAACCTCCTGTCCTGAGACTACAGCCTGCATCCCTGCATATAGCCTATTTGGAGCTCTTGCTGGGCACCAACAGATCTCCTAAAACTGCTATATAGTTCTGCCTCACTCTTACAAAGATTCATCTCTTGAGAGTTTTGTGCTCTACCCCCAGATGTGGTCTTTCTGGTTCTGAAGCTTTTGCTTCAGTCACCCTGAATTTTGCCAGCCCTATGCATGCTACACCTTGGATTGCCAACTTGCCCTCACTGAAGCCAGTTTCTCTGGTTAGAATAGTTGCCCCAACCCATGCCTAATACTCTAGTAAACAAGGTTCTACCTGGGCTTAGGTTAACTTTTGCTCCTTTGGGCCCTGTGTTCTACCAGCATTCCATTTATTTGAAACTCTCCCTCACCTTAAGAACTTATCTGTTCTTTAATGAGTTACTGCTGCTTCCTGGGCTCGAAAGAACCCAGTTCAGGAGTTTCTGTTTTAGTTTGAGATCTTATAGGCCTGTCTCATCAGGTTGGTGTCAGCCCAGCTAGGATTAGGCAGAATTGGGTGGGGGCTTTAGTGCATTTTTGGCACAGCATGTACCTGTCTGACTAATTCTCTGTCTTTTCTTTCCTGTTGCAATTCATGGGTCTTAGCATCTTCTGAATGGTGTTTAGTAGGTCATCCTGTTGATTTCCTGCTAGGGAGTAGCATACTCTGGCTCTGTACCATTGGCCAAGGGACTTAAGGATAGATGAAGGGCTGCAGTTTTGTTAAATGGAACAATATGAAGAGATGGCATTGTAAAAAAAAAAAAAAAAAAAGGCTTGGCAGCAGGGCCCATTTGAATGGTTGGTCCTTGGCTCCTTTGTTGATATAGGCAGATCCTTGATGGGAATTTGGAATGATCCCAAATATTGTAGATCACTGGTACATCAAGTCATCCTCAAGGTTGTCTGTGTAACAGTCTTGAATGATATTTTGTCAGTCTTTGGAGATTCTCTGTATAGGGTTTAATCATTTAGTTATTTCAGTTGAGCCTGTTTAGTTTCTTTGCAAGGAGATAAGAAATGTGAAAGAGATGCAGACATTAGGGAAAAAAAGTCAGGAGCCTTGTTTCCCCATCCTCTACTTGGGTTCTGGAACTAGACTCATAGGTGAGTAGTGAGGAGCTGGGCCCAAGCACGTTAATCCTAGATCTAGCTCTGCTTTGCACTTGCTCCAGTTCTTGTATCAAATTCACTTCAAGCCACCCAGAGTAGTATGTAGAGGAGTCATTCAGGACCGTGCTCATACTTCATTGTATCAAATGGGAGATCCAGTAATTTATAGCCTATTGTTTCTGGAGCCTGGAGATGGCTCTGCATAAGATTTGCCGAAGCAAATTTTATTACATTAGAAGAGAAGCTAGCTGGCTGCATCCTACACTGGAAGCTTTTAGATGCTAATAAGGAGGTCATGTAAAGGTCACAGAATGACTCTGGAATCCATTCCCTGCCAAGAAAGAATAATGACATTCTATGTTGGCCTCTTTTCATTTCCCTTTGATTTTGAGTAATAAATTCTCTCCTCACTTCCCAGTCGAACTGTTTGGGAGTCTCTATTCCCTAGAAAGACTCTGGTCACATACCCATCAGATTAAATTAGGTGAAAACTCTTTGGCCTTCATGAATGTTGAAGGATTTCAAAGGGCTAATGGAAATTCTTCTAGAAGTAACTGCAACCTCCGCCTTCCGGGTTCAAGCGATTTTCCTGCCTCAGCCTCCCGAGTAGCTGGGATTACAGGTGTCCACCACCATGCCCAACTAATTTTTGTATTTTTAGTAGAGACGGGGTTTCACCATGTTGGCCAGGCTGATCTAGAACTTTTGACCTCAGGTGATCCGCCCGCCTCAGCCTCCCAAAGTGCTGTTATTACAGGCGTGATCCACCGCGCCCAGTTAAACTTCAGTTTTTCATGTTCCATGCATTGGTCAGGGTCTTAGGGAGTGATTCATTCTAGCAGAACTCCCTGGATGTTAAGGCAGATGTTCCATTTATTAATTGACAAAGGAGGCATATTTCTCCCCTGGTAACCCAAAGAT
The DNA here is from genome assembly GCF_029289425.2 of Pan paniscus. Taxonomy (NCBI): domain Eukaryota; kingdom Metazoa; phylum Chordata; class Mammalia; order Primates; family Hominidae; genus Pan; species Pan paniscus. The sequence goes on along the minus strand of NC_073258.2, from coordinate 2,491,888 downwards.
TTAGGTCATTTTCCCAGAGACTCCATTTCCACTGTGAGGGTTCTTGGAAAACTAAGCAGAGGATGAGGAAAAGTCTGTGAACAAGCTTGCTGGTCTCTCCCTGTCCTACAAAAGAGCATACCTCTTCTGTAACCAGAAGGCCCTTTTGATTAGTCAAGGCTGGACAGAGTGAGATTGGGTGTGTGTGTGTGTGTGTGTTTGTGTGTGTGTTAGTGTGTGTCTTGAGACAGGGTCTCACTCTGTCACCAAGGCTAGAGTGCAGTGGTGAGATCAGAGCTCACTGCAGCTTCCACTTCCTGGGCTCAAGCGATCCTCCTATTTCAGCCTCCAGAGTAGCTGGGACTATACGAATGTTTTACCGCACCCAGTTCATTTTCTAATTTTTTGTAGAGATGAGGTTTCACTGTGTTGCTCAGGCTGGTCTTGAACTCCTGGCCTCACGGAATCCTCCTGCCTTAGTCTCCCAGTGGGCTGGGATTATAGGTATGAGCCACCTCACCTGACCTGCGACGATTTTTCAACGATGTAATTTCTCTTTTACAGAGCCACCTAAGCTGAAGATTCCCTTGAGAACAAGTGCTGTCTCTAGTTTCCCAGTGCTGGAATATAGAAAATGGATGGACAAGTAAATCCCACTCAGCACCCATAGTCCAGGCATGGGGACCTCAACACACCTGAGCCCCAGACATCACCTTTCATTGTGAGTAGCTCTGAGATGACACTTCTGCTGTTCCCAATTCCAGCATTAATTGGATTAGATATTTTATGAAGAATTTTCATATGCCACAATCCTGACCATATCTTCAAGTGAACAGAAAAATTCTATTAAAAAGTCAACCTTCTGTCTCACTCTGTTGCCCAGACTGGAGTACAGTGGTGCAATTATGGCTCACTGCAGCCTCAACCTCCTGGGCTCAAGCAATCCTCCTGCCTCAGCCTCACAAGTAGCTGGGACTACAGGTGCTTGTCACCACACCTCACTAATTTTCCCATTTGTGTTATATGTGGATTCCACAGGACTGACTTCGAAAACTTGAGTATGCATGGATTTTGGTATACACAGAAATGGGAGAGCTGGAACTAATCCCCCCATATACCAAGGGACAAATTGTATCTGTTTCTACAATTATACAGTAGGAGACATTATGTTCCATGACAATGGTAATTTTTAATGACAGTTTTTAATTGAGTGAAATTACCATAAAAATAACAATAGTAGCAGCTAATATTTACTGAGCTGTTACTAGGTGCCTATAAATAGCATAGATTTTTAAATTCTCCATAATTCTTCCTTATTTCACTTAACCACTCTATCTTAAATTACTCATGCTTGCCTCAGTAGCACACATACTTAAGTTGGAACAATAGAGAGATTGGCATGGCCTCTGTGAAAGAATGACGTGCAAATTTGTGAAGCATTCCATATTTTTTTAAAAAAAGAGAAAAAAATTACTCCCAGATTTTCACTGTGTTTGTGCATATGACCTTTTGTTTAGGTTGAATTATATCCAAAGGTGAAATTTCCAGAAGTGAGATTACTGTGAGTCACAGGGCATGAGCATTCTTATTACCCTCGATGTAAATTGCAAAGCTTTCAGGCATGGTGGCTGTCAGCCTGTAATTCCAGCACTTTGGGAGGCTGAGGTGGGAGGATTGCTTGAGGCCAGGAGTTGGAGGAGGCAGTATAATGAGTCACTGTCTGTATGATTTAAAAAAAATTTCCAAGCTTTATGCTGGAAGGCTTATATACATTTTAAATACCACTAATACTACAAGAAAATGGCCATTTCACTGCACCTTCGCCCACACAGGTATTATAATTTAACAAGTTATTTTCTGTGTGATAAATGAAAGACCTCATATTATTACTTTGTCACCCATTCTTTTTTCTTTTTTGAGACACAGTCTCGCTCTGTCGACCAGGCTGGAGTGCAGTGGTGTGATCTCGGCTCACTGCAACCTGTGCCTCCCAGGTTCAAGCGATTCTCCTGCCTCAGCCTCCTGAGTAGCTGGGATTACAGGCACATGCCACCATGCCTGGCTAATTTTTGTATTTTTAGTAGAAACGTGGTTTCACCATGTTGATCAGGCTGGTCTCGAACTCCTGATCTCGTGATCTACCCGCCTTGGCCTCCCAAAGTGCTTGATTACAGCTGTGAGCCATGTGCCCAGCCTATTTGTCACATATTCTATCTTTCCTTATGTTAGCTTATTAGCTTTATTTCTTTATTGTCCTTTTTTTTTTTCTTTTGAGATGAAGTCTTGCTCTGTCTCCTAGGCTTCAGTGTAGTGGCACAGTCTCAACTCACTGCAGCCTTGACCTCCTAGGCTCAGGTGATCCTTCCACCTCAGTAGTTGGGACTATAGGCACATGCCACTATGCCTGGCCAATTATTTTTATTGTTTTATTTTTACTAGAGAGGAGCTCTTGCTTTGTTTCTTAGGCTGGTCTGGAACTTCTGGCCTCAAGCAATCCCCCCACCACCCCCTCCCAAAGTACTGGTATTATAAGCATGAGCCACCATGCCTGGGGTATCTGTGTCTTTTCCATTTATTTATAGAGTTACTTTGTCTTTTACTAATTCAATGATCTGTTTAATCTTTTATTAAATTATAAAAATAATAAATACTTTTAAATAAGTGAAAAATGTCCTTCACTCTTTAGACCCATAATCTTATCTCAGGAAATAATTGCAGTTGAGAAAATGGGCCATATCCTTCAAGATACGTACATGGTGATTGAACATCACTTCATATTTTCATATTTCATGGACATTTGTGCCAATACCTATTGATCTATCTTAATCCTTTTCATGGTTGCATAATATTTTATTATATGGATGTATCACAATTTACCAGTACCAGTCAACTGCTGGAGGCATTTAGGCTCCTTCTAATATTTGCTTTGAGCTCTTTATATAATTAAAAATTAACCCCCTCAGCCAGGTGTGGCAGCTCACACCTGTAATCCCAGCATTTTGGAAGGCTGAGATGAGAGAACTGCCTGAGTGTAGGAGATCACCACCAACATGGTCAACATAGTGACACTTTGTCTCTACTAAAAATTAAAAAAAAAATGAGCTACACGTTGCAGTGCACACCTGTAGTCCGAGCTACTGGGGAGGCTAAGACTGGAGGATCACTTGAGTCTAGAAGGTTGAGGCTGCAGTAAGCTATGTTCACACCATTGCACTTTAGCTTTGCTAAGAGCAAGACTGCATTTCTTAAACAAAATAAAAATTAGATGGGAATATTGCTCAAGCCCTGGAGGTTGAGGCTGCAGTTAACTGTGATTGCACCACTGCAGTCCAGCCTAGGCGATAGAGCAAGACCCTTTCTCTAAAAATAAAATAAAAATTAACCTTCTATCATATTTCCCAGTAACACCTTCCCTCCTACATTTCTCCTAGAAGCCCTTAAATTTTGTTTTTCACATATCATTTATAACTTTTAAGTGCTGATGTCTTTCTGTGTCATCCCTCTTTTTTTTTTTTTTTTAAATGTCTTTTTGTCACTTCTAGCTGGACCTACCATGAAAGACTTCTGAATCCAGGAAGAGAAACTGACTGGGCAACATGTTATTCAGGTACAAAAAGACTTGGACTGTAACTCAAAAATGATCAAATAATAGTGCATGCATCAAGTGCAATCGGAAGCTCTTCTGGAGAGGGAGAGAAGCTTCCAGTTAAGGTGACATTGAAGCCAAGTCCTGTAAGATAAGGAAGAGTTGTATGAGAGTGGGGAGGGAAGGGGGAGGTGGAGGGATGGGGATTGGGCTGGGATGGGATGGAGTGAGCTGCCCAGGCAGGGAAACCAGCACTATACAGACCTGAACAATGAAGATGGCACATTTTGTTCAGGGAATGGTGAATTACGTGTGGCAGAAATGCTTTGTAGAGACAGTAATTTGCTTGTATGGAATTTTGCCCAAGAGACCTCATTACAGTTTCTAATTTTTTGATGTTATCATGCATCACTGCCCTTGTCAGATAGTATCATGATCACAATAACATCAAGCATAATATTTCATTGATTCTCACAAAAACAGGTGGGTGCCACAGTTATCCCCATTATATGCACAAAATGATGAAGACTTGGGGTTAATGAGCGATTTGCCCAAGCTCACCTGAATATTAGGACTGAGTCAAATGTTAGTCTAGTCTGACTTTAATGCTTGCCTTGTTCATGAGCACCATGCATTGCCTCTCCTATGCAGTTAAGCAGGTAGACAGGTGAGAGAAGAGCCCGTGTGATATGGGGGAAATTCACCCCTGATATTTCATGTAGGTTCTTTTCTATTTTCCCTGAGTGTCAGCCAGTCTGAGAAATAAAGGGAAAGAGTACAAAAGAGAGAAATTTTAAAGCTGGATGTCCAGGGGAGACATCACACGTCGGCAGGTTCTGTGATGCCCCCCAAGCCGCAAAACCAACAAGTTTTTATTAGTGATTTTCAAAAGGTGAGGGAGTGTACGAATAGGGTGTGGGTCACAGAGATCACATGCTTCACGAGGTAATAAAATATCACAAGGCAAATGGAGGCAGGGCAAGATCACAGGACCACAGGACCGGGGCGAAATTAAAATTGCTAATGAAGTTTCGGGCACGCATTGTCATTGATAACATCTTATCAGGAGAAAGGGTTTGAGAGCAGACAACCCATCTGACCAAAATTTATTAGGCGGGAATTTCCTTGTCCTGATAAGCCTGGGAGCGCCACGCGAACCCAGGGCTTATTTCATCCCTTATCTATGACTGTAAAAGACAGCCGTCCCCAAAGCGGCCATTTCAGAGGCCTCCCCTTAGGGATGCATTCTCTTTCTCAGGGATGTTCTTTGCTGAGAAAAAGAATTCAGCAATACTTCTCCTATTTGCTTTTGAAAGAAGAGAAATATGGCTCTGTTCCACCCGGCCCACAGGCAGCCAGAGTTTAAGGTTATCTCCCTTGTTCCCTGAAATTGCTGTTATCCTGTTCTTTTTTCAAGGTGCCCAGGTTTCATATTGTTTAAACAACTTGTGCAGTTAACGCAATTATCACAGGGTCCTGCGGGGACATTCATCGTCAGCTTACGAAGATGACCGGATTAAGAGATTAAAGTAAAGACAGGCATAGAAAATCACAAGGGTATTGATTGGGGAAGTGATAAGTGTCCATGAAATCTTCACAATTTATGTTCAGAGATTGCAGTAATGACAGGCCTAAGAAATTATAGAAGTATTAATTTGGGGAACTAATAAATGTCCATGAAATCTTCACAATTTATGTTCTTCTGCCGTGGCTTCAGCCAGTCCCTCCGTTTGGGGTCCCTGACTTCCCGCAACACGTTTCTCTCTACTCACAGACTTCTGACCAAATGTGCGTGCAGAGTTTCTACACCAGTTCTCCAACTCTCTGGATACCAACCGCGTATCCCACAATTCCATTCTGACACTACCTAGAGTTAGCGCAGAACCCACAGGTTAGGGGCTCAGTCCCACAAGACCACCCTCACTTCAGATGCCAGTTGCAAGTCCTAGGTTGTCACCTGTATTTTGACCAACCAGTTAGAAATCGGGGTTTCCCATGACCCTCTTCTTGAGTTTAATTATTTACTAGAACAACTCACAGAACTTAGAAAAACAGGGTTTTTTTCTTTTCTTTTTAAGAGACAGGGCCTCGCTCTGTTGTCCAAGCTTGTGTGCAGTGGTGCAATCATAGCTCATTGGAGCCTCAACCTCCAGGGCTCAAGTGATTCTCCTGCTTCAGCCTCTCAAGTAGCTGGAATTACAGGGTTCCCACCACCACATTTGGCTAATTTCTTTTATTTTTTGTATAGACGGGGTCTTCTTATGTTGCCCAGGTTGGTCTCAAATTCCTAGGCTCAGGTGATTCCGCCCACCTCTGCCTCCCAAAGTGCTGGGATTACGGGCATGAGCCAGCGCATCTGGCCACCTTATTTTCTATTACTGGCTCAATGTAATGGCTCCATCTCAGGAACAGCCAATGAAAGAGATGCACAGGACAAGGTAAGTAGGGAGGGGCACAGAGCTTCCATGCCCTCTGTTGGGCACACTACCCTCCCAGGACCTCCTTGTGTTTAGCAACACAGAAGCTCTCCAAACTCTGCTGTTTGGGTGTTTATGGAGGCATGATTGATAAAATCATTGGCCATGGTAATTAAGTCAATCTCCAGTTCCTTTTGCCTCCTGGAGTTCAGCAGATGAGGCTGAAAGTTCCAAGCCTCAAAAAATGTGGTTGGGGCCAGGTGCAGTGGCTCACTCCTGTAATCCTAGCAGTTTGGAAGGCTGAGGCACATGGACCACTTGAGGTCAAGAGTTTGAGACCAGCCTGACCAACATGGTGAAACCCCGTTTCTACTAAAAATAACAACAGTTAGCTAGGCGTTGTGGCACATCCCTATAATTCCAGCTACTCGGGAGGCTGAGGCAGGAGAATTGCTTGAACCCGGGAGGTGGAGGTTGTAATGAGCTAAGATTGTGCCATTGCACTCCAGCCTGGGCTACAAGAGCCAAACTCTGTTTTTTAAAAAAAATGTGGTTGCTTTCTCTGGCAGCTAGCCCTCCTCCTGAAGCAGTTTAGGAGCTTGCAGCCACCCTGTTAGCTCAACAGCATCCCACATGCATTCTTACCATGCTGCAGATCTGAAAGACCTTAGAGGCCCTTGTGTCAGGAACCTAGGACTAAGACTAAATATCAAAACAGAAAATGCTCCTATTACCTCTGTCACAAAGGGCTTTATAAGAGCTTTGGAAGCTCTATGCCAGGAACCAGGGGCAGAGACCAAATGTATATTTCTTTTCTTATATTGGAGACAGAGTCTCACTCTGCCACTGAGGCTGGAGTGCAGTGATGTGATCATAGCTCACTGCAGCCTTGACCTCCTAGGCTAAAGCAATCCTCCCACCTTAGCCTCTCCAGTAGCTGGAACTACAGGCATGCATCACCATGTCCAGCTGATTTTAATTTTAATTTTGTAAAGGCAGGGTCTTCCTATTTTCCCCAGGCTGATCTCTAACTCTTGGCCTCAAGCAATCCTTCCTCTTTGGCCTCCCAAAATGTTGGGATTACAGATGGGAGCCCCCATACCCACCAATCACAAGGATCTTTATAAGAGAAGGAGGTAGGAGAGTCAGAATTAGAGAAAGTGATGTAATGGAAGAAGAGGTCAGAGAGGGAGATTTGAAGATGCTGCACTTCTGACCTTGAATATGGAGTCACGAGGTAAGTCAAGGAATGGGGGTGGCTTCTAGAAGCTGGAAAAGGCAAAGGAGCAGATTCTGTCTAGAGCCTCCCCCAGAAGGAATGCAGCCCCTCTGACACCTTGACTTTAGCCTTAATAGACCTAGTTGGGCTTCTGGCCCCCAGAACTGTAAGATGGTAGATTTGTGGTGTTTGATGCCACTAAATGTAGGGTACTTTGTTGTAGCAACAACAAAAAATGAACATGAAGCTGGGACCTCATGTTACAGTTGCTCACGCCTGTAATCCCAGAACTTTAGGAGGCTGAGGTGGGAGGATCACTTAAGCCCAGGAGCTTAAGACCAGCCTGGGCAGCATAATGAGACCTCATGTCTAAAAAAAAATTTTTTAAAAGGCCAGGCGCAGTGGCTCACGCCTGTAATCCCAGCACTTTGGGAGGCCGAGGAGGGTGGATCACGAGGTCAGAAGTTCAAGACCAGCCTAGCCAAGATGGTGAAACCCCATCTCTACTAAAAATACAAACATTAGCCAGGTGTGGTGGTGGGTGCCTGTAATCCCAGCTACTCGGGAGGCAGAGAATCACTTGAACCCAAAAGGCAGACATTGCAGTGAGCCAAGATCGCACCCTTACACTTCAGCCTGGGCGACCGAGACTCTGTCTCAAAAAAAAAAAAAAAAAAAAAAAGCCATGTGTTGTGGCATGCAGCTGTAGTCTCAGTTCCTAGGGTGGCTGAGGCGGGAGGATTGTTTAAGCCTGGGAGGTTGAAGTTGCTGTGAGCTGTGATTGCACCAGTGTACTCCAGCCTGGGCAATAAAGCAAGACCTTGTTTCAAAAAGAAAGAAAGAAATGAGCATGGTGGGAACGGGGACAGATGGCAGTGTTAAGTAGAGTGGTCAGGGTTGGCCTCATAAGTGAATATTGAGCAAAAGTTTGAAGCAGGTGATGGAGCTGGCCAAGGTGCTGAGGGAAGAGCATTGTAGGCTGAGTCAACAGGATAAAGGCATTAGGAGGAAACTCTCTGGTGTGTCTGAGGCTCTGGAAGGAGGCCAGTGGAGCAAAGAGATAGAGGGAGCGAAGTCAGCGAGGAGGCCAGGGAGTTGCTGGGCTGGGATCGGTACAGATCGTGTAAGCCCTGGGACGCTATTGCTGGGGCTTTGGCTTTTACTCTGACTAAAATGGGAACCACCGAGGGCTTCTGAGCAGAGAGGCGACATGATCTGTCTCCTGACTTAAAAGCACGACCTGGCTGCCAAGTTGAGAAAGACTATGGGAAGATTTGGGTAGAAGCATGGGGGCCAAGCTGTGGCAACATCCCGGTGGGAGATGATAGTGATCCTGACCGGGTTCACGGTGGTGGTGAGAGATGGTTAGAGCCTGGATACATGTTGAAGTCAGTCAGTAGGATTTCCTGACAGACTGGATGTGAGCTGTGAGAGAAAGCAGTGGTCAAGGTTGAGTTTGATTCTGATTGAATTATTAAGTAATTTTAAAAAACACTACTGCCTTTCCCAATCCTACCAAGTAAAGGATGCTAGATAAAAGAAATCTCAAGTCAGGCCAGGTACAGTGGCTCACACCTATAGTTCCAACAGTTTGAGAGGCAGAGATGGGAGTATGTTTTAAGGCCATGAGTTTGAGAGCAGCCTGGGCAACACAGCAAGACCTCCTCTCTACAAAAATAAAAAAAATAAATTTAATAAAATAAAATAAATATAGCCAGGCATGATGGTATGTACCTATGGCCCCAGTTACTCATGTGGCTGAGATGGGCAGATCTCTTGATTCTAGGAGTTTGAGGCCAGCTTGGGCAACATAGCAAGACTTCTCTCTCTACAAAAATGAAAAAAAATGCCTGACATGGTGGTACTTGCCTGTATTCCCAGGTATGGGGGCAGCTGAGGCAGGAGCATCTCTTGAGCCCAGTTGGTCAAGGTTGCAGTAAGCTATGATTATACCACTGCACTCCATCCTGGGTGGCAGAGTGGGACCCTGTCTCAAAATACAAATACAAATGAAATCTCAAGTCAGACCAGTCCCTTCTAGGCTATGTAGGCCTTGTAACCATATAGCTGCATGATCGGGTTTGTGTGGCTGTGGATGAGGAGACCCCTGTCCAATTGTTGGCTATGTAATCAGTTTATTTTTCAATATAGTAATCAAATATATTTCATCATACTTGATGGTCTCAGATATGTGTGGATTTTGGAATTCCCCTTGGTACAGGTTGTAACATCTTATTGGCTCCATAATTCCATAATTTTAAAAATCTGATCAGTTTTTAATAAGATCAGAATTTATATTAGACTACTTAATCGGTTTTGTTAATGAGAAAATGAAATTGTGTTGTTTGCATTTTATCCAAGATGGGTGTCATATTGGGTAAATCTCATCAATACTTGAACAAATGCAAAATTAGAGCTTCTTTATCATGAAACACGATGTAATTCTTGAAGAAGATGCCATTTCTTTTTTTTCTTTTTTTTTTTTAAGATAAGAGTCTTTCTCTTGTCACCCAGGCTGGAGTGCAATGGTGCGATTGTGGCTCACTGCAACCTTCACCTTCTGGGTTCAAGCAATTCTCCTGCCTCAGCCTCCCGAGTAGCTGGGATTACAGGTGCCCACCACCATACCCAGCTAATTTTTGTATTTTTAGTAGAGATGGGGTTTCACCATGTTGGCCAGGCTCCTCTGGAGCTCCTGACCTCAGGCAATCTGCCTGCCTCAGCCTCCCAAAATTCAAGGAGTACAGATGTGAGCAACCACGCCTGGCCTCCATTTCTTTTTTGTAGTCTTTAATAAACAGCTGCTATCATTGCAGACTTGCTGTTTAGGCACTTAGGAATTTTTCACTAGAAGGCATGTAAATAAAGACCATGGGCAATTGTAATGAATTTAGCGTTCATTCTTTGACTACATGACTGTCCCCAGAGCTGTAACTTTATTGAATTTTTTTAGAAACCATTTAGCTAGCAACTGAGCCTAACCAGCCACTCACCGTCATTATTCAGTGCTCTTTTATTATTGTCTATTTCTCCTCCAACTTGGCTACACTCACAAAGTGATAAAAACTTGCATTTGTTTTCTTTCCTTTTCAGAGACAGCGTCTTGCTCTGTTGCTCAGGCTACAGTACAGTGACATGATCATGGTTCACTGTAGCCTCAAACTCCTGGGCTCAAGCGGTTCTCTCACTTCAGTCTCCCAAGTAGCTGGGACTACAGACATGTGCCACCATGTCCAGCTAATTTTTTATCATAGAGATGGGATCTTGCCACGTTGCTCCGACTGGGCTCAAAACTCCTGACCTCAAGTGATCCTCCTGCCTCAGCCTCCCAAAGTGCTGGGATTACAGGCAGGCATGACCACCTGTGCCCAGCCCCCTATTATTATTATTTTAAATAATAGCTTTATTAAAATATTCACATACCATTCACTTTATTTATTGAAATCTGCAATTCATTAGGTTTTAGAATATTCACAGAGCTGTGCATCGATCACCACAGTCACTTTTAGAACCTTTCATTACCCTATAGAGAAATCCATACCCCTTAGCCACTACCTCCTACTCTCCCCACCTACCTTCGCCCCCAGCCTTAGGCAACCATTGATTAATTTTTTTGTCACTATAGATTTGCCTAATCTGGACAAAGAGAATTGTACAATATGTGATCTTCTGTGGCTTTTTTTCCCTCTTAGCACAGTGTTTTCAAAGTTCCTTTATGTCATAGTGTGTATCAATATTTCATTCCTTCTATGGCAGTATTCCATGATAGAGACACACTGCATTTTGTTTATCTGTTCATCAGTTGGTGGATATTTGGGTTGTTTCCATGTATTCCATGTATTGGTCATTATGAATAATGCTGCTATGAAGATTGTTGTACAAGTTTTTGTGTGGACATATATTTTTATTTTTCTGGGATATATGCCTAGGAGTGAAATTGTTGCATTATAGGATGACTGTACATTTAGCCTTTTGAGAAACTGCCAGACTGTTTTCTAACGTGGCTATACCAGTTGGGTGCAATGGCTCACACCTGTAATCCCAGCTACTCAGGAGGCTCAGCTAGGAGGATGGCTTGAACCCATGAATTCAAGACCAGCCTGGGCAAGATAGTGAAACCCTGTCTTGATTTTTTAAAAATCCAATTAAAATGACAAGAAAAGAAATACCCAAACAAAATGGTTACACAATTTTATGTTCCCACCAGTAATGTATGTGGGTTCCAATTCCTCCACATCTTCACTGACATTTTTTTTTTTTCTAGATAAGGGCTTGCTCTGTCTCTCAGGCCGCAGTGCAATGATGCCATCACAGTTCACTGCATCCTTGACCTCCCAGGCACAAGTGATTCTCTCATCTCAGCCTCCTGAGTAGCTGAAAATTACAGGTGTACGCCACCATGCCTGGCTAATTTTTATATTTTTCTGTAGTGATGGGATTTTACCATGTTGCCCAGGCTGGTCTCATACTCCTGGCCTCAAGTGATCTGCCCACCTCAGCCTCCCTGCGTTCTGGAATTACAGGCTGCCACCATGCCCGGCCTTCACCAACATTTGCCATTATCTGTTTTTTTTCTTCCTTTATACCTTAAAGCAGTATAAGAACAAGTGTCTTCAATTATAGGAAACAGTATAATCCCAGGGCATTGGGAGGCTAAGACAGGAAGATGTCTTGATGCCAGGAGTTTTTATTGTTGTTGTTGTTTTTGACAGAGTCTCGCTCTGTCACCCAGGGTGGAGTGCAGTGATGGGGTCCACTGCAACCTCCACCTCCCAGGTTCAAGTGATTCTCCTGCCTCAGCCTCCCGAGTAGGTGAGACTACAGGTACACGCCACTACTGCCCAGCTAATTTTTGTATTTTTGATAGAGTCAGAGTTTTACCATGTTGGCCAGGCTGGTCTCGAACTCCAGACTTCAGGTGATTTGCCTGCCTTAGCTTCCCAAAGTGCTGGGATTACAAGCGTGAGCCACCATGCCCAGCCTGATGCCAGGAGTTTTAGACTAGCCTGGGCAACATAGCAAGACCTTGTCTCTACAGAATATTTAAAAATTAGCCAAATGTGGTGGTGCCTGTGTATAGTCTCTCTCCCTCTCTCTTTTTTTTTTCTTTCTAACTTTTTGTGACATGGTCTGGCTCTGTCACCCAGGCTGAAGTGCAGTGGTGTGATCATGGCTCACTGCAGCCTGAAACTCCTGGGATCAAGTGATCAATCCTCCCACCTCATCCTACCAAGTAGTAGGGACCACAGGTGTATGCCACCCAGGTCTTGCTATGTTGTCCAGGCTGGTCTTGAGCTCCTGGCCTCAAGCAATCCTCTCACCTTGGCCCCCCCACAGTGCAAGGATTACAGGTATGAGCCACCATGCCTGGCCCCTACCCTGCCTACTGAGAACCAAAAGAAGGACCCAAATTCTCCTTAGCTCAACTCGAGCCATTTCCCGATTGCTTCATCAGCAAGGAGCTGGTTATTGGGCTGTCCAGGCCTCCCAAGCAGCACAGAAATGAGGTGAAGGAGTTTTCCTGTTGCTCCACTCTGTAAGGAGTTGGAGGGTGATGTTTACTCGTTTGCAGAGAGAGATGCCTTGTAGGCACCTCAGGATGGAGAGGACCCTGATTCCAATGTCCTTTTTTTCTTCAGAAACAGGACCTTGCCCTGTCACTCAGGATGGCGTTCAGTGGTCTTATCATGGCTCATTATAGCCTCAAACTCCCAGGCTCAAGCAATCCTACCATGTCAGCCTTCCCAGTAGCTGGGACTACAGGTAAGCATCGTGACACTCAGTGAATTTTGTTTTTATTTTGTTGTAGAGATGGGACCTCAGTATGTTGCCACGGCTGACCTTGAACTCCTGCACTCAAGGGATTTTCCTGCCCTGGCCTCCCAAAGTATTGGTATTACAGGCATGAGCCATTGTGCCCACCGTCTCTGGTTCTTAACCTTCTGCCTCCCTCTTCCAGTTTTAAAGAATGCTTGTAATTACATGGGCTCTCCTAGATACTCCAGGATAATCTTGTTTTAAGGTCAGCTGATGAGCAACATTAATTTTATCTGCACTCTTAATTCCCCCTTCCTATGTAATTGTGCTGTGTAACATAGGACATGAGCAATTGGTGGTGGTGGGGGTTATCACTTTGGCCACCACAGTAACTATTTTATGCCAGGTACTCAGCTAAGCACTGGTGAATTAAGCATGAATAACACACACTCCCTAATCTCCATCCATTCATGGGAGGAGCACTTCACCTGCCATGCTCCTGAGAATCTCGGGAGTCAAAGAAGTCTTCTATGAGGAGTTGATGCCAAAGCGGACAGGTGACAGAGGAGTCGAAGCTAGCTAGGAAGAGAGTAGAGGTTTAAGGGGAAGCATATTATAAGCAGAGGATATTACCCACTTCAGAGACTCCCAGAGGAGAAAGAGTGTGCGTTCAAGGGGCAGATGAGGCTCAGTTGGACTCCATAGCAGATGAAATGGAGAGGGGCAAGCAGTGAGGCTGCCTTGCAAGGCAGGGCAGAGCAGGGGCTGTTAAGGAGTTTGGACTTAATCCCTGAGGCAAGGAGAAGTGATGTAAATGGGGGAGTAACATGATGAGATTCATGGATTAGAGACATGGCTCAGGCTGCTATAGAGAAGGCACCAGGGAGAGCAGATGGCTCAATGGGTGTGCAGGAGACCTCTCCCTGAGTTTAGGGAGAGGTTTTTAAAACAGAAGAAGTTTGAGTAATTTAAATGATGATGGGAAGGAGCTAAAAGTGGGGGATAGGTTAAAGATACAGGAAAGTGGGAGGAAGAACCGACAAGTGAGGTTCCAGAGAGGGCAGGAGAAGAGGAGATTCCCTTAGGGGGATTAACACTTTCTTTTCTTTTTTCTTTCTAAGACAGGGTCTCACTCTGTCGCCCAGGCTGGAGTGCAGTGGCACAATCTTGGCTCACTGTAGTGTAGACTTCCCAGGCTCAAGGGATTTCTCCCACCCCAGACTCCCAAGTAGCTGGAACTACGGGTGTGCACCACCACCACACCTGGCTAATGTCTCTTTTTTTTGGTAGACACAGAGTCTCACTATTTAGCACTGATTGGTCTCCAACTCCTGGCCTCAAGCGGTCCTCCTGCCTAGGCTTCCCAAATAGCTGGGATTACAGGCATGAGCCACAATGCCTGGCCTCTGCTAGTTCCGTATTCTCTAGAGTTGTCTTTACTTTGTGCTGGTGTGTCCCTCATTGTGCTGATCCTCTGTAAAAATTAATACCTTTTTTTTTTTTGAGATGGAGTTTCACTCTTGTTGCCCAGGCTGGAGTGCAATGGCGCTATCTCGGCTCAGCGCAACCTCCACCTGCCGGGTTCAAGCGATTCTCCTGCCTCAGCCTCCCGAGTAGTTGGGATTACAGGCATGTGCCACCATGCCCAGCTAATTTTGTATTTTTAGTAGAGATGGGGTTTCTCTATGCTGGTCAGGCTGGTCTCGAACTCCTGACCTCAGGTGATCTGTCTGCCTTGGCCTCCCAAAGTGCTGGGATTACAGGCATGAGCCATTTTGCCTGGCCAAAATTAATACTTTTTATATTAAATTTACATATATATATATATATATATATATATATATATATATATATATATGTTTTTTCTTTTTGATACCGGGTCTCACACTGTCACCCAGGCTGGAGTACAGTGGCACAACCTCTGCTCACTGCAGCCTCCACCTTCCAGGCTCAAGCAATTCTCCTGCCTCAGCCTCCCGAGTAGCTGGGATTACAGGTAAGTGCCACCACACCCAGCTGATTTTTGTGTTTTTTGTAGAGACGAGGTTTCGCCGTGTTTCCCAGACTGTTCTCAAACTCCTGAGCTCAAAGCAGTCCACCCACCTTGGCCTCCCAGAGTGCTGGGATTACAGGTGTGAGCCATCTTGCTCATTCTAGTTTAAACTTTTGAGTTGTTTGTGTCTCCTGATTGGACTCCTACAAATACAGAATTGATGCTAGGAAGGGTACCAGGAGATAGACGTACACAGATGGGATTTGGGAATAGGTTTGGTTATCCAAGGAGCAGTGCTGAGCTCCTTGCTAATGGGATATGGGATGCTGGTGATTTCCAGGAAGTGAGCTCACAGTGACTCAAGCTGCCACATACTGTTGATTGTGAAATGCCAGTTGAAGCATATGTCCTGCGAGCTTAGGGGTGCTACAAGTTGACCACTGCAGCAGTAAAGATGACTCTGAAGAATGGCGTGGGATGGATCCTTTCCAATGCACTTGAGCAGTGGTCTCCAACCACAGGGCCACAGAGCTGGAGGTGAGCAGCAGGCGAGTGAAGGGAAACTTCATCTGTATTTCTAGCCCCTCCCATCGCTTGCATGACCACCTGAGCTCCATGTCCTGTCAGATCAGCAGCAGCATTAGATTCTCATAGGAGCACAAACTCTGTTGTGAAGTGTGCATGTGAGGGATCTAGGTTGTGTACTCCTTATGAGAATCTAATGCCTGATATTCTGTTACTGTCTCCCATCACCCCAGATGGACAGTCTAGTTGCAGGAAAACAAGCTCAGAGATCCCACTGAGTCTACGTTATAGTGAGTTGTAGAATCATTTCATTATATATTACTATGTAGTAATAGTAGAAATAAAGTGCACAATATATGTAATGCACTTGAATCATCCTGAAATTATTCCCTCACTCCCAGTCTGTGGAAAAATTGTCTTCCACACATTCACTCTGTTTTTTCGGTAGAGGCAGGGTCTGAATATATTGCCCAGGCTGATCTGAAACTCCTGGCCTCAAGTAATATACCTCTCTCAGCCTCCCAAAGTGCTGAGATTACAGGCATAAGCCACCACCCTCAACCAAGACTTTCTTAAACCAAATAAAAATTAAGTGAGATTACTTGAGCCCAGGTGGTCAAGGCTGCAGTGAGCCTGATTGCACCACTGCACTCCAGCCTAGGTGACAGAATGAGACTGTCTCAAAAAATAAAATAAAATACAAATTAACCCTTTATGACATTCCCAGTAACTTCCTAAGTGTTCCCCACAAGTCTTTGAATTCTGTTTTTCACATAACATTTAAGACATTTAAGAACTTATGTCTGTCTGTGTCATCCCTTTATGTCAAAAGATGTCTTTTTGTCACTTCCAGCTGGATCTACCATGAAGGACTTCTGAATCCAGGAAGAGAGACTGACTGGGCAACATGTTATTCAGGTACAAAAAGATTTGGACTGTAACTTAAAAATGATCAAATAATAGTGCATGCATCAAGTGCAATGGGAAGCTCTTCTGGAGAGTGAGAGAAGCTTCCAGTTAAGGTGACATTGAAGCCAAGTCCTGAAAGATGAGGAAGAGTTGTATGAGAGTGGGGAGGGAAGGGGGAGGTGGAGGGATGGGGAATGGGCCGGGATGGGATAGCGCAAACTGCCCGGGAAGGGAAACCAGCACTGTACAGACCTGAACAACGAAGATGGCATATTTTGTTCAGGGAATGGTGAATTAAGTGTGGCAGGAATGCTTTGTAGACACAGTAATTTGCTTGTATGGAATTTTGCCTGAGAGACCTCATTGCAGTTTCTGATTTTTTTGATGTCTTCATCCATCACTGTCCTTGTCAAATAGTTTGGAACAGGTATAATGATCACAATAACCCCAAGCATAATATTTCATTAATTCTCACAGAATCACATGTAGGTGCCACAGCTATCCCCATTTTATGAATGGAGTGATGAAGCCTTAGGAATAATGAATGATTTGCGCAGGCTCACCTGGATATTAAGACTGAGTCAAATGTTGGGTCTGGTCTGACTTTAATGTTTGCTTTGTTCATGAGCACCACATATTGCCTCTCCTATGCAGTTAAGCAGGTAGGTGACAGAAAAACCCACCTCTACTCACACACTTCCGACTGAATGTATGTATGGAGTTTCTACACCAAATTCTTCAGTGCTCTGGATATTAACTGGGTATCCCATGACTTTATTCTGACACTACCTGGAGTTAGCACAGACCCCACAAGTTAGGGGCTCAGTCCCACGAGGCCATCCTCACTTCAGATGCCAATGGCAAGTCCTAAGTTGTCACCATACTTTTGACCAACCTGTTACCAATCGGGGGTTCCCATAACTGTCTTCTTGGGTTTAATAATTTGCTAGAACAGTTTACGGAACTCAGAAAAACAGTTTATTTTCTTTTTTTCTGAGAGAGAGGGTCTTATTTTGTTGCCCAGGCTGGTGTGCAATGGTGCAGTCATAGCTCATTGCAGCCTTGATTGTCTGGGTTCCAGTGGTTCTCCCACCTCAGCCTCCCTAGTAGCTGAGACTACATGCCTGCACCACCACATCTGGCTAGTTTCTTTTATTTTTTGTATAGATGGGGTCTTGTTGTGTTGGCCAGGCTGGCCACAAATTCCTGGTCTCAAGTGATCCTCCCACCTCAGCCTCTGAAAGTGCTGAGATTACAGATGTGAGCCACCACATCTGGCCAGTTCATTTCCTATTACTGGTTCATTGTGAAGGATACATCTCAGAAACAGTCAATGAAAGAGACGTGCATGCTGGATGCAGTGGCTCATGCCTGTAATCTCAGCACTTTGGGAGGCCAAGGTGGGAGGATCGCTGAAACTCAGGAGTTTGAGACCAGCCTGGGCAACATGGTGAAAACCTGTCTCTATAAAAAATTAAAAAATAATAATAATAACCGGTGTGGTGTTGTGCACCTAGAGTTCCAACTACCAGGGAAGCTGAGATGAGAGGATACCTTGAGCTGGGGACTGGGGAGGCTTAGGTTACAGTAAGCTGAGATTGTGCCACTGCACTCCAGCTTGGACAAAAGAGCCTGATCCTGTCTCAAAAAAAAGAAAGATGCCCAGGGCAAGGTAAGTTCGGAGGGGCACAGAGCTCCCATGCCCTCTGTTGAACATGCGACCCTCCCAGCATCTCCTGTGTCCAGCAACCCTGAAAGCTCAGCAAACCCCTTTCAGGGTGTTTATGGAGGCTTTATTATGCAAGCATGATTGATAAAATCTTTGGCTGTTGGTGATTAAGTCAGTCTCCAGCCCCTCTTCCCCCTGGAGTTCAGTGCATGAGGCTGAAAGTTCCAAGCCTCTTACCATGTGGTTGCATGGTAATCAGCCCTCCTCTTGAAGAAATTTAGGAGCTTGCAGTCACCTGGTCATCTCAACAACATCCCCAAATGCATTCTTAACCATGCTGGAGATCCCAAAGTTCTTAGAGGCTCTTGTGTTAGAAACCTGGGACCAAGACCAAATATTAAAACAAAAGATGTTCCTGTCACATCTATCACTGAGGTCTTTGTAAGAGCTTTAGAAGCTCTGTGCCAGGAACCAGGGACAGAGATGAAATATATATTTCTTTTCTTTTTTTTGAGACAGAATCTCCCTGTGTCATCCAGGCTGGAGTGCAGTGATGTGATCATAGCTCACTATAGCTTTGGCCTCCTGAGATCAAGCAATCCTCCCATCTCAACCTCCCAAGTAGTTGGGACTACACATGCATGTCACCCATGCCCAGCTCATTTTTGTAGAGTCAGAGTTTCACCATGGTGGCCAGGTTGGCCATGTTGGCCAGATGGGGTCTTCTTTTGTTGCCCAGGCTGGCCACAAATTCCTGGGCTCAAGTGATCCTCCCACCTCGTCCTTGTAGAGATGAGATTTAGTTATGTCGTCCAGGCTGATCTCAAACTCCTCGGCTAAATCGACTGTCTCACCTCAGCCTCTCAAGTAGCTGGGACTACAGGCGCATACCACCATGTCGGGCTAATATTTATTTTTATTTTTTTCTGGGGGGGGGCGGTCTCACTGTGTTTTTCATGCTAGTTTCAAACTTCGGGCCTCAAGTGTTCCTCCTGCCTTGACCTCCCAAAGTGTTGGGATTCTGGGTGGGAGCCACCATGCCCAGCAATCACAAGGGTCTTTATAAAAGAAAGAGAGTAGGAGATTCAGAATTGGAGCAGGAGATGTGGTGATGAAAGCAGAGGTAAGAGAGGGAGATTTGAAGATGCTTCACCTCTGGCTTTGAAGATGGAGTCAGGGGCCATGATCCAAGGAATGGGGGTGGCTTCTAGAAGCTGGAAAAGCCAAGGGAACATATTAGAGTCTCCAGAAGGAATGCAGCCCTGCTGACACCTTGACTTTAGCCTTAATAGACCTAGTTTGGGTTTCTGGCCCCTAGAACTGTAAGATGGTAGACTTGTGGTGGTTTAAGCCACTAAATGTAGGAAACTGCAAACTATGTTGCAGCAGCAAGAAGAAATGAACATGAAGCCAGGCATGATGGCTCATGCCGGTAATCCCAGCACTTTAGGAATTTAGGCAGGAGGATCACTTGAGGCCAGGAGTTCAAGACCAGTCTGGGCAACATAGTAAGACCTTGTCTCGGCTCACTAGGGTTAGGGTTAGGGTTTTAGGGTTGTTAGGGTTAGGGTTTTAGGGTTGTTAGGGTTAGGGTTTTAGGGTTGTTAGGGTTAGGGTTAGGGTTTTAGGGTTGTTAGGGTTAGGGTTAGGGTTTTAGGGTTGTTAGGGTAAGGGTTAGGGTTTTAGGGTTGTTAGGGTTAGGGTTAGGGTTTAGGGTTGTTAGGGTTAGGGTTAGGGTTTAGGGTTAGGGTTAGGGATAGGGTTAGGGTTAGGGTTAGGGTTAGGGTTCGGGTTCGGGTTAGGGGTTAGGGGTTAGGGTTTAGGGTTAAGGTTAGGGTTATTGGTTAGGGTTAGGGTTCGGGTTTGGGTTCTGATTGGGATTGGGGTTTGGGTTCGGGTTAGGGGTTAGAGGTTAGGGTTAGGGGTTAGGGTTTAGGGTTAGGGTTAGGGTTTTTGGTTAGGGTTTGGGTTCGGGTTGGGGTCGTGGTTTGGGTTAGGGTTAGGGTTAGGGTTTGGTGTTAGCGTTAGGGGTTAGTGGTTAGGGTTAGTGTAGGGGTTAGGAGTTAGGGGTTAGGGTTCGGGTTTTGTGTTAGGTTTAGGGTTAGGGAAGGGTTAGGGTTAGGGTTAAGGTTAGGGTAAAGGCGTTAGGGTTAGGGTTAGATTGCAATTTCTAACCTGTTTTATTTTGTTTTTTTTCTGAGACAGGGTCTCCCTCTGTTGTCCAAGGCTGGAGTGTAGTAGCACTATCGCAGCTGACTGCAGCCTCAACCTTCCAGGCTGAAGCTATCCTCCTACCTCAACCTCCCACGTGGCTGAGACTACAGGTGCTTGCCACTATGCCCAACTAATATTTGGAATTTTCGTATACGTGGATTCCAGAGGGGTGACAGCGTAACGTGAGTAAGCATGGATTTTGGTATATGCAGAGATGGGGTGCTGGAACTGATTCTGTATACTGAGGGATGACGACTGTATATGTTTTTACAATTACGCTGTAGGATACATTCTGTTGCATAGCCTTGAAAATAATAATTTTTAATTGAGTGGAATAATAATAATAATATTGCTAAAAGTAGCAGCTGGCCAGGTGTGGTGGCTCACACTGGTAATCGCAACACTTTGGGAGGCTGAGGCGGGAGGATGGCTTGAGGCCAAGAGTTTGCGATAGGCCTTGAAACGCAGGGGGAGTCACCGTCCCTACAGAAAAATACATGAATTAGCCTAGTGTGGTGACATGTTCCTGTAGTCCCAGCTACTTGGGAGGCTGAGGTGGGAGGATCGCTTGAGCCCAGGGAGGCTGAGACTGCAGCGAGTCATGATCAGGCCTCTGCACTCCAGCCTGGGTGACAGAGTGAGACCCTGTCTCAAAACAACAGAAAAGTAGCCGCTAACATTAACTAAACTTTTATACCAGGTGCCTATTGATACCATAGTTTAATTTCTTAGAACTGTTTCTTATTTCACTTACCAACTCTGTCTTCAGTTACTCCCAGATTTTTACTGTGTGTGTCCAGATGACCTTTTGTTTAGATTGAATTGTCTCCCCAGAAGTAAGATTACTGTGAGTCATGGTGAATGGACATTCTCATTACCCTTGATGTAAGTTGACAGGGATTTGAGTGCCTCCCAGCTATAATCTTAGCACTTTGGGAGGCTAAGAGAGGAGGATTGCTTGAGGCCAAGAGTTGGAGGAGGCAGTATGGCAGTATGGTGAGACCCTGTCTCCACTATTTTAAAAAATTGACAGGCTTTACCCTGGAAGGCTTATACACAATTTAAACACCCCTCATAGTATAAGAAAGTGCCCATTTCACTGCACCTTTGCCAGCACAGGGTATTATAATTTAGTAAGTCATTTTTTGTTTGATTATTTTAAATAGATAAAAGACCTCATGTTACTTTACTTGTCACATTTCAACATCTTTCCTTAGCTTATTAGCTCTATCTCTTTTCTGTCTGTAAATGGTTGTTGTTGTTGTTTTGTTCTTTGAGACAGGGTCTTGCTCTGTCACCAGGCTGGACTGTAGCGGCATAATCATGCCTCGCTGCAGCCTTGACCTCCCAGGCTCAAACTTCAGCATTCCGAGTAGCTGGGACTACAAGTGTGCACCACCACTCCTAGCTATCTTTTTTCATTTTTTTTTTGGATAGAGACAGGGTCTCACTGTGTTGTCCAGACCGGTCTCTAGCTCCTGGCCTTAAGCAATCTTCCTGCATTAGCTTCTCAAATGGCTGGAATTTCAGGCATGAGCCACCATGCCTGGCCTGGGCTAGTCCCATATTCTCTAGAGTTCTCTTTACTTTGTGCTAGCCAATCTCTCATTGTGCTGTTCACCTGTTATAACGAATAATTCTCTGTATTAAATTTTACCACTTTAAACTTTTGAGTGGTTTATGCTTCCTGATTGGACTCTGACTAATATGTTAGGAAGGGTCCCAGGAGGTAAACCCACACAGATGGGATTTGGGCATAGGTTTGGTTTCCCAGGGGGCAGTGCTGAGCTCTTTGCCAGTGGGAAATGGGATGCTGGTGATTTCCAGTAGGTGACCTCACAGTGACTCAAGCTACCACTTACTGTTGATTGTGACAAAATGCCAGCTGAGGCACATGCCTTGGGAGCTAAGTGGTTGCTGCCCTTTACCACTGTGAAGACTGTTTAGGGAAGGGTCGCTTTGGATGCAGTTGAGCAGGGGTCCCCAACCCCTGAGCCATGGAGCCGTAAGGAGCCACACAGCAGGAGGTGAGTGGTGTCCAGTGAGGGAGTGAGGGAAGCTTCGTCTGTATTTACAGCCACTCCCCTTTGCTCACATTCCCGCCTGAGCTCCGCCTTCTCAGATGAGCAGCAGCATTAGATTCTCATAGGAGAACGCACCCTGTTGTGAACCGGGTATGTGAGGGATCTAGGTTGCGCTGTCCTTATGAGAATCTAATACCTATTGATCTGTCACTTTCTCCCATCACGCTCAGGTGGGACCATCCAGTTTCAGGAAAACAAGCTTAACACGCCCACTGATTCGACATTATGGTGAGTTCTATAATTATTTTATTATATATTACAGTGTAATAATGGAAATAAAGTGCCTAATAAATGTAAATGTGCTTACATCTTTTGGCCCAGCTCCTACCTCCCGGCAGCCTCTCCAGGCCCAGAACTTTCTCCAGTCAGTCTCTACAGACCAAGCTCATGACTCACAATGGCCTATTTAGGCCCATACCCTACGTCACGGCAGTCTCCGCAGATGAGGCTACTGCCTCACAACAGCCTTCACAGGCACAGCTCCATCGTTACAATGGCCTCTTTAGACCCAGCTCCTGCCTCCCAGCCTTCTCTCCAGGCCCTGAACTTTCTCCGTAAGTTGAGGTAGCTGGGACTGTAGGTATACATGACGATACTTGGGTAATTTTTAAATTGTTTTGTAGACATGGGGTCTCACTTTGTTGGCCAGGCTGGTTTCAAACTAATGGCCTCAAGTGACCCTTCCACCCCTGCCTCCCATCCTCGAGGTATTTGCCACCACAAGGAGCACTTGTTCAATTTTCTAAAAAAAAAATTTCTAAAGTAAGGCTGTGGGATGATGGCAGGAAGATAAAAGAAAAACAGAAGAATAAGTTAAGATGACTTATTCACACATATTCTTTTGACAGCAAGAAGAACTTTTAGTATATACATTCCTTACAAACAAACAAAAGGCAGGTAAACAATGTTGTATAGGAACTTCAACACACACTGTACAGTATTCCCACTTTGCTGACATAAGTTATGGAAATTTCGTAGTTTACTTGAGTGTCGCTACCAGTATTTTGCTTCTCTGATGATTTTTATGAACTTCCTCATCTGTTAACTTCTCTCCAAGGTATGTCATGTCACGACATACTGCCGCTGCACGAACATGGCCAGTGTCTTCCTATTCAACATGTAGAATGCTTTCCTAATTTCTCTTTTTACTCTCTGTCTTTGTGTTCTGCATTTTCCTTACTTTTATTGTCAGAAACTCCAGAAAGTCAATCGTACTAATTTATCACGATTTGCCTTATTAATTTATACTTTGCTTATATGGAATTTTGCCCAGCAGACCTCATTACAGTTTCTAACCTGTTTTATTTATTTATTTTTTTTCTGAGACAGGGTCTCCCTCTGTTGTCCAAGGCTGGAGTGTAGTAGCGCTATCGCAGCTGACTGCAGCCTCAACCTTCCAGGCTGAAGCGATCCTCCCATCTCAACCTCCCACGTGGCTGAGACTACAGGTGCTTGCCACTATGCCCAACTAATATTTGGAATTTTCGTATACGTGGATTCCAGAGGGGTGACAGCGAAACGTGAGTAAGCATGGATTTTGGTATATGCAGAGATGGGGGGCTGGAACTGATTCTGTATACTGAGGGATGACGACTGTATATGTTTTTACAATTACGCTGTAGGATACATACTGTTGCATAGCCTTGAAAATAATAATTTTTAATTGAGTGGAATAATAATATTGCTAAAAGTAGCAGCTGGCCAGGTGTGGTGGCTCACACTGGTAATCGCAACACTTTGGGAGGCTGAGGCAGGAGGATGGCTTGAGGCCAAGAGTTTGCGATAGGCCTTGGAAAGAAAGGGGGAGTCACCATCCCTACAGAAAAACACATGAATTAGCCTAGTGTGGTGGCATGTTCCTGTAGTCCCAGCTACTTGGGAGGCTGAGGTGGGAGTATCACTTGAGCCCAGGGAGGCTGAGACTGCAGTGAGTCATGATCAGGCCTCTGCACTCCAGCCTGGGTGACAGAGTGAGACCCTGTCTCAAAACAACAAAAAAGTAGCAGCTAACATCAACTGACCTTTTATACCAGGTGTCTATGGATACCATAGTTTAATTTCTTATAACTGTTTCTTATTTCACTTACCAACTCTGTCTTCAGTTACTCCCAGATTTTTACTGTGTGTGTCCAGATGACCTTTTGTTTAGATTGAATTGTCTCCCCAGAAGTAAGATTGCTGTGAGTCATGGTGAATGGACATTCTCATTACCCTTGATGTAAATCGACAGGGTTTTGGGTGCCTCCCAGCTATAATCTTAGCACTTTGGGAGGCTAAGAGAGGAGGATTGCTTGAGGCCAAGAGTTGGAGGAGGCAGTATGGCAGTATGGTGAGACCCTGTCTCCATTATTTTAAAAAATTGACAGGCTTTACCCTGGAAGGCTTATACACAATTTAAACACCCCTCATAGTATAAGAAAGTGCCCATTTCACTGCACCTTTGCCAGCACAGGGTATTATAATTTAGTAAGTCATTTTTTGTTTGATTATTTTAAATAGACAAAAGACCTCATGTTACTTTACTTGTCACATTTCAACATCTTTCCTCAGCTTATTGGCTCTATTTCTTTTCTGTCTGTAAACGGTTGTTGCTGTTTTGTTCTTTGAGACAGGGTCTTGCTCTGTCACCAGGCTGGACTGTAGTGGCATAATCATGCCTCACTGCAGCCTTGACCTCCCAGGCTCAAACTTCAGCATTCCGAGTAGCTGGGACTACAAGTGTGCACCACCACTCCCAGCTAACTTTTTTCTTCTTTTGGATAGAGACAGGGTCTCACTGTGTTGTCCAGACCGGTCTCTAGGTCCTGGCCTTAAGCAATCCTCCTGCATTAGCTTCTCAAATGGCTGGAATTTCAGGCATGAGCCACCATGCCTGGCCTGGGCTAGTCCCATATTCTCTAGAGTTCTCTTTACTTTGTGCTAGCCAATCTCTCATTATGCTGTTCACCTGTTATAATGAATAATTCTCCATATTAAATTTTACCACTTTAAACTTTTGAGTGGTTTATGCTTCCTGATTGGACTCTGACTAATATGTTAGGAAGGGTCCCAGGAGGTAAACCCACACAGATGGGATTTGGGCATAGGTTTGGTTTCCCAGGGGGCAGTGCTGAGCTCTTTGCCAGTGGGAAATGGGATGCTGGTGATTTCCAGTAGGTGACCTCACAGTGACTCAAGCTACCTCTTACTGTTGATTGTGATGAAATGCCAGCTGAGGCACATGCCTTGGGAACTAAGTGGTTGCTGCCCTTGACCACTGTGAAGACTGTTTTGGGAAGGGTCGCTTTGGATGCAGTTGAGCAGGGGTCCCCAACCCCTGAGCCATGGAGCCGTAGGGAGCCACACAGCAGGAGGTGAGTGGTGTCGAGTGAGGGAGTGAGGGAAGCTTCATCTGTATTTGCAGCCACTCCCCTTTGCTCACATTCCCACCTGAGCTCCGCCTTCTCAGATGAGCAGCAGCATTAGATTCTCATAGGAGAACGCACCCTGTTGTGAACCGGGTATGTGAGGGATCTAGGTTGCGCTGTCCTTATGAGAATCTAATACCTATTGATCTGTCACTTTCTCCCATCACGCTCAGGTGGGACCATCCAGTTTCAGGAAAACAAGCTTAACACGCCCACTGATTCGACATTATGGTGAGTTCTATAATTATTTTATTATATATTGGATATATAATAAATATATATATTATATATATTAATATGTTAAATATATTAATATATGAAATATATTATTATATATTGTAATAATGGAAATAAAGTCCCTAATAAATGTAAATGTGCTTAAATCTTTTGGCCCAGCTCCTACCTCCCGGCAGCCTCTCCAGGCCCAGAACTTTCTCCAGTCAACCTCTACAGACCAAGCTCATGACTCACAATGGCCTATTTAGGCCCATACCCTACGTCACGGCAGTCTCCGCAGATGAGGCTGCTGCCTCACAACAGCCTCCACAGGCACAGCTCCATCGGATATTGGATATATCCAATATCCACAGCCCACAGCTTCCTCAAGCCAAGCTCCCCAGGCCCAGGTCAGGCCTCACGGTGGCCTCTCCAGGATGAGCTCCTGCCCTCCGATGGCACCTGCAGGCCCCAAATGGTCTCCGGTCGGTGGGCTCCTCCACGCCAAGCTTGGGCCTCCCGGCGACCTCTGCAGGCCCAAGTTGTCCTGAAGTTGGCATCTCCCGGCCGTGCCTCCCGGCAAGTAAGCAAGCTCTTTTGGCTCAACTCCTGCCCAGCTCCCAACCGCTTTTGTGGGCCCCGAACTTTCTCCAGCCAAGTTCTTCGGGCCTAATTCCTGCCACCCGGTGGCCTGTACGGGCCCAGCAATGGTTGGAGAACAGCCTATGCAGGTCCCGCTCTTGCCTCCCAGGGGCCTCTCCAGGCCCAGCTGTTGACCCCACGGCAGCCTCTCAGGGCCAAGTCCCTGCCTGCCTCCCAGCAGCCCGCGTGCGGCCCAGCTCCTCCCTCACGGTGGCCTGTTGATGCCCATGCGTCTGGTACGCTGCCCAGAGGCATGAGCCCCTGCCTCACACCGGCCCCTCCCATGCTGAGAGAGGTCAGCGTGAGCCCTTGCCTCACACCGGCTCCTCCCATGCTGAGAGAGGTCAGAGTGAGCCCCATGCCTCACACCGGCCCCTCCCATGCTGAGAGAGGTCAGCGTGAGCCCTTGCCTCACACCGGCCCCTCCCACGCTGAGAGAGGTCAGCGTGAACCCCTTGCCTCACACCGGCCCCTCCCACGCTGAGAGAGGTCGTGAGCCCTTGCCTCACACCGGCCCCTCCCATGCTGAGAGAGGTCAGAGAGAGCCCCATGCCTCACATCGGCCCCTCCCACGCTGAGAGACGTCAGCGTGAGCCCTTGCCTCACACCTGCCCCTCCCACGCTGAGAGAGGTCAGCGTGAGCCCCTTGCCTCACACCGGCCCCTCCCACGCTGAGAGAGGTCAGCGTGAGCCCTTGCCTCACACTGGCCCCTCCCACGCTGAGAGAGGTCAGCGTGAGCCCTTGCCTCACACCGGCCCCTCCCACGTTGAGAGAGGTCAGCGTGAGCCCCTTGCCTCACACCGGCCCCTCCCACGCTGAGAGACGTCAGCGTGAGCCCTTGCCTCACACCGGCCCCTCCCACGCTGAGAGAGGTCAGAGTGAGCCCCATGCCTCACACCGGCCCCTCCCATGCTGAGAGAGGTCAGCGTGAGCCCTTGCCTCACACCTGCCCCTCCCACGCTGAGAGAGGTCAGCGTGAGCCCCATGCCTCACACCGGCCCCTCCCACGCTGAGAGAGGTCAGAGTGAGCCCCATGCCTCACACCGGCCCCTCCCACGCTGAGAGAGGTCAGCGTGAGCCCTTGCCTCACACCGGCCCCTCCCAGGCTGAGAGAGGTCAACGTGAGCCCCTGCCTCAACAGGCCACCGTGAGGGAGGAGCAGGGTCGCACGCGGGCTGCTGGGAGGCAGGCAGGGACTTGGGCCTGGGAGGTCGCGGTGGGGCGAGAGCTGGGCCTGGAGACACCCCTCTGAGGCAACAGCGGGGCCTACAGACTCTGTTCTCCAGCCGGAGCTGGGACTGTTCAGGTACTGGGAGGGGGGATGTGGGTCTGAAGAGCTTGGTTGCCGAAACTTCGAGGTCTACAAACGCAGGCGGGAGCTGAGCCAAAAAAGCTTGTTTCCTGGGAGGCGGGAGATGCAGCCAGGAGAAACAGCTGTGCCTGCAGAGGCCACCATGTGGGAGGCAGAGGCCGGGCCTCCTCAAATCGGCCTCTCCAGACCCACTTGCAGCCTCCCGGCGTCCTCTCCGGGCCCAGCTCTTCCTCCCGGCTGTGTCTCCAGGCCTGACTCTGGCCTCCCAACAACGTCTTTGGACTCAGCTCCTGCCCAGCTCCCAGCGGCCCTGGTAGGCCCACCACTTCCCAAAGCCAAGCTCCCCAGGCCCAGCTCAGGCCTCACGGTGGCCTCTCCAGGCTCAGCTCCTGCCCTCCGATGGCAAGGTCGGTGGGCTCCTCTAGGCCCAGCTTGGGCCTCCCGGTGGCCTCTGCAGGCCCAAATCGTCCTGAAGTCGGCCTCTCCAGGCCCAGCTCCGGCCTCCCGGCGGCCTCTGCAGGCCCAAGTCGTCGTCAAGTCGGCCTGGAATTGGGCCTGCAAGAGCAGCAAGTCGGCCTTCCCAGGCCCAGCTCCGTCCTCTTGGCGGCCTCTCCAGGTGCAAAACTTCCTCGAGTCAGCCTCTCCAGGCCCAGCTCCTCCTGCCTCCCAGTGGCCTCTTTCAGCCCAGACCAGCTCATGGCTCTTGGCGGCCTTCCCAGGCCCCGCTTTTGACTTTTGGTGGCCTCTTCAGGCCCAGAACTTGACCTCCAGTGGGCCTTTGCAGGCCCGGCCTCCTGCCTCTCGAAGGCCTGCATGGGCCTGGACTCACAGCAGACTCACAGCGGACTCTCCATGCCCAGCTAGCTCTTGCCTCATTGTGGCCTCCCGAGTCCAAAGCTCCTGCCTCTCGGCCGCTTCGGCAGGCCCAGCTCCCGCCTGCCAGTGGCCTCTTTAGGCCCAGCTCATTCCTCACAACGGCCTTCCCAGGCCCCGTTTTTCCCTTCCGGCAGCCTCTTGGCCTCTAATTTGTTTATCTTTTGTGTATAAATCCCAAAATATTGAATTTTGGAATATTTCCACCATTATGTAAATATTTTGGTAGGTGATTTATTTGGGGTGAGTTTCTGCACCAAGCCCGAATTTTTTATTTTATTTTACTTATTATTTGGTGTTAAACAGGTTTAATGACGGTCATGGCAACTTTTTGGCACAATGAAAAATATCGCCCATGATCAACGTGTTCTGTTCTGGGGAAGGGGGCAAAGGCAGGGTGAATGACTTTCTTAAAAAGTATAGCTCAAGTTGGGAGTGCAGAGGGAATGGGGAGAAAACCCTCCCGCTGCCTGTGTCGAAGTGCAGGAGCCCCCACCCCCATACTCACCTGAGTCCAGCCCCCCTCTGCCCCCCCGGGTGGCTCAGCCCAGCTCCTGGCTAGGAAAGCCTTAGTGTTGGGAGGGACCCTGATGACTGAGGAGCCTGGTAGCTCCAGGTCGCCCACACTTTCAGGTCTCTTGCCCCAGAAGGTGGCAGGATCCATTGGGAGGAAACAGGTCGCCTTGGAAGGCGTCCGTGGGTCCCCATCCCCAGGGGTAGGGGCCATAGGGGGCCCGCTCTGCTGCCTTGACCATACTCCTGGGCTTTGAAGGATCCTTGGCCCAGTAAGAAGGAGGTGGGTGCCAAGGTTGAGGAGGAAGCATCCGAGTATGTGTAGGGGGAGGACAGGGTGGGACCATAGACTTTGCCAAAAGCTGCAGGTGGATCGGGGGACCCTGGGGGCTCAGGATCCAGCAAGGGGCGGCAGGAGTAAAGGAGGAAGGAATGACAGGTGCAAGTACCTTCCCACCAAAGCCCTTGTTGCCCTCTGGCTCCTCCCCAGAGTTGTCCCCACTCTCAAGTCAGTCACCCACTCCTTGAACTTGAGATCAGTGTCAGTGGTGCTAAAGCCATCATCAGCAATGACATCATCACCCCCTCCTCCTCATGGATGACCGTGTGCTCCTCGTCACTCGCTATGTCCTCACTGGCCGTGTGCTGGGAATGAGCATCTCAAGTGGGCAGCAGCAGGGCTGCCCACTGGTCACCTCCCTCACCAGGGGCTGCAAAGTGGCCTGGAGCTCCATACTGAGTAGAAGGCTTTGGGCCAGAGTATGATGCAGTGCCAGACACCACCTGTGTCAGTTCCTGTAGTGCCTGACGGTCTATTTCCCTGCCGTCCAGGCTGTGTACCCCCCTGTGGGAGAAGGCTTGGGCCAGGCTGAGCCAGGTTCCCTGTGTGCAGCCGTTCTGCCCCACAGAAGCTGCTCCTTGGTATCCGAGCTCTGGAGTGTTTAGGCTGCAACTGACAGGAGTTCAGAGGACACCCCAGGGGCAGTGGCAGTGCCCGTCTCTGATATGCTCCGCTCCCACGAGCCCTTGGTACACTCCTGCTAGCCCCTGGCTTGTGGGCTTGGCCTCTGAGCTGGACTTCTTTCGGTCCTTGTTGCAAGTGGGCCACCTTCACCTGGAAGGCCAGGTCGTGGTATTTCTGCGTCTCATTGGGCCCCAGGGTGTACCACCGCTCGCTCAGCATCTGGCTGACGGTCCGGATATCCTGGTTGGAGTGACCCTGGTGCGCCCTGCCAGGGCCTGGTGCCGCTTGCTGAAGATCATGACCGCCACTCATGGGCCACTGGATGTGGTCCTTGTCCCATTTGTTGGCGCTGCGTCCATCCTTCTCAGAAGATGAGTCCTGTTCCTTGCGCAGGGCACTGAGGGACTGGGCCTGACATCATCTGAGTGGTAGAGGCAACTGGGTGTCAGGAGACATTATGGAGAGGAAAGCATCATCATGGTCATTCTCTGTCTCACTGTCCAGCAGGGACTCCCCTGAGGGGCCCAGGGCTCCTCCTCCATGGTGGGAGGTGAGCTTTTACCAGGTTCCACCACCCCCAAAGTGTGTGGGGTTGCGGGCCCTGGGCTTTCAGGGCAGGTGGCTCCAGGGGGCCGCCCAGGGTCAACACTCCCTGTCCCACCTGGTGGATGCTCATGAGCAACAGCTGCCAACTTGGCAGGTTGTTTTCTCTGGTTGGAGGCCACTGAGTGACTGGCAGGTTGCTGGGCCTCGTGTGGCTGCAGGGAGGGGTGAGGAAGGGGATGGAGTACCAGGGGAACATGGCCACAGAGTGACCTTCCACATTCCTCCACACGAACATGCTGACGCCACGGGAGGCCTCACTGAACGCAGGCCTGGGGGCCGAGTACTTGGTCCGGGCGGGGGGTTCCTGGCAGGGGCTCACACCTCGCCCCCTCCTCAGCCAAGGTGGCTTGGGCCCAGAGAAGGGGGGGTTGGAGAGGAGCAGAAGGCCAGGCCTCAAGTTTTGTTTTTTTTGTTTGTTTTTTTGTTTTTGAAATGTAGTTTGACTCTTGTCACCCAGGCTGGAGTGCAGTGGCACGATCTCAGTGGCCTTCATACCTGGCTAATTTTTTGTATTTTTACTGGAGGTGGGGTTTTGCCATGTTGGCCAGGCTGGTCTTGACCTCCCGACCTCAGGTGATCCACCCACCTCAGCCTCCCAAAATGGGATTACAGGCATGAGCCACTGCTCCCAACTTCATTCATTTTTACTTGAAAAACTCCGTTAAGCATTTTTTTAAGGTAGACCTAGTGGTCCTCAATGCCCTCAGCTTTGTTTGTCGAGGAAGCACGTTATTTCTTTTTTCTTTCTGAAGGACAGCTTTGTCAGACATAGTTGCTGGCAGTTTTTTTCTTTCAGCACTTTGAATGTATTACTCGATTCTGTCCTGACCTGCAAAGTTTCTTTAACTTTTGACTATTTGATTATATTGTGACTTGGTGAGTATCTATTTGGTTTGAA
Organism: Pan paniscus; assembly: GCF_029289425.2. Taxonomy (NCBI): domain Eukaryota; kingdom Metazoa; phylum Chordata; class Mammalia; order Primates; family Hominidae; genus Pan; species Pan paniscus. Next base: position 2,460,104 of record NC_073258.2, on the reverse strand, counting down.
CCTCTTTAGGAATCTTTAAGCTTCATGGATTTAGATGTCTAAATCTTTCCCATGATTTAGGCAGTTTTCAGCCATTCTTTAAATAAGCTTTCTTCTCCTTTCTCTACTTTCCTTCTCAAACTCCCATAACCTGACAATGGTTTGCCTAATGGTGTCTTGTTGGCTTTCTTTTCTCTGTCTCTTTTTTTTTCTTTTTTTTTTTTTTTTGAGACAGAGTCATGCTCTGTCACCCAGGCTGGAGTGCAATGTGTGGTCTCGGCTCACATTGCACTCCAACCTCCGCCTCCTGGGTTCAAGCGATTCTCCTGCCTCAGCCTCCCAAGTAGCTGGGACTACAGGTGTGTGCCACCACACCCAGCTAATTTTTGTATTTTTAGTAGAGATGGGGTTTTGTCATGTTGGCCAGGCTGATCTTGAACTCCTGACCTCTTAATCTGCCTGCCTCGGCCTCCCAAAGTGTTGGGATTACAGGCTTGAGCCACCATGCCCAGCCTTCTTTTCTCTTTTTTATTCTTTTTTTCTTTGTCCTCTGACTGGATAATTTCAGAAGATCTATATTCAAGTTTACAGATTCTCTCTCCTGTTGAAGTTTACTATTGTGTTATATCACCCAGTCTGGTCTTGAACTCCTGGGCTCAAGCGATCCTCCCACCTTGGCCTCCCAAAGTGCTGAGTTTACAAGCATGAGCCACTGCATCCAGTCAGCCCCAGCACTTTGAGAAGCTGAGGTGGGAGGATCACTTGAGCTCAGGAGTTTGAGACCAGCCTCGGCAACCTACTGAGAACTTGTCTCTATATTAAAAAAAAAAAAAAAGTCTTTGGGAGGCCAAAGCGGGAGGATCACCTGAGGTCAGGAGTTCGAGACCAGCCTGGCCAACATGGCAAAACCCCATCTCTACTAAAAATACAAAAATTAGCCAGGTGTGGTGGCACACGCCTGTAGTGGTGGTGCATGCCTGTAGTCCCAGCTACTCAAGAGGCTGAGGCAGGAGAATCACTTGAACTGGGAGATGGAGGTTGCAGTGAGCTGAGATCGCACCAGTGCCCTCCAGCCTGGGCAACAGAGTGAGACTCCATCTTATAAAAGGAAAAGAGAAAGAAAAGAAAAATTCCATATGTGAGTGTTTACTCCTGAGTTTTTGAGATTGTTATTAAGATCGTGCTCTACTGTGATGATTTGGGTTTGTTTGATAATCAGAAAAAAGCATATTCTTTTAGGTGTTCAGCCACACTGCTTTGGTGTCACAACTGCACATTGGTTTCACAGCTGCAGGACAAGTTCGAGCATCTTAAAATGATTCAACAGGAGGAGATAAGGAAGCTCGAGGAAGAGAAAAAACAACTGGAAGGAGAAATCATAGATTTTTATAAAATGAAAGCTGCCTCTGAAGCACTGCAGACTCAGCTGAGCACCGATACAAAGAAAGACAAACATCGTAAGAAGCAATAGTTTCTCTTACTATTCTGAGAGCCTTATCATTCTACATCCCATCTTCCTGTGAGTTTGTCTTTGTAGCATTTAACTCTAATTGCAGTTCTCATTTTAAAAACTGGCTTGCTTATTGTATATTTTCCCCAACTAAAGCGTGAACTCCTAGCAGGGCGTGGTGGCTCATGCCTGTAATCTCAGCACTGTGCGAGGCCGAGGTGGGTCGACTACCTGAGGTTAGGGGTTCGAGACCAGCCTGACCAACATGATGAAACGCTGTCTCTACTAAAAATACAAAAATTAGCTAGGCGTGGCTGGGACCTGTAATCCCAGCTACTTGGGAGGCTGAGGCAGGAGAATCACTTGAACCCTGGAGGTGGAGGTTGCAGTGAGCCGAGATCTCACCATTACACTCCAGCCTGGGCGACAAGAGCAAAACTCCATCTCAAAAAAAAAAAAAAAAAAAAAAAAAAAAGAAAGGGTGAACTTGAAGGCAGGTCCTGTGTCCATCTTTTCAGATTCTGTATCCCAGCACTTAGGACATAGACAAACACGAAGATGACAATCAATGTTTGCCAAAATGAAAAAACAAAAGAAACATGTAACATCATGTGAAAGAAGCTGGTTTGCTGGAGAAATTTCTTTACCATAGTCTTGCTTGTGGATCCAGTAGTGACTTTTACATTTTATATCTAAATAGAAGCTGGAGGCTTTGTTGGGTACTCATAGGCATAAAATATTATGTTATTTATTATAGAGTTAAATGCTACAAAGACAAATCTAATTAATAGGCCTATTTTCCTTTTTAAGTTCTACTCATAATTTCTTCATAGTTTTTATGATAAAAGGTTGGATTTTGATTAGAACTCCCATGCTTTTGTGTCAGAATTAAAACTGGTATTAGAATAAATAATTCAAAAGCTAGAGAAAGAGTACAATGAGAAGCCATGAGTTGCATTTGAATTATAATATTATGTCTTACAGATTTGGGGTATATGCTAAAGTTACCAAAGTTGTAGAAAATAAGGCCGGGCATTGTGGCTCACGTCTGTAATTCCAGCACTTTGGGAGGCCGAGGTAGACGGATCATTTGAGGTCAGGAGTTCGAGACCAGCCTGGCCAACATGGTGAAACTCCGTCTGTACTAATAGTACAAAAATTACCCAGGCGTGGTGGTGTGCACCTGTAGTCCTTGCTACTCAGAAAGTTGGGGCAGGAGAATCGCTTGTACCCAGGAGGCAGAGGTTGCAGTGAGCTGAGATTGTGCCACTGCACTCTAGCCTGGGTGACAGAGTGCTATGAGTCACCACACCTGGTATGAGCCACCGTGCCTGGCCCACAATGACTTTTACACATGTTGTTAAATCATCTTACAGATTTTATAATTTGGGGGAAGAAAAGTTTTACTAAATGGTCTTTTAATGGAAACTCTACAAGAACCAGAATCTTTGCTTTGTTCACTTATGTATCCATTCCTAGGCCTAGAAAAATGTCTGACACATAGCGGCAATTTTTCATTGAATAAATGGACCCAGCGATAGCACATTAGCTATGCTATATGCATACATTAAAGATGTAGATTATTGACTTTCAAAAGATAATTAATGTAACTTCTTACTGCTTCTGAACATGTTTGTGAGTTATATTGCTGAGGGACCTTTATCTTCTCATTCTTTCATCTTAACCCAGTGTTATAAAATTGAAATCACCAATATTATTCCATATCTAAAATTAATATCTACCTTGTAAAAAATACCACTCTGCTGCATTTGACAATAGACTTTTTAGGTAATAATGATGCAATCCATAGGGTTTTTTGGGGGCACAGAGGGATTCATGCTAACAGAACATTTTATTTTCTATTTTCCCAGTGCTGTAAAACATGAAATTGGGGTAGTATAAGGCATATTTTTACTCTTTTAATAATTTTTTCTAAAAAAAATTAGTGTTTGTTCCCTATATAACTTTTAACTTTATAGATAAATATTTGTCTCTTTCAGCTCCAGTTTTATGTGAAATAGAGTTTTCAGATTTATGTAGCATGGAAAGTTTTAATACGTCAGAGTTACTGATTTTTGCTATTTTCTCAATTATTTCTTTTTTATCTTTAGTTGATTTTTTTGTAGTGACACATTTTGTTTCTAGTCTCATTTCCTTTTGTTTATCTTCTATGTATATTTCGTTTTTGGTTACTATGAGAATTACATATAACATCCTAGAGTTATAACATTTTAATTTGAATTTATTTCAACTTAAGTTCAATCACATACCAAAATTCTACTGCTATACATATAGCTCTACTCTTTTTATGTTATTGATGTAACAAATTATATCTTTATTCATTGTATACCAGCTAACAGATTTACAATTACATTTTATGCATTTGACTTTTAAATTATGTAGAAAATAAAAAGCAGAGTTAGAAACCAAAATTACAATAGGACTGTTTTTATGTTTGTTTATGTATTTACCTTTACCAGAGAGCTTTGTATATTCATACAGCTTGCTTATTTACTTATATAGTTATTGCCTAGAGTTCATTTATTTCAACCTGAAGGACTTAACACTTCTTGAATGGCAAATTCAGGGATAAATGGATTTTTTTTCAGTTTTAAAAAAAAATCCGGAAATGTCTTAATTTCTCCCTCATTTTTGAAGGATAAGTTTTCCAGCTATAGATTTCTCAATTGACAGGTTTCTTCATTATTTTAAATATATAATCCACTGCCTACTGGCCTTCAAGGTTTCTGCCGAGAAATCAGCTGCTAATGTTATCTGGATCCCTATCTGTGAGAGTTGCTCTTCTCTCTGAGTTTTCAACATTCTCCCATTATCTTTTGTTTGTTTGTTTTTGAGACAAATAATTGTACATATTCATGGGATACAGAGTGATATTTTGATACATGTATACAATGTCCAATGATCAAATAAGGATAATTAGCATATCCATCACCTCAAATATTTGTCATTTATTTGTATTGTGAACAGTCAACGTTCTTTCTTCTAGTTTTTTAAATTTATAAACATTTAAATTTTATTACAGAAATTTAAATTTTTTGATTCTGAAAAAGTCATATATGTATGCAACATCGTTTTGTCATTTATTTATATATTTATGCATCTTTCCTTTTAGTTTTGACAGAGATTTTCTATTTTATCATTATTTCAAAAGAACTCTTACCTGTATTTATTTATCAATTATATTTCCCTTGTTTTTTCCTAGTATATTAATTTATTTACTTATCCTCTAAAAATCCTCCATATAATCTGTTTATTTTGTTTCCTTTCTATAATTTCTTCAATGATTAGTTCTGTTCTATTTTCCATTAAAATATTTAAATCTTGTATGAATTTTTGTCAGATTAGAAATTTAGGGCATTTCTTAATTTCTCTATATTCTAGCTTTTGACTTTTTTTTTTCTGACCTAAGAGGTATTTAGAGCACATTTTAGATTTTTAATTTTGACTAATCATTTAAAATGTATAATAATCTTCAATTTAAATAAAAAACTGGTCTATAGTGACAAAAATTACAAATGAGCCTAACTAATAAATTATCAGCTGTGTTTATATGTATAAGCATGCTCAGATTTTGGTAAATATGTACAGAGTATATTGGTGAGCTTATTTTTATCATTTTTTTATTTTTATTTTTATTTTTTATTTTTTATTATACTTTAAGTTTTAGGGTACATGTGCACATTGTGCAGGTTAGTTACATATGTATACATGTGCCATGCTGGTGCGCTGCACCCACTAACTCATCATCTAGCATTAGGTATATCTCCCAATGCTATCCCTCCCCCCTCCCCCCTCCCCACCACAGTCCCCAGAGTATGATATTCCCCTTCCTGTGTCCATGTGATCTCATTGTTCAATTCCCACCTATGAGTGAGAATATGCGGTGTTTGGTTTTTTGTTCTTGCGATAGTTTACTGAGAATGATGGTTTCCAATTTCATCCATGTCCCTACAAAGGATATGAACTCATCATTTTTTATGGCTGCATAGTATTCCATGGTGTATATGTGCCACATTTTCTTAATCCAGTCTATCATTGTTGGACATTTGGGTTGGTTCCAAGTCTTTGCTATTGTGAATAATGCCGCAATAAACATACGTGTGCATGTGTCTTTATAGCAGCATGATTTATAGTCATTTGGGTATATACCCAGTAATGGGATGGCTGGGTCAAATGGTATTTCTAGTTCTAGATCCCTGAGGAATCGCCACACTGACTTCCACAATGGTTGAACTAGTTTACAGTCCCACCAACAGTGTAAAAGTGTTCCTATTTCTCCACATCCTCTCCAGCACCTGTTGTTTCCTGACTTTTTAATGATTGCCATTCTAACTGGTGTGAGATGATATCTCATAGTGGTTTTGATTTGCATTTCTCTGATGGCCAGTGATGATGAGCATTTTTTCATGTGTTTTTTGGCTGCATAAATGTCTTGTTTTGAGAAGTGCCTGTTCATGTCCTTCGCCCACTTTTTGATGGGGTTGTTTGTTTTTTTCTTGTAAATTTGTTTGAGTTCACTGTAGATTCTGGATATTAGCCCTTTGTCAGATGAGTAGGTTGCGAAAATTTTCTCCCATGTTGTAGGTTGCCTATTCACTCTGATGGTAGTTTCTTTTGCTGTGCAGAAGCTCTTTAGTTTAATTAGATCCCATTTGTCAATTTTGGCTTTAGTTGCCATTGCTTTTGGTGTTTTAGACATGAAGTCCTTGCCCACGCCTATGTCCTGAATGGTAATGCCTAGGTTTTCTTCTAGGGTTTTTATGATTTTAGGTCTAACGTTTAAATCTTTAATCCATCTTGAATTGATTTTTGTATAAGGTGTAAGGAAGGGATCCAGTTTCAGCTTTCTACATATGGCTAGCCAGTTTTGCCAGCACCATTTATTAAATAGGGAATCCTTTCCCCATTGCTTGTTTTTCTCAGGTTTGTCAAAGATCAGATAGTTGTAGGTAAGCGGCGTTATTTCTGAGGGCTCTGTTCTGTTCCATTGATCTATATTTCTGTTTTGGTACCAGTACCATCCTGTTTTGGTTACTGTAGCCTTGTAGTATAGTTTGAAGTCAGGTAGCGTGATGCCTCCAGCTTTGTTCTTTTGGCTTAGGATTGACTTGGCGATGCGGGCTCTCTTTTGGTTCCATATGAACTTTGAAGTAGTTTTTTCCAATTCTGTGAAGAAAGTCATTGGTAGCTTGATGGGGATGGCATTGAATCTGTAAATTACCTTGGGCAGTATGGCCATTTTCACGATATTGATTCTTCCTACCCATGAGCAAGGAATGTTCTTCCATTTGTTTGTATCCTCTTTTATTTCCTTGAGCAGTGGTTTGTAGTTCTCCTTGAAGAGGTGCTTCACATCCCTTGTAAGTTGGATTCCTAGGTATTTTATTCTCTTTGAAGCAATTGTGAATGGGAGTTCACTCATGATTTGGCTCTCTGTTTGTCTGTTGTTGGTGTATAAGAATGCTTGTGATTTTTGTACATTGATTTTGTATCCTGAGACTTTGCTGAAGTTGCTTATCAGCTTAAGGAGATTTTGGGCTGAGACAATGGGGTTTTCTAGATAAACAATCATGTCGTCTGCAAACAGGGACAATTTGACTTCCTCTTTTCCTAATTGAATACCCTTTATTTCCTTCTCCTGCCTAATTGCCCTGGCCAGAACTTCCAACACTATGTTGAATAGGAGCGGTGAGAGAGGGCATCCCTGTCTTGTGCCAGTTTTCAAAGGGAATGCTTCCAGTTTTTGCCCATTCAGTATGATATTGGCTGTGGGTTTGTCATAGATAGCTCTTATTATTTTGAAATATGTCCCATCAATACCTAATTTATTGAGAGTTTTTAGCATGAAGGGTTGTTGAATTTTGTCAAAGGCTTTTTCTGCATCTATTGAGATAATCATGTGGTTTTTGTCTTTGGCTCTGTTTATATGCTGGATTACATTTATTGATTTGCGTACGTTGAACCAGCCTTGCATCCCAGGGATGAAGCCCACTTGATCATGGTGGATAAGCTTTTTGATGTGCTGCTGGATTCGGTTTGCCAGTATTTTATTGAGGATTTTTGCATCAATGTTCATCAAGGATATTGGTCTAAAATTCTCTTTTTTGGTTGTGTCTCTGCCCGGCTTTGGTATCAGAATGATGCTGGCCTCATAAAATGAGTTAGGGAGGATTCCCTCTTTTTCTATTGATTGGAATAGTTTCAGAAGGAATGGTACCAGTTCCTCCTTGTACCTCTGGTAGAATTCGGCTGTGAATCCATCTGGTCCTGGACTCTTTTTGGTTGGTAAACTATTGATTATTGCCACAATTTCAGCTCCTGTTATTGGTCTATTCAGAGATTCAACTTCTTCCTGGTTTAGTCTTGGGAGAGTGTATGTGTCGAGGAATGTATCCATTTCTTCTAGATTTTCTAGTTTACTTGCGTAGAGGTGTTTGTAGTATTCTCTGATGGTAGTTTGTATTTCTGTGGGATCGGTGGTGATATCCCCTTTATCATTTTTTATTGCGTCTATTTGATTCTTCTCTCTTTTTTTCTTTATTAGTCTTGCTAGCGGTCTATCAATTTTGTTGATCCTTTCAAAAAACCAGCTCCTGGATTCATTAATTTTTTGAAGGGTTTTTTGTGTCTCTATTTCCTTCAGTTCTGCTCTGATTTTAGTTATTTCTTGCCTTCTGCTAGCTTTTGAATGTGTTTGCTCTTGCTTTTCTAGTTCTTTTAATTGTGATGTTAGGGTGTCAATTTTGGATCTTTCCTGCTTTCTCTTGTGGGCATTTAGTGCTATAAATTTCCCTCTGCACACTGCTTTGAATGCGTCCCAGAGATTCTGGTATGTTGTGTCTTTGTTCTCGTTGGTTTCAAAGAACATCTTTATTTCTGCCTTCATTTCGTTATGTACCCAGCAGTCATTCAGGAGCAGGTTGTTCAGTTTCCATGTAGTTGAGCGGCTTTGAGTGAGATTCTTAATCCTGAGTTCTAGTTTGATTACACTGTGGTCTGAGAGATAGTTTGTTATAATTTCTGTTCTTTTACATTTGCTGAGGAGAGCTTTACTTCCAACTATGTGGTCAATTTTGGAATAGGTGTGGTGTGGTGCTGAAAAAAATGTATATTCTGTTGATTTGGGGTGGAGAGTTCTGTAGATGTCTATTAGGTCCGCTTGGTGCAGAGCTGAGTTCAATTCCTGGGTATCCTTGTTGACTTTCTGTCTCGTTGATCTGTCTAATGTTGACAGTGGGGTGTTAAAGTCTCCCATTATTAATGTGTGGGAGTCTAAGTCTCTTTGTAGGTCACTCAGGACTTGCTTTATGAATCTGGGTGCTCCTGTATTGGGTGCATAAATATTTAGGATAGTTAGCTCCTCTTGTTGAATTGATCCCTTTACCATTATGTAATGGCCTTCTTTGTCTCTTTTGATCTTTGTTGGTTTAAAGTCTGTTTTATCAGAGACTAGGATTGCAACCCCTGCCTTTTTTTGTTTTCCATTTGCTTGGTAGATCTTCCTCCATCCTTTTATTTTGAGCCTATGTGTGTCTCTGCACGTGAGATGGGTTTCCTGAATACAGCACACTGATGGGTCTTGACTCTTTATCCAACTTGCCAGTCTGTGTCTTTTAATTGGAGAATTTAGTCCGTTTACATTTAAAGTTAATATTGTTATGTGTGAATTTGATCCTGTCATTATGATGTTAGCTGGTGATTTTGCTCGTTAGTTGATGCAGTTTCTTCCTAGTCTTGATGGTCTTTACATTTTGGCATGATTTTGCAGCGGCTGGTACTGGTTGTTCCTTTCCATATTTAGCGCTTCCTTCAGGAGCTCTTTTAGGGCAGGCCTGGTGGTGACAAAATCGGTCAGCATTTGCTTGTCTGTAAAGTATTTTATTTCTCCTTCACTTATGAAGCTTAGTTTGGCTGGATATGAAATTCTGGGTTGAAAATTCTTTTCTTTAAGAATGTTGAATATTGGCCCCCACTCTCTTCTGGCTTGTAGGGTTTCTGCCGAGAGATCCGCTGTTAGTCTGATGGGCTTCCCTTTGAGGGTAACCCGACCTTTCTGTCTGGCTGCCCTTAACATTTTTTCCCTTCATTTCAACTTTGGTGAATCTGACAATTATGTGTCTTGGAGTTGCTCTTCTCGAGGAGTATCTTTGTGGCGTTCTCTGTATTTCCTGAATCTGAACGTTGGCCTGCCTTGCTAGATTGGGGAAGTTCTCCTGGATAATATCCTGCAGAGTGTTTTCCAACTTGGTTTCATTCTCCGCATCACTTTCAGGTACACCAATCAGACGTAGATTTGGTCTTTTCACATAGTCCCATATTTCTTGGAGGCTTTGCTCATTTCTTTTTATTCTTTTTTCTCTGGACTTCCCTTCTCGCTTCGTTTCATTCATTTCATCTTCCATTGCTGATACCCTTTCTTCTAGTTGATCACATCGGCTCCTGAGGCTTCTGCATTCTTCACGTAGTTCTCGAGCCTTGGTTTTCAGCTCCATCAGCTCCTTTAAGCACTTCTCTGTATTGGTTATTCTAGTTATACATTCTTCTAAATGTTTTTCAAAGTTTTCAACTTCTTTGCCTTTGGTTTGAATGTCCTCCCGTAGCTCAGAGTAATTTGATCGTCTGAAGCCTTCTTCTCTCAGCTCGTCAAAATCATTCTCCATCCAGCTTTGTTCCATTGCTGGTGAGGAACTGCGTTCCTTTGGAGGAGGAGAGGCGCTCTGCATTTTAGAGTTTCCTGTTTTTCTGTTCTGTTTTCTCCCCATCTTTGTGGTTTTATCAACTTTTGGTCTTTGATGATGGTGATGTACAGATGGGTTTTCGGTGTGGATGTCCTTTCTGTTTGTTAGTTTTCCTTCTAACAGACAGGACCCTCAGCTGCAGGTCTGTTGGAATACCCTGCCGTGTGAGGTGTCAGTGTGCCCCTGCTGGGGGGTGCCTCCCAGTTAGGCTGCTCGGGGGTCAGGGGTCAGGGGCCCACTTGAGGAGGCAGTCTGCTCCTTCTCAGATCTCCAGCTGCGTGCTGGGAGAACCACTGCTCTCTTCAAAGCTGTCAGACAGGGACATTTAAGTCTGCAGAGGTTACTGCTGTCTTTTTGTTTGTCTGTGCCCTGCCCCCAGAGGTGGAGCCTACAGAGGCAGGCAGGCCTCCTTGAGCTGTGGTGGGCTCCACCCAGTTGGAGCTTCCCGGCTGCTTTGTTTACCTCAGCAAGCCTGGGCAATGGCGGGCGCCCCTCCCCCAGCCTCGCTGCCGCCTTGCAGTTTGATCTGAGACTGCTGTGCTAGCAATCAGCGAGACTCCGTGGGCGTGGGACCCTCCGAGCCAGGTGCGGGATATAGTCTCGTGGTGCGCAGTTTTTTAAGCCGGTCTGAAACGCGCAATATTCGGGTGGGAGTGACCCGAGTTTTCCAGGTGCGTCCGTCACCCCTTTCTTTGACTCGGAAAGGGAACTCCCTGACCCCTTGCGCTTCCCAGGTGAGGCAATGCCTCGCCCTGCTTCGGCTCGCGCACGGTGCGCGCACCCACTGGCCTGTGCCCACTGTCTGGCACTCCCTAGTGAGATGAACCCGGTACCTCAGATGGAAATGCAGAAATCACCCGTCTTCTGCGTCGCTCACGCTGGGAGCTGTAGACCGGACCTGTTCCTATTCGGCCATCTTGGCTCCTCCCTCCTATTTTTATCATTCTTAACTCATTGTGTAGTCTAAACGTTGGGGAAAAAATAAAATACAATAATCAGATGGTGTGAATAAGAAAATTGTTCTAATGTTGGTAAACCAAGCAACTGTTTTAACTGCTCCCCTCTTCCTGATTGACTTCTAAAAGGGATTAATCCATATTGGGTCCTATCATATATGTCACGGTATAACATCTCCAGCTATAAAATGGAAATTTGAGAATAACTTTGCTGCTACTCAGATACATTTTATTTCAAAAACATACACTAAGGTGTTGCTGTTTTATCTTTCCAAAAACATATTCACACAGAACTTTCAATCACACTGAGCCATATTTGAACAATCTTTCAAGGTCAGCTCTGGCATAAGCTAACATACCATTTAACTCAGAAATTTCTTTAGTATTTGATTAATGGGTTTATGTTTGATATGTAATGTTATTTTCTAATGCTAAATCAAGTGGTAATTTTGTTAGTCAAGTTGATTTAGTGGCTTGGGAAGAAAGCTTTTAATGTTCCCCTAATTTTTCTTACCTTTGACATGATCGTTCACATGTCTTATTTTGCTCAGTGATTTTTCTTTTTTTTTTTTTTTTTGAGACAGGGTCTTACTCTACCACCCAGGCTTGAGTGCAGTGGTGCGATCACAGCTCATTGCAGCCTTGACCTCCCAGACCCAATCTATTCTTCCACCTCAGCCTCCCAAGTAGCTGGTACTACAGACACATGCCACCAAACTTGGCTAATTTTTGTATTTTTTATAGAGACAGAGTTTTGCCAAATTCTCAGGCTGGTCTGGAATTTCTGGGCTCAAGTAATCCTGCCTTGGCCTCCCAACATGCTGATATTACAGACATAAGCCACAGTACCTGGCCAGTTTTCTTTTTTAAAAAATCTATTGGTTATTAATTTGAAGCCTTCCTTTTCATAGCTGTGCTCCTTAATTGGGAGCAAACATGAATGGACCACAACTTAGCCAATTTTCTATATACGATCTTTGCCATCCTAATTTAAAGGAATATTAATTCTTTCTTTTCCTCTTTCATTCCACAAACCTGTATTGACTACATCTAAGTTCTAAATGGTGCACTGGATGTTGCAAAAGTTGATGATGAACAAGAACAAAATTCCTCCTTTCAGGAGACTTACAGTTCAATATGGGAAATATAATTTGTTAAAATATAAAAGTGCAATTGTGTTACATGCTGTACGAAGTACATGTTGACATGTGAGTATATAATAAATGGGCTGGAGGCCAGAGGATTGCCAAAGAGAATGGGCCTCCTGCTGAGATGAAAAGTTGAACAGGGATTAGTTGGCGAAAGTGGAGGGACGATCCTTTCTAGGCAGGAGGAAGAACATGTACAGAATCTCTGAGGTGTGATGCAACAAAGTCTATATAAAAAACTGAAGAAAGGTCTAATGTGGCTTAAATACAGAAGCTAGTAGGAGAGGAGTTGAAAAGAGCCTGGAGAAGTAGAAAGTGCATTCTGCAGGAACTTATATTGTATAAAAAGAATTTCTCTTTATTCTAAGTGCAATGTGAAGCCAGTGAAGTGCTTTAAACAGGTGATGTGATTTGATTGAATTTATTACTTCACTTAACAAATATTCATTACATGCCCACTGTTTGTCAGATATTGCTGTAGCCCCTGGTGATACAGTAGGGAATAAAACAGGCAAAAATCCCTGTCCTCTTGCAGCTTATAATGGACTGCAATGTTTAATATGTCAGAGGAGGTCCACGGAGGAGTGACTTCTAAGCAAGAATCTGAAAAAAATGAGGATATCTAAGGAGGGAACAAATGGTTCAAAAGCCCTATAATTGCAAGCAGGCATGATGAAGCAATTGCAGTTGTCCTGACTCTCAACACCGTGGAACTCAAAGGAGATGGAAAGATTCCTTCTCTCCCTCATATATTTTCTCTCTTTCTGTCTATATATATAGAATATGAGACATTTCCCTAATCATTATGTGTAATTACAATTACATATATACATGTAATTGTAATTACACATAATGATTAGGGAAATGTCTCATATTCTTCTACTCAGAAATAAGCAATATAGCAATTACTGTTTTTTACATTTTACAGTTACAGTTTCAGAGAAAGTTTGATATTTATCTAAAATTTTTCAATGTATGAACTTTTTCATTTGACAAACCATAATTGTACATATTCTTGGGATACAGAGTGATATTTTCTTTACATGTATAGAATGTGTAGTGATCAAATCAGGGTAATTTCCACTAATTTAAAATGCCACCTTTATGTTATTGTAATTTATATATATACTATATATATATACACACACACATATATATATACATGTCCACATACAGTATGTGTGTGCACATGTACACACATGCATATGTGTATATAATGCCCAGTATAAGCAATGTGCACAAATAAAATTAGCTAACAGAGATAGTATAGAGTGAGAGGAGAGGCAGATTAATCTTTGAGGAAAAGCACAATTTTATAGCTGAATGGAGAAAGCTGAGGTGGTTTCTAAGATGGAGAATAAGACGAAAAATGTAAGTACGTTGTTTGACTGAATTCAAGAAAGAAGGGTAAAAGAGAAGAAAGTAGTGGTCTTATCATTAAATGCCACAGAGAGGTAAAGATAAAAACAACATATTGTTTTGGGTTTGGTAATTTAAGGGTTACCAAATTCCATTTTGGAGGAGGAACAGATTCCATGTCCACTAGAATGGAATGAACAAGAAATGGAGGAGGAAAATAGGTAGTTTTTCAAAAGTTTTCAAAAATATGAAAAGAAGAAATGAAATGGTACTTGGAAGAGATTGTTGAAATGGGAGAGACTATGGTGGCTTGTTTAGAAGCAGCTGAGATAGATCCAATTGAGATAGAGATATTGACTATATAAACAAAAGAATGACAAATTAATAGTGTAATGGTAACTTGACTTTGGCAAATATTGTGAATTTTTGTGAAAGTACAACTAAAAGGCAATGTCACTCCAATAATCACCAGAGTAATCAATTTGCTTATTGCTGTCCCTTTAAATATAGTTCTCTGGTATCAACTAACATATTTTTAACTCATGATGCTTCTTAAAGAAAAGGGAAAAGACCTTTTTCTTTCTTTCAGTCTTCAATGATTCACTGCTTCATCTCACTCCACCAAAGATAAATGAAATCTACATCTCTTATACATTAACAATGCATGACAATTTATAAATAGCTAAATTTTTGGAGCTAACTTTAAGTACCTGAATGGAATTTAATCAACCCACTAATCTCCTTCTCACTTCTCAGTTATTTATCAAGTTTATGTCAAGGGACAAGGAAAAATTATCCAAACATTGTTTAAAACAATCATCATTAATTAGTAACACTTATCCAGGGGGGTTTTTAACCTTTCCCCCACTCAAGGATTACTCTAATGTCAGAGTAGAATAAAAAATAAGTGCAGCGATGTTGACTCTTCCAAGCTTAACATTTCTCACAAGTCAATTAGCTTTGTACTGGGAGGAGGGCGTGAAGGGCTGCTTGCGGTAGTTGTGTAGCAGCAGCACAATGGCCGCAGACAAGGAAAAGAGTTTCTAGGAATTCCTCATATATAATTTTATATTTTTGACAAGATTAATGACCCATGCTCCCTTCCTCTCCATTTCTTTTTCTGGAATTCTGTGTTGGTATGTAGTTACTATATTTTATTAAAGGAAATTAGCCTTATCTCTTATTATATTTTATTAAAGAAAATTATTATATTATTCCTTTATATTTTTATTAAAGGAGTTTATTATTGTTATTATTAAAGGAAATTAGCCTTATCTCTTATTATATTTTTTATGACCTTCAAAGTAGTGTCTCTGCTTAAAAGTGTACCCTGGCCGGGCGTGGTGGCTCACGCCTGTAATTCCAGCACTTTGGGAGGCCGAGGCGGGTAGATCACGAGGTCAGGAGATCGAGACCATCCTGGCTAACACGGTGAAACCCCGTCTGTACTAAAAATACAAAAAATTAGCAGGGCATAGTGGCGGGCGCCTGTAGTCCCAGCTACTCAGGAGGCTGAGGCAGGAGAATGGCGTGAACCCGGGAGACGGAGCTTGTGGTGAGCTGAGATCGCACCGCTGCACTCCAGCCTGGGCGACAGAGCAAGACTCCGTCTCAAAAAAAAAAAAAAAAAAAGTACCCTGAAGCACACATCAAGCGACATGTAGAGTTCATAAATTCTGGCCAAATGGTCATACCTCAAACCTAATCAGAACTAAGGCTCTTTACTTGCACTGACAAATATGAACGCCGGGGAATTTGGAAATGATATCTAATATATAATATTATATATATAATATATATATAATATATAATAACTTTGCATGTTATTTTCCTCTTAATTTTTTTTCTAGCTGATCCATATGAATTCCTCTTATTAAGAAAAATAAAGCATCCAGGATTCAATGAAGAACTGACTATCACCTTGTTAATCATTCAGAAACATGTTGCAGGCTTAAGCCATTTTTGATATAGATACTGAAACAATTACTTGCTAAGAGCAAACTTGAAGGTATGGATAAGGCCCTGAGTCATCTTCCTGAGCTGAATGATAGTTAAGCTGAATGTACGTATAAAATATGATTTTCTAACCACTTGCTCGCCAAGAAGGAAAACTTTTAAGTAGAGCAGAACCTGAATAGACAAGACATTTCTTTCTTTTGGTAGAAAATGATTTACCATCACTGTCTAGTTAATTGCAGACTAGGTAATTTTAACTTTGTGATTTATTGCCGGAGACATTTTCTTCTGTACTGTAAAGTGTGTGTCAAAAAAAAAATAGCGATTTTGGAGGATTAGGGGACTTTGATAAATTGCCTGCAATTCTGGCAGTATGAACTGCATATTAATTTCTCTCTTTCAAGAACATTTTTATTTATTAATTCCTTACAAAAACTCCCTAAACTTTGGAACAGCTCTCAATTGCCTGTATTCTTTTTTCTCTTATTATGGTACTCTTCTAGAGATTTGGCTTGCATCTGTGAATAAGCCAGGACATCTTCAGAAATTGTCTGATTAAAAACACCACCAATGGAGTTTCATTAAATTTGTATTGCTCTGACTAGTGAAACACACACATCTATGTTGCTTAGGATATTTTACTGCGGTTTGAGTTGTAATAATAGCTCTGTTTAAGATCCATCAGTCACTTGAATCTTCTCTAAGGCTTTGTATGTTAGAAGTTAATTTGCTTTCTTACAAGGCCACATTCTATCTTGTAACTAAACAACTGAATTTTATGTCTTAGCGTAGATGGTTTATTACTTTCTGGTTTTTCTTTAGTAAGATTCCTATAAAAACACTAGTATTTTTCTCTGAGTTTAAAATTCAACACATGCCTACTGATATGGTTAGGCTTTGTATCCCCACCTGAATCTCATCTTGAATTGTAATCCCCATAGCCCCCATAATCCCCACAGGTCAAGGGAGAGACCAGGTGGAGGTAATTGAATCATGGGGGCAGTTTCCCCTGTGCTGTTCTTGTGATAGTGAGTTCTCACGAGATTTGATGGTTTTATAAAGGATTCTTTCCCCTTTGCTCGGCACTTCTTCATGCTGCCTTGCGAAGAAGCTGCCTTGCTTCCCCTTTGTCTTCCGCCATGATTGTAGATTTCCTGAGGCCTCCCAAGCTGTACTGAACTGTAAGCCAATTAAACTTCTTTCCTTTATAAATTACCCAGTCTTGGGCAGTTCTTTATAGCAGTATGAAAACAGACAAATACACCTGCTATGTAAAACTTAAAATACAAAAAAAAAAAACATTATCTCACTAACATAGGAGCTAATATTTTGGTGTGCTTTGTTTAGTATTTTATATTAAAAATATGTACATATATATTTATATATAATTAAGAACATGTATGTACAATCGTGCATACATCATGCACATACATCTACTTAAGAAAATAGCTATGTAATATACCATTACTCAACTATATTATAATTTTTTCTCCATTTCTTTATTGTATGTTATTTATCATTTTCTACTTTTTTGTTTTCTCATTTTTATTGCATAATATTTAATTATGCAAAAAATACATTAAATACATAGAAAATATATAATGTAGCTATAAGAATAAAGAACGATGGTAAAACAAATGCTAATACCCACTACCTGACTTAAAGAATACGATACTATTTTTTTCCAATTGAAATCCCCTCAACTACTCAGAATTACTGCTATCCCTTTTATCCTTTCATTAATTTTCTTCTAGTTTTCTCACATGTGAATCTATTTCTAAATACATTTCTTTATTTTGCAAGTTTTTGGACTTCATATAAATGTAACCATATTGCATATATTCTTCTTCAGCTTCTTACTTTTTCACTAAACAATATGTTTTGCTGATACTTACATTCATATGTACAGTAATAGTTGATTTATTTTAATGGCTATATATTATTCCATTGTTAGAATATACCAGGATTTATTTTTACTTTTTTTTTTGCTGGAAAATTGGGTGTCGTTTTTATTTTTTGATATAACAAACAATGTTGTAATCGTTTTGTATTTACTTCCTAGTCCACTCCTGTAAGTTTCTCTTGAGTACATACTAGCAATGAAGATGCTGAGTCACTGCATATACATACTCACAACTTTATTCTATAATGCAATATTCTATAAAGTAGCTGTATCAGTTTATACTTTAACCAGTAATGGACAAGATTTTCTGTTACTTCCCATCTTTGTTAATGATTACTTTTAGACTCTAACTTTTATCAGGCTCATGGATGTAAAAAGCATCTCAGGGTGGTTTTAGTTTGCATTTATCTGCTCATCTATGAAGATGAGCTTCTTTTCATATAATTATGAGTCATTATTTTTGTTTTGCCTTCTTTTGTTTATGCATTTTGCTTGTTCTATGTCTTATTTTCCCTGTTGATTTTTGGGAGTTCATATATATTCTAAATGTATATTTATTCACTCATATATATGTTGCAATGTAGTCATATGTTCATTTTTCCTCCTTAATGTTTGTTTTTTTTGATTCTACGACCTACCAAAAGTAACAAAAATTCTCATTTATTTTTAATCTAAATGTTTTAAGTATTTTCCTGGAATTCACCTTGAATCGATTTCTATTGGAGATAGGTATCCAATCTAATTTGCCTCATATGGATAACCACTTGTTCTATTACTGCTGTAACAAATTTCTACAAACTAAATGACCTAAAATAACACAAACTTATCATCTTACAGTGTACACAAGTCAGAAATCAGGCATGAATTTTCGTGAACTAAAATCAAGTTGTCGACAGGCATGTTTCTTTATGGCGGCTAGGGTAGAATCCATATCCTGGCCTGTTCTATCTTCTAGAGAACATCAGCATTCCTTTTCTCATTGCCTCTCCTCTCTCTTTTTAAAGCTGGCAATGTCACATTTCTCTGACCATTCTTTCATTGTCACATCTCTCTCTGGACTCAGCTAAGAAAGTTTCTCCATTTTTAAGAACTCATGTGATTAGACTGGGCCCATCTGGATAACCCAGGAAGATCTCTCCATCTCGGTTTGCATCCTTAATCACATCTGATAAGCCTTTATTGCATTCAGTGTAACATATTCACAGGTTCCAGGGTTAGGCATGGGCATCTTTGAGGGCCATTATTCTCCCTACCACATTATTTGCCTAGCATCTTTCATTACATTGTCCATCTATTTACTTACTGATTTCTAATGACATCCAAATCAGTTACAACATTTTATGTAAGCATTGTTCTTATTTTTATGTTATGCCACTAGTCTATTTTTCTACTCATGAATTATGGTACATGAGTTTATTTTTGCAACTTTAAGCTCAATAACATGTTTTAAGATTTCCTCAACTTTCTTTTTCCACTTCTTCAGAAGTTGACTCTTTTGGCCCTTTGGTCTTCTATACACATTTTAGAAATGCTTCGTTGAGGACTAAGAGGAATGCTAAGATTTTGATAGGAATTTCATTGAATTTTGAGTATATTGGCATGCTACAATGGTTAGTGTTTTATACATGAAAATAATATATCCCTTCCTCTTTTCCTAGTATCATGAGATGTTTGTTAGGCAGACATGAATATTGAGTTGTATCAAATGTGTTTTTCTGCATTATTGTGGTGGTGATGTGATTTAGCTCCTTTAATTAGTTAATGTAATGAATTACATTTGTAGATTGCTCTAACTATTGAAACAAGCTTGAATTTCTGGAATAAGCCCAATGTGATATTTATTCAACAAATATTCATTGAGTATACCTAGTATGTAACATGCTTTAAGAATACACCAGTGAACCAAACAGAAATATCTGACATTACAGAACTTAACATTCCAGTATTTGGAGACAGACGATAAAAAAGTGAACATGTATATTTACAGTTTGTCAAGGAATGATAAATGAAGACTCTTAAAGTAGATGGGGAATTGGGAGTGAAGTCTGTAATTTAAATAGGGTGGGCAGGAAAGCTTCACAGAGAATGGGACATTTAAGAATAGACTTGAAGGACAGGCAAGAGCAATCTCTATGTTTATATGGGAGAAAAGGTTCCAGGCAGATGCAGTAACAATGGCAAATATCCTGAAGTAGGATCATGCTGGAGTTTTTGTGGAGCAGCAAGGAGGCTAGTGTGACTGCCACAGAATCACCCAAGGGAAGATGAGAAGATCAGACCAGACCAGCACTTGGGCATCTAATGGGAAAAGTTTCTCAAGCCATCATAAAAATTTCACTTTTACTATAAATACTATGAGAAACCATGGGATGTTTTACAGTAAGAAAGGTGGCATAATATGTTACATGTTTTAAACAAACTCTATAGCTTCTGAGTTGAAATAGATTGTAGGGGCTCATGGCAGAAGCAGAGGGAGCATTTAGGAGACTACTGTAAAGAATATCATGAAAAGAACAAACAACGCTATGTAACATGCTTAAATGGACTGAAGAAGATGAATAAAATCAAAATGATGTTGCCTTCACACCTTGAATCAGTACGATAAACCCCCCTCCCCAATCACAAAAGAAAAACTAAACACAAAAACCAGGCTTTGGTTGCTCAGACAATTTTACAGGTGAGTTCTAGCAAACATGCAAAGAACGTTTAATTGCACTGTTACAGAAATTCTTCTGGAGACAAGAAAATAAGACACATCACGCAACCAATTTCATGATAACAATGTCAATGTATAATAACAGAAAAAGTGGATCTCCAAAGAAATAAATTTATTTGGAAATAAACAAGGATTATAATCTGAGATATTTGTGCTATGATCAATCATAGGTGCATCCCAAGAGGTTGAGGTAAGGAAAATATTTAAAGACAAAAAGAAGTCTATGCAAGCTGTTTTGAAACAAACATCATTGGTCACAGGGCCTGATGCAGGAGCTGGTGTTAACTTACTGGCAGAAACAGCCATTGCTAGGCAAGTGTTCTTGTGAGGGTGGCTTATCTGAAATGCTGCAGTCTTGAGGAATTTTTTATGATAGGTCCTATTATAGAGACAGCTACAGGATGAGCTGGACAAACAGAGTGTGCTGGGTGGGCAAAAATTTCTTGTGAGTTTATAGAAAGTCCTTGTGATAGTGCTTATCGTGGACACACACACAAGATCCCCTTTTTCATGACCCGGCTCCACTTTGCTTTGGGTCTGATGTAAGTGACTTTGCCTTGTCATTGGCAACTTTCACTGTAGTATAATCTGCACATTAAAGTTACCTAACAATAGTACAAAGAAAGAAAATTAAAGATATATCTCTTTCAAAAATATAAACCCCAAAATTGTTAGGAAATTGTAGTGAGTATAAAAGATAATTCATTATAATAGACATCTCAAGCTTCACAGAATTCTGACCTTTGCTACACTCTCATCCACAATCTTTTCTCCTAGTAAATGGCAGCTCCTTCTGTTAAGTTGCTGAGGCTTCTTATTGCTTTTTTCTTCAAATAACAGTCAGAACTGAACAACTGTAATCATCCTAGTCCATACAATTGTTATATTTTCATTTAAAGAAGATCAATGTGTGATTTTTAAAATATATTTCTGGACAATTCTTTATATTTTAATAGTAGTCAGAATTTGATCAGGAGAACAGAAGACATCCTAAGTATTATAATGATAAAAGTTTAATATTAATTAGGACCTTATGCTATTATTGGAAGAGCTTGGTGAATAGATATTAGAAAAGCAGCTAGACAAAATCAGAAGAGGTCTGTTTTATATCAGAGATCTTAGCCTGACAGTCTAGAGTGTGGGCACAGAACCCAAGCTTATAGGAATTTCTGAAAGGTCTGTAAATCTTATCCAGATGGACAGTGGGAGCTCATAAAGAATTCTGCAAGCCATCACATCTGTCACACCTGCTATGTCGAATCCTTAAGCCTGCTTTATGTGAAGACCTCCTTCACTCCTCACTTCCAGCTCTCATGAGTTTCTTTCATAGGCAAACCCAAACCTGGAACAATGTGCCTGAAGACTTCGGGTGACACAGTACCCAGACTTAAATAGGAGGGGAGCCATGGTGGAAGTGGCCATCCAGCACAGTTTTCTTGGTCTTTACTCATAGTTTTGATTCCTTAAAAAAATTAACCACATTAAAATATGTGTTTCATAATCTACACCTAATAATACAAATATTTAAAGTCTTTTCAAGTTTGAATACGCTACCCATGTTGCTGCTACCCCCATTTTGTGTGTGCGATTTTTGTGTGTGTGTTAGAAGCTTATGACCTTTGAAACCTGCTCTTATGAGCTTGCTTTGATGATTTATTTGTCCAGAGAGGATTTTTTTCCTACCTAGCATTTTGGACTGCTATCAACCTGAGACCACTTTGAATTAAATTCTCAGCTTTCATATTTGGAAGCCACACAGATTGTGTGAGTTCAGGCTGAAACCTGTTTGAGAGCTGGATTCTGGCTATAAACTCCACAGGGAACATTTTCTCTCTCCACTCAGATCTGAGACCATAGAGAAATTTATTTGCTAGCTCTCTTTGAAGGTTTATTTTATTTATTTAATTTCTAGTACACGTGCTCACTGAAGGTGTAATACTTATGTGAGAATCTCAAAATCAGTTGTGTTCTTTGTATGACCCTGGTTTTGTTTCCTCCTGCTCTCTTACTTTCAGTGTGTCTCAGTATGTCTGCTCAATATGCCATCTTAAATTTCAACTGAGGGTGGATCTTCTTCCCAGCTCACTCACATGGTTCTTAGCTAGATTCAGTTTCTCTCCATTTGTAGGACTGAGGACCTCAGTTCTTCACTTAGGGTTGGCTACAGGTAATCATCAATTTCTTGTAACAGGACTTACACTGGGCCACTGACAGCATGCCAGTTGGCTTCATTCAAATGAGAGGGCAAGAGAAAGAGAGAGAGGGAGAGGGCACAAGATGAAATTCACAGTATCTTATAATCTAATCTCAGAAGTGGCATCTCATTACTTTTGTTCTATTCTATTCAATAGAAACAAGTACCTGGGACCAGCTTATACTATAGGAAAGAGATTATATAAGGGTATAAATACCAAGAGGTAGAGATCATCAAGAGCCATTCTGGTGGCAGCCACAATATCTTATCCAGAATATTTCTTATTCAGGCCTTCAAATGTGCTGTCTTTTCTGGTCTAATGGAAATGAACCTTCCTTCCATACAATTTCTTCTCCTAAATTGTACTCTGGCTCTCTTATCACATACAAACGTCTATGTTAGGTATTTGTGTCTGTCTTGATTCTTGGTAGGCTTTTAAACTCTGTGAATGTTGGACTGTGATGTAGACATCATTTCACCGCACACTCTGTAACCACCAAACCTTAGCAGCTTATTCAGTAAGCACATACTTGGCTCTTAATGAGTATTGCTTAAATTGATGAATTGAATTAGTATTTTACCTTCTCTGTTGCTTAGCTAAGCAGAAGAATTTGTCATTTTTTTAATTTAGTGACTGGTTCTATTAAAAGTTACCTTTGTCTATATCATTTTGTTATACTAAAGCACAAATGTATAAGGTCAAAAAACATTCTCAAGATTTTGTTTAAACCACAGCCCTCAGTTGTGTATATTTATCTCTTGTTTTCATATGCAAGATTTCTCCTGAAATGGGCAACAATTACGAGAGATTTTTTCCTCTTCTGAACTAAGAAAATAAATATTTAATTCACAAGTTTAGAAAAGTGAACCTGAAAAATCACAGGGCTAGGTGGGTTATGAGGCCCACTGGTACATGATAGTGTTGAATGTGGATTAGAATGAACTCCATGGATTAGAATCTCAGACCATAGGCAAACATTTACTTGTTTTAGAATAAGCACATTTGAGTCTGCAATAAGCATTACTATTTTTAAGTTGAAAATGTAATTGGTTTCTAATAATAACCATATTGGCTAGCATTATTTCAATCGTGTTTAATGTTTTCCAATGTCATTTCATGTCAGATATCTCTCCTGATTCTTAGTAACAATTTGGACAAGACAGCAAATGCTATTGTCCAAGTTTTCTAAAGAAGAATCTGAAGTGAAATGACATCAAGAGACCTATCAAGACCTGTATCCAGGAAAAGGTAAATCTGAGCTGAAATTGTAGCCCTTGTAAATTACCTACGTGACATACCAGATAGTGTTCATGATCCATTTAGTACTCTGTTCTAAAAACGAGACAATATCCATTTATTCACTTGTTCATTTATTTAGTGTTTGTTCAGCCCTTACTGCATATTCCAGGCACTATTCTGACTGTGGCAGGAGTGAACAAACAGGCATGGTTCCTACTTGCATGTAATTACAGTCTTATAGTGAAAACAAGTGTTAAACAACAAAATCTCCCAATTATTTTAAAATTATAAACTTGATTCGATACTATGTGGCCATATAATTGTTCCTAATTTGGTTGGAGAAGGGAGG
Source organism: Pan paniscus (assembly GCF_029289425.2). NCBI lineage: Eukaryota > Metazoa > Chordata > Mammalia > Primates > Hominidae > Pan > Pan paniscus. The sequence goes on along the minus strand of NC_073258.2, from coordinate 2,436,095 downwards.
CAGTTAGGGAAGCCTTCCCTGAGTTAGTGCCATTTAACCTGATTTATGATAGATGATAAGTCATTTGTCGGGGAAAAATACTCCAGGAATAAAGAACAGGTACAAAGGTCAGGTTCTGGGAAGAGCTTGTCTTGGTCCAGGAACTAAAAAATGTTAGAGTGGCTGGATCTGGGAAAGAGACAAAGAGTTATTAAATGAGGCAGCAGGCTTCAGCAGGTGCCACATTGCTCAGGGCCTTGTAGGCCATGCTAAGGATTTGGGATGTTAATGTCAGTACAAACAATTGAGTCATAAGCAGAAAGTAAAAGCATGATTCCATCAAATGTTATTCTCTAAACAGTCATTTTATAAATACAGGTTAAATGTGTGTGGTCCCAGCTACTCAGGAGGTCCCAGCTACTCAGTATTCCTTTTCAACAAATATTAGGTGCCTACTATTAGCCAGGTACAGCCCTTAGCTACTTTGAATGAAGCATATATTACAAACTGGCAGAATTTCTTAAACAAAGAATCTAAAGTTGTTTATACACCATAATCTCGGTATTTTATAAATTTCTTGAAATTATTTTTATTTACACTGCTTTGCAGAATTTTAACTGGCTTTGAAATAAACAATGACAATAGTCCTCCATGTTACTAGTTTCAAATTTTCCCAATACCTACTAAGACATTACTTAATCCACAGATTTACTGTCAATAGTTTGTATCAAATTGTGATAACATATTTGAAATTCATATTTCAAATTAAAGCAAAATCACAAATTTATACTTTATATTATGAACGAGATTCACAAAAGGAGCATGATAATATATTCTGTTGTCATCGCATATAAAATAATAACATATAGAGTATGAATCAATAATTTTTCAAATACAAAGCTATTACAATTAGGAATACAAAGAAATCATAATTAGGAATACTTCTACAATATTAACACACAATAGTGGTAACACTTGCAAAATGATGGTGGTGTTTTTTTTTTTTTCTTTTCCCGACAGAGTCTTGCTCTTGTTGCCCAGGCTGGAGTGCAATGGCGTGATTTTGGCTCACTGTAAACTCCACCTCCTGGGTTCAAGCGATTCTCCTGCCTCAGCCTCCCTAGTAGCTGGTATTACAGGTGCCTGCCACCACACCCAGCTAATTTTTGTATTTTTAGAAGAGATGGGGGTTTCACCATGTTGGCCAGCCTGGTCCCGAACTCCTGACCTTAGGTGATCCACCAGCATCGGCCTCCCAAAGTGCTGGGATTACAGGTGTGAGCCACTGCGTCCAGCCAGTGGTGGGTCTCATATCTCAATGTGGACTTTTACTAACTCCCGATGCCTCAGTTTCCTCATCAGTTGAAAGGAATGAATGAAAGATATGTGTTTTTCATATTACCAGGTAGATGATAAGGAGATTTTAATTTTCTTTTTTTTTTTAACTTTTATTTTAAGTTTAGGGGCATTTGTTACATAGGTAAACTGGTGTCACAGGGGGTTATTGTACAGATTATTTCATCACCCAGGTATTAAACCTAGTACCCAATAGTTATCTTTTCTGCTTCTCTTCCTTTTCTCACCCTCCACCCTCAAGTAGACCCCAGTGTCTGTTTTATTCTTTGTGTTCATTAGTTCTCATCATTTAGCTCCCACTTATAACTGAGAGTATGCTGTATTTGGTTTTCTGTTCCTGCATTAGTTGGCTAAGGATAATAGAAGGTCCATCCATATTCCAGCAAAAGACATGATATCATTTTTTAATGGCGGCATAGTATTCCATGGTGTATATGTACCACATTTTCTTTATCCAATCTGTCATTGATGGGCATTTAGGTTGATCCTATACTTTTGCTATTGTGAACAGTGCTGCAATGAACATTTGTATGCATGTGTCTTTATGGTAGAATGGTTTATATTCATCTGGGTATATACCCAGTAGTGGGATTACTGGGTCGAATGGTAGCTCTGCTTTTAGCTCTTTGAGGAATCACTATTCTTTGCACAATGATTGAACTGATTTGCACACCCACCAACAGTGTATAAGCATTCCCTTTTCTCCATAGACTCACTAGCATCTGTTATTTTTTGACTTTTTAATGATAGCTATTCTGACTGGTGTGAGATGGTATCTCATTATGGTTTTGATTTGCATTTCTCTAATGATAAGTGATGTTGAACTTTTTTTTGTATGTTTGTTGGCTGCATGCATGTATTCTTTTGAAAAGTGTCTGTTCATTCCCTTTGCCCAATTTTAATGGGGTTGATTGTTTTTCTTTTGTAAATTTCTTTACATGCGAAATGTTTTTATTATTAAGTTGAGCTGCCTCATTCTTAGTATGGTTTTTCACTTTAAAAAGCATAAAGGTGGACATGGTGGCATATGCTAGTAATCCCAACTACTGGGGAGACTAATACAGGAGGGTTGCTTGAGCCCAGGAGTTCAAGGCTATAATGTGCTATGATCATGACTGTGAACAACCACTGTACTGCAGCCTGGGCAGAGTGACATAGTGAAACCATATCTCTAAAAAAAGAGAAAATGTAATTTAAATCTTTAAATACATATGTATATGTGTGTATATATGTATATATATTGCATATATCAAAAATGGTTTGTAGTTTCCATTCACAGCACATAGTAAAATGTCTTAACCTCCTCCCTCCTCCCTATGTGTGTTTTTCTAAGTGTGTGTCTTTTTTACCTTAATTTTTCTCTTAGTGTCTCATAGTCTTCTTAGGTCTCCCTCTTTCTTCTGTCTTTCACACACACACACACACACACGCACGCATACACACATGTACCTTGAACAATAGCTTTTCTTTTTCTTAAAACTTCCCAAAGGTTTCATAAAATTAGCCCTCAGGCACTCTTACGTATCTCATCCACTCTTCTTCCTCTCTCCCCTTCCTGAAGCCATTTGTAACTTACTCTATTACACTAGGAAGGGGAAGCAAATATTCATATTATTTTCTTGTTATATCCTTAGCATTACTAGACCTTTGTGGTTTCTATGGATGAGGGACATGATATTTATTAATTTATTCTAAACTTCAGTCACTCATAATATACCCTTTTATTCCTCCTTCTTCTGTGATATCGGGAGTGTATAGTTGTCATTGTGACAAACCCTTTGCTGTCAGTATCTATAGTGGATGGGGAGAAAAGGAGGGCTTTGCCAGTCATCGTCTCCAGTGCATTTCCCACTGTCAGCGTCATTGTCTAATGCTGTTTGCATCCACACAGCCTAAGGGAACCGTTTAAGTGAGTGACTCCCTCCCTTCACTTCAGCCCATCACTTGAGCATTTCTCTCCCTTGAAAAAAGACAGGTTGTGCTTCTAAGACTTGAGTAATTCTGAATATAATTGAGGACTAGATGTTCCTGTTTTATATCCTACAGGGCTGGCATCTCTAATGCTGAAAGTACAACAAAGTGCAGTGGTAGTCACTGAGTGTTCAGCCATGCTGGGTCATCAAAATAAAAGGAGATCGTCTTCCCATTCCTATCAATGGCCTCATCTCTACCAGATATATAACTGGAAAAACAATGCATTTGCTTAAACATCCACAGTGAGCCACACTTGTTCGGTGTTGTGGGGAAATGATACAGAAGCATCCTTGTTTATTAAGGATCCAATTTTGATAGGCTGAGGCATATTTTTCCTCCCAAGTCTGCACATGGTCATGCATTAAATATTAATGAGCATCTTCTCTCTATCAGGCTTTGGGGGATATGTTCACCTCTTGGGAGGTGAACATGATAAATAAGATCCTTTCTCTCATGTAGCATTCTCGCCATTCTTTTTTTTTTTTTTTTTTGGATAGGGACTAGCTCTGTCACCTAGGCTAGAGTGCAGTTGTGCAAACATGACTCACTGCAGCCTTGACCTCATGGACTCAAGTGATCCTCAAGTGATCCTCTTGCCTCCACAACATCCAGTTAACTTTTAAAAAATTTTTTGAAGAGAAGGTTTTGCCATGTTGCCTCAGCCTCCTGAAGTGGTGGGATTACAGGTGTGAGCCACTGCATCTGGCCATGTTTTCTTTCCATTCTTATGGAAGGCAGTAGTCAGCAAAACAGTTAATCAATTGAGAATATATTAGGTTGTTATAGGAACCATGAAAAAATAAAATAGAGTGTGTAAAGAAGGCTTGATTGCCAGGAAGCTTTTACAGGGAAGTGACATTTGAACTGAGACCAAATACTTAAAGAAGCCAGTTCTTTGAAGAGTTGATGGGAAAGTATTCCAAGAAGTGGGAATGGCAAGGGGAAAGGACTTAAGATGTAACCTCAGAATGATTAAGGAGGAGCATGGTACAAGAGGATGTCAGAAACATAGCCAGGAAAGAGAGCTATGCTTAAGTATTAGGATTTTATTCTTTGCAAAGGAAAAGCCCATTGAAGCTTTAAAGCAAGGACCTAAGAGTTAACATAATTTTTTTAAGGTACCTTAAAAATTTTGCTGAATGAAGAATTCATTGAAGTGAGTCAGGAATGTATGATTTTGGACAACCGACACAATGCCTGAGGCATAGTTTCTTCATATGGAAATTGGAGACAATGATCATATCTACCTTAGCAGATTATATAATGAATTATTTTCCTAGGGCTCCTGTAATAGAGTACCACAAACTGGGTAACTTAAGCAACAGAGATTTATTGCCTCACAATTCTAGAGGTGAGAAGTCCAGGTCAAGAAGCTGGCAGGGCTAGGCTGCCTGAAAAGGTGCTAAGGAAGGAACTGTTCCAGTCCTCTTTCTCTCCTTCCAGTAGTTCCTTGGCTTGTGACAGCACAGTGTCAATTCTCATATGGCATCCTCCCCGTGTGCCTCTCTCTATGTCCAAATCTCCCTTTTATTTAAGGACAGAGTCACAGTGGATTAGAACACCCCCATAACATGAAGATTGCATGAAATTATATACATAAATAATTCAACAACATAACTTCCAAATAGAAAACACTCAGCCTTTGTCATCTCATCATTATTTGTTTACACCTTTGTATTATTGGTATAGCTCTAGTCTTTTGAAAGGTGCAGTTACTCATCTTTGTGTTTTCCACTCCTTTATAGCTAAGTGTAAGGTGCTTTTGCAAAATCCAGTACTGCATATTTGAGAAATGCTTTTTATTCCTTCACATACTGCATATACTGTTACACAATTCAATTTTGTAGGTCTAATGAAGTTGGTCTTTCTATGAGTTCCTATGGCTAAAAATAGTCACAATTGTGTACTCCAGTAAATTGTTAGAATGAAGGAAAATAGTTTGAGTGAAATTATCAATCTGGTTTTTCTGACTTCAGCTGTGTGTCATGTTTGGTTAGTCAAGAGAAACATCTAATGTGAGGCCCGTGGAGGACAGCTGATAAGTAAGCATACCAAGTAGAATGGCTACTGGAAAAAGTGTGCCAGCTAGAGAGAGAGAGAAAAGAGAGAGTTAATTTACCATTTGCTCAAGTAAGGAATGATCCACAAATTCAACAAAATCTAAGTAGTCTTAAAGGACATGTCATTGACAGATTTATCTTCTAGTCTCCCACTTTGTCTAATACTGCTTCAAAACAAAGCAATTTACTGAACCCAGTGGTCTCATTATTCTGGAGGTTTATAAGGTTAAAAATACCTGGAGTTTTGGGAGCAGCAATAGCACTGAAGTGGGATATTAGTAATGATGTGTGTGTTTACAGCACCTGTGAACACACAGAGACTGAAGCTTGAAGGCTGATGACCCTGAGTTAGGGGAAAAGATAAAACTTTTTATTAGATTTTTTTAATGTCGAGAAGAAAATTATTTATCTCCACATTTCTTGAATATTATCCTCTTACAATTACGTCAATGATTCTCACCCCAGTTATATATTAAAATTACCTGGAGATATATAAAAACTATCAATGTTCTACTCTTCTACAGATTAGATCATCATCACTGAGGGTGGCCTTCCAGCAACCAGGTTTGAGAACCACTTTAGACCAGAATTTTTCTCTGTGCCATTCAGTAATGGCAATGATAACTGTAGGATATGCAAATTGCAGAAAGACAACGACAAATGGTTTAACTTATCCCCAAACAGCTGAACTATCTTAAGCCTCATGGCTACTTTAGAGTGACCAAATCCATGTAGACGCCAGAAGTTGTGTCATACACCTATTTCAAGGGACACATAGAATTTACCTATATATACCTACCTCAAGGGTCATGTCAGTTTACCATTCCCCTAAACAACAGCTTAATAGTATAAACTGCTGAACTGCTGTCTGCCTAATATTTATTGTGGCTATACTTCTTCTTTTCTGTATTAACGGCCACTGCTTTTCCCAGCTTGCTCTTTGTTCTCCATCATCTGTTGTGGGTCACTTGTGCTTTCTGTTTTTAACACCCGTGTTGCTGAAGTCATTTCTCCAATTCATGATCCATGTAACTACTTCAGCAGTGAAAATGGCACCCCTCAGGTTCAAGTCAACATTTTTATATTTCCCTCTAGGTCAAGATCCAAGCTATGGAAGAAATCAGGATATGTCAATTTTCTAGAGCAGCCAAGTTTTCTAAAAGTCTACCTAGCCATGTAGTTATGTAGCCTCACTCTCACTTAAACAAAGAAAATTAAAAAGCACACCAGAAAAGACTTTTCTTGTTAAAAACACATGTTTATTGTAGAAAATATAGTAAGGAAAAAGAAGAAAATATAAGGCAACTAGAATTTCTCTAGTTAGAGATAACTATTATTTATTTGAGTGTGTGTATATATCTATATATATATATTGACATTCAGCTCTTATGTACTAGATACACACATCTACTGTTTCATAAGCTTTTTTCACAGAATAGATTATAATCAGTTATGTTTGTTATCACCACAACATTTTCTTCTTGAAGACCTTCTGGAATGAGGCATTTGCTGTTCTATCTAGAGACCCTATCCTTTCAAAAGGTCATTTATCTGTGGAAAGAGCTATTCTGGCCACAGTTACTGCCAAGAAACAAGGTGTAAGAAAAGGCCTAAAGTTAAGTGCAGAACTGCTGTGTTTTGATGAATATTCCGTTGTTTTGAGAGGAGGTAGAAGCATTCTCAGCTTCAGGATATTTGCTCACTACTCATTAGTCTCTCTGAGAAGTAGCAAACTTCAAAGGTTAAATATGAAGAGATGAATTGTGTAATGCCTAGATGTCAGTAGCGGAGAAGGTATCTGAGCAAATTCAGAATTTTATCCCTGTCTCCATGGGCCTAGTGTGAAGAACAGTCATTTGTGTAAGTGGGTCTTTGTGTATATGGTACTGAATCAGGTCACTGAGTCACAAACTTAGAGCTGTAAGGAAAGTGAGGTGCTCTCCAGTCCAGTGTTCTGGAATTTCTTCTGCAGTGGCCCCCAACAGCAGGTGGCAGCCTTGTCCATGATTGTATTCTTAAGTTACATGGTATTACTCTTTCTATTTGCCCTCCATTTCACTGATGGATAGTTCTAGAGATCTGAAATATTGAGATTTAGCTCAGTGTTGTTTATATGAAGATAAATTCCGCTTTCCAACAACTCTCTTGTATGTGTCTAACGTCTGCCGCATGGAATGTCACAGATTATGCTTCATACTTGTCTTCCTGAGTCTTCTTTATCCCGAACACCCTGAATTTTTGAATGGTTGACATGCCAGCTGGCTTTCTGCAGATGTACTTCTCGTGTGTAAATTTCCTTCTCTGTGAGGTATTCATATTGAACATGACCTCCAAGTGTGTTTGGGTCTGTGCAGAAGACAATAGGACTGTGATTTCTGATGATTAAAACCTGGATTGTATGTTACTGTGATCAGACCCTGAGACTGCGTTAGCAAGTTTTATAGCATCTGAGTCGCTCTGTTGGAGGAAAGTGCATGTGATGGGCATTTGCTTGCTTCCCCACCAGATTCTCTACCTTCACCCTTCCTGCAAGATTCCCTAGGAAGCTGACTTCTGCTGAATGCAACACTCAGGTTCTCTGCTTCCTAGATTCTAGTTGAGTTTGGTCCATGGGAGGCCTTGGCAGAAATTTTGAGAGTAAGAGCAAATAATTACTTAACCTTTAGAAAAAAATAACATGAATGTGTCCTTCTATCCATGGCCTCAGTTCCTGTTGGGGAGCCTCGGTGCCAATCCCTCGGTGCATCACCATTTCTAATTAGTTCCTGTTTTAGTCTGCTTTTGCGTGTGTGTGTGTGTGTGTGTGTGTGTTGTTATAAAGGAATACCAGAGGCTGAATAATTTTAAAGAAGAGAGGTTTATTTGGTTCACAGTTCTGAAGGTGTGCAAGAAGCATGGTGCCACCATTTGCTTCTGGTGAGGGCTTTAGGCTGTTTCCACTCATGGCAGAAGGGGAAGGGAAGCTGGCATGTGCAGAGATCACGTGGCGAGAGAGAGGGGTTTGTGCCAGGCTCTTGTTAACAACCAGCTCTTGTGGGAATTAAGAGAGCTAGAACTAGGTAGGCACGGTGGCTCACGCCTGTAATCCCAGCACTTTGGGAGGCCGAGGCAGGTGGATCACGTGAGGTCAGGAGTTTGAGACCAGCCTGGCCAACATGGTGAAACCCCATCTCTACTAAAAATACCAAAAATTAGCTGGGCATAGTGGTGGGCACCTGTAATCCTAGCTACTCTGGAGGCTGACACAGGAGAATGGGTTGAACCCGTGAGGTGGATGTTGCAGTGAGCCAAGATCGCACCACTACATTCCAACCTGGGCAGCAAGAGTGAAACTACATCTCAAAAAGAAAAAAAAGAGCGAGCAAGAACTCACTTGGATGGCACCAAGACATTCGTGAGAGGTCCACACTCAGGACCAAAACACCTCCCATTAGGCCCCACCTCCAACAATGGGGATCACATTTCAACATGAGTTTGGAGTGGTCAAATATCCAAACCCTAGCAGTTCCCTTAACCCTGGAAAGAGACCCTTCATTAAACTCCTGCTGAGGCTGGAGTGCAGTGATATGATCATGGCTTGCTGAAGCCCTGAACTCCTGAGGTTGGGTGATTCTCCCACCTTAGCCTCCCAAGTAGATGGGATTACAAGAAGTACCACTATACCTGGCTATTTAAAAATTTTTTTTGGCGTGTGTGGAGATGGAGTCTCCCTATGTTGTCCAGGCTGGTTGCGAACTCCTGGTCTCAAGTGATCCTGCCACCTTGGCATCTCAAAATGCTGGGATTACACATGTGTAATATTTTTATTGTCACTATTTTCCACATATTCTGGAAATTTTATTTGGATTTCTTTTTTTTTTTTTTTGACAGAGTCTTGCTGTGTCACGTAGGCTGGAGTGCAGTGGTGCAATCTCAGCTCACTGCAACCTCCACCTTCTGGGTTCAAGGAATTCTCCTGCCTCAGCCTCCTAAGTAGCTGGGATTACAGGCATGCGCCACTAGGCCCAGCTAATTTTTGTATTTTTAGTAGAGACAGGGTGTTGCCATGTTGACGAGGCTGGTCTTGAACTCCTGACCTCAAGTGACCTGCCCACCTTGGCCTCCCAAAGTACTGGAATTACAGGCATGAGCCACTGTACCCGGCCTGGATTTCTTTTTGACATAGAATTATTTAAGAGAAAGCTTTTAAATTTCCATGCTGTAATTTCTAGTTTTGTTGTGTCATAATCAGAGAATATAATCTGTAGCATTTCTACATTCTCTACTTTGCTTAGATGTTTTTAGGGTGGGGTGTGTAATATGTACTGAATTTTGTAAACATTTTATGGACACACAAATTTCAATGTATACTTTTTCAGGCTATAGGCTTTTCTACATAATTTTTGTGTATTTTGTGGTCCTCATATAGATTTTTAAATTATCTTTTTGCTGTGATAGAGATTAGAAGGGTAAATTAATGTCTCATTTACCATCATTTTTCTTTCTGTATCTCTTTTCATTTCCTGATGCTTTGGCTTTATGAAATCTTTATGTATAAAAATTGTGCACACATATCTTTATGCACAGTGTTTTGGATTTTACCCTTCATAATGAGCTTTTTTCTCTCCTTTGAATTTGACCTGGCCTGGTGTTAACAGCCCAGGTGTAAAATTCCAGTGAGAAAGAAGTCTGATGAGGAGTCAGTAGGATCTTTGTGTTGCTGAGAGCTGCTCAGTAACACGGACAGCTCCCTGCACTCCAGGAAACATCCTGATTCAGTGTCTTGAGTATTGTGAAGCACAGTTAGAGCAGAAACATGGAGAATCACCTTAAAATGGCAAATTGGCTTCTGGTCTTGCATAAGACTTCATTGAGGCCTAATGGGCTATGCAGATCTACTGTCCAAAGTACAGAGGTTATTCCTAGTGTCTTTAATATTACTGTCCCTTCAGGCAAGATTATCCTTATGATAAGGGAGACTGAATTAAGCTATTTTGGCTGAGGCATATTTTTATAAATTCATCCAATTAGCTTCCCTTGTTGTAGTTTTGGCTCACCAAACATTGTTCTGATTATAATTTAGCATCCCATATAATTTCATCCACAGGGAGAGTCTGTACTAGGCATGGCGATGCTTACATGTCAGCCCGTGTGACTGCAAGAGTCTCAGTATAATTTGATAACATGGCACTCAGATTCTAGACATTATTCTCTGTGTGCTTAGTGAGTGTGATGACATAACCTTCAGAAAGATTCATCCTTTCTCACATATTGATAAATCAACTTTTACATCTACAAAGTTGAGAGCCAGAAATTAAAACCTTATTAATTCACTAAGGCATCCCTATGACGGCAGTCTTCCAACTAGCTCCATTCTGGGGCACTCTGACATCATTATACACTTTCCAATGAAAGCAGGGAGTGTATGTGATTAAAGGGAGAGCCCTGTGTCCCTCCTGAAAAATCTCCCCTCCCAGTTCACATTGACTTATTAACCAACACTCATGATCATGTGAAACTCTAGAACTGGATCTGGGTGCCTGGCAGGATGACATGGTGTGAGGCTCAAGCAGCACTGTGGGAATTCAAGCATCTGTTTATTTCTGAGAGAAAAAGTGTAAAGCAAAATAATATCTTTTAACAAACGTTTGTATTTGAATAAAAAGGAAGCAAGCACTTAATTTATGAATTTGCTAATTGCTCTTCTGAGCTGAGAATATCTGTGTTGAATATTAGTCATTATCCATATTTGGCACAGAATAATCCCGAGGGTTAAATGACATTGTTCCTACAGTGGGCACCTGAAGACTGGCTATAAAAGCAATCCTGGCCAGGGGCGGTGGCTCACACCTGTAATCCCAGCACTTTGGGAGGCCAAGGTGGGTGGATCACGAGGTCAGGAGTTTGAGACCAGCCTGCCAACATAGTGAAACCTCATCTCTACTAAAAATACAAAAAAATTAGCTAGGCATGGTGGCAGACACCTGTAATCCCAGCTACTTGGGCGGCTGAGGCAGGAGAATCACTTGAACCTGGGAGGCAGAGGTTGCAGTGAGTCAAGATTGCACCAATGCACTCCAGCCCAGGCGACAGTGTGAGACTCTGTCCAAAAAAAAAAAAAAAAAAAAAAAAAAAAGAAAGAAAAGTAAAAAAAAGAAAAACAAAAAGGAAAAATAAATAAATAAATAAATAAATAAATAAAAGCAACCCTAACACTACTGAGGCTATTGACAGTGGCACTTTGCTCTTCTGTTAGAACCTTGGGAAAATTTTTTCCCCCTGAATACAGTATAATAAACTTGGTTCTTATTTCTCTTTCTCTCCCCCTCCTTTTTTCTTCCCTCCCCACTACCACATGCACACACACAAATAGACAGATTTGTTTATATTTGACTTTCTAAAAACCTGTTACTAGAAAGGCACATTAATACATTTCTCCTGTGCTGATAGTAATCAGGCAACTCTGGTTTCTATCGGAGGCAATTTCTTACGTATTAAATGCCAGAAAAAGGGCATCCCTCCGTTTTTGTAGAGAGCCTTTCTTTATGAAGACTAATGACCACATTAGTTAGTCAGTCAGTCAATAATACTTACCAAATGTCAGTAGAGCAGAAGTGAACACCAACAGAAAATCACATTTTGCAAATGCAATTTACTTGGTATCCTAACATGCCATGTCATAATAATTATTGAGGCTTTTCTTCTCTGCTGCATTGGTCTAATGAATGTGGCTAGAAAAATATGGGTGCCCATGTAGCCTCCTGGAAGCACCTGTATGACTTTTCTAGAAGCGAGGTTCATGGATAAAGATGAATTTTTAAAAGCTGGAATGAATGAGCAGCAATAGCAGAAGGAGAAAAGTGAGTGAGAGCTCTCCAAGAAGCCATCTGGCAGGCTAAGGGTTCCGAGGGAAGCTCTGGTTTCAGAAGCAACTCAGGAATTACTTCTGTCATATTAGGATGGGATGGTAGGAGATTGGGAACTCTAGGGACTAGAAGTCATTTAATTTCCTGTCTACAATCCTTAGAAGAGGTTTTGAGACTTGCAACCTAGGACCTTAACTAATCATCTTCCTTCAGCATTGATAGAATTCTTTATTATACATGTTAATATCAGATTAGTCAGGATGGGCTGGATTATGCTATGTTAACAGACATTCTGTAAATCTCTGTGGCTCAACAGGGAGCTCTGCCTGTCATGGTCACTTGGGACCCAGGCTTTGGGTATAAGGCTACAGCACATGGAAAACGTATGAATGTCTCTCAGATTCTTAAAGCTTCTGCTGGAAGTGACATGTCATTCTGCTCACAGTTCATTGGCTAAATGAGTCACGTGGCTCTCTCTAACTTCAAGGATGGTATGAAATTGCAATCCTACCATGTTTCTAGAAGGAGAACCAGCCCTAATCACAATGCTGCATGTTTATAGCTTGCCTCATAGAGTTTACTGTATTCTCCTGGTATAATTTTCTTACATGCTCAACTGGAGAGGAAGCTCTTAAATAGAAAAAAATCACAGTAAATTTCCTTTAAAAGATCTATTTTACAACTCTGGCATGATGGAGCACAATGGAGTCCTTAGTAATGGACTCCATCTCTTCCATCAGATGAAATCTTGAGAACTGAAGTTAAAATTTGAATAATGAAACCAAAGGAAAAAAAATTAAATGAATTTTAAGACAATTGAGATAAGAACAACTGTGGCGTCAGCATAATTCAATTTAATAATGTATTAAATATTTTGCAGAAAAGTGAAAAGAAATGGATAGCCAAATCAATGCAGCATTAAGCCACCATTTGGTCTAATTTCTTGCTGAATTGACAAAACAAAACACTAGTTTAGTTATATAAACATGGCTGATGTTTATACAAACAACAGAATTTGCCGGTAGCATTATCACTGGAAAATAAGATGTGTACTTAATTCTTGTATGTTCTGAGCCCACCTAGGAAGAACATAAAAGACGAAGAACAAAGCAATCATAGGATGTTATCATGAAAATATCACCTTTGGCTGGAGTAAAGTTTTGACTAAATGTGGCACTAGTATTTATTACAGCTCACCTTTTTATAATGAAGGGCTATGGACTGGACATTCTTATTATTTCCCATTTTCTTACCACTCTATCCCAACACACATGCACATGCATGCAGACACGCACACACACTGGCACCCACACCCATGCATGTGGGACACACAGAGCAGCCCAGGCAATTTCAATTGTTGGCAGCTTTGCTTTTATTAGGTATTAGTCTACCGACTTGCTTTCTCTTTAGAGAGACTAAGTGAAACCAAACTCATTTCCACCCAGTTAGCCTGCTGGAACCTGTAACAGTTACTGTAATGTTAAAAGCAGTAAAACAAAATAAAAACCAGTCAGTTCACTTACTCCTGAAGTCCGCAGTTTGGTGTTCAGCTTTAAAACATATGCTCTGGGTGTCCTGTGGTGGCTACCAGAGGCTTTGGTGAGTCATTGTCAACCCAGTGGCTAGAGAAGTGCTGGAATGCCCCTCTTAAATACAGAGCCACGTTTGTCCTTCAGAATGGCTGCTTGAACGAATTTATTGCTCAACTCGAAAGGCCATTTTTTATAATCCACTGCAGTTGTGCTTCATGTGTTTCTCCACCTATCTTGTAAAGTGTATTGTGAAATTAATTTTGTAGATTTCCTCACACTGCAGTGACTAGGGAAATCACCCATTCGTTATTATCTAATGAGGAGAAAGTGGAAACATCTAGAAGCACTGCTCCCATCCTCCTCCCCAGCCCACACAGACACCTACCTCAGGCCCTCCCTGTCCTAGGTGAGCAGAGGGCCCCACCTTCGGAGGTTGCCTCCCTTCCACCTTCACCAATCCTATGACCAGATTATCCCCAAGGAAATGTCAATTTCCAGGCAGCAAGGGAATCATATAAAGATGAGATCATTGAGAGATTTTTTTCCTTCGTGATTGGCAGTTTATATTTTCTTGGGTCTACAAATCTGACAGCATTTATTAAATTTTCTAGTTTGATACTGACCTCTGTCTGATGCTGGGCTGTCACCATGCCCAAGACTGAGGGGACCCACAGTCTAGCTAGAAGGCATGGATCAATTCCAACTGTCCTACCCCTAGCCTGTGGGCAGGAGAAAGCTCTCAGGCTCTGGCAGAGGAGTCCCAGGGGCAGGATGCATGATCTTCCACTGTGCCTCCCAGCCATGCTGAGCAGCAAAGCAGACCATGAGCAGGTCTCCCTTAAATTCATTTGCTTGATTTGTCCTTGAGTGTCCTTGGATGGCTTTGTTCCCTCCTTGTCCAGTATGTCTTGGTCATCCTGATTCCTGGGCTTGGCTCCCAGGTTGATTCTTTCCCTGACACAAAACAGGCACTATGGGCAAAGACACCTGCAGCCTTGGAGGGACCAGTGATGCTGGATGTTTCCTGTTAGCACTCAGGAAAGCTCAGAGCCTTTGATGAGCATCTTTTGATCCATTAGTTAAAACCACGCTGGGTTCTTTATAGTGGTTAGTTAGCTCTGGGCTATAGGATTGTGGAAGACATTTATTTCTTCTTTGGATTCACCTGGATTTTCTGCAATGGACATGTATCGATAAAATACATGGTGCTTTTCAGAAATTGCCCCATCATCATGTTGCTGTTGTTGTTATTGATATTGTTGTTTCTGATGGATAGAGATCTAGGCCTGACACTCCAAGCAGTGTGAACAGCATTTACCTTGATGAGCATTCTTACATCTTAACTCTCGGGAATTTTAAATAGAAGTGTTCCATGTGATTAAATTAACAGGTTTAGAGATGGGTGTCCTGGTTATTTCCTTTGTTCTCCTCCTGGTAGCTGCCTGCACTCACAGCATGTTGGGAATTGTGATTATAAATGTAACCATGCTCTCTTCTTGTAAGTGGAGAGCCCAGGTACCTCTTATCCAGCATGTGACCCTCTTTCTACCTCAGGATAGTCATACTCTTAGGCTTCCTGGATTTATTCAGGGCCAAAGGAGTGGTCAAGGTCCTTTTTGTTTTGCCCTATTCCCTTTGGAAAACATTTAGTTTATGCCCATGTTACAGATTGCAAAATACAGGCACATACTCTCACTAATGTGGTCTGCATGTCCCTTTGCAAGGACATGCAATGTGACTTCACCACTCCTTTCATCAAGAAAAGGAGTCTCTTGGTCGGGCACGGTGGCTCACGCCTGTAATCCCAGCACTTTGGGAGGCCAAGGCAGGTGGATCACGAGGTCAGGAGATGGAGACCATCCTGGCTAACACAGTGAAACACAGTCTCTACTAAAAAATACAAAAAAAAAAAATTAGCTGGGCGTGGTGGTAGGTGCCTGTAGTCTCAGCTACTTGGGAGCCTGAGGTAGGAGAATGGCTTGAACCCAGGAGGCAGAGCTTGCAGTGAGCCTAGATCGCGCCACTGCACTCCAGCCTGGGCAACAGAGCGAGATTCTGACTAAAAAAAAAAAAAAAAAAGAAAAGAAAAGGAGCCTCTTTGCCTCTTTACCCTAATCTGGGCAAGCCTTGCAACCTGATTTGCCAAAAAAATATGAAGGAAGCAATGTGATGTGATTTTCCAGGCTAGAATGTAAGAAGCCTTGGAGCTTCTGCTTTTACTGTCTTCAGATGCTGCCTGAAACCACTGTAAGAAGCTCTAACATACTGGAGGATAAGGGGTGAGCCCAAGAGCAAGCCCAAGAGCAAGCCCACTTCTTTCTGTCCCTCCACCCCACCAGCTCTGATACAGACACACAGGATATTAGTAAAGGATAGTATTTGTTGAGAGTCTTTTGCGTGTCAGGCACTGCTTCTAAACGTATAATACCAGCTCATTCAATCTTCAAATCAATGCTATACAGTAGGTACTCTTCTTTTTTTTTTTTTTTTTAAATTTTACAGCTGAGGGACTGATGTATGGAGAGGTTAGGTAACTTGTTCAAGGACACCAAGCCAGTCAGGGTGCCACTGGACCTAAGACAAGGTAACCTGGCTCTGAGACCAACCCCACAGAGAATTATGTGGATGCTGACAACACTGTAGGAAGTTACAAGGAGCAAAAGAATAGCAGCCTCAGCCCTGAATTCCACTGTAAGCTTCCCTCTAATCTTCCCTGCCTCACTCTCAATCAAATAAAGAGCTGATCAGGAAGCAACTATGCACGGTCTCCACAGTCTGTTATCTTAACCCAGACTCTCCTTTCTATTGATAGCAGGTCTGTAGATAATAATTCTTTCAACCAATTGACAATCAGAAAATCTTTGAATCTATCTATGACCTGTAAGCCCCATTACTTTGAATTTTCCTCCTTCCAGACCAAACCAATGCAGACCAAACCAATGCAGAACTCCTATGTGCTGATGGTGGTCTTACGTTTCCCTAAGTTTCTGCCGACTAAACTGTGCACACGTTCTCAGGACCTCCTGAAGCTGCGTCACAGGCACTAATCAAAGAACACAACCAAGGTGAGTCTCAATCATTTCAAGAAATCTATTTGCAAGTTTAAGGACACACCTGAGAAAAGAACAGAGAACCACAGGAAAAACTGTGGTCCGTGCTTTTCCCAAAGATTGTCTGGGGACCTCAGTAAGTAAAGGGGAAAAGTGTGGGTATTGGGGAAAGGGGAAGAAGTGGAAAAAATGGGTGTAGGTAAATCAGAGGCAAATGGTTGCATTCTTCAGTCTTTGGTCAGCGTTCACTGAATACACATTTTACATGCGATGGAGGTAGAGGCAGGGATGTAGCTTTTTTATCTTTGTGTAATAGCTATCTTATTTAGGAACCAGATGGGAAGCAGGTTTGCATAAGCCAGTTCCCAGCTTGGCTTTTCCCTTTGGCTTAGTGAGTCTGGGGTCCCAGGATTTATTTTCCATTCTCACAGGTTGTGGTCCTCACATTTGGCTCAAAATATTCAAATTTTTTCCAGAGTTTGGCCTTTTCTTCAGCACTGGGAATTGTGATCCAAAGCTTTCCCGGATGAAGCACAAAGTTGGAGAAACAAAACGCAAACTAAACAACAACAATGAAACAGAACAGAGTTAATCTGCTGTAGCTCAAGAGAGGATGTACCTGCCCCCACCCCGCATCCCTGGGCTCGGGTTTGCCTTGCTGATCTCTGCTGCCACCTGGTGCCACACAGAGAAACTGAGGAGAAACCACATCAGTCTCCTTCAGCCTCAGCTTCACATCTGTGGGTCAAGTAACCCTTTCAGAAGCTGTATAATGTGGGAAAGCTTTCCTCTCAGGAAAATGCACACATCCAACTTTGAGAAGATGCCCTTGGGGGCGCTTCAAGGATCCTAGATAAAGAACCCCCTTTCCCGAACATCCAAGAACCTAAGTTTTTTTTTTTTTTTTTTTTGAGAAAGTCTCGCTCTCTCTCCCAGTCTGGAGTGCAGTGGTGTGATCTTGGCTCCCTGCAAGCTCCACCTCCCAGGTTCACGCCATTCTCCTGCCTCAGCCTCCCGAGTAGCTGGGGCTACAGGCACCTGCCACCACACCCGGCTAATTTTTTTGTATTTTTAGTAGAGACGGTGTTTCACCGTGTTAGCCAGGATCTTCTTGATCTCCTGACCTTGTGATCCACCCGCCTCGGCCTCCCAAAGTGCTGGGATTACAGGTGTGAGCCACTGCACCTGGTCCAAGAACCCAAGTTTTAGATCTAGAGTGATGTCAGCATGACATTGATTTCCTGAGGCCCAGGGGTGAAGGAGCTGAGGACAGCAGAGGGGTGAAGGAACTCAGCTACAGACAGCAGCAGCTGATGCACAGGCCTCCCAGCGCCTGAAGTCACCTGGAATTGGGAAGTGCTCAGAAGCTTACAAAGCTGCCTCGAGGTGGGAACACGACATAAATCCAAGAGCAGATCCTTGATCCTATAAAAATGTACTAGATGCAGTGGGGTCATTTTAAATGAGCAGGGAAGGACAGACAGATAAACAGAAGGACAAACAGTATTGGGATTGGGATAAATGCTCAGCTTTTGCCCAAATCTTAGTGACTTAAGCATCACTTATTTGCTCACGATTCTGTGGCTGGACCATTTGGTTTGGCTCACAGGGCAGGGACTGTGCTGGTCTTACCTGAGCAGACCTGCATGTCTGCGGTCAACTGGGTTGGCAGAGACAGAGGGACTGTCCCCCTCCAGGAAGCAGCAGGTTAACTGTTTGGCAGAGACAGAGGGACAGAGGGACTGTCCTCCTCCAGGAAGCAGCAGGTTAACTGGTTGGCAGAGACAGAGGGACTGAGGGACTGTCCTCCTCCAGGAAGCAGCAGGTTAACTGGTTGGCAGAGACAGAGGGACAGAGGGACTGTCCTCCTCCAGGAAGCAGCAGGTTAACTGGTTGGCAGAGACAGAGGGACAGAGGGACTGTCTTCCTCCAGGAAGCAGCAGGTTAACTGGTTGGCAGAGACAGAGGGACCGAGGGACTGTCCTCCTCCAGGAAGCAGCAGGTTGGCTCTGTTTCCTTCGTGGGGTAGCTGGTCTCCAGGGCAGCAAGAGAGACCAAGCCCCAGTGCACGTTCTACAGCCTCTGTGCACATCAGACTTGTTAATATCCCATTGGCCAGTGTAAGTCACATGGCCAAGCCCAGATTAAGGAGTGGAAAGATGGAGACTATCTCCTCCTGGGAGAGGAGGCAAAGGAGGTGGGAGCATTATGTGGCCATTTATGTTTGC
Organism: Pan paniscus; assembly: GCF_029289425.2. Taxonomy (NCBI): domain Eukaryota; kingdom Metazoa; phylum Chordata; class Mammalia; order Primates; family Hominidae; genus Pan; species Pan paniscus. Next base: position 2,417,071 of record NC_073258.2, on the reverse strand, counting down.
AATCTACCATACTTAGCACTTTGAGAAAAGAATTAACTGAGAAACTTGCTTCAAATAGGGCATTCAGTAAAATGAAGCCCCAATTGAAGTAAAAGGCATATATAAAAAATGAAACTGTGACCGATTTTAAGGACAGTATTGGCAAATATTTCTGTGCTCTTGGAGGAGAAGACCCTTATTTGCATGACATGTCAGGAACCACAATGAAAGAATTATTTTAACTTGCATTCATAAAAATTAAAATTATTCATTAAAAACATCATGAATGAAATTAAAAGTCAAAATGTAAGCCAGAAAATTATTCACAATGTACGTGTCAGGAAAAGACAATACCCTTTAAACTTTGAGAGTTTACATCAGACAGAAAACAGCAAATGACATGATCCAAACTTGATAAAAGACATGAAAAAGAGCCAGCAGTTAGTATGTTTTCTGAATGAATAAGTAGCCAACAGCACATGAAAATGTGTGTATTCCATTTGTAAGCAGAGAAATGCAAACTAAAACAGTAAAGTGTCATTTTCACATCCTGGATTGGCAGAGGGTTTTATGTATTTTACTGATAGTGCTCAATATTAGCAGTAAACAACAAATGGTGAGTTAATATGAGCTTCGGAAGCTCAGGGAAATGATCTCCTTATTTCAACCTGTAGTTCCTCCCTACAGCCAGTGTCTACTGAGCACCTACTATGTGCCAGGCACAGCCTAAGTCCTGAAGGTGTAGTCTCCACTGAGAAGGTGATATTTGCACAAAGACCTGAAAGACAGGAGTGATCTGTGTGGATAACTGTGGGTACCCCTCCAGGCAGAGGAGTAGCAATGTGGGTCCCAAGGTGGGACCACATCAGACATGTTCGAGGATTAGCTGAGAGAGAGAGGTGGGAGGTCAGAGGAGATGGGGGCCAGCTCTGCTGGCCATCACGAGCACTCTGGGTGCAGAGGGTGAGAGGTGGGGAGGAGGTCGGAGGAGATGGGGGCCGGCTCTGCTGGCCATCACGAGCACTCTGGGTGCAGAGGGTGAGAGGTTAGGGTTAGGGTTAGGGTCAGGGTCAGGGTCAGGGTTAGGGGTTGGGTCAGGGTCAGGGTCAGGGTCAGGGTAGGGTCGGGGTCAGGGTCAGGGTTAGGGGTTAGGGGTTAGGGTTAGGGTTAGGGTTAGGGGTAGGGTTAGGGTGCAGATATTTCCATGTTTATAGAGATAGAGGTGTAAATATTTCCATGTTTATAGAGATAGCGGTGTAAATATTTCCATGTTTATACAGATAGTGGTGTAAATATTTTCATGTTTATAGAGATAGCGGTGTAGATATTTCCATGTTTACAGAGACAGCGGTGGAAATATTTCCATGTTGATACAGATAGCCGTGTAAATGTTTACACGTTTATAGAGATAGCGGTGTAGATATTTCCACGTTTATACAGATAGCGGTGTAGATATTTCCATGTTTATGGAGATAGCGGTGTAGATATCTCCACGTTTGTAGACATAGTGGTGTAGATATTTCCACGTTTATACAGATAGCGGTGTAGAAATTTCCACGTTTATACAGATAGCGGTGTAGATATTTCCACGTTTGTAGAGACAGCGGTGTAGATATTTCCACGTTTATAGAGACAGCGGTGCAGATATTTCCACGTTTATAGAGACAGCGATGTAGATATTTCCACGTTTACAGAGACAGCGGTGTAGATATTTCCACGTTTATAGAGACAGCGGTGTAGATATTTCCACGTTTAGAGAGATAGCGGTGTAGATATTTCCATGTTTATAGAGACAGCGGTGTAGATATTTCCATGTTTACAGAGATAGCGGAGTAGATATTTCCATGTTTATACAGATAGCGGTGTAGATATTTCCACATTTACAGAGATAGCAGTGTAGATATTTCCACGTTTATACAGATAGCGGTGTAGATATTTCCACGTTTATACAGATAGCGGTGTAGATATTTCCACGTTTATAGAGACAGCGGTGTAGATATTTCCACCTTTATACAGATAGCGGTGTAGATATTTCCACGTTTAGATAGCGGTATAGATATTTCCACGTTTATACAGATAGTGCTGTAGATATTTCCACGATTATAGAGATAGCGGTGTAGATATTTCCATGTTTATACAGATAGCGGTGTAGATATTTCCACGTTTATACTTACAGCGGTGTAGATATTTCCAGGTTCATAGAGATAGCGGTGTAGATATTTCCACGTTTATAGAGATAGCGAAGTAGATATTTCCATGTTTCTAGAGACAGAGGTGTAGATATTTCCACGTTTATAGAGACAGCGGTGTAGGTATTTCCATGTTTATAGAGGCAGCGGTGTAGATATTTGCATGTTTATAGAGATAGCGGTGTAGATATTTCCGTGTTTATAGAGACAGCGGTGTACATATTTCCATGTTTATACAGATAGCGGTGTAGATATTTCCATGTTTATAGAGACAGCTGTGTAGATATTTCCATGTTTATACAGATAACGGTGTAGATATATCCTTGTTTATAGAGACAGCGGTGTAGATATTTCCATGTTTATACAGATAGCGGTGTAGATATTTCCATGTTTATAGAGATAGCGGTGTAGATATTTTCATGTTTATAGAGATAGCGGTGTAAATATTTCCATGTTTATAGAGATAGCGGTGTAGACATTTCCATGTTTATAGAGATAGCGGTGTAAATATTTCCATGTTTATAGAGATAGCGGTGTAAATGTTTACACGTTTACAGAGATAGCGGTGTAGATATTTCCATGTATATACAGAGAGCGGTGTAGATATTTCCACGTTTACAGAGGTAGTGGTGTAGATATTTCCACGTTTATACAGACAGCGTTATAGATATTTCCACGTTTATAGAGACAGCGGTGTAGATATTTCCACGTTTATACAGATAGCGGTGTAGATATTTCCACGTTTACAGAGATAGCGGTGTAGATATTTCCAAGTTTATACAGATAGCGGTGTAGATATTTCCACGTTTGTAGAGACAGCGGTGTAGATATTTCCACGTTTATAGAGAAAGCTTTGTAGATACGTCCACGTTTATAGAGATAGCGGTGTAGATATTTCCATGTTTATAGAGACAGCGGTGTAGATGTTTCCATGTTTATAGAGATAGCGGTGTTGATATTTCCATGTTTATAGAGACAGCGGTGTATATGTTTCCACGTTTATAGAGATAGCAGTGTAGATATTTCCATGTTTATAGATACAGCGGTGTAGACATTTCCATGTTTAGAGAGGTAGCAGTGTAGATATTTCATGTTTATAGAGACAGCAGTGTAGATATTTCCGTGTGTATACAGATAGCGGTGAAGATATTTCCATGTTTATAGAGGCAGCGGTGTAGATATTTCCATGTTTATAGAGATAGCGGTGTAAATGTTTACACGTTTATAGAGATAGCGGTGAAGATATTTCCACGTTTATACAGATAGCGGTGTAGATATTTCCACGTTTACACAGATAGTCGTGTAGATATTTCCACGTTTATAGAGATAGCGGTGTAGATATTTCCACGTTTATACAGATAGTCGTGTAGATATTTCCACGTTTATAGAGATAGCAGTGTAGATATTTCGACGTTTATAGAGATAGCTGTGTAGATATTTCCATGTTTATACAGATAACCGTGTAGATATTTCCACGTTTATAGAGAGAGCGGTGTAGTTATTTCCACGTTTATAGAGATAGCGGTGTAGATATTTCCACGTTTATAGAGATAGCGGTGTAGATATGTCCACGTTTATACAGATAGCGGTGTAGATATTTCCACGTTTATAGAGATAGCGGTGTAGATATGTCCACGTTTATACAGATTGCGGTGTAGATATTTCCACGTTTATAGAGATAGCGGTGTAGATATGTCCACGTTTATAGAGATAGCGGTGTAGATAATTCCACGTTTATAGAGATAGTGGTGTAGATATTTCCACGTTTATACAGATAACGGTGTAGTTATTTCCACGTTTATAGAGGTAGTGGTGTAGATATTTCCACGTTTATACAGATAGCGGTGTAGATATTTCCATGTTTATAAAGATAGCGGTGTAGATATTGCCACGTTTATAGAGATAGCAGTGTAGCTCTTTCCATGTTTATACAGATAGCGGTGTAGCTATTTCCACGTTTATATAGATAGCGGTGTAGCTATTTCCAAGTTTATACAGATAGTGGTGTAGATATTTCCCCGTTTATACAGATAGCGGTGTAGATATTTCCACATTTATAGAGACAGCGGTGTAGATATTTCCACGTTTATACAGATAGCAGTGTAGATATTTCCCCGTTTATACAGATAGCGGTGTAGATATTTTCACGTTTATAGAGACTATGCTGTAGATATTTCCACGTTTTTAGAGATAGTGGTGTGGATATTTCCACTTTTATAGGGACAGCGGTGTAGATATTTCCACGTTTATACTGATAGCGGTGTAGATATTTCCAAGTTTATAGAGACAGCGGTGTAGATATGTCCACGATTACGGAGATAGCGGTGTAGATATTTCCACGTTTATACTGATAGCGGTGTAGATATTTCCAAGTTTATAGAGACAGCGGTGTAGATATGTCCACGATTACGGAGACAGCGGTGTAGATATTTCCACATTTATTCAGACAGCGGTGTAGATATTTCCACGTTTATACAGATAGCAGTGTAGATATTTCCATGTTTATAGAGATAGTGGTGTAGATATTTTCACATTTATACAGATAGCGGTGTAGATATTTCCACGTTTAGATAGCGGTATAGATATTTCCACGTTTATACAGATAGTGCTGTAGATATTTCGATTATGGAGATAGCGGTGTAGATATTTCCATGTTTATTGAGATAGCGGTGTAGATATTTCCACGTTTATACTTACAGCAGTGTAGATATTTCCAGGTTTATAGAGATAGCGGTGTAGATGTTTCCACGTTTATAGAGATAGCGGTTTAGATATTTCCACGTTTATAGAGATAGCGGAGTAGATATTTCCATGTTTCTGGAGACAGCGGTGTAGATATTTCCACGTTTATAGAGAGAGCGGTGTAGGTATTTCCATGTTTACAGAGACAGCAGTGTAGATATTTGCATGTTTATAGAGATAGCGGTGTAGATATTTCCATGTTTATAGAGACAGCGGTGTAGATATTTCCATGTTTATACAGATAGCGGTGTAGATATTTCCATGTTTATAGACACAGCGGTGTAGATATTTCCATGTTTATACAGAGAGCGGTGTAGATATTTCCACGTTTATACTTACAGTGGTGTAGATATTTCCAGGTTTATAGAGATAGCGGTGTAGATGTTTCCACTTTTATAGAGATAGCGGTGTAGATATTTCTATGTTTGTAGAGACAGCGGTGTAGATATTTCCATGTTTATACAGATAGCGGTGTAGATATTTCCGTGTTTATACTGACAGCGGTGTAGATATTTCTATGTTTATAGAGTTAGCGGTGTAGATATTTTCATGTTTATACAGACAGCGGTATAGATATTTCCGTGTTTATAGAGATAGCAGTGTAGATATTTCCATGTTTACAGAGATCGCGTTGTAGATATTTCCATGTTTATAGAGATAGCGGTGTAGATATTTCCATGTTTATAGAGACAGCGGTGTAAATATTTCCATGTTTAGACAGATAGCGGTGTAAATATTTTCATGTTTATAGAGATAGCGGTGTAGATATTTCCATGTTTATAAAGATAGCGGTGTAAATATTTCCATGTTTATACAGATAGCTGTGTAAATGTTTACACATTTATAGAGATAGCGGTGTAGATATTTCCACGTTTATACAGATAGCGGTGTAGACATTTCCACGTTTATAGAGATAGCGGTGTAGATATTGCCACGTTTATACAGATAACGGTGTAGATAATTCCACGTTTATAGAGACAGCGGTGTAGATATTTCCAGGTTTATAGAGACAGCGGTGTAGATATTTCCATGTTTATAGAGACAGCTGTGTAGATATTTCCACATTTATAGAGACAGCGGTGTAGATATTTCCATGTTTATAGAGACAGCGGTGTAGATGTTTCCACGTTTATAGAGATAGCGGTGTAGATATTTCCACGTTTATAGAGACCGCGGTGTACATGTTTCCACGTTCATAGAGACAGCGTTGTAGATATTTCCATGTTTATAGATACAGCGGTGTAGACATTTTCATGTTTATAGAGATAGCGGTGTAGATATTTTCATTTTTATAGAGACAGCGGTGTTGATATTTCCCTGTGTGTACAGATAGCGGTGAAGATATTTCCATGTTTTTGGATACAGCGGTGTAGATATTTCTATGTTTATACAGATAGCGGTGTAGACATTTCCATGTTTATAGAGACAGCGGTGTAGATATTTCCATGTTTATACAGATAGTGGTGTAGAAATTTCCACGTTTATACAGATCGCGGTGTAGATATTTCCACGTTTATAGAGATAGCGGTGTAGATATTTCCACGTTTATACAGATAGCCGTGTAGATATTTCCACGTTTATAGAGATAACGGTGTAGATATTTCCACGTTTATAGAGATAGCCGTGTAGATATTTCCACGTTTATAGAGATAGCCGTGTAGATATTTCCACGTTTATAGAGAGAGCGGTGTAGATATTTCCACGTTTATACAGATAGCGGTGTAGATATTTCCACGTTTTTACAGATAGCAGTGTAGTTATTTCCACGTTTATAGAGGTAGCGGTGTAGATATTTCCACATTTATACAGATAGCGGTGTAGATATTTCCATGTTTATAGGGATAGCGGTGTAGATATTGCCACGTTTATAGAGATAGCGGTGTAGATATTTCCATGTTTATACAGATAGCTGTGTAGCTATTTCCACGTTTATACAGATAGCGGTGTAGATATTTCCCCGTTTATACGGATAGCGGTGTAGATATTTCCACATTTATAGAGACAGCGGTGTAGATATTTCCATGTTTATACAGATAGCGGTGTAGATATTTCCACGTTTATAGAGACAGAGGTGTAGATATTTCCAAGTTTATACAGATAGCGGTGTAGATATTTCCACGTTTATGGAGACAGCGGTGTAGATATTTCCACCTTAATAGAGATAGCAGTGTAGATATTTCCATGTTTATAGAGACAGCGTTGTAGATATTTCCACGTTTATGCTGATAGCGGTGTAGATATTTCCAAGTTTATAGAGACAACGTTGTAGGTGTTTCCACGTTTATAGAGATAGCGGTGTAGATATTTCCACGTTTATAGAGACAGCGGTGTAGATATTTCCACGTTTATACAGATAGCGCTGTGGATATTTCCACGTTTATACAGTCAGCGGTGGAGATATTTCCACGTTTATAGAGACATCGGTGGAGATATTTCCACGTTTATACAGATAGCGGTGTAGATATTTCCACGTTTATACAGACAGCGGTGTAGATATTTCCACGTTTGTACAGATAGCGGTGTAGGTATTTCCACGATTGTACAGACAGCGGTGTAGATATTTCCACGTTTATACAGATAGCGGTGTAGATATCTCCACGTTTGTAGAGACAGCGGTGTAGATATTTCCACGTTCATAGAGATAGCGGTGTAGATATTTCCACGTTTATAGAGAGAGCGGTGTAGATATTTCCACGTTTATAGAGATAGCGGTGTAGATATTTCCACGTTTATAGAGAGAGCGGTGTAGGCAATTCCACGTTTATACAGATAGCGGTGTAGATATTTCCACGTTTATAGAGACAGCAGTGTAGGCAATTCCACGTTTATACAGACAGCGGTGTAGATATTTCCACGTTTATGGAGATAGCGGTGTAGATATTACCACGTTTATACAGACAGCGGTGTAGATATTTCCACGTTTATAGAGACAGCGGTGTAGATATTTCCACATTTATACAGACAGCAGTGTAGATATTTCCACGTTTATACAGACAGCAGTGTAGATATTTCCACGTTTATACAGACAGCGGTGTAGTTGTTTCCACGTTTATACAGACAGCGGTGTAGATATTTCCACGTTTATACAGACAGCGTTGTAGATATTTCCACGTTTATACAGACAGCGGTGTAGATATTTTCACGTTTATACAGACAGTGGTGTAGATATTTCCACGTTTATACAGACAGCGGTGTACATATTTCCACGTTTATACAGATAGCGGTGTAGATATTTCCACGTTTATTTTGGGCTGGAAGAAGGTCGAAATAAGAAGAGGCAATGTTTTTGGCCATATCATTGGCTTGACTATTTTATCTGGGTAACTTTATTTGCTAGGCAGGCTAACAAAACTGCATATTTAGCTTTTAGCCTTTGGAATAGAGGTTTGTAAGGAGAACAGATTGTTGAGTGGAATAAGCAAATATATTTGCTACAGAAACTGGAAATCAATAATGTTTAGAAGTAAACTCCAACTTTCTTTCAAAATCTGTTCCCTCTCGTTCATTCCCTGTTTTAGTCATTGGCAGTTGTTTTTTCTCACTCGAAAAGTTAAGAGTAATTTTTACATATTCTTCTCTTTTTTCACCTTTATATCAATTTGGCTAAAAAATATTATGGAGGAAATGTCCTACCTTATTTCTTAAATTTTCTCCTCTTATTTATTACTACTATTTATCCAACCCTGACTTTGTTCCAGCCCACATTTTTTTCCCCCTATGGGATATTTTTTTCTTCCAATTTTAATGTATTCTACTCAATAATCTACTTCCAACTGATTATACTTTATAACAGACACCTATGGCCAGGTCTCCACTTCTCATAGATCTATCAATAAGTCTTACTGCCTCCAGGACAGAATTCAAATATTTTATCATGATATTAGCTCCTCACGATACTGCTCTTTTTCAGTAGTCCAATGTCCTCCTTCACAATTCCCCCAAGAATCCCATACTCTGGTCAAAACAAATTACTTGTGAGTTCAGCAACACAGTGTCCTCTAATTCTTGGGTATTATGCAAACCTCTTTTCCTCTGCCCGAAAGCCTCATTCCATGACTTTTCTTTTTCTTCTTCTTCTCATTTTTCCTCTCCTTCATCCTCTCCCTATCCTCCCCACCTTCTCTTCCCTCTTTTCTCCCCATTCCTCTCCCCTCTGTCCTCCTCCTACATTTCTCCTCCCTCCTTCCTCCACCTCCCTTGCTTTCTTCCTCTCCTTTCCTTTTTCTTCCTTCTTCTCCCTTCTGCCTTCTTTGTTCCTTCCTTTTCTTTCTTTCTTTCTTTCTTTCTTTCTTTCTTTTCTTTGTTTTTGATATGTCCTTCCACCATTTATGCTCAGGTTTCTGAGCAAAAGTTTCTTGTGAGTTGAGGTTTCTTGTGCAGGGAATTTTCCCTTATAGACTATCCCTCCACATTGCCACTACCACCCCCTACACACACACACACACACACACACACACAGACACACACACACAGACACACGTGTATTGATTTATCTCCATGACTAAATTCTAAGTGCCTTGAGGCATAGTTCCTACCCTGTCTAATTCATTTGTGGACCCTAGAACAGAACAAGCACTTAATAAATATAGATTGACCAAATGATTGAACAAAGAACATGTGCAGTTATTCAAATGCCAAATATTTGAGATTTTGGATTATTTCTTCTTCCTTGTGAGATACATATGCTCTATTCCATAAAAAAGCAGATTTAAATAAAATATCAAGGGAAGATGTTTTTAGCAGTACTTACATTTGTGCTAAGAATATTATATTATTTCTAGGTTTTTGTTTTAGTATGAAAAATGAAGCTAAGTCCTCAAACTATATAATGAGGCTTTATTGAAGAAGAATTAATCTGGGCCAAGCATTTCCCATATTTTAATAGACATACAGGTACTTTTGCCATATTATAACAGAAATATTGTATTTAGAAATGAGTGGACTTAAAGAAAATGAGTGGACTTAAGTTGTAACATAGCCGTCTTGTGGTAAGTCTTTTTGGTTTATAGAAATGATTGTTTAGGAGGCTGAGGTGGACAGATCACTTGAGGTCAGGAGCTCAAGACCAGCCTGGCCAACATGGTGAAACCCCATCTCTACTAAAAATACAAAAATTAGCTGGGCATGATGGCGTGCCGCTGTAATCCCAGCTACTCCAGAGGGTTGAACCTGGGAGGTGGAGGTTGCAGTGAGCTGAGATGGCACCACTGCACTCCAGCCTGGGTGACAAAAAAAGACTCTGTCCTGGAAAAAAAAATGATATTTAGATTTCCTAAAAAGACTTCTTTTCACATACGTGGGCCATAATGCACCTGCCCTACACACACTAGGGCTAGTATATTAGTCTATTATGGCTGCCATAACAAAGTACCTCAGACTGTGTTACTCAAACAATAGAAATTTATTTTTTCTTGATTATTGAGGCCAGACATCCAAGTTCAAAATGTCAGCAGGATTGATTGAGTTTTGTGTCCTTTCTTCTTGGCTTATAGATGGCTGTTTTCTCCCTGTGTTTTCACATGGTCATTCTATACCTGACTATGACCTAAACTCTAGTTTAAGTACACCAGCCATATTGGATTAGGGCCACCCTGGTTACCTCATTTTACCTTAGTTAGCTCTATAAAGGCTGTATTTCCAATACAGTCACTTTCAGTAGTACCTTGGGTTAACACTTCAACATAGGAATTTTGGGAGGCATGATTTAGCCCATAATAACCAAGTTCCAGACAACTAGAAACAGCTTCTATGTTCTAGGGCCTGCTGACATCATTAAAACTAGCCAGTCCTAGGCTTGCTTACCCTGCCTCCCCTGCTTCTTCTCCTAGAAACCAGAAGAAAGTTTCTTACCCACATTTCACTCCTCTTCCTCTGCCTCCTGACTGACGCTGGGACTTTCCCACGTGCTCCCTCTTCTTGGAGAGGAGGTGTCTAGAGACACCCAAGAGGAGGTCTATACTCTGGGTGACCAAGTAATCTGTATAACAGACCCCCATGAGACGAATTTACCTATATAACAAACCCACATATGTACCCCGAAGTTAAAATAAAAGCTTTTTTTTAAAAGTAAAAAACAACTCATAGAGCGGAATACTGGAAAATAGGAACTTTACCATATGTAAATTTATAAATAAATTTGAAAATGAAATGACCAACTTTTAAAGTTGAAAAATTCTGAGATGAGGAAGTTTATAATATATGGCTTATTTATTATACCGTTATTTATGAAAATGAAACTATTATTTTACCATATATATTTCTCTTTACTCTAAAAATATATGATGAAGTCAGGAGTTCGAGACCAACCTGGGCAACATGGTGAAACCCTGTATCTACTAAAAATATAAAAATTAGCCAGGTGTGGTGGCACATACCTGTAATCCCAGCTACTGGGGAGGCTGAGATGGGAGAATCGCTTGAACCCAGGAGGCAGAGGTTGCAGTGAGCTGAGATCACGGCACTGCACTCCAGCCTGGGTGACAGGGTGAGATCCCATCTCAAACAAAAGAAAAAAGAAAAAAATACATATAAGCTATTTTATTTATAAAACTGCTTAGTATTAGGTATGTTCACAGTTTCTGAACACTTTGCAAATTGGACAATAAAACTAATTTTTAATATGAAAGAAATTGTTTAGCCTATTTCCAGATTTTCAAACAATACCGTTCTAACCTCTGCCCCTTCCAAGATATGAAATTTTATTGTACATTTATTGAAAAGAGGATCACTTTAGATTTTACCAAAGTAGCTAGTATGAAAAAAAATCAAGCCTTGCTATTGTGATTAAATAAGAACATATTTAATCACTGATTCTTGAATAACACTGATTCTTAAAGAAACAGCTGATTATAATTTTGTATAACGATTTCATGCTGTGGCTCACAATCAGAATATTTTGAATATTCTGTGAATATTTTTACATTGGTTTTTCAGGACTTTGCCTAAGTCTCATTTGTAAAGCTCTCAAATATACCAATCATCCCTTTATTAGAATCTGAATGATGCATATATCTTATCCAGTTAAATAACTAAGGACCTTTTTTATTTTAGTAGCTTCCAGTTCTCTTTTAAGAGACAGTAACTGTTCCTTCCTTGAAATCCACTACAAATAAGGATAACTGACACATTGTCTAAAACCTCTGGAGTAAAAACTGGATGTCAATTATAACTTTTACCACAATGGCCTTGAGACTTGGACTTCATTTTCTACCCTCTGAGAGGGTCTGGACAATTTCATTTAATCTGTTTGTGCAAGATAAGATTGGAAGGATGGCAGGCCCTAGACATGTGACTTCAGTGGTACAGACACCTTGAAATGGTTGGCAAAGCCTTATTCCACTAATCATGTATCATTGATGGAGGATTTGAAAACCCCTAAAATAATATTGTACTGCCAGATTGTGGTACAATGTAAGAATAAGAGAAAGAGAGTTGGGCACAGTGGCTCACACCTGTAATCTCAGCACTTTGGGAGGCTGAGGTGGGCAGATCACCTGAGGTCAGGAGTTCGAGACCAGCCTCAACCTGGCCAACATGACAAAACCCTATCTCTACTAAAAATATAAAAATTAGCCAGGCGTGGTCGTGGGCCCCTGTAGTCCCAGCTACTGGGGAGGCTGAGGCAGGAGAATCGCTTGAACCTGAGAGGCAGAGGTTGCAGTGAGCCGAGATTGTGCCACTGCACTCCAGCCTGGGCAACAGAGTGAGACTCTGTCTCAAAAAAAAAAAAAAAGAAAGAAAGAAAGAAAGAAAGAGTGAGAGGAGAGAGGGAAGAAGGGAGAATTAATATGAGTATAAATAACTGACATCTTTAAATAGCTTTGAGCTCTGGGATTGAATGCACTAAAATAAAAATAGCTGTCCAGATTTATTAATTGACAATTTATGCATACCAGGCCAAAATACTTACTCATATACCACTGGTTTTATGGTTGTAAATTCCAGTTTTCAGGCCAAAGGTAGTTAAAGTGGTAGACACTGGTGAAAGAAATGTAATACATTTGACAAAAGCTACGTTTTTAATTCCATGCAATTTGTACTCAACTGTTTTGCTATTTTTGTTTATAGTGCTTCTGGGTTTTTTTTTTGTCTTGTGTAAATAGTGATGAATTAGAGATAATATACAACATTTAACTGAACTATGGCCAATATTTAGTTATGTAGCTCTAGGGACAGAAGATTTGTAGCTATTATATGAATCTACAAAAATTACAGTTTTAATTGTTTCATGGTAATCGTTATTGTGCAATCTTAGCTTCATTTATTGCCAACATTCCCTTAATTGCATATGCAGCTTTGTTTTCAGTGCATCTTACATTCAAGAGGATTTGCATATTCATCATTTGTAAACTCCCATTATGAGAAACCAGATTGTGGATGCATTCATAAATCATTTCCATAACCAATTGCTTCAGTTTTATCACAAATAAAAGTGAACATGATGTATATTGAGTCTACAGTGTTTTAAAATTTTTCATCAGGTTGTTCTTAGGCCATTTATTCATTTATCAAACAAGTATACATTTAGCACCTATTATGCCAATAAGTTTTTTAGATAGTCGTGTGATAGCAGTGAAAAAGCAAATAGTAATCATTGCGTTCACCAAGCTTACAATTTAGTCAGGGAGAAAAATGATACTAAGCAAATAAATAAAAAATATAGTTTATGTCAAGTGGTGATATTTGCTATGGAGAACAGTAAAACAAAAAACTGTGATAAGAAGTTCTAGAAATGAGGATGAGATGGTGATGTTTAAATAGTCAGTATGGTCACATTAAAACATATAATCTGAGAAAAATAGCCAAACAATAGAGGAAATAAGCCATGTGAATATTACATATGTTGACAAAAAGAGTCAAGCTCTGTAAAATATTAAAAGAGATTTATTCTGAGCCAAACATGAGTGATCAATGGCTCATGACACAGTCCTCAGGAGATCCTGAGAACAGGTGCCCAAGGTAGTTGGGCTACAAGTTGGTTTTACACAATTTGTGGAGACATAAAATATCAATCAATGAATGCAAGATGTACATTGGTTGAGTTTAGAAAGGCAGAACAACTGGAAGAGGGGGCTTCCAGGTCATAGGTAGATTCATAGGTTTTCTGGTTGACCATTGGTTGAGTTATTATCTGAAGACCTGGAATCAATAGAAAGTAATGTCTAGGTTACAATAAGAGCTCGTAGAGACCAAGGTTTTACCATGTAGATGAAGCCTCCAGATAGCAAGCTTCAGAGAAAATAGACTGTAGATGTTTCTTATCATACTTAGTTTGTTCTACCAGTAATTGCAAAAGGGAAGAGGGTATAATGAGGCATGTCTGGCTTCACTTTCCCATCATGGCCTGAACTAGTTTTACAGGTTAACTTCGGAATGTCTGTAGATGAGAGGAGGAGTCCATTCAGATGGTTGGGGGCTTAGGATTTAATTTTTTTATTTATATATCCAGCTATAAATGCAGAGGCCTTGAGGAAAGAGGCTTTGGTTTATATGAGGAAGGTCATAGTAAGGCATTGATGTTTACTTCATGTAGGATGAAAACCCATGGAAGGGCTTTAAGCAGAGGAGACATGATCTGACCCTCAAGATTATAGTGGAGCAGGGACAAGGACAGAAAGACAAATTAAGAAGTTACTAAGATGATCAGGAAAGAGATGATGTTTCCTGAGCCAGAGTTGGTAGTAGTAGTGGAGGTCGTAAGATGTAGTTGGATTCTGGATGTGGTTTATTGATAATGCAGAAATTTGCTGATGGATTGCATGTTTGGTGAGAGAGAGAGAAAGAGATGAGTCTTGGAAGACCCCAAATTTCTCGCCTTAACTAGAAGGATGGAGTTTCATTAACTGGGATAAGAAAGGCTGTGGGAAGAGAAAGTTTACGTTGAGAAAATCAGAAGTTTATTGAGATAGTAACCGCCCAAGGGGTTCACCTTGCCAGCTGCCTGGGCAGAGCCAATTCATCAAGATGGGAATTGCAATAGAGAAAGAGTAATTCATGCAGAGCCGGCTATGTGGGAGACTGGAGTTATATTATCACGCAAATCAGTCTCGCTGAGCATTCAGGGATCAGAGTTTTTAAGGATAACTTGGTGGGTGGGGGGAAGCCAGTGAGCCAGGAGTGCTGACTGGTCAGAGATGAAATCATAGGAAGTCGGAGCTGTCTTCTTGTGCTCAGTCGGTTCCTGGGTTGAGGCCACAAGATCAGATGAGCCAATTTATTGACCTGGATGGTGCCAGTTGATCCATCAAGTGCAGGTTCTGTGAAATATGTCAAGCACTGATCTTAGAAGCAGTTTAGGGAGGGTCAGAATCTTGTAGCCTCCAGCTGCATGACTCCTAAACTATAATTTCTATTCTTGTGGCTAATGTTAGTCCTACAAAGGCAATCTAGTCCCCAGACAAGAAAGAGGTCTGCTTTGGGAAAGGGCTGTTACCGTCCTTGTTTAAACTATAAACTAAATTCCTCCCAAAGTTAGTCCAGTCTCCACCCAGGAATGAGCAAGGACAGCTTGGAAGTTAGAAGCAAGATGGAGTCGATTAAATTAGATCTCTTTCACTGTCTCAGTCATACTTTTGCAAAGGTGGTTTCAAGATTTAGACCTATTTCTGTGACCCAAGGGAAGAGGCTTAAGTCAGTATCAGGATACTGCTGGAGTGTAGAGTTGGAGTCCACAAAAATTTTGGGCCTGAGGTATAATTTTATGAGTCCCCAGCATTTAGGAAAGGGTTTAATAGCATTTTACTAGGTGATATTAACAAGGTTGTGGGTGTGTAGAGAGGAGAAGAGATGGAGGGACTGAGCTTCCAGGCAGTCTCATGTTGAGCAGATGAGGGAAAACCACAAGAGAGACTGAGAAAAAAAATAGTTGGTAACACAATCAGAAAACCAGAAAAGAGTTTTATGCAAAAGCCTGGTGAAGAAAATATTTCAAGTAAGGAATAAAATACTGATCCATGCTACAACATGGATGAACCTCAAAAACATTTTGCTGAGTGAAAGGAACCAAGCACAAAGGCTACAGCCTGCATGATTCCATTTATGTGAAATAGCAGAGTCGGCAAATCCATAGAGATAGAAAGCAGATGTAGTGGCTGCCAGGGTAGGGGGGAGAAGAGAGAATGGTGAAGTGACTGATGGGTACAAGTGATGAAAATGTCTTGGAATTAGGTAGTTTGATGATTGCACAACATTTCAAATTTAATAAAAGCCACTGACTTGTACACTTTTTTGTTGTAGTTGTTGAAGCAGAGTTTCGCTCTTGTTGCCCAAGCTGGAGTGCAGTGGCACGATCTCAGTTCACTGCAACCCTGCCTCCTGGGTTCAATTGATTCTCCTGTCTCAGCCTCCTGAGTAGCTGGGACTACAGGCATGCAACACCACACCTGGCTAATTTTTGTATTTTTAGTAGAGACGGAGTTTCGCCATGTTGGCCAGGCTGATCTTGAACTCCTGACCTCAGGTGATCCATCTGCCTCAGCCTCCCAAAATGCTGGGATTACAGGCATGAGCCACTGTGCCCGGCCTTTTTTTTTTTTTTTTTTTTTTGAGTTGGACTCTCACTCTGTTGCCCAGGCTAAAGTGCAGTGGTGCGATCTCGGCTCACTGCAACCTCCGCCTCCTGGGTTCAAGCAATTCTCTTGCCTCAGATTTCCTAGCTGGGATTACACGCGTGTGCCACCATGCCTTGCTAATTTTTGTATTTTTAGTAGAGATGGGGTTTCACCATGTTGGCCAGGCTGGTCTCGAACTCCTGAACTCAAGTGATCCACCTGCCTCGGCCTCCCAAGTGCTGGGATTACAGTTGTGAGCCACTGTGCCCAGCCTACTTGTACACTTTAAAATAGATAAAATGGAAATGGTTAATGATATGTTTTGTGAAGTTTATCTCAATTAAAAAAACTGTTATTGACATAGATTCAAGAGAGAATAGGAGGGGAAAGAACTGGTGTTTGAGTCAGTGTGAGAATAGGCAGAACTTTGAGAAGTTAGTTGGAGAAGGTTGTCAGATCAGGAGAATGTTTTTCTAAGATGGATGAAGTTTTGGCCATTTAGGTCCTGAAGGAAATGATCTTGTAGAGAAAGAGAACACATCGTTGTAAATGAGAGGAGAGGAAATTGGCAGCATGATTCCTTAAATAGCCGAGCAGAGATGAAATTTCTGTCTAAATGGAAGACGTCATCCAGAGAAGGGCATGGAGAGTTGACCCGCTCCTACAGGGGGCAAAGCGTGTGGACAGCTGGCCAGTGAGATTGATGATGCGACTAGTAAAGTTTTCTTCTGATTTCTCTCATTTTCCCAATGAAATGTGAAGCAAGGTGGTGAGCTGAGAATGACAATAGGGAAGGAAGAGCTGGAAGTTAAAAGAGGGAATAGAAAGCTTTGAATAGTTGTCTAGGAATGCGGAAAAGGAAAGAATGAGGGTCACCCTGATGCCAATGGAGTGAGTAGTCATGAATACGAAGTCATTTCAGTCTGCATGATTGTGGACAAAGTGAAATCTGCATGATTTCTTCACTCATTCAGCTGCACAGATACAGGCTAGAGTAAGTGAAGGGATTTATTTTCTAGAGTTTTTGCCATGAGAGTATGGAGAAGTATGAGCATGGCCAGGGAGTGATTGCTTGTCTGACATTTCTAATAAAGGAAATGAAGACAAGATAGGTGAGGGAAATAACTGAAAATAATTTAGGATCCTGGGCTTGTAGAAGCTGGCGCAGCTGAAATATTGTTAGAGTAGAGATATGAAAAGAAGTGAGCTGGACAGATAGGGATGATGGCTGGTGAGTGGACCACTTGAAATGAAGACAAGGAAACGTTATCATCATTAGTAATGGTAATACTTCTTTTGAAGAGTGGCGGCAAAGGTTGTTTTTCATCAAAGTTCTCCTTCAAAGTCATCAATAAGAAGAGATCAAGAAACTGAGAAGCAAATAAAAGTGAATATTTACATGACAGAGAATGACAGTGAGCTCAGAGCTAGAATCTTCAGGGGTTGAGGGGCAGGGCATCCTCAGGGCTCACCTACAGTGTCTGTAGGTGATTGTAACAAGCTGGAACAGTGAGGGGTGCCATTTGACATGAGAGTCAAAGCTTGGGTATTTAGGAAGGTCGGAGGGAGAATTGTCTGCAAGTGGTATGGGCAGAAAGGACTCCTAGTCTACCTTCAAGTCTTATATTGGGGGGCTTGGGGAAAAGAAAACAAAAACACAGGCACAATTTTTTTTTTTTTTGAGATGGAGTCTCGCTCTGTCACCCAGGGTGGAGTGAAGTGGCGTGACCTTTGCTCACTGCAACCTCCACCTCCTGGGTTCAAGCAATTCTCCTGCCTCAGCCTCCCTAGTAGCTGGGATTATGGATGCATGCCACCACGCCCAGATAATTTTTGTATTTTTAATAGAGACGGGGTTTCACCATGTTGGCCAGGCTCATCTTGAACTCCTGACCTCAGGTGATCCACCCTCCTTGGCCTCCCAAAGGCCAGCCCATGCCTGGAATTACAGGTGTGAGCCACCATGGCCGGCCAACAGGCACAATTTGGGAAGGCTTCAGAGAAAGCAGTTCCAGGGAAGATCCACCTTCCACGTTTAAGGGGCACCATATCTTGTATTGGACACATGTACAACTGTCCTTCAAATAGTAGACTCTGAGTTCCAACATTAGGGCAATTTTTTTACTCCTATGAAGGATTGTCTTTGGGGCTTGCCTGTCATTATGGAGATATGATTAAAATTCTGAAACATTGGCATAGTTGTTTTGTTCTGTTTTTCTCTGTCTCTATTTGAGTGGTGTGTGTGTGTGTGTGTGTGTGTGTGTGAGTGAGAGAGAGAGAGAGAGAGAGAGAGAGAGAGAGAGAGAGAGAGAGAGAGAGAGAGGGTTACCTAAAGGGTGATGATACCATAAAGAGAAATTGGTTACAGAGTGCTTTGTAGAATGAATATTAACATTAAAGCAAAATACTTGAGTCTTTCCAGTTGCACCTGCATTTCACTTCTTGCCAATCTTTAAATTTAACAGGTGGAATTTTACTGTGTCAAGAAGCATTGAATGCTGAGCGGGAGCTATGTCATCCAGATACAGATCTCTGCAGATTTGATGCTACAGATGAAGAGTTGAGATGTAAGTGTTAAATTGAGATATTCACTTTTCTGGTATATATGCAATATGTGAGACTCAGAGACCACTCACAGGAAAGTGCACACGCCAACCTTTGTTGACATTAATGTCCTAGTTTTAGCTGGAGTGTTATTGGGAGGCTGTGGTGGTTTATACTAAATACATCAATTTAAGGCGATGTCATTTTGTGAAACAAACTAAAGCCATTGTGGAATGATATGCAATGTTTCTTCTATAAAATTTCAGTGTGATTATGAATAGTAAATAATTTAAACTAATCTAATCCCATAAAGTAGGTAAGGTAAAATATAAAGCCATTTTAAAAATTGTTGACTGGGTATGGTGGCTCATGCCTGTAATCCCAGCACTTTGGGAGGCCGGGATGAGAGGATTGCTTGAGGCCAAGAGCTCAAAATTAGCCTGGGCAATATAGCAAGATGTCATCTCTACCAAAAAAAAAAAAAAAAAAAAAAGAATTACCTGAGCATGGTGGCATGCACCTGTGGTCCTAGCTACTTGGGAGGCTGAGGCTGGAAGATTGCTTGAGCCCAGGAGTTTGAGGCTACAGTGGGCTATGATTGCAACACTGCATTTGGCCTGGGTGGCAGAACAAGACCCTGTCTCTTAAAAAAATTAAAACATATTGTGACTGAAGTGGTGACACATACAACAAAAACTAGGAATCTCCTTTTTTATGGCAATGGGTCACATTTGAGAGGATATTGTACATGTGGATCAACTGAGAAATTTTTGCAAAATGGAGTTGCTGGGACACTCTAAGGCTTATTGAATCCCAACTTCCAGATATAAATGAGTGTGTGCTGATGTGTATGTGTGTATATAAGCCTTTTGGTTGATTACAACACATAACTTGGTTAAGCAGCCACTCTAGCAGACTAATAGTCCACCAAGATCTTTTTCTCCCGTTTAGTGTGTCAGGCCTGTGGGTTTGAATTTGACATGTGTGAGTGGACGTCAGAAGCATCTGCTGGCCAAATTTCCTGGATGCGCACAAAAGCGACAGAGATCCCTGCATTCGAATCCACACCTCAGCAGGATCAAGGCGGTGATGATGAAGGTAGAAAAAAATAATATCTTTTATGTATTACTTTCAGAATTCTGCTTTATGGTGACTAGTTATAAGACATTACATAGGAGGCCTTGGTGAATATACTGAGTATATTTTATTGAAAATACATTCTGCCATAGGAGCTGAAGGTGAAAATAACAATTATGTTTCCAACAGTGTAAAACAAGAATTATACTAGGTTAACAATATTTTTTAAGTTTTATTATTTCCTTCAGGATTTATTATCGTGTGAACAAAAAGTATTAAAAGGCTTTTTTTTTTTTTTTTGAGACAGAGTCTCACTCTGTCACCCAGGCTGGAATGCAGTGGTGAGATCTCGGCTCACTGCAACCCCCGTCTCCTGGGTTCAAGTGATTCTCCTGTCTCAGCCTCCCAAGTAGCTGGGACTACAGGCACGTGTTACCATGCCTGGCTAATTTTTGAATTTTTAGTAGAGACAGGAATTCACCATGTTGGCCAGGCTGGTATCAAACTCCTGACCTCAAGTGATCCACCCACCTTAGCCTCCTGAAGTGCTGAGATTACAGGTGTGAGCCATCATGCCCAGCCAAGTCAGCCAGCTCTTTCTTTCTTTCTTTCTTTCTTTCTTTCTTTTTCTTTCTTTCTTTCTTTCTTTCTTTCTTTCTTTCTTTCTTTCTTTCTTTCTTTCTTTCTTTCTTTCCTTCCTTCCTTCCTTCCTTCCTTCCATCCATGCTTCCTTCCTTCCTTCTTTCTTTCTTTCTCTCTTTCTTTCAACACTGCTCTGTTGTCAATGAGTTTCTTCCTCTTGCTAACATATTAATTTGTATTTTCTGTTTACTTTTATTCTTTTTGCTTTTTTTTCTTTCTTCCTTTTCTTGGAGGGGTGAGTATTGTTACATTTTTATTTTTATTTTTTTCACTGATCTGGAAGCTTTAATTTATATATCTTATTGTTATGACTATTCTTAATTTTTAGGGTATATTCTTTATATGAAATTTCTTTAACAAAACCTAAAGTGCTCTAGTATTTCTGCCTTCTTGAACATGAGAAAGACCAAACTATCATTTAATTATCTTTTGGTCCTGAGTTACAGTTGAACATTTTAAAGAGTTTTAAAGTCAATATCTTGTTATGATACTTGTAATTAGTAAGTTTATATATTTCATTATTTTTCTTACTCACCACTGTTTTTTAGATTTTATGCTTTCCTTCTTGGTTCCCTTATCCCCTTGCAAAGGTTGACTCTTTAATCAATTTTTCTTTTATTTAGAAAAGATCTGTGGTGATGAGCTCCCATAGTACCTGTAAACTTAAAATGTTTTAAAATTGTTCTCACTTCGAAATAATAATTTATCTGGTCATACAATTTTAGAATTTTTTTTTAATTTCTAAGTACAGGGTGATTTTCCCTCTTTAGCTCCTGATATGTGCTGTAGTGACGGAGAAGTCTGAGTGCATGTAATGGTTTTTAGTTTAATGCAGATTTTAAAAATGTTTCTTTATCTTTGTTATTTGAAAATTTCAGTATGATGAGTGCAGGAATGAGTATATGTTTAATTTTTAATGCTCAGAATGCACATATATCATCACTTGCAGAAATTATGTTATTCTATTCAAGTAATTCTCTCTTACTCCCTCTAATCTTTTCATCTTGAGTTTCTATTAAACACAACTGATGTTCACACTCCATAACCTGACTCCTCCTTTTTATTTTCCATATAACTTACTCTATTTTGAGTTACATTTCAGGGCTTCTGGTACATGAATTTTCTCTTTGACACTATGGCCAGTCTAGGTTATATTCTGCCTATTGGGCATTTAATTTAAAGTCTTAATTTATTTTTGTTTTAAGTGTATACTTGCTAATATTTTCTTATTTATTTCCTAGTGTATCTTAATATGTTTTTAATAGAATGTATTGGAATTGCATGAAATTTAATTTCTTCTTTGTACAATTTATAAATGTAATTCGTTTTTGCTGTCTTTAGCATTATATTTGTATATTTTACTGTGCAGATTATTATTTTTTATTTTTTTATTTTTTGGGGGTAGCAGTAATATTATTATTATGGTTATTTATTTTATTTAAGTTCCAGGCTACGTGTGCAGGATGTGCAGGTTTGTTACATAAGTAAACATGTGCTGTGGTGGTTGGCTGCACCTGTCAACCCATTACCTAGGTATTAAGACCAGCCTGCATTAGCTATTTATCCCAATGATCTCCCTCCCCTCACCCCTCAACAGGCCCCAGTGTGTGTTGTTCCCCTTCCCTGTGTCTGTGTTCAGGTTGTTCAGCTCCCACATATAAGTGAGAACATGTGGTGCTTGGCTTTCTGTTCCAGCATTGGTTTGCTCAGGATAATGGCTTCCAGCCCCATCCATGCTCCTGCAAAGGACATGATCTCATTCCTTTTTATGGATGCATAGTATTCCATGGTGTATATGTACCACATTTCCTTTATCCAGTCTATCATTGATGGGCATTTGGGTTGATTCCATGTCTTTGCTATTGTGAATAGTGTACAGACTATTTTTAAAAAGATTAATAGACTTTACTTTTTAGAATTACTCTTTTCAAACTGCTTTTTGCCTTGCAGGTGCCTTGTAATTTTTTGTTGAAAGTCAGACATGATTTACTGTGCAAAAGACATTAATGTAAATAGTGTAAGCTTTTACATTACGTTTATCCAGTTAAGGATCATATTATGCTTAGTATTTGCTGTAGCTGTAAATATGTGAGGCTAAAATTTGGTCTCATGTTCTTGTTTTTGTCTTTCTTGTTGTATTTGGGTTTCCTTAGAGACTTCTTTTTAAATAAATGTCAGAGACGTGCAGCAGTTTCAGTAGCATGAAGAAGCATTTCAGACTTTATTTTTGAAAATGAAGTTGTAAAATTATAGAAATCTCTTTATAAATCTGTGTTGTCATTGTTATTAAGTTCAAGAACAGCTCCAACTGGTTTTAAATATCAGATGGGGAAAAATTTATATACAATATCTTTATGTAAAACAAAATCCATAGGTGACGTTTAAAAGGACTGTAGATATCTCATACCTCTATGTGGCTTGGTAAGAAAGAAGACATTTTAAGTTGTATTTCCTAAAACTATAAAGGATTTTCTACAGAAAGTAAATCAAAAAATCATCCAGAGGGGCAAGAATTCTGGGAAGGATGAAGAGAAATTCTTGATTAAAAAAGGATTGAATTGTGATATTTAAAAGAAAATGACAATAATTTGGTGGTATAGCAATTTGTATATGTAGGTTTCTTTTACAGGAATCTTGAATTTTTACAAAAGGGTGTTATCAAATTTTGATTATAGAAATTAGGAGATTTCTCTACATATTGGAAATGATATATAAAAATGAAAACCTGTTATTTGTAGTTGATGTAATCATTTGAAAACACTCTATCCTTTTAAGTAAAATATTTGTGTTTTAAGTCTGGTTTTGAAAACTTCAGAAATGAGATAGTTTTAGTCAGACAGAAAGAAGCTAATGTTTTCCTAAATTGCTTCTTTTTTCTTTTATCTTTCAGGTTATTATGTATGGGTAGGCGCTAAGCATGCTTTCACTCTTAACCATTTAGACAGCAGGGCTTACCTAAATAGCTCTGTGTGTCATTGCCTGGGCAAGAGATGTCATCTTCAATTCTATTACGCAATGGAAAGCAGTGTCCTGAGAGTAAGACTGTATAATAATAAGGTAAGAAGAAAGTTGCATTTATTTCAAATTCATTGAATCAATGAAGTTTCTAACTCTTGGCAACTTGTGTTTCGATTTCTCAGTTGCGCATAGGCTTTTATTCTTTAACTTGACTTTATTTGGTATACTTTTAAAAAGAATGATTAAGAAACTAGGATAGGGGACACTGTCATGTACAAAAGTTAATGTGATAACTTGCCCAATATTATTTCATAAAGTTTTCAAAATTCATGGAAGTTTATTAAAGAAACTATAGATCTAATAAAAATGGGATAGCTGAGATTCTGTATTGTGAGCTCTGTATTGAAGCTCTGATGTGATCTGTTTTGGACATTACATCTACATATCATTAGAACTATAAATATAATGGTTAAAACTTACTTGTTTGGGTAGCAGTAGACATAATTTTTAAGACTGGTAATTATTGATTAAATATTGAACAATGGCACACTGGGTAGAGTGAGTCCATTCTTCTTCTCTCTCCTTGTCCAATATGCTCAATGAGTTCTAAAGTGTAAAGCTGGGTGAGTACTCCAATTAGTATAACAGATAAAAACAAACTGACAGCTGATTCCATAGTATAGGAAAACACCCTGCTTTTTCTACTCTTATGCACTCAGCACTCCCAATGTCTCACTTCTGACACCAGATGCATGTTTTTTTTCCAACACAGCAATTCAGTTCTCTAGTGGACACCAACTGAGTGTCCTTTGATTTGCCTCAATTCTGACACTGCTACGTGAAGATAGTACAGATTCCACAGGTTGAGGTCTCAGGACCACAAGACTACCCCTACTTCAGATGTCAATCACAAGCTTCCTATTGTGCCTCTTACCTACCAGCTATAAATTGGAATTCCCATGACCCCCTTCTTAGGTTTGATAATTTGCTAGGATGGCTCACAGAATTCAGGAAAACACTTTACTCATGTTACCCATTTATTATTAAAAATGTAGATGAACAACCATATGGAAGAGATGAATAGGGCAAAGTATGTGGGAAGAGGGGTGGTGCTTCTCTTCCATGCATTCCCGGGTGTGCACCCTCTAGGAACCAAAATGCATTCAGCAATCTAGAAGCTCTCTGAAACCTGTACTTCAGGAATTTGTATAGAGGACTTGTCACATAGGTATGATCATTTATTAGCTCAATCTCCAGCCCCTCTCTTCGTCCCCAAAGAGGTGGGGCTGAAAGTTTCAAGCTTCTAATCATAGCTTGATCTTTCTGGTGATGAGTCCCATAAGATTCTATTAACATCCCTACTGATTAGGAAATTAACAGGTTTTTGGGAACTATCTGCCAGAAACTGGAGATGAATAAATATATTCATAATAAATAATATATAATGTATAATTATATGTAATATAATATATAACAAATAATATATTTATTATTTTATGTATCCAGATTTATATGATTCACATAATTACATCTATATGTATGTGAGATATCTATAGATATATATCTCTACACATCAATATAGATATAAATATATAGATAGATAAATATGGATGTCATATATATATCACATATCTGTAGATATGTGGATGTGATTATATATATATATATATATCTCCCCACACATCCATATACACACATATAGATATATAAAGTAATATACATATGTATATAAATTCTTTTTTAATTGAATGAGATATAATTTTCCTGGCATTCTGGAACTTGTTATGTTTTTGTGTTTTTTGCAATAGTACTTTGTAGTCACTGCCCTGCAATCTATTTAATATATTTCACCCCATTTGGTAAGGTGTGGGGGGAGGAAGAAAAGGGGACAACATCTCCCTATCCTTCCTGCAGCATTACAAACTGTCCATATACGTGGGATCAATTTTACCAAAAAGGAAGAGAGAAAAAATTTAACTGTATCCATGTATGTTCCACCATTCATGCCTCAATATTTCAGTTGCTGTCACCTGTGCTGTTTGAACCAATCCCAGCAAGCCTCCATGCAATCTAGAGCATTCTATAATTTCCAACTCCTTCTTCAATAAAGGCATAGTAGAGAAATTCTAGAATAATTTCGATGAGTTTAAATTATAGTTAAAATGGTTAAATTATATATGTGGGCCTATGGTAATGTTTTTCAGATGACAGACAATTAATTATTTCATTAAAATTGAATGAATTTTTAGCCTAAATTTAAGTGGAAATTTGTAGTATAATATGGTCTAATCCTGAGGATTATTTTAATCTGCTCTGAAAATGAGTGATGTATTTTAAAAGTTTCAATGCATGTAGAATGGAATTGTGTATTTAATTATGAATGTGAGTATGTACTGTGTATGTAATTATGAATGTGTATATGTATTATGTAATTATGAATGTGTGTATTTAGTATGTATGTAATTATGAATGTATATAGATTGGAATTACTGAAAATAAGCCATGCCATTCTTCTGGTGGCTTTAGAACCATACAAGAAAAGAGTGAAAACAAATTGGCTTCAAGTGTTACATCATATAAAAATGACGTTAGATACCACACATCATTAACTCTATTAATCAGTAATACAGTTATCAAGATTCTGTCTCTCATATTATAAGAAAAGAAGTTAATCATAGGGAAATGATCTAGTGTATTAACCAGAACCAAATGAATGTACATCTTAGAGATTGTTGACTGATGTTTGATTTGTTAGTATCCTGTGAGGTGTCCTGTCTTTTCTGACACTATTTGCTATCCTCTATACATATGTTACTCACTGATGCAAAATCTGCATCAAAGTACATTTAAGTCCCAAGACAATGTTTTATCACACACTTAAAATGACTCCAAACAAACCTATCATTTAAAAAAGTAGCTCTTGATGAAAATGATGATTTACATCTTTCCATGAACAGAATGCTGTTGTATGTTGCGAACATCTATTACTCTATAAATATGAGGAGGTAAGCCAAGAAATATCTAGCAAGAATGCTGAAGGTTGTTTTCTTTATTTCCAGAGGACATTAGAACTTGAGAAGTGAAAAACTCAGGTGAAGGCAAGTTGTTAAATAAAGAGTTCACTCTTTAGAATCAGCTCAAGTGTGTAGCAATTCTAGTTTGTACCATCTAACCATTCTTGGGTTAGATCTGCATCCATGATCTATAAAATAATACTCATAGCAACAGACCACTTTTGTTCTGTGTAGGGTTTCCATGTAATTATTTACCAAGAAATTTACATGTAATTTTTCTTTACAACAAAATTTACTTGTAATTCTTTACCAAATTACAGGGTCTTATTCCTAGATGCGATCAAAAGTAGTGAAACTCAACAACATTGACTTTGGTACCCTTGATTTCTTCACTGCAAGAGAAAAGCATAGACTGGCATCTTTAAGAGCTAGAGTGTTAATAAATATGTTAAATATTTTTCTTGAAAGGTAAATCGGCATTATTGATCCTGGACCGGCGGAGCAAAGATATATTTAAAAAAAAATTATTTACTGATTTTAAGATAAAAGTAGAACATCACTTGAAAAGCTTTGCTGAGTTGGAGATTTCTTTTTTACATTAACACCTGTGAAAAGTAACTAGAAAGTGGAAGAGTAAGAACAGAAATAAAATGAAACCTGATTTCACTAAGAATA
Source organism: Pan paniscus (assembly GCF_029289425.2). Classification (NCBI taxonomy): domain Eukaryota; kingdom Metazoa; phylum Chordata; class Mammalia; order Primates; family Hominidae; genus Pan; species Pan paniscus. Next base: position 2,389,702 of record NC_073258.2, on the reverse strand, counting down.
AATTCTTTTTACAAAACATTGCTAGTGCCATCAGACTGGAAAATGTATAGAAAAATATAGATCTCATTCACTGTGTACTATGAGCCTGGCTTATGAAAAACTATTTAAGTTTGGAAAGAACACTGCTCACTTTTCAAAAATGTAAGTGCACCCATCTTCAAGGGGAGCAGAGGGGAATCAATTAGTCACTGTGAAAGAAGAGCACAATAGCTCTAAATTATTTTCATAAAATGAAAACGGGGCAAGTGGTGAATGCAATTTGCCAAGAGGTGTCACTAAAAGCATCTGTGTAGGGTGTAAGTGTTTTGATGCTAAATAACTGAAGTTGTGTAAGAAATAAGCAGAAGAAAAATTAGTTGCTTGTCTCAACTTTTTATAACTCCAGTTCATCCTGATCCGCCATGAAAGCTATCAGCCGAAAATATGTCCACCCCATGTGCTTCATTGTCTTGTGGAAATCTTCACAGTTGATATGAATAAGTAATGAAGCAAATTGTAATGGATTTAGACTATCTTCTGAAATATTTAGGTCTTGGAAATTTGGAGTAGGCATCTGAGGGTGCAGGACTAAGTTGAAAGTAGATTCATTTTTAGAAAATCTTGGGCATGCATAAAATATGTGAGGCTGAGTGAGGACACAAATATTGATATCACTTATCATTTGGATTAAAACAAGATGTTGCCTTTCAGGGCCGTTTTCTATCTCATGCTAGAAAGTGGGACAGAGCCAGGCTCAGAGCTCAACCTGAGACATAATTATGTCAATCTTCACATTTTTACCATATTGTTACCTAAAAATTCATGCATTCTATATGTAAACATTATGAACAATTTGGTCTATTTTTGGGAAGAAATGTGAATTTGAATGTCTAATAAAATGTAAATAAAAATAAGATTTCAGAGCATAAAAGCATCAACATAAATCATAAAGACCAATGCCATACATGCCATAGACAAAATTTTGAGTACCTTATAGACTTTTTTATTTTATTTAGTTTTTTTGAGACGGATTCATGCTCTGTCACCCAGGCTGGAATGTAGTGGTGGCATCTTGGCTCACTGCAACCTGCGCCTCCCAGGTTCAAGTTATTCTCCTGCCTCAGCCTCCTGAGTAGCTGGGATTACAGGCACCCACCACCAGGCCTGGCTAATTTTTGTATTTTTAGTAGAGATGGAGTTTCACCATAGACTTTTATTGAGCTTCTTACATTCAATACATGTTTTGAATGCAGTAAAGGCTTGTTACTACACTCATAGCATGTAGTAACAATTTTACATAGATTTTGCAATCTGAAAAATGATCATTGTACAGGTACATAACATAGATTTCTCTAAAAGATGTAAATAGGCCATTGATAGAATGACCAAATTAAGAATATAATTTTCAGAATGTAACTGTATTGTTTGGAACTTGGACCAAATGTTTCCACAGGAAAAAATATTTAGTATAAATTGAAATTGTGCAGAAAATGCATCTGACAACATTTTTAACCTTTATATTGTTTGCCTGTAATCTTTTTCTTTTCTAGTATCATGGCAATATTACAAAATGTAATAATGTTATTGAGATCAACATTTAAATTGCTGATCTTATTAACTGTTATTTAGAATTTTATTTTTGAAACGCAGTACTGTTTTTTTAAAAGATTTCATCCAAATTTTTGTTCCATCCTAATACTGTTTATCTACAAAAAGCAGCTTTACTACATAAACATGCTTCATTTTCTTATTTTTTAATGATATTCACCTTTTTCAATTTGACTACCAAGACTTTAGATTTCCTAGTACTTTATATCATACAGGTAAGGTAATACCTACTACAATGTAATTAAAAGAGCATGTATGTAAATGTGAAGATTAGAATATGGGTAATGAGTGATGTCTTTCTCTTCAAATCAAAGGAAGAAGAAATATTTTGGACATACAACATATCAACTCACAGCCAATGGGTGAAAGCAGATGTGTTAATACCAGAAGATCTGAAGACATTTAAGGTATGAAAGAAAAAAAAGTATTTTTTTATCTTGGTTTAAGTTTTAGCTTTGCAGCAATAAATTGATCATGCACTGCTAAAGTTAAATTAGCATTTAAGTTAGGGATGCGTGCTTGTATATTTGGGGAGAGTGATTGCTTACTTTTTAAATTGTACCTTTTCCTTCTGAGACCAAATTTCCCATGGCGGGGGAAATAGAGTGTATCCACTCTTGTTCACAGCTTCCTCATTCTGCACAGCCTTCCTTTCTTGCTCCCCAGCACCATGCTTTGCCCCAGGGAAACAAATTGCATTATGAAGTAGGTAAATAGTAAACTGGTATTGAAACTTAGTAGAGTATAGGCAAATGTTTTGAATGCAATAATTCATATCTTTATAACACATGGAATGCTCTATGTACACCAAGAAACATATGAAACCTACATAGGCTCAATAGGAATGCTGTCTCTTAAAAAATTAAATTGATATTTTGTGTTGTATTAGGTTGGTGCAAATGTAATTGCAGCTTTTGCCATTGTGGCTTTTACCATTGCTTTTAATGGCCAAAACCTCAATTATTTTTGCACCAACATGATATATGGAATGCGTAAGTTTATTTATGCTGGAGTGTGAGTATAAAATGATGATACTGATTATATGTGTGGGTTATGAAGCCAATTTCATTTCTTTATAGTGATATTCCATTTATACATCCTATCACAGCCTGTTGAGTTAACATTTTGACACTATTTAATTTTCATAGGCTGATATCTGTTTTTATAACTTCTCAGGTACTAAACAAGTTTCTTTTTTTATAAACTGAAGATTAAATTTTGTTTTAACTCAAAGATAAAACAAAGTAAAATGTAAAGAAAATGAATTTGAGAGTTATTCCAGGTTCTCAAGTGGATATGTAATGTAATTAGCTGTTCAATAATTATAGGCCTTTGAGATCTAAGTTTAAAACCATCAATTTTTGAACCTCAAATTGATATCATTTCTGCATTTCTGATCTCTTGCTGCTATGAAAATATACAGCTATACATTAATAATTTTTACATGTATGATATTCATTATGGGAAAAGTATGTAGCAGCATACAAAGTTTTCTTATTGTTGGATATGATTTAAATTTAATATTATTTTCTAAACCAAATTATTAGACATATTTGCAAACTGAAAATCTGACCTTAAGTAATTATTAATGAACAAACAAGTATATATCCCTCGTATTTTGTTTGTTTGAAATGGAGTCTTGCTCTGTCACCCAGGCTGGAGTGCAGTGATGGGATTTTGTCTCACTGCCGCTTCCACCTCCTGGGCTCAAGCAATTCTCTCGCGTTAGCCTCCCAAGCAGCTGGGACTACAGGCATGTGCCACCATGCCCAGCTAATTTTTTTGTATTTTTAGTAGAGATGGGTTTTATCATATTGGCCAGGCTGGTCTCGAATTCCTGACCTGAAGTGATCCACCTCCTTGGCCTCACAAAGTGCTGGGATTACAGGTGTGAGTCACTGCACCTGACCTATCCCTCGTGTTTTGAAAAGAAAATCTATTCAGAAACTTTAAGCTGGATGAAACTGAAGGAAGTCAATTTTAATTCTTAGTATCTGGCTGGAATTTTAACCACATTTAGTGCTGTTTAATAGAACTTTCTGCCTACTGGAAATGCTTTATATCTGATGTCCAGTATGGTAGCCACTCATCACATGAGGCTATTGAACAATTGAAATTTGGCTACCATGACTGAGGGAACTAAATTTTATTTTATTTTCATTAATTTGAATTGAAATAGTCCTCTGTAGCTCATGGCTAATGTTCTGGACAGCAAATAATTAGTTATCTGTGATACAGTCAGCTATTTATACTTCTGCACTTTTGGTGTTAAGTAATAATTGCTCTTGGTAGAAACTCAAGGAATGTTAATACTTTGACATTATCTTACACTTGACCAGCAATGTGTGGTTGTTTCATTTGCTAATATTGCTTATCTCCAGAAAAGCTAGCAATTCAATTGGTGACAACAAAATTTATTTACTTTAATTGACACTTCTTTTCTCATTAAAGAAGTTACTCTTTTATGTAAGTTGAATAGAGTTTTATGTTTATTCCCTTACATTTTTTTATTCCTATATTGTGTCTGTTTCCGTTTGCCTGATATTTTTCTTCATGTATTCAAATACTAATTTCACTAGTTAAAAAATAAGTCAGATGCAGTTACAGCTCTTGTTCTATAAGTAATGACAATACTTCTTATTTTCCTTGAAAATGAAAGAAAGAGAGCTGTAAAGATGATGACCAAGTAACAAGTTTGCAGTCAGGGACATTTTTGATAGTTAAGTGGGATGCTTGTGTTTTGCCTGATCCTGGGAGGTTTCTCTGAGCCTTTATTGGAGCAAATGTTTCCATCAGTTTTTTTTTTTTTAATACTTTAAGTTTTAGGGCACATGTGCACAACGTGCAGGTTTGTTACATCAGTCGTATGAGCATGGGTTGAGCTTATCAAACAGGAACTTTGTTATATATTGCCTTGGTTGCTTTAAACACTTTTTCTCAATAACTACTTTGTCTTTATCAACCTTCTTTAGTTTTTTGTCTTATTAAGGAGATTGCAAACTCATAAATTAATCTTTTTCTTCCTAAAGATTATTTTTGAAGGGACTCTTTAGAGCCATAGAAGTTTTATTGCCCTTGATCACCTCTGGGTCTATGCCTGTGGACAGACCCAATCCAGAAAGCTTTGCTCTGCAGACGAATTCCCTTGCACTAGTGGCCAGTGCATCGCCAAAGAATCTGTCTGTGACTCTCAGCAGGACTGCTCCGATGAGAGTGATGAAGACCCAGCAACTTGCTGTAAGTGAGTGAATGGCTTACTAGTTTACATGCTCTAATTCAAGACTGTTAGTTGGATTTAAAACAGTCTTTGTTTCTATCAAGGCAAAGGTAAGTCATATGTATGAAATGTGATAAATATGCATTATCGCTCTGAAACTATTAGTACTATGCCTTCAGGGATCTCTATTTTAACTTAATGTTTTGGTGCTTGTTGCAAAGTCTGCAACATCTCTCAATTTATTCTACAAATGAATAGTTGTGATTATTGTTGGCTGGGTGTGCGAATGTGTGTGCTTTGATTAAAGAGAAGATGGGTGGTAGAAGGAAACTTTTTGTACCTTTGCCTTGGAGGCATATAGTATGGGTTGCTAACTTTTATTGTGTATGCTTTTTTCCTCTCTAGTCAATCATCTTGGAAGCTGTAGCTGGGAGGGATGAGTAGGAGGAGGGTGGCCCTTCCTCCAGGGCAGCTACCATGATTGTAGAAATCACTTCAGCCATCATGGCTGCCCTGGAGGAAGGGCCGCTCTCCTCTTACTTGCCTAGAAAACACTTCAGCCAACCGGGTGCAATGGCTCACACCTGTAATCGCAGCACTCTGGGAGGCCGAGGCAGGCAGATCACGAGGTCAGGAGTTCAAGACCAGCCTGGCCAACATAGTGAAACCCCCGTCTCTACTAAAAATACAAAAAATTAGCCAGGCGTGGTGGTGGGCACCTGTAATCACAGCTACTTGGGAGGCTGAGGTAGGAGAACTGCCTGAACATGGGAGGTGGAGGTTGCCGTGAGCTGAGATCACGCCATTGCACTCCAGCCCAGGCGACAGTGTGAGACTCCGTCTGAAAAAAAAAAAAAAAAAAAAAGAAATCACTTCAGCCATGACTGGCGTTTGGGAGGGCCAAAGTGCCCCAACACCTTTCTTTCAGGCCTTTTCTGAAGAGTCTTTGATAGAAGTGATGACAAGAGATCCCATTGCTATTCAAGCATAGTCATAGTTCAACAAAAATATAATTTAATTTACAATCCACAGGATGATTCTCATATGAGGTAACTTAGCAACTGAGATCCCTGTGTCTCTTTAGAAAACATGAATTCCAAGGATATGAATCCAATTTCTGTATCACAAACAGGTGGTTTTTAAAAGATATTAAAAATTTGACGTTTATTTTACTGCAGTGTCTTATTTTAGTGAGATGTTTTGTTGAGCAGAGGTGAAAATATTGTAATAAGATAAATGCCACCTTTTAAGAGAAAAGCTCTGTATAATTGGTTTCTCTTGGGAAGCTTGGAGTTCATTAAGAGCAATGCGGAGGGACACAGGAGAGAGGAGATGAGAAAGTAAGGCTAAAATCCCCTTCTGCCATGTTCATCAACAGCAATCCAGTTAATACTTCAGACTCCTAGCTTTAAACCAAGTAATCGGCTAACCAGTGTGAGCTCAACGGAGCTTTTGGGCTGCTCTCTTCTTTTGTTCAAAACAAGCGATGTAAGAGCAATTTATTTACTCCAATGTATGTGAAGTTTCTTTCTATGTTTTATTTAAATTTTTTACAGACAATTTGCTTCATTTCTGTTGGGGAAATATTTCTTTCTAACAGTTTCTATAATTCTTAATGTCAATAACTGAAGGAAAATATATTTCCTTTCTTTCCACGTATATAATTTTTTTTTTTTTGAGACAGAGTCTTGCTCTGTCACCCAGGCTGGAGTGCAATGGCATGATCTCGGCTCACTACAACCTCCACTTCCCGGGTTCAAGTGATTCTCCTGTCTCGGCCTCCAGAGTAGCTGGGATTACAAGCATGTGCCACCACACCCAGATAATTTTTGTATTTTTAGTAGTGACAGGTTTCATCATGTTGGCCAGGCTGGTCTTGAACTCCTGATCTCAGGTGATCCACTGGCCTCAGCCTCCCAAAGTGCTGGGATTACAGGCATGAGCCACTGCACCTGGGCACTTGTATATTTGGAAGCTTAGCTTTTTCCCCTCCATTATTTTCCCCGTAGTAAATCATACTTTATGTTCACCTTTAAAAAATTGTTTAGCATTTGATTTTCGACATATTTTCTCATTTATTGAAGTTTCATTGATTATGTATATGACATTTTTCCAGTTCAGTAGCTCTTGATGCCATATTCTGCTATTTTCTTTGGGTGAATGCAGGAATGGGTAATTGTGTTTCTCAACAAAAACAGTGTTACTTATTAGTCTTTTAAGTTTTTAAATAGTGTAACCTCATTTGTCCAAAGAAAACCTGTCATGTTTGCAGGATTGAGATTGACTTGATATAGGGAATATGTCATAAAAATGTAGCCATATAGCATACAGTATATATGTGTATTCATGTATCTTGATACCAAAATGAGTGTTTCATGTAAATATATATACAATTATTTATGCTGTGAAATTATATAGATTTGGATTATTAGAATTGATATAAATTTACACTATTTGCTGCACTAAAGTATTTAATATATTTTTGCATATAGACACGTGCATATGTATATTCTTACAAAATAAAAGAGGCTTTCCTTTGAAATTTAAAACCATATTGAAACATTTTACACATACGAAAACATTTGTTTTACAAATTTGAATTTGTAATATCAAGTTTTTTTCATAAACGATTCTTCCATGTTCATGAAGCACAAGAAAAATATCTTTATTTTTTTTATTGCACTTTAGAATGAATCTCTAGGAGGGTATAGCTTTTGCAGGCAGTTTGAATAGCACCAGGAATACTTACCAAATTCTGGAGAATGAGTAAATATGAACTCGTGAGGATTGTCAGTTGGTATTCCACAGCCAGTGTGCTTTTCCCCAAAGGCAGACTCACTCAGGTCTTCTCTCATTATCAAGTTGCTCTTACTTTTAGGTATTATTTTAATATATGGCATAACATAGCCTCCAGACCGGTGGCTTTTCAAAATCAGTTAATAAAAATGGCCTGTGGGTTTTGCTGCAACAGCAGACTCCATGGACCAGAGCATCAGCATTACCTGGGAACTTAGTGGAAATGCAGAACCTCAGGCCCTGGCCCAGCCTTACAGAACCAAAAGCTACATGGAACAAGGTCCCAGGTGATTTGTCTGCATATGAAACTTTGAGAACCACTGTACCAAAGAGGCTTCAGGAAGGAAGACAGCTAGGGGAAGAAACAGATGGCATCTAAAAAAATTGAGAAAAACTAAAGGCAAACAAGTCAGAGTTCTCTCAGGGTAGAAGCAAAAACTCTCTTTACTTTGCTAGTCCTTAAGAGCATCAATATTAATAAAATATTTATAATGTGTATTTGTAATGTATATTAACACAATATTTATAATATAATCCTGTTAGAATCTAATATATTCTCATTAAATGAAATATTCCCCATTCATTTCCCATACATAGCTTTCTTTCTTATTTCACAGAGAGCTGATTAACTTCTGGAGGATTCATAAAATATTTTACTTTTCATGATCCAGAACTTTCCAAGCTGCACAATGAAATTCTTTCTTGTCTGCTCATATGCTGTAGTGGTTAAATATGCAAGAGAAAGCTTTGTCATGATCTTAAAATATTACTTTAACTGATGAACTCTGAGTAAAATTTCTCTAAAACCAAACAATAGATTTTTGATGTTTATTAATATAATCCTGTATTAAATGAGGGCAGTTAAGATTAAAATATATCTGCACCCTCATGTTCATTGCAGCATTATTCAAAATATCCAGCCAAAACAACTGAAGTCTCTGAGAATGGATCAAACAAGTGGGGTGTGTGTGTGTGTGTATGTGTGTGTGTGTGTGTGTGTGTGTGTATAAAATGTATATGTGTTCACAATGAAATATTGTTCAGCAATAATGAAGAAAAAACTTGCTATTTGTGACAATGATGAGCCTGGAGGGGATTATGCAAAATGAAATAACCCAGACAGAGAAAGACAAATACAGCACGATCTCACTTATACATGGAACCTAAAAAAGTTGAATTTGTAGAAACAGAGAGTAGAATGGCAGTTGTCCAGGGCTGAGGCCTGGCCGAAATGGGGAGGTGTTGGTCAAAAGATACAAATTTTCACTTACAAGATAAATAAGTTCTGGGAGTCTAGTGTACAGCCTGGTGACTATAGTTAATAACACTGTATTGTATACTTGAAATTTGCTGAGAGTAGATCTGAAATGTTCTGATCACACACACAAAAGGTAACTATATGATGAAATGATGCTAATTAGCTTTACTGTGGTAATCCTTTCTCTATGTATATGTATATCAAAACATTACATTGCGTACCTTAGTTACAATTTTGTTTGTCACTTATACATCAATAAAGCTTAAAATATTAATACATATATATGCAATATGTTTTAAAAATCTCTATCAAAATAATTAAAATACAACATGCCAAACATGTCCAAAGATACACATTGGATCCCTGAACAGTTTATACATGAAATAGATCTAATTTTCAGACACATGCTACAACATGGATGAACCTTGAAATAAGCCAGAGACAAAAGGACACGTATTGTTTGCTCCCAGTTATATGAAGTACCTAAAGTAGGCAAACTCATAGAGACAGATAGTAAAATGGTGGTTGCCAGGGTTTGAGGGGAGGGGATATGGAAATTATTGCTTAATGGGGGTGGAGATTCAGTTTGGGAATGAAAAAGTTCTGGAGATGGATGGTGGTAATGGCTGTACAACAATGGGAATGTACCTAATACCATAGAAGCTTACATTAAAAATTGTTAAAATGTTACATTTATGTCATGTATATTTTACCACAATAAAATACACATTTGTATTTACATATAAAATTTCAATAACTCATATAGGAAAAAAAATATATATATAGAATCTACTTCACTGTGTTCCAAAAAAGTTGGCATGATAGATATATCTTCAAATCAAAATAGTTCAGGAAATTCCATGAAAAAGGGGTTTTTTAAATTATAGGACTTTAAAAACAATTTTAAATGCTAATATGAACTGTGTACCTTCACAGGGGACGTTGGTATAATAGTCAAATGAAAGAAATTTAAACCAAGGATCTTGTATGATGCATTAATTTTTACTGTGATATTGTCTCCAGATGTCTTTCATGTAAAAAAAAATGTTGGGCCGGGTGCGGTGGCTCAAGCCTGTAATCCCAGCATTTTGGGAGGCTGAGGCGGGTGGATCACGAGGTCAGGAGATCGAGACCATCCTTGCTAATACAGTGAAACCCCATCTCTACTAAAAATATAAAAAATTAGCCGGGCGTTGTGGTGGGCGCCTGTAGTCCCAGCTACTCGGGAGGCTGAGGCAGGAGAATGGCGTGAACCCAGGAGGCGGAGCTTGCAGTGAGCCAAGATTGCACCACTGCACTCCAGCCTGGGCCTCAGAGCGAGACTCTGCCTTAAAAAAAAAAAAAAGACAAAAGATAACACCAGCTCAGTTCCGAATATCTAATTTACCTGCAATTCCAAAATGGCTAGGTATTTTTTTTTTGAGAAAGTGTTAGGATAGAATAATAAAATGCATACTGAGATGCTGACCTCAAGTTATTTGTGTGTCCAGAATTAATTTAAACTTCCCCCTTCCCAGTGGATTTTTTTCATTTAAACTACCATCTCAGCAGGTTTATACTGGGCAAGCAAATTAGTTACTCCCTGAAAAGCTTTGGAGTTCCACCTTGCATCATTAAATAAAATGGAGATGGCCAACCAGAATGAAATGTACCAGACTTACAGATGGAAGCATGTGGAAGGGTCATGCCTCACACAGCACCTGAGATATTGTGTGTGACTAGATAAAGGAAAGCTATTCCGATCATTAGAGAATATTCACTACCAAGCAGAATAATTTTGCAGGCCTCCTAAGATGATTAGCTAGCGTAGAGCAGTGTTTGCCTGCATGCTCTTCATTTCTCCTCACCTGTTTTCTCTTCTACGTGTAACAGCAAAGCATCTCGCCTGTGACTTTGAGTCGGGTTTCTGCGGTTGGGAGCCATTTCTCACAGAAGATTCACCCTGGAAGCTGATGAAAGGATTGAATAATGGAGAGCACCACTTTCCTGCAGCCGATCACACAGCAAACATAAATCATGGTAGGACATTTTCCTCTTTAAAAAAAAAAAAGTTTTCTTTCTTGCATGTTGTGGAATGATGATACTGTGTATTTTCATTTCTATTCTGTAGACTGTATACATGGAACTCTGGTTTGTCTTGCTTTAAAACCTCCTGACCAAGTTAATAATTGGCGGGCAATTGAGTTCCCTGAAAGGAGCATTGTTTTAATCACCAACATGTTTGTTGTTGCAATTTTTATAAGTTGGGTTAAAGGCATAAAGAGGTGGAAAAGTTTTCTGATCATTTTCTCAAATTGCCCAGAATCAAGTACAGTAGGCTTGCCTTCTTTTTAGAGCAATCCAATTTTTTCAAAACAGGAAGAAAAATAGTCTAATCTTGTTTCTGGGAACTGAGAACAGAGATTTAGCACTATCTGTGAAATAAATTTACAAATACTTGAATGCAATTTAATCAGTCTTCGGGCTTCTTTATAATAAACAGTCTTATTCTTCCACATATATATTTTTAACCATCATTCCAGTGTTTACATATCATCTTAAAATAGAGGAACCATAACTACCTGTGGTATTCCAATAAGTGTCTGTGAAACTCCAATAAAACAGAAAGGGTTTGTTCTCTTTTCTCTTTTGTTTTGTTCACATTTATCATCGGATGTCATTCCCCATATACGTTAGCATCGTGTTAACTTTACTTTTTAAATGTATATGTTTTAAGTAAAGAGTGTCTCGCCATGTTGCCCAGGTTGATCTCAAACTCCTGGCCTCAAGCAATCCTCTCACCTCAGCCTCCCAAAAGTGCTGGGATTACAAGAGGGAGCCACCACACCTGGCAAACCTTACAATAGCACAACTGTACTTGTACTATAGATCACCTTTCAACCTCATTGAACATTATCCTATTTGTTTCTTCTTTCAGACTTCCAAAGAATTATACCAAAAATAAGTATTGATCATATTTTTAATTACAGCCATTGGAAATTGGGGTTGGTGGCAGTGGGTGAGGGTGCTAGGGGATGGGATGGGAAAATTCAACCATCCATCTGTTGGCTACAGCCATAAACCTAGTTAATTGTTTAACAGTGTGGTAAGTTCTTAATTTTTGCTTTTGTGCCATGACTCATTTCTTTAACATTTTGTAGCAGACAAAGTTAAGTTTAAAGTTTAAAATAGAAAGGGGACTATAAATCATTGGAACTATGTATTAACAACACATTTTCTCTAAACTCATATAATATTTTACTTCTTTTTCTCTGTTCAAGCCAATTATTAAATACATAGCATAGACGATATCTGGATGCACAAAGATGGATGCCACGATCCCTGCCTTTGAGGTGGTCTCAGTCTGGTAGCTTACGTAGATAAGCAAGGAATTGCAATCGGTTATGAAGGATGCTTTAAGAGGGATGGAAGGTGATTCAGATGGATTCGAGATGCCTTGTTGAAGGAGATGACTCCTGAACTGAGCACTGAAGGGAAATGAAAAGTAGTCAGGAAGCCAGAAGTAAGGAATTACTGAGAGAAGACGGAACCAAAGAGAGGTGGGAGGGATCATGTCCTAATTGGAGGGAAGAATCCCCAAAGCGGGCAGAAAGATGGGAGTAGTTAGGGATGAAAGACGTGTGTGATTGGACAGGGAGAAGAGAACTGATGAAACAGGAGAGGAAGGAAGGGGACTCTAGAGAGTGCTGAGGAATTGGAAATGTGTCTGCAGGATGATGGTGACCCAGGTAGTCATGTTAAAGCATGTGACCAATCAAATTTGCTCTAAAGGGCTGTTCTGTCTGAGATGAGGAGAATGGAGAGGGTGAAAGGCTGGATTCAAAAAAACATGGATGTGCTGAAGAAATATCAGTGAGAGATGATGAAGGCCTAAGCCAAGGCAGTGATTCTCAAAGGGAAGCTGTGCGGGCAGTGTGTCATGGTGGTCTGATGTGAGCATACCATAACCAGTTAGGGAAGAGCACGGGCTGCCCAGGGTTCCGACACGATGTTGACACTGCACCCATGTCTAAATATTAGGGTGCTTCAGTTTTATTAGATAGAAAATAGAGAAAAGAAAAGTAGCTTCCCTGTGGAGTTGTCATGAGGATTAAATGAAATAACACCTGTGAAGGTTTTTCCATGTAGTAAGAGCTCCATAAACATTAATAGATATTTGTTGTCCATTCTAATAAGAAGACTAGGAAAAACACCAGATAAGACAATTAGAAAATATGTTTGTAATTCACCTTTAGTCTTTTGCCATCTTATAATTACTACATAACTATGATTTGCATTAAAAAGATTCTAATAGAGCCCCTGTGTTAGATGTTGAAAGACCCATTCTTTTCCGGTGAGTTGAAGAATAGTGAAAGATAACAATATGACTGATAAAACTAGGGGCAGCTGGTCTCACCCAGAGTGTGAGGGACAAAAACGCAGTCTTTCTCATTTTAGAAAGGGCCAATTAAAAAAAAAAATATATCTGGATCACGGAGTCAACATCTCTTTACCCATGATTGCCATGATCAAACCTTAAAGAGAATCAGTAGTGGTTTTAAATTGCAAGTGAGGAGGAGAATTAAAAAAAATGAAAAAGGACCGGGAAGGGAAAGGAAAGTGAAATGGAAATTTCTGGTAGAGTCAGAGGCAGCCTAATAGTTCCGATATCTAAGAAAGTGGAGTTCTAGTTCATTTTGTTCTTACAGCCTTAAACATATAGATTGCAGCTTTTAAATCTATCTGTCTATCTATCTATCTATCTATCTATCTATCTATCTATCTATCTATCTATCTATCTAGCTGAGACAGAGTCTCACTTAGTTGCTCAGGCTGGAGTGCAGTGGTGTGATCCATGCTCACTGCAAACTCCACCTCCCAGGTTCAAGCAATTCTCCTGCCTTTTCCTCCCAAGTAGCTGGGACTACAGGTGCACACCACCACGCCCAGCTGGTTTTTTGTTTTTGTATTTTTAGTAGAGCCAGAGGTTTCACCGTGTTGACCAGGCTGGATATGTTGATATTATGTAGTTTTTGTGTGTATGTGTGTAATTAAGCCTCGAATTTCCTTCCTGCCTTTTTTGCTTCGTTTCTACCTTCCTATTCCTACTCTGTTAAATTTCCATAGAAATAGGCAACTCATGTTAATTATGTTCCACTTTTATCTATGTTCATATAGTCACACACAGATATATATATAGTAGATACATACATATTCAAAATTATATGTGTTTCTGTGATTGTTTGTTTTTTAAGAAATATATTATCTTGTAACTATTGTCCCTATCTTCTTACTAAAGATAGCTTATGGCAGTTGCTCCAAGTCATCAAATACTATCTATTTTTTTTCATTTTTTATGATAAAGTATTGGTTAAATGTAAAATTCAACCATTTTAGTGTACAGTTCACTGAGTTCTGACATACATACACAATTGTGTAACCATCACAAAAATGAAGATATAAAACAATTCTATTCCTGCCCAACACATTGTTCTGTGCCATTATGTACTCAATAATTCTCCCACCTCCCACCACTGACACCAATGATCTGATTTCTAGCCCTAGTGTATGCCTGTTCCAGAATGTCTTGAAAATGGAATCATATCATATGTAGCATTTTGATTCTGCCTTCTTTCAATTAGCATAAAGGACTTGAGACTCATCCATGTCGCTGGCTTCAGCCACAATTCCTTCCTTTTTCACTGCTGAATAGTTGGGTCCATTGTGTGGATGAGCCACCCTTCATTTATCCACTAACCAGCTGAAGGACACTTAGATTGTTTCCAAATATTGTCAAATATGAGTAAAAACACCATTAAATTTGCATACGTGTTTTTGTCTGGACATAAGTGTTTATTTGGTTTGAGTTCTCTATCCAATGCCTATGTCTGTTTTTGTTTTTGTTTTTTTTGCACTGTGGTTGGTGAGAGAACTCTACCATTCCTGACTTTCTGTGACCTTCGGGAAATGTTCCAGCTATTCATTTCAGGTGATTTTACCCCCAGACTCAGGTAGTTTTCTCCAATCCATGCACACGATCGGTCCTTACATGGCAATTTAGGGGGGACTGTTTGCAGATCTCGGGAGCTTGCTGTCTTTTCAAAGCTCCAGTACCTGAAAGGGGCAGCTGGCACTCTGTCTTATGAATTCTACCCATGTGGGTCTCCCCAAAGCACCGACTCTATCTGTTTCAACTTGAGGAGACTACCACACTCCTGTGTTTCCCCTCTGCACAGGCACCTGGAAACTCTGTCTAGGCAGTAAGCTGTGGGAATTACAGGACTTAACTCATTTGTTTCCCCTCTCTCAGAGATCACTATCCTGTGATCTATCACTATCTTACATTCCCATTGTCCTATATTTGACAGTCCATGCTAAATATGCTTTTTTTCTAATATTTTTCTTTTGATCGTTTAAGACAGAAGATAAAATCCAGTCTGTGATACTGGATTCATGTTTGTTTATTTAGCTAAATTTATTTGATTTGGATATACCATAATGTATCTAGCTATTCCCCTATCCAGTGACATCAATATCATGACGATGTTTCAAATTTATTCTTGTACACATTTCCTCCTGTAGGATACTTTCGATTTTATGCAATAGATAATAACTAGGAGTGAGACTTCTATATTTTTTAAGCAAGATATGTATTTATATTTTCAATAAACATTTATAGATTCATTTACCCTAAAACTTTAGTACTTCAATTTTTAGTGACAAAATGGGACTACTTTTTCCTATTTTCCTACCAGCAAGAGGCATTATAATTCTCTATAAAAATTTCCAATTAATGGGTGTACAATGATTTCTCATATGTAATATTTATTTGCATTTCACTGAAAAATATTTTTTTCAAATGTTTCCAATGTCTCAATTTATTTGGGTTCTTTAATTTTACTAAGTAATATTTTACAGCTTTCGGGGTAGAGATTTTGAAAATCTTTTGCTAGTATTTTCCTAGGTTTTTGTGTTACTTTTAAAGAACTTCTGATTTTGATTATTGCTGACATATAGAAATGCATTTTTATAGAAAATATTGACCTTGTATCCAGTGGCCTTGCTAATTTTATTTATCATAGCTAGGAACTTATACATATATATTTTATTTTCTAGGATCACAATTATTTTGTCTGCAAATAATGGCAATTTTATTTCCTTTTTTCTAAATATTAACAGTTCTATCTTCCATTTGTTGTTTTATGTACTGGACAGAATTTCTAGAATGTGTTGAACAGAACTGGTGGTAGCTGCTAGACTTGTCTTATTTCTCTCTCAGAGGAAAAACTGTCAATAGTTGAACCTTAAGTGCCATGCTTACTGAAAAATTGTATTCTTTATCAGATAAAAATGTTCCCTTCTATTCAAGAGTGTGCTTTTTAAAAAAATTAAGAAATTGAATGTATGTTAAAAGTTTTCAGTATTTTTCAGCATCTATTATGATATGATTGTCAGATTATCTTTTTTGTCTATAAGGTAAATTGATTTTTTAAATATTAAACCCCTCTTGCACTCCTGAACCAAACCTAACTGGAGTAATTTTATTTATTATTCATTTCTTTATTCTATATGGTAATGCTTGTTTATAACTTTTGCATTTGTGAAAGTTATAGAGACTGGCCTCTAACGTTCTTAAGACATGTAAGGTGTTACTTCTAGGCCAGTGTATTAACAAGGTACCTGTTTTGCAGAAGGTGAGGTCGAGCCAGATGTGAACACTTTAACCCAGGGAGACTATTCACTCTGTCCTTTAATTTTTATATTGTGCTGGTCACAGAGCCACTCTGGGGTATGTGGGTGTGTAAGAGTTTTACAATAAACAATTGTGATTACGAGAAGTAAACTCCTTGTCATGACCAGGAATAAAACTGGTAAATTCCACATTTCTCTAACTTGGCTCATTGTTTAGAGCAGGCTGATAGAAAGATAAATCAAGGGACGTGTTCCTAGAAGTCCCTGGGCCTGTGGTCAGAGTTTAGACTCTCTATACGCCTTACCTGCACATATTAATTTTAACGCAATATTGTCAACTTTCTAAATATTTGGTTAAAATTATCATAGGATAGCATTTAGCTTCCAAATCAATGGTCAGTAACTTCATATTTTAATTCTATTATCTTTCCATCTAGAAACATGTTATCTCTTTTCATCTAACCAGAGAGTTTGCAGTCTTTCACAAAGTTTATAATGTTCTTCATACAAATCGTGTCCCTTTTCTGTTAAATTTATTCCTACATTAAAAAAATTAATTTTGCTATCAGGAGTTGGACATTTCTTGCTGTTTATGTATCTGGAAACTTACTGCTAAGATAAGATAAGTAATTGTGTAATATATCTGTTTCCATTTAGCTTACCAAATTTTCTAAATGATACTATAATTATAAAAAATGGAATACTTTGGCTTTCTATTTTTACAATTATATTATTGGTAAACATGGGAAATTTACTTCTCTTTTTCTATAATGTCTACTAGATATTTTATTTCCTTGACTTCTACACTCACCAGACCTTTAAGATAATATTAGTCTAAGATTATAAATATTGCCTAATATTATCTCTAATTGATAGTTGTGACAGAAATATGTCATTTCCCATTTTAATTAATATTGTTTTATCATTTGCCATTTAGAATGCTATTTATTTTGAGGTTGTTCACTAGTCTTTATTTAATTATTTCCTTTTATTTTATTAAGATTTGTGACTTGAAATTGTTCACTGGTTTTTCACAGTCTTTTCAACATTTAGATAGGATTCTATGACTTGACACTTTCATTTGTTGTTGTAACTGAATATGGAGACCGAGCTCCTAAATTAAACCAAACCTACATTCTTGGAAGGCTCAGATTAATCAAGACACACTATTTTTGGATAACAATTTCAAATTTATTTGACATCATTTTAATTAGAATATTTGTTCCTATGCTCACAAGTGAGATTGCTCTCTAGAGTTTTAAATTTTGTCCTATTTTCATCCATTTTATTAAAAATTAAAGATATTCTGGCAACCTAATATGAATCAGGGAGCTCTCCATATTTTTCTAAGATCTGAGGTTTCTCGAATAATGTTGCAAATATTTGTTTTTTAAAAATTAAATAGGGAGCCAGATGCAGTGGCTCATGCCTGAAATCCCAGCACTTTGAAGGCCCAAGGCAGGAGGATTGCTTGAGGCCAGGAGTTTGAGACTCTGCCCCTACAAAAAAATTTAAAATGTATGTGGTAGTGTGCTCCTGTACACCCAGTGGGAGGCTGAAGCTGGAGGATTGTTTGAACCCAGGAGTTCCAGGCAGCAGTGAGCCACAATCATGCTACTGCACTCTAGCCTAGGTGACAGAGCCAGACCCTGTCTCAGGAAAAAAAAAAAAAAGGAAAGAAAATTAAATTTAACTCAGATGTGGGACCATACATTTCTCTCTAGATTTTCTTTTCATTACTTTTTCAGTTACTTTTGTTGTCTAAACGATTTATTCAGGCCTTTTGCTTCATTTAGATTTTGGCGTCTTAATGTGTACATGTTCTCACCTTCATTAACCAGCTTGTTTGAAATTGTGTATATTCTTTTGAATGACTGGAGGAGTAAGGTCTTTGAATATCGGTTCATTTGTTTTTAGAATTTTGATCATCTTTTTAAAAATATTTATTTGAATTTTACCTAAACCTGAGCATTTTTAGGTGGAAGAATTTTTCAAAATCAACTTTTCCCATTCTTTTCCTTTTTAGGTGAAGCATAGAGAATTTAATGAACTTGCTCGCATGCACTGTTTCCATTACCTGTAATTTGGAATTTGGGGACAGTAAACTTTATCTTTCCAAGTAGGTTTTGAGATTTAAAAACAATATAAACTGGGTTCTATTTTTCCCACTCAAAGATGACACTGCTGACTCACATCCTTGGTTGTTTGGTTAAACATGTGATGGAGTCTATAAAATAATACATTCTAATTCTAAATCCTTTCCTTTGTGTGCAGTCAGCATTGACTTGTATCTAGGAAAATCACTCTCTGAATACGGTATTTTCCAATGAAAATAGTTGGTTTTCCAAATTGCCTATCACTGTGATTATCAAAGGGCAGTATCAGACCTTGACATTGTTGGGTATAGCCTTCCTTGTAAGTCTTCAATATTCAATGAAACTACCCCAGACAGCAGCTCTGAACCTGTGATCTTTTAAGCTGCTGAGAGATGTTATCCCCTGCACATTTGCCATGAGCACATCCGTCGTAGTTAAAATCTAAAAGTGGTGATTTTGTTAATGTTCAGATTAGATCTTTAATTAAGCTTTAATCCCCTCTAGCACAGACAACAATGTCAAACACGTAAGACCCGGGAGAAACTAAAATTCATTCCATAAGCTCATATCCTTCGGTACTTTGTGAAGAAACTAAAAAATAAAGCTCTTGTGGGTATTTCATAAGGGCGTGTTGAATATCTAATTGTCAGCTTAGAAGCTTCATTTAATTTGATGTCAAACTCTATGACATAAATGAAGCCAACAGAAATGTTTGTTTAGGTGATTTGGATCAAGACCTTGTTTTAATTGATTAAATGTTATTTTAGGTATTTAATGTTATACCGGTATAAATGCTATTTGTTATCTACAAACCATAATAGTAAATATGTAAAAAATGTACTTTTCTTTATCTAATTGATAGTTTAGCATGTGCAAGGATAAGATTGTGGAGCAAAGAACAGCTAAGTGTGTAAGAGAACTTACATCCGTATGACTTTCCCTTTGTTTTTGCAGGATCATTTATTTATTTGGAGGCACAGCGCTGCCCCGGGGTGGCCAAGCTTGGAAGTCCTGTTCTTACAAAATTGCTCACTGCCTCTACCCCATGTCAGGTAATCAACTGTTCTGAATTTCCACTGGCCATTCTGTGGTTGTAAATCGCTGAGCTTGGGTTACTCTGCTAGTAAATGCCCGCCATGTTTTACTAGCACTTTAATAATGAATTAAGAGATTTACATACGCTATTTCAACACAAAATGCTATGTCCTTCTAGAAGACCATTTGTAACACATAACTGGCACCATTCTTTTGGGGGCTATTAAAGCTTTCTGTTATTTTATATTCTTTTCACACAGTCATTTCGATAATCTAAAGCTGTGGATACGTGTTGCCAAAATTTTTGGCCAACAATGTACATTGAGAAAAATAAAGTCAGTTAAATAAGTGTTTGTTGAAAGAAAGAAAAATGGAAATGATTATATTTACTGAAATTTGAGTTTTTTAAATGAGTCCTCTGGTGCCAGGCAAACACAAACTAAGGAGTGAAATACCCATTTTATTTCAGCAGCATATTAGAGAGGATGGACTAGTTAGACTTGGTTCAAGTCTCTTTTGCCACTTTCTAACTGTGGCTCAGACAAATTGTATATTTCTTTTGAGACTCAGTGTCTACACCAGCAACATACATGATTGTATGGATTAAATGTCAGCGTTTACATTGGAAGCATACACGATTATATGGAATAATGTCAAGGATTAAAATGTGATTAAATAAAGCACCTGGCAAAATATTTGGTACATAGTAGGTAAACAATGTTTGTACCAAACATTGGTATATATGTACCAAATATAATGTTAATTCAGTAAACATAATTCCTTTGCTTTCCATAAAAGTAACACCTAAATCAGAGGTCTGTATTCAGCTTGTCTTATTTTCAGTCCTTTTGAGAGCTCCAACATGCCTCTCGGCCCTTAGGATTTCAGCTAATTTTTTCGTCTTTACTTATCAGAAAATAATGAAGAGATCAATAGTGCCACACAGTAAATTCATTGCCTGTAAGTGTAGTGTTAGAGCAGTTTACTTGGGCTTTCCTGGTGATAAATGACATATTATTCTGAGGTATAAACCTAATTATACCTTCAGTTTGGTATAAGTCTAAGTGGGAGTGCCCTGAGTTCTTAATAGTGGTGTCCATAGATACTTTCTTTTAAAGTCCTAAAGATACTTTCTTTTCCTTTCTTTTGTTTTTTTTCTTCCCATTTCTTTGTGAGAATAAGAATTAAAGCAAATGCCTGGTCTCCATTTCCATTTTATCCAAATGCCTTTTACCCATTCCCACCTCTTTATTTTAATTAAATCCTATAAGATAGACAGAAAAAGAGAAAGATAGATATAGAGTTTTTTTTTTTTTTTTTTTGAGGGGAAACTCCAGAAGCACTTCTTCTTTGAAAGTACAAGCTAACTTAGATTTAATTCAAGGTCATACATTAAAGTGATGAGATCACAAATGTTAGATATATAGAAAAAATTGAATGTAAAGGAATATGATGTGTTAATTCTGCCTGCTTTACAGAAATTTGAAGATATTAAGAGTGTATTAGAAATTCCTATGACTCACCTAGAGTCACTGAGAAATCATATGCATGTATATGATTTTAAAATGTAATCTACCTTTCCCATCATTGTATGCTTCCCGATAGCCATTGATTTGTGGCCACTGGGATTGAGTTTCAGTTTATCATTGTTTCCACTTGAGGACACTTAATTTTTGCTTAAATTGGTAACTTAGTTGGGGTTGGGGTGTTATTTAGGTGGGGTCTCAGTGAAAATGCTGTCATGGACATTTTGGGTGCTTGGTAGTTTATCTCAAAACCAAGGCTTCGATCTCTAAAGGCTATGGATACTGACTTAATGGTTTGCCTTGGTTTTTGAAAAACTGAGACTGTTTCAAGGCGCCACTGCAGACTGCCAGAATAGATATTTGTTTTTCACGCTTTTCTCTATGTGCTTGAATTTTAGAAGTCTTTGAGTTAGCAGGAAGGATATTTGAGTTACCTTGTAATGCTTTCCAGTTTAGGAAGTAGGAGTAGACTGTAGGAGAATGTTATTGATAGTCTGAGATACACATAGCTAAGGTTCTCAGGATTTTTCTAAGACTATAATATGAATTTTTAAAATAAGTTTGTGGCAATATGTGATATTTTCTTTTTCTTTCTTTCTTCTTTTTTTTTTTTTTCCTGAGACAGAGTCTCACTCTGTCGCCCAGGCTGGAGTGCAGTGGCGCAATCTGGGCTCACTGCAAGCTCCTGCCTCAGCCTCCTGAGTAGCTGGGACTACAAGTGCCCACCACAACTCCTGGCTAATTTTTTGTATTTTTAGTAGAGTCGGGGTTTCACCATGTTAGCCAGGATGGTCTTGATCTCCTGACCTCGTGATTCACCCGCCTTGGCCTCCCAAAGTGCTGGGATTACAGGCGTGAGCCACCGCACCCGGTCGATATTTTCTTACATAAAAGTTACAGAATAAGCAAACAAAACAAATTCTTACCTTCTTGGGTAACTGGAAAATCTAGCCAATCCTCTGAATTGGAACATATTAATAATAGTGCTTTCATGGAACCAATGTTCTTCATTATAAGGTAGTAGAGTCAAGCAGTGAGATAACCAGTGTGGGGTACTTTGATATGATTAAAGCCTTCATTTTCTGAAATTATATGGTTTTTTTTCCCTACATAATCCTAGCAGATTAATACAGTTAAGAATTTTTTCTTTTTTTGAAAGGAATTTAAAGCAACTTGAGCTTTCTCGTGAGTTGCCATTTCTAACAGCATGATTTTAGGGCCATTTTGCATGGATTACCTTGTACTTTATATGTGGCCAACACATGCCATCAGCATGGACAATTGTTCTTGCAGCTAATCATTGTTCAAGATGCGGACTTTAATTTATGCTTCAAAAGTCCTTTCAGCCACTAGTGGAAAATTGGCATTTTTCTTTGAAATACAAGATAGGACAAACAGAACACGAGGGAGCCCAAAGCTATTCTATCTTACTGCTGTTGAAATGCTGTTACTGTTTACAATTAACTAGGAGATGTAAAGTATGAAGGGGATTAATGTGGGTACTAATATTTTCTGAGTTTTCATATTTGAGTTACTGTGTAAGTAACATAATCTCTTACTTTTAGGACTTCACAATTAAATACAGGAAGATGGATAATATGAAGCTTTTGCTTTCAAAGTTAGTTTGTATGTTCATCTATTGATCTTTCTTTTGTTTTTAATTCTCCAACTTGTTTTGCAAGTACATTAATATTCCTTCAGTAGAAGATAATTCATAGATTGTTTTACAAATATGAATGAGAAAGTCAGGACAAAGGTAGTTGAAACCAGAGATAGGTTGGATCCCAAAGTAAAGTTTATGAGGGCCAGCCTACACATTTGAGTCTGCCAATGCAGAGAGGGCCACATGTGGTTCAGATTCAAGGAAGTAAAGAGAAATAAACAAAACTGAAAATAGTTCTTCTGAGACTTCTCCCGAGTGCTTGCTATATTACCAAAGTAAACATTATACCTACGATTCAACACATATATATTGCTTATCTACTGTGTGTTAATCACAGTCCTCGATGCAGGGAATATAATGACAACAACCTAAACACATGCTTGCTCTAACAAAATGTTGTTTAGTGGGGGATACTGATAGCAATTCAGTGTAAAATGCTGCAAACTATAAGAGGGTGAGTCCAGTATAATAATAACACTCTACAAATCTCTCTCAAAGAGTTTTAAAAGGCCATGTCTTACAATGTCCCCAAAGTAGGACAATAAACTGGAGTCAAAGAACAATTTAGAAAAAAAGTAATTTTGGATCATGTCCTGCAATGGTGCAGTTGTGCTCTATTCCCTGGTCATTGTGTTTAATCCAAAGATCAATGTTAGAATAGCTGATGGATTCTAGAGGAAGCAACAGTCTACAGAGGAAAGGGCGAGCAGGTGCTCTCTCCAATCTGTATATCAAAGCACATAAAGATTAATCATTTAAACGGGAAAAACAGATTCTGTTTTATTGAAGATTCTAAACCTCAACATAAGCTGGTTCAGGAAAAGAATGCCCAGGAAAAAGCATAACTGACTAGGAGCCATAAAAATCACTATGGTAATGGTGAGGGATGTGTGTGTGTGTCTGTGTGTTCATGTATGTGACGAATGATCCCCTCTTTCAATATATACTTATTCCCAGCTGAATTTTGAGGAGCTATAGATATCTTAGCTTTTTTTTTTCTTTTCTCCCATTTATTTATTTTGCTTTTTTGGCTATTCTTGTCCTTCTGTATCTTTGTATTCTAGATCTTATAAAGGTGCAGCAAGTGTGGCAATAAGCAGACTGAGGAAGGCATAAAGGGTCTGATGTGAAGCAGAGAAGGCAGAGGTGGCTGAGGGTTTGGAGTAAAATCGAGAATGGCCATGAAGATCTGACCAAGGAGCTCTGAGATTGAGAAGGAATTAGAACAAAGTCCATAGGGAAGTTGAGAAAATTGGCAGAAAATTTGAAGAGGAGGGTTTCAACAGGAGATGATCAAAATTAAAAAAAAGAAAGAAAGAAAACAGAAAAATAAGGAAGAATTCATTTTGAACCTCTGAATCATGATCTTGGGTGTCCCAGACTGAAGTATCAGAGAGCCCAAGGTCCCAGAGGCACTGTACCGACACGAGAACCAATGGAACTAAGACTATCACCCCCTCTCCAGCTTAGGTACTCATCCATATGCAGTAACTGGTGTAAATCACCAGATGTTCTTTCCTTTGGTAGTAAAATATATGATTTAATGTATACATATATATTTTTTAAAAATAGAAATAATTTAAAATCATAAGGATACAATTAAAAATGAAATAATTGGAGCTTCCATTTTTATCTTCAATATTCAGAAAGAACTGTTTGTTGGAAACTTTTTTAACCACATGAACTTCTCTTGAATGCAGTGATTCAAAGTCTTGAATAGTCATACTGTATATAAAATCTGCCTTAGTGGAGACCCAATAAAAATAAAAGCAAGCCCTTTTTATTAACATTTTACTTAATTTGTTTTGAATGAAGCAGGCATGCATCAAGAAAATTTCCTTTAAAAATGATCAAGTAGTAAATAAAATTTGAATGTTTGGTGTAATTTTCACTTACATGCTTTGCAGATCTGTTTCATGCAACATTCTGGGATGACGGACAATGTTCCCTATGTTAAGTATAGTAGCTACTAGCTACATAGAGCTATTGATCATTTAAAACAACTGAGAGGCCGGGCGCAGTGGCTCTGGCCTGTAATCCCAGCACTTTGGGAGGCTGAGGCAGGCGGATCACAAGGTCAGGAGATCGAGATAATCCTGGCCAACATGGTAAAACCCCATCGCTACTAAAAATACAAAAATTAGCTGGGTGTGGTGGCACGTGCCTGTAGTTCCAGCTACTCTGGAGGCTGAGGCAAGAGAATCACTTGAACCCAGGAAGTGGAGGCTGCAGTGAGCCGTGATCACACCACTGCACTCCAGTCTGGGCAACAGAGTGAAACTCTGTCTCAAGAACAACAACAACAACAAAAACAAAACCATAACTGAGAAAATGAATTTTTCACTTTGTTTAATATTAATTAATTTAAATTTAACAGCCACACTATTTTCACAATTTTGTAGTTATGCTCATTATAATTAAATGTTCATTTTCTTTTGCCACTCTTCCTCCAAAAGACTCAAATGTCCCTAAGGACCTGTAATGCCTTATACATTTTTTTGACATAGAATAGATTATCTTTCTTCCTCTCTTTCCTCTCTCTCTCTCTCTCTGTTACTTTCTCTCTATATATTTCTGAATGTTTATAAGCATTTACTGACAGTCTTCTCATTTCTTTCTTCTTTTTTTAATGCAATTAACTGAATACTTAGAAAATACAAATTACTATAATAAGTTCTGTGAGGAATTTATGACACGTTTCATGATTTGGAGTTTAAGGTTTAGTGTTCTGCTACTGGCATGTACCAGGTTGAGAGGCACAGAGTTTCCATACTTGGTTACTACTTATGTGAAGTCACAGCTTGTATCAATAACTTAAAATTGATCATTAGAGAAATTCAAATCAAAACCACAATGAGATATCATCTCACACCAGTCAGAATGGCCATTATTAAAATGTCAAAAAATAACATGCCGGCAAGGTTGTGGAGAAAAAAGTATGCTTATACACTGTTGATAGGAGTGTAGATTAGTTCAACCATTGCAGAAAGCAGTATGGCAACTCCGCAAAGAGCTAAAAGCAGAGATACTTTTCCACCCAGCAATCCCATTACTGGGTACATATACCTACAGTACTAGAAATTTTTCTACTGTAGGTCAGGTGCAGTGGCTCACGCCTGTAATCCCAGTACTTTGGGCAGCTGAGGTGGGTGGAGTGCTTGAGTCCAGGAGTTTAAGACCAGTCTGGGTAACATGGTGAAACCCTCATCTCTACTAAAAATTAAAAAAAAAATTAGCTGGGTGTGGTGGTGCAAGCCTGTAGTCCCAATTACTGAGAAGGCTGAGGTGGGAGAATTACCTGAGCTCAGGAGTTTGAGGCTGCAGTGAGCCGTGATCATGCCACTGCACTCCAGCCTGAACAACTGGAGTGAAACCCTGTCTAAAAAAAAAAAAAAAAAAAAAAAAGACATCATTCTATCATAAAGATACATTCACATGTATGTGAATGGTCATTGCAGCGCTATTTACAATAGCAAGGATATGGAATCAACCTAGATGCCCATCAATGACAGATTGGATAAAGAAAGAGTGGTACATATGTACTGCGGAATATGCAGCCATAAAAAAAGAACAAGATCATGTCTTTTGTGGGAACATGGATGGAGCTGGAGGCCATTATCCTTAGCAAACTAACACAGGAAAAGGAAACCAAATACCGCATGTTCTCACTTACAAGTTGGGAGCTAAATAATAAAAACAATGAACACAAAGAAGGAAACAACAGACACGGGGGTCTACTTTAGGGGGGAGGGTGGAGGAGGGAGAGGAGCAGAAAAGATAACTATTGGGTACAATGCTTAGTACCTGGGTGATGAAATAATCTGTACAAGTCCCCGTGACACGTGTTTGCCTATGTAACAAATCTTCACATGTACCCCGAACCTAAAATAAAAGTAAAAAGGGAAAACAATGAATTAAAAAAATTTGTGGGCTGTATCAATAACTTTTGTTCAGTGATTTCACCCTCAAAAATTCAAAAGATAATGGAACATTCCTTGGTATTTAATAACTTAAGAATTTAAGTCTGCATAATGCAAATTCTATAAAAAAAGTAAATTAAATATAAGTTCTGAGCTCTTATCCCATTGACTATGGATCCCGTTGGCATTTATACTTAATACACTATTAAAATAACTTCACACTGGTGATGTACTGAGTGACAGTTTGACAGCTCAAAATTCTGATGGGACATGCACATCTCTTGTACAACTAGGTTTAAAGCTCTGTTTTGCATATTTACAAGCTTGGGACATAGTGAAACTTACAGCAGGGATCTAAAATGTAATCACAGTTGAGAAACATGAATCCTCTCTTTCCATGGAATTTAATTAAACATTTCTATTATTTTTGTTTCTAACTCACCTGTCAAGGTGTGAATTAAGGTAAGCACAGTAATAAAATCTGAAATGAAATAAACAATCAGAATTTTTAAATCAGGTGGTCACAATTAAGTAGACATTGATAAAAATGTGTACCAAATAGATGCTTGGTGTTTTAAAATGAACAATTTTTTTAAAAAAAGCATTTAAAACATTTTTTTTTGGTCAACATTCATCACTGGAATTGGGTCCCAACAGTGAAATACATGGCTTGCCTATATATACACTAGTATCTGTCCATGTATCAGTATAAAAGCACAATGATGAATGGGAAAACATTTTTAAAAAAGAATTTAAAATATAATGAACCTGAAAAAATGTCACTGAATCTAAAGAGAAGTATTCCACTTTTGTGGGACCTCATCTTTAAATGTTGGGTTTTTCTTTAAAACATACAGCCTTAGGACCTGTTATATGATAATGAGAAGAAGCAAAAAAATTTGACTGCAGCGTACCTGAACTTGTTTTAATGGAGGTTTTGTGGGCATATTTTACAGAATGAATCACCCAGACAACATTGAGGGAATTAATTTTTGCCTCACACAGCTCCAGGTACTTAGAAAGTGGTCAGTAAATTTTGGTTGAATCAATAACAGTACGCAATTTCATGTTAGGGCTACTGCTATCAGCACCTGGCATAATCCTCTCTATTCTCTTCACTATGTAGTTAAGCCATCAAACCTTTAGATTGTGTCATTATTGATGGTGAATAGGAAGTGAAATGATTAAGCCTCCCTACCCTCAAAGAATATTGTCTTACTTGGCTCAATTATTGATGAACAGTATCCTGTGAGCTTCCCCGTTATTTGTTAATGCTACCACAGAGACTAAATTGATATAAAGTATTAATTACAGTTTTTAAAGTTAACCTAAGAAAATAATTTTTAAGGAAAGTTTTTCTTGTTTGAAACATCAAGTCTGTATAGTAATACTTGATTTTGTAACGTTGAGTCTCAACGTGTACCTCTCATATTTGTAAGAAGCCAGAGAGAAGGATTCTGGAAACTTCCATGGAAACAGTGGTACTGCCCATGACTGGGTTACACATCTGGGGGAAAGGAGAATTGAGAAGATTATATTTAACACAGAAGTTGTTTGGAATATATATATACATATATATATATTGTTGTTGTTGTTTGTTGTTTTGTTTTGTTTTGTTTTTTGAGATGGAGTCTCGCTCTTGTTGCCCAGGCTGGAGTGCAATGGCGTGATCTCAGCTCACTGCAACCTCCCCGCCTTCTGGGTTCAAGCGATTCTTCTACCTCAGCCTTCCGAATAGCTGGGATTACACGCATGCACTACCACACCCGGCTAATTTTTTTGTATTATTAGTAGAGATGGTGTTTCATGCCTGTAATCCCAGCACTTTGGGAGGCCGAGGCAGGCAGATCACCTGAGGTCAGGAATATTTCAAATTATAGGAAAAACTACCAGAGGCAGGTCAATGGAATATTTATATCATTGAAAACATGTTTTCAACAGGTGCAGTTTTGGTATCATTTGTCTCAACATTCAAATCTCTCAGTTTTTACAAGAACGTCTCTAGATGGAAACTTGCAAAAGCAAGGCAAAATAATCAGATTCTCCGAATCTCAGTGGAGCCACGCAAAAATTGATCTCATTGCAGAAGCGGGAGAATCTACTCTACCTTTTCAGTTAAGCACATACGAAATTAATACAACTCAACAGAAGACACTTATTTAATGCTAATCCTTTCAGATAACAATATAACACACATAGCTCATACCTTTTCAGATGAGCACATATGAAATTAATACAATGCAACAGAAGACACTTATTTAATGCTAATCGTTTCAGATAACAAAATAACACACGCAGCTCATGAATTTATTCAACATTAATGAAGCAAACACATTCAGAGATCAAACACATGATCTGTGATGAGTAGAGAGGTTGTTTTGACTATGCACTTAAGACATGTGTAGAATAGTAGCAAAAATGGAGATAAGAAATGAATAAGATGGCAGAGAGAAGAGTAACTTAAAATCATTTCTTTTTTTTTTAATTTTTATTTATTTTTTATTTTTTTATTTTTTATTTTTTATTATACTTTAAGTTTTAGGGTACATGTGCACATTGTGCAGGTTAGTTACATATGTATACATGTGCCATGCTGGTGCGCTGCACCCACTAACTCGTCATCTAGCATTAGGTATATCTCCCAATGCTATCCCTCCCCCCTCCCCCCTCCCCACCACAGTCCCCAGAGTATGATATTCCCCTTCCTGTGTCCATGTGATCTCATTGTTCAGTTCCCAACTATGAGTGAGAATATGCGGTGTTTGGTTTTTTGTTCTTGCGATAGTTTACTGAGAATGATGGTTTCCAATTTCATCCATGTCCCTACAAAGGATATGAACTCATCATTTTTTATGGCTGCATAGTATTCCATGGTGTATATGTGCCACATTTTCTTAATCCAGTCTATCATTGTTGGACATTTGGGTTGGTTCCAAGTCTTTGCTATTGTGAATAATGCCGCAATAAACATACGTGTGCATGTGTCTTTATAGCAGCATGATTTATAGTCATTTGGGTATATACCCAGTAATGGGATGGCTGGGTCAAATGGTATTTCTAGTTCTAGATCCCTGAGGAATTGCCACACTGACTTCCACAATGGTTGAACTAGTTTACAGTCCCACCAACAGTGTAAAAATATTCCTATTTCTCCACATCCTCTCCAGCACCTGTTGTTTCCTGACTTTTGAATGATTGCCATTCTAACTGGTGTGAGATGATAACCTAGGCATTACCATTCAGGACATAGGCGTGGGCAAGGACTTCATGTCCAAAACACCAAAAGCAATGGCAACAAAAGCCAAAATTGACAAATGGGATCTAATTAAACTAAAGAGTTTCTGCACAGCAAAAGAAACTACCATCAGAGTGAATAGGCAACCTACAACATGGGAGAAAATTTTCACAACCTACTCATCTGACAAAGGGCTAATATCCAGAATCTACAGTGAACTCAAACAAATTTACAAGAAAAAAACAAACAACCCCATCAAAAAGTGGGCGAAGGACATGAACAGGCACTTCTCAAAAGAAGACATTTATGCAGCCAAAAAACACATGAAAAAATGCTCATCATCACTGGCCATCAGAGAAATGCAAATAAAATCATTTCTAAGTGAAGACATTGGATTATATGATGTAGTGAAAAAAAGTCTGACGTGGGCTGTAATATTTTAATCCTATTGCCTCACTTTCTGCTGCCTGGTAACATTGAGAATGTTATCCACCTTTGGGAACTGGAGGACATTATACAAAGTGAAATAAGCCAGGCACAGAAGGACAAATATGGCAGGTTCTCACTCATGTGTGGGAACTAAAAAGTTGATCTCATGGAGGTAGAGAGGAGAATGGTGGTTACTAGAGGCTGAGAAAGGTGGGGAGGAGGAGGTTAGGAAGGGAGGTTTGTTAATGGTTAAAAAATGTAGTTAGTTAGATAGAAGAAAGAAGCTGTAGTGTTTGATAGCACAGTAGGGCAATTATAACAAGTTATTGTGTATTTCAAAATATTTAGGAGATAAGATTTGGAGCGTTCCCAACACAAAGAAATGAGAAGTGTGTGAGGAGATGGTATCCCGATTACCTTTATTTGATAGTGACACATTATATGCATGTATCAAAATATCACATTTACCCCATAAATATGTACAACTACTATGTATTAATAAAATATAATAATAAAAGAAGGCAATTGTATCTTGTCAAATGGGTGTTCTAATTTCTACCTTCCTGTATATAAGTCTTCTGGATGACATTTGAAAAGAGCTATTTTGGAAACTAGATTGGATGGAGTGGAATATGGTGGAAAGCACACTGTTTTGGAGCCAGTGGTCTGAGTTTTAGTCTCTGCTCTGCTCATTGGTTGCTAAGTGACTGTGTAAATATTGTCTTTGTGCATCAAATTTCCTAATGTGTGAAAACCAGTGATGATAAAAGCAATACTCCAGGGGAGTCTGAATATTAAAGATAATATAGCTAAAATGGCAGCCATGAACATGGGCTCTGGAAACTTGGGTTCAAGTTAAAGGGTTGGGGGTGGTGGCTCATGCCTGTAATCCCAGCGCTTTGGGAGGCTGAGGCGGGTGGATCACGAGATCAGGAGATCGAGACCATCCTGAGTAACACGGTGAAACCCCACCTCTACAAAAAATACAAAAAATTAGCCGGGCATGGTGGCACGTGCTTGTAGTCCCAGCTACTCTGGAGGCTGAGGCAGGAGAAGCACTTGAACCTGGGAGGTGGAAGTTGCAGTGAGCCGACATGGCGCCACTGCACTGCAGCCTGGGCAACAGAGTGAGACTCCAACTTAAAAAAAAAAACAAAAAAGTGTATGATTATAGGGAAGTTACCGAAGCCCTCTATGCCTCTTTCATTAGTGGGGTGTGAGGATAATAGTTGGGGATTTAAGGTCATCTCATCCTCATTTCTGAACAAATTGAGATAAATATAGAGGTTAAACAGGTAGAGAATACATATTTTGGAGCAGATGGCTTTAGAATGTAGAGTCACTTATTTAAAATAATGCTTGATCTTAGAATAAATAGAATTACCCAGAGGACAATTGACTGTGCTGGAGAAATATAGAGCTCATACTCTAGGCGAAGTTTCTTACCTTTAGCCAGAGATAATATCAGTGTGCATGACTCCTGAGGACAGGCTGGCTCCCAATAGTGGGTGTTGAATGGGAGAAGAGGATGAATCGAGCTCCCCCAGGTTACTCTTCTAACTTCACAGTCAGGTAAATCTTCCTCCTCCCACGGAGTGAGGGGTAAGTAACAGCAATGTTACTACAGTGAACCACCTCCCCATGAAAGCAGGAAGACTAGGGCATAAGCATCAACTGTAATCAATTACTGTTCTCTACTTTATACAGTTATTGTGAGGATTATATGGTGTATACTTGTAAAGCACATGGAAGCAAATCTGGCACAAACACAGAATTCAGCTGTTTTTATTGCTGTAGTTATTCCTTGGATATTGTCTGGAAATAGTAGACACTCAATAAATCTTAGTGTTCTCTGTTTTATAAAGGGAATTCCCGCTTGATCAGAACTCTAGGCTTGATCATTAAAGGCTTCTTTACTCAGTGAAGGTCCCCAACGTCCCTTCTCAAAGATCAATTTATTCTATTCTCATATTTAATGGACAAAGACATCATGAATACTAGCAGCTCTTAATTGGGAAGCATTTGACACAAAGGCTGGTCATGGAATCATTTTGGTGTCAATCTCCATTGCAAGGAGCAGGACAATGAAATCAGAACAATTTGATCTTTTGCCTCCTGCATTTATATTCTATAGAAAATTGTTTTCATTCGGTTTGCTTTTAGTTAGAATGAAACTCACCAAGAAGATCGTTCAGATTTTGTCATTAATTGACATATTGAGAAGAAAATAGAATGTCCTTTCTAGCAGTAAGTAATTTAGAAATATGAGTTGAAACACATGCCATTTCTGTCTGCAGCTGGAAGCTCTCATGGACCCATCAGCATTACTGAAGAGTTTCAGTGAATGCAATTTTTGTTTTCTCTTTAATGTTCTCCTTTTTGGATATAGTAATGGTTTTGCTTTGCAGTGCAAATGGAGACTATCCCTTATTATCTGGGGGCATATTAACTGGTTTGTAGATGGGCAGTGGTTTGGTTAGATTCTGTGATTTGGCTGCAATGGATGTGTGAGGGTTTCTAACCCAGCCCTGCTCCTCCCTCTCCCTTCATCCCCCTGCTGGTGGCTCAGCACCTTGTGTTGCTTTTTCTCTCCAATCAGCCTCAATGCTGAGTTCTTTCGAGGCCTCGGTCACATTGAATTCACCCCAGAGAAGCTAAGACTTTTCCTCTGTGCCTCCCCACTTAATCTGCCTATGAGTTGGCTACAGCACACATTTATTTTGGAAACTACAGATGAGTAAAAGAAAAATAAGAAAAAAACATCCCCTCACATTTCACTCTCAAGAAGCCCATGACAGCCCTATAATATCCAATCAGCAATTTAGAAAATTAAGTTTGGAAAGCAATAAGCTTTTTAAAAATGAGTTTAGAGGCAAAACCCAAGCTGCCCTGAACCACTGTGAGGCCTTTAGGCAGCTGATTTCATGATAGGTTTGATTAAACAGTGCTGCCCCCAATCTCCCAGAGGGTGTCATGTAATAAACACTCTCGGTGTTATGTTACCATTCTCAGCTCTGAGCTATTCACATTTCAAAACTCATCTGGCCCCAAAGACTTTAGATAAGGAACTGTGGACTTGCATTGATGTTCTGCTGTGAATCAGTCTGGATTTTATACATACACAGTATATAAAAATAGATACACTTGCACAGATACATACATGGTAATATTTAATCCATGAGTATTGCATATATTTACTATTAAATATTTCTAACTAGTAGTTAAAACAGAGAGAAACAAATACCTAAATACAGCTCAGGATTAACTAATGTTAACATTTTGTTTGCTTATAATGTTAAAGTTTGTTTGCTTATGAAGATGCAACTTTTGTCTTCCTTGTATCTCTCTCCATCCCAGTTCTTATCCTCTGCAGAAAAAAAAAGATGCTAATATTATGCTGGCTTTAACCTGATTTCTCTGAGTGTATTTTTAAAGATATGAAAATATACATGAGGATTCTAGCTAGGTACAGTTCTACTTTGTTCTTTTATCGACAACAAATGAAAAAGATATTCTACCTACAAATAGTTAATCTAGCTTTTTAAATATTCAAATATTTAATGTTTGTCTTCTTGGATATAGGCTAGGATTTAAGATTAGTAGGCTGAATCATTTAAGGGTGACCTTAGTCATTGTCTAGCTGATGGATACCATGTTCTCTCTTTATCGGAGTCAATGATATAAATCAATAACAATTTCCTGACATTATTTGACGATTCAGTGAAGGGTAAGATTCATAACACAAAAGTAAAAGGTGATCGAGTCTCCGTAAAGTTGCTGTGTCCTTGGCCTGCTTAATCTAGAGCTGCATGAAATCTTGTTTCTCCAGACAGCCCTATTCTGCAGCATCCACTAAAGCCCAGTTATCTCTTTATTTCATTAGAGAGATGCAGGATAGTATAATCATTAATGGCTCAGCTTACATATTTTTCTTACTTGACATGTGACATTCAACCAATTACTTCTATTCTCTAATCTTCTGTTTCTTTCACCTTAAAATAAGACGAAAATAGCATCATCTTCACAGGATTAAAACAAGTGAATGTGACTGGCATATAGTAAGTGCTAAATAAAAGGTGGCTGCTGCTCTTATTATTGATACCATCATCATTCTTCAAAAATTAATATATTCCTACTACTCTCTACTCCTTCTTACTATATCTCTATTTTCTCTTGGATTCATATTCATTTTTTGCTCCTGTTATTTTTTTTGAAAACAAGATTTCTATGTTAATTGCGTATTTGTCTGGAAAAGCACCTGAGTTTTGCACTTGTAAAAAGTAATCACTTGATTATGAACATTTATGAATTTTTGTGGTTCCTAAAAACAAGAAATTATTTTGTTCATAGAAGGAATAATATAATTGAATAAAACAAAAATCAACAAGATCCCAAAAAATAGTTTTAGAAGAGTGAGTCATCTAATTCAATTTAAAATGTAAATTATTCAATTACCTTGAGAATCTTATCAAATGAGGTTTTCACTCTTCCTCCATCTGTGGTTGAAACAGCTCTTCTGAGTGACCTCTTTCTCACTTACTGATTACCAATTGATGCTGACTGTAGTTCCGAAAGGGAATTGGTCACAACATTTTATATTTATATATATATATATATGTATATATACACACACACACACATATATATACACACACATATATGTGTCTATGTGTGTATATAAATACACACACATATATATGTCTATGTGTGTATATATATACACACACATATATGTGTGTATGTGTGTGTATATATACATATATACACGTATATACGTATATATACGTGTATATACGTATATACATCATATATGATATATATACACATATATGTGATATATATATCATATATACATATATGTATATATATCAGTTTGGTTATATATACATATATACACATATATACATATATATACACGTATATACGTGTATATATATGTATATATCATAATATATGATATATACGTATATGTGATATATATATCATATAATATATGTATATTTACACATATATGTGATATATATATCATATATACATATATGTGTATATATATCAGTTTGGTTATGTATATACATATATACACATATATACACATACATATATATACATATATACACATATATACATATATATACATATATATGTATATGTATATGTATATATCAGTTTGGTTAAAACCAGCAATAAAAAATAGGAACAGCCAAGGTGATTTTGAAACCATGAGATGGTCATTATTTAGAGGTGTAACAGACATTTTTTGAAGGAAGTAATTGCTTATATTTTAAAATTCGTATGATTTTAATTAATGGTAGAATTACAATTTCTAATTGTATAGTTATGAATTTAACTATGTAGAAGTAAGCAAGCAAAATATAGATGACCTAATATTATTTTTATTTGGCTTTTGAAGTTGGATTTATCCTTCCATTTTAATATGAATATCTAAAGGAACCTGGTGGGTCCCTTCAGGTAAAATAATGTAACCACATTTTAAAGACTACCTCAGGATTTTACTTCACCTCATCCCAGGGCCCACCCATTCCATTCAAATAATGTGAGCGTGTACCTCTTTAGGAGCATGGAGAAGTGCCTCAAACTGTCGTTTTTTTTTTTTCTCCAGTTTTCTCTGAGTAGCACAGACCTTCAAATATGATGGTCAACAAATGCTTGTCTAATGAGTCTGAAGAATTAAACATCTATTTTAATTGACATCAATGCAAGATGTATTATAATAATGAATATAGAAAAACTCTTTCAAAAGTTAAGCTGTCCAAAAAAATCACAGTCACTTAATGGTATTAAACACAATATATTTCTAAAGTACAATACTTGTGTATATTTTACCAAGATCCTTCTTCAAAACCTATGTTATTTTCTGCCTCTGGAATGAAGGCTAAATTTCTTAGTTTAAGATTCTACAGAGATCATCTCTAATCAGAATCTTAAAAAAATATTATGTACATCACATTAAAATATCAAAAATTGCAAATAAAGCAACAGTCCCTGCTGACCACCCTCATCACCCACCATAGATTTTATCTTGAGTATCTTTAGATACCAGTTTATTTTTACTTCCAGTCCATTTTCTATTTACTTAATATGTATAAATGTACCACATATACTTGGAAATCTAAGCCATTGTATGTTTTCAGCCTAAGTAATATTATACTATAATATTTTTCTGTAACTTAATTTTTTTTACTCCAAAACACATGTTGAATTTCTTTCCATAATGACACATGGCGATAGATATTATTTTTAACTGGTGTAGTATTTCTCACTATTGATTGATTCATTCACATGTAAGTTCTTTCCTGTCATTTGTCATCAAAACCAGCACTGAAATAAGCATTCCTGCACAAGCCTTCATGTGTATACCTTTGAGTGTCTCACTAGGATAAATGCCAAGAAATTAACTCAATTTTTATAGTCTATGCAATTTTTCTTTTTAACAAGTGCTATCTAGTTTCTCTCCAATTGAGCTGTACCAACTCATGGAATTTTCCTCTCCATCTATTATCTGATTAATTTGTTGTTCTCTTAAAATCTTATACTCCGTTAACACCCATCAACATTTTCTAAACACACCATACACTTTCTCATCTCTGTGTTTTTGCTGCGATTGCTGCCTCAGTTTCTCGAGGTAAAATGTTTTGCCCAACAAAATTTGGTATCATGGAGGCTTACTATTACTTCTTCTCCACCAAATCTTTTCCCAAACTCTCATTATTGGCAGAAATAATGAAGTGTCTTCTTTGAGTCTCCTAGTATCTTATACTTATTTCTTATACAGCATTTATGATGTAGGGTAGTGAATGTATCATACGAAGTGTAGGAGAGGAAAAGTAATACCATTTCCTCACTCATCACAAGGGACATGGCTGGAACCCCTATAACAAAAGAGAGGTTAAAAAGAAAAAAAATAACAAATTTATTAACATTTTATGTGACATAGGGGCCTTCAAAAACAAAGGCCTGAAGGCCAGGGAAAACTCTCTATGTTTATGCTTAAGTTCAACAATGAATGGACAATCATGAAGAAATACAAATGGACAGAAAGAATATGATCTCATTGTAAAAACTTGGAGAGAACTCAGCAAAGATCTTTATGGGCCTCTCTGTGTAGTGTTTCTTTCATCCAGGTATAGATAGGGTAGGACACCAGTTAAATGAGGTTCTTATGACCTATTTTGAGGAGAAGTAAGCCGGATAATTCCTTTATGGCTGGCTCTCACAAAGGAAAGAGAGGGGAAGGCAGAGAGGGACTCCAAGGTGCTATATTTTGGGACAGCATGTTCTGACTCCAAGGTGTTGTATTTTGAGATAGCATGTTCTGAGCCCTGGCACAAGTAAATTTAATGATCCTTGAGATTGGAGACCCTCCTTGATAGGATAGAAATGTACCTTCTGTCTGTGTCCTGGACTGGTGGTCCACTATGCAGGTTCATAAGATTCCTGGCATAAATTACTTCTTCCTTTCCCTCCTTTCTCTCTCTCTCTCTCTTTTTTTCTTCTTGGAATAACAACATAATATGAGTAATTAACAAGAAAGAAAACAAATTATATCAGTCATTATTCAGCGTTAGAATAAACTAAAATTAAATAGATGTCTCTGAGTGCTTCAGCATATGAATATTATCAACCACTGTATGTGGCTATTGATGTGTGCTTTACTACAGTGAGTATGTTTCTGTGTATGTATATAATATATATTATGTTTGTATGAATGTATATAATATTTAAATATTTTAATATGGAAATAAATCATTGCCTTCAGCACACTGATTACAAATCAATTCATATCTCAATTAAATTGAGTTGTAAGTCACACAGTTGATTACCCCAAAGAGCTCATTATAAATGCATATGACTCTTAATGGCTCCAATGAGAAGAGAGCCCTTCACTCGTGATGAATGTTACCACTTTAATTGAAACAAGGTTACCTTTGGCATTAAGGTACATAAGACGCTGTCAAAGCAGTTATGGTTTTATAAATTTAAATTAGGATGTTCTGGTCAGAACAGTTTTCTAAAATTAGATTGGAGAATGGGACAGATGTAAATAGGGTTCCTCTACACAAAGAAATATGATTGTAAGACATTACTTTTGTGATGTGTTTTTAACAGTTTTATCTTTCTGTAATTATAGTTAATTTTGGAAGCTACTGTTTTGTCATCAAATGCTACCGTTGCTCTAGATGACATCAGTGTGTCCCAGGAATGTGAAATTTCCTATAAATCACTACCAAGGACCAGTACACAAAGCAAGTGTAAGTTTTCCCTTGTCGTTGTTGCTGTTTTAAACATTGAATTAAGCTCTTCTCAGTATCAAAATATAAAATGTATTAGAGTCACGAATACCTAATACAGGGTGTGGATTATATCACCTGTTCTTGAAACCTAAAAAATATATATATATATATATTTTAAAAGGTAAACAACTGGTCTAGTCCTTAGGCCTCTCTTCCAGTAATATGGAGAATATTCTATGCTTGCAGCTGAAATTATTGCATCCAAATATTTTAATTATAAATATTATGAAAAAATTATAATTATTTTGCATATTTTAAATACACTTTTATAAATATTCACTTCTCCATTAATTTTATTCAGAACTTCAAATGAGCATGTAATAATATTCATATTTCAGGATCACCCAGGAGTTCAAAAAAAGCAAAAAGGTTGTGTTTGGGAAAATGATGTAAGGCCAACCAAAATTTAAAACTGGACCTTAAAATTCTGTGTTTCTATTCAAAATTTAATATTTCCAAATCACAGATGGAGTTTGTCTAATTCTTTGACTAAATTTTTTGGAGAGAATATCAATTACAGGCCAGAAATGTTGCCATAAAAATGGATCTCATATAGTCAACTATGTATTTTAAAACCTAATCATTATTTAGATTCTGGGATCATGTACACATTGAAAGAATTTACACTATACCTTCAGTTACTTTCTCTTTCTAGTACTAATTGATGTTTCTCTCTGACCACTCCTACCCTCAGATCTCAATGAATCTGACAATATTAAAAATGTTTTCTGAAAAGTGTCACACTTTATTTTTCTTAATCTGTATCTATGGAAAAGATTTGCATATGAAAATCAGACATACTGTATATTCCTAAGTTATATTTACTTAAACAACATATTTAGTGAGTGCAACAGTTGTATTCTTACAGGAGCTGAATGGACTAATCAAGAAAAATTTGGGTCACATGATTCTGGATTGAGACGATGAAAGAACTTTTAATTAAAGGTCCTTTATTAAAGATATTTTTCATTCGAGAGAGTGTATATTTCTGGGTGCTAACTTATATTGGGTTAACGTGTATTTACTTTGTTCAGAATGTGTATCCTGCATGCATAATAGACCATTCTAAGCTCTGCGCATGTGTTCATGCAAGTGTGTGTGTGTGTGCATGTGTGCGCGTGTCTGCCTGTGTGTCTGCATATGTGTGTGTGCATGCCTGTGTGTCCGTGTGTGTGCGTGCATGTGTGCATGTGTGTGTGCGTGTGCATGCGTGTGTGCATGCTTGTCTGTGCACATGTGTGTATGATTCTGATAGACACCGAGGAGTGCAGAGCAGCAGATTTAATGATTCATTTAAAGATTCATGAGTTTGGCCAGGCGCGGTGGCTCACACCTGCAATCCTAGCACTTTGGGAGGCTGAGCCGGGCAGATCACTTGAGGTCAGGAGTTGAAGACCTGCCTGGCCAACATGGTGAAACCCTGTCTCTACTAAAAATACAAAAAAATTAGCCAGGGCATGGTGGCAGGCACCTGTAGTCCCAGCTACTCGGGAGGCTGAGGCAGGAGAATGGCGTGAACCCAGGAGGCGGAGCTTGCAGTGAGCCGAGATCGCGCCACTGCACTCAAGCCTGGGTGACAGAGCAAGATTCCTCTCAAAAAAAAAAAAAAAAAAGATTCACGAGTTTTTAAGGGTTAAACAGGATTACCTTATTTTTGTTGTTTAATTAAAGATTTTCTTTCTCCTAATTAAATACCACATCACCAGAATCATAATAGCTGAAAAGCATTAAAGTTGACATTGAAGAGCATTCTCTTGTAATGTAGTATTTGGAGGTATAGGGGCAGAAAGGTGTGACAAAAACCTTTCCTCACCCATCATAAGGGTCACAGCTGACACTTCGAGAATGAAAGACAGTTTAATGAGAGAAAAGCATAACAAATTTGTTTATCAAAGTTTTACTTGACACAGGAGCCTTCAGAAATGAAGATGCAAAGACCCAGAGAAAAGCATGTGCTTTATTTTATTTTTTCGTTTTTATTTGTTTTTCAGCCCCTTTTCCTATTTAGAAAACTGTGTATTTTTCTGCTTAGTTTTGGTGAAGAACAAACAGCCATTTTGAAATGTGATCGGACAAAAGGGTATGATCCAATGGTAACAGACTGAGCAGGGAAACTTAGCAAAGCCTCTTTGTTCAGAGTCTCCTTGACTCCTTTGTGTAGAATTTCTTCACCCCTGGGAACAGGAAAGGACCCCTCTAGAATGAGGATCTTGTGACCTAATTTCAGGCAAGATAAGCCAGATAATTTCTTTATGACCAGCGCTCACAAAGAAAGGTCAGGGAAGATCAGAGTGACCTTGTTCCTGGGGTACCTCCCAATCTCCTTCAGTTCAAAGTACTTTGGGGCAGCCTTTCCTGAGCTCTTACCGAGGCAAAAGTGTGGTTAAAGGTTTTAAATCATTACTAACGTTAACCTTAGCAAAAGTTTTTGAGACACTTGATCTTGCTTACGGAGAATTCTTTTCTTAAATTCACTCAGGATTCATGGATATGTGCATCCATCTGAACACCAGATCAGTTGGATAGATAATATATCTAATTAGGACAAATTACATGAATGATTCCTGAAAGATCAATGGATGTACACAAAGGAAAAAAAGGCGTTTCTTATTGTTTTTGCAAATATGTCCAGTAGACAATTATAGGATCTCATTTGTGGAGTTCAGTATTAGTAATGGGCAGAAGTTTATGGAGAGAAACTGAAAGGAATATTTAAAAACGTGCCATGCTCCATTGACAGTAAATTGTTGTATGTATGGAGCAGAATGGCCAAAGGTTTACCCAGACTACCCAGACCCTGTACAGGACTTGAAGTTTTGAAATCTTTAATAGGCATACAAATGGCTGCACCACTTCAAAGCAATCTTAGAGCTGTAGTTTTCTGCTCACAGTCCGCGTGATGAAAATCGCAAGTGCTACTTTGATTTGGCCTTTAATCAAGCTTCTTCTCCTTCAGAATATTTAAAAGCTACTGTTGATGAAATAATTTTACATTCTGTTTATTTGTTAAAGGGAGAGAGCCTGTTTTACTCTCTTAATCTCAATTTTGAAGCCAGATTTGTGCCTGGTGAGGATGCAGGTTGTATTTCATGCAGGAAGATACGTGATTTTCCAACTGAGTGCTCAAAGGGAGCACATGAAACTAATTGCTGTGAGTGCATTACTGACTCCTTCAGCAGATATTTATATGTACATATT
Organism: Pan paniscus; assembly: GCF_029289425.2. Classification (NCBI taxonomy): domain Eukaryota; kingdom Metazoa; phylum Chordata; class Mammalia; order Primates; family Hominidae; genus Pan; species Pan paniscus. Next base: position 2,347,759 of record NC_073258.2, on the reverse strand, counting down.
TACTCTCTGAACGTAAAGTGCACACTACTCAAGTGAGCATTGTATGATGAAGACAGTCAGAACAGAGACCTCTGCATGATGGAAATGACTTGCCGGTGAGAACAAACCAGATTCTCTTTAAACTAGAGGCGATGAATGAAAACGTCCTGCTAACTTTCAGTTTTGCCCTGTTGGAGAATAACATTTGAAATATATGCAGGATAGCGCTCAAAACACAAGAGCAAGGATGTATCTAGCCAGTCGTAGAAAAATAAGTAACACATGACACCACTTATATGAGGTATCCATGTAGTCATATTTGTAGAATCAGAGTAAAATTGTGGTAACCAGGTTCTGGGAGGAGAGGAAGTGGAAAATTACTAATCAACAGGCATACATTTTCAGTCAAACAAGATGAATAACCTCTAGACATCTGCTGTATAACATGGTATCTAAAGTCAATGACAATGTATTGTACACTTAAAAATGTGTTGTGGGGGTAGATCTGGCTGGATGCAGTGGCTCAAGCCTGTAATCCCAGCACTTTGGGAGGCTGAGGCAGGTGGATCACTTGAGGCCAGGAGTTCAAGACCAGCCTGGCCAACATCACAAAACCCCATCTCTACTAAAAATATAAAAATTATCAGGGCATGGTGGCACACACCTGTAATCCCAGCTACTCAGGAGGTGCAGGTTGCAGTGAGCTGAGATCACACCACTGCATTACAGCCTGGGTGACAGAGAGAGACCCTGTCTGCCACCCCCCCATAAAAAAGAGGGTAGATCTTATATTTTCTTATCACAATATATGTATTATAAACATTTATTTATTAAATTATTTTTAACATCATAGTATTCTTATTATCGTAAGCAGTTGCTATTTCAGTACAACTAGCAGTAGAAGACTTTATACTGCTTACAAATGTTATTTCAAATGATAGTGTATCAATAAATAGTTCTATGGTCATAAAACTATAGATCCTGCCTAGTTCTATATATTTTTCCACCTTTAAGAGTCTCCTTTCAGTTTGTCCTTTTCCAGGGCAATGCCTCCATTCTTTCTGCATTCTACTTAAATGATTCTAAAACTATCCTAGCATCCCTGAAAAAGTAATACAGAAGAAGAAAAAAAAAGGTTGTCTGTTGGTGGATAAGCTTTTCCAAAAGTATTTTAATAACTGTGCTATTGAACACAATAAAAAAAGGCAAGAGGAAAGGCAAGAGAAGCATCCCATTTTATTGATTACCCATACCCGAGGTGAAAACCAAGGTGTTTTTGAGTCAAGACAGTGGAGGAACACAGACATTTTCCAGAAGTGTGGTGGCGCAAAGAGTTGGAGAGACTCTTTCCTCTGCATTCAAAACATACATGAGAATGACGAGAAAAATCAGGGCCATTGCTGATTGCTAATACATTGGCAAGCAGCCATGCTGCGACCCACAAAAAACCTTATGAGCATCTTTTCTATACCAAGAGATTTGGTAAGAAGAAAGTGTGATCATTTCCCTCGAGAAACATAATCTATTACAGAGAGCTCAGAAATAAATCTAAACATAAAAGACCAAATAAATTTTGACAAAGGCACCAAGAGGACACAGTAGGGAAAAAATAGTCTCGTCAATAAATGGTGCCAGAAAATCTGGTCGTTCTCATGCGAAAGAATGAAATTGGACCTTTGTCTTACACCGTACACTTAAATAAATTCAAAATGTAAGAAAGTCCTAAATTTAAGACCTGAAATCATTAAACTCCTAGAAGAGAACTTAGGGGAAAAACTCCTTGACATTAGAGTTGGCAATGGTTTTTTAATATCACACCAAATGCTCTGGCTTCAAAAGCAGAAATAAATAATGGGATTACCTCAAACTAAAAAGCTTCTGCACAGTAAAGGAAACACTCAGCAAAATAAAATAGCAACCTGCATATTGGGAAAAATATTTGCAAACCATATATCTGATAAGGGGTTAATATTCAAAATTTATGAAGATTTTATACAACTCAGAAATAGATAAATAGATAAAAAATGGGCAAAGGCCCTGAATAGACATTTCTCCACAGAAGACGTAAAAATAATCAACTGGTATATGAACAGATATTCCACATTTCATTGGCATTAATCATCAGGGAAATACAAATCCAAAACTCTTTTAGATACTTCCTCATATCAATTAGGATAGCTATAATAAAAAAAAGTGTAACACATTTTAGTAAGAGCGTGGAGAAAAGAGTACTCATACTGTTGGTGCAAATGTGAATTGTGCAGCCATTATGGAATATGGTATGGAGGTTTCTAAAAAAATTAGCAATAAAAGTACCCTATGATTTAGCAATCTCTCTTTTGGGTATATACCCAGAAAAAATGAAATTACCACTTCATAAAGCTGTCTGCACTCCCATGTTCGCTGCAGGATTATTCTTGATAGCCAAGATATGAAAACAACCTAAGTGTCTGTTGATGTACAGATAGATAAACTGTGGTATCTAAAAAACAGTGGAATATTATTCAGCCTTAAAAAAAGAGATTCTGCCATTTTTCACATCCTAGGTGAATCTGGAGGAAATTATGCTATGTGAAATAAGCCAAACACAAGAAGGAAAATATTGCATGATCTCAATTATGTGTGGCATCTAAAAATTATATACAGATATAGAGAATGAAACAGTGGTTACCAGAGGCAGGGGCCAAGGGAAGGAAATGGAGATATGTAGCTCGGAGGATATGATGTAACAGATATGGAGGAGAAATGTGTCTAGAGATGTAATGTACAACGTGAGGACTACAGTTAATAACACTTGAGGACTACAGTTAATAACAGATTTGAGATTTGATAAATGAGTAAGTTTTAGCTACTCTTGCCACAAAAAAAGAAAAAAAGGGCAATTATGTGAGATAATGGATAATTTGCCTCACTGTAATAACCATTTTACTATCTGTATGTATCACGTAACCTTATGTTGTATATCTTTAATATACATAATAAAATTTGTTTTAAAAATTAAGAAAAGAAGCTTAGTCTATTAGATTAGAAATGTATCGATTTAATAGTGTTGTAATGATAACTGGAATAGAGATGTAAACAAGTAGCTATTTTAACTCTAGGAAGTTGGAGAATATATTCAATAGAAAGTAGGTAAGTCCTCAGCAGCAATTTTATTTTATTTTATTATTATTATACTTTAGGAATTTCTTAAGATGTTTTCTAGTTTTCTTGCTGTGTAAGAAGAGGGTCTATTGCAAGTTCTGCCAGGGATTAACAGTTCTAGGCCTGTCTCTGATATACATTAAGACTGTTACCAAATGTACATGGTTTAAGAACCTTACCTATATAGTATTTTAATAAGCAAAATAAATATAAGAGGTACTATTTTCCTCATTTTACAAACTTTCTTGTCATTTAGTTTCTTATCAGTTAGAATTCCATTAACACAGTCTGCCTCCAAAACCTACATTTTTTTTTTTTTTTGAGACGGAGTCTGTTGCCCAGGCTGGAGTGCAGTGGTGCGATCTGGGCTCACTGCCAGCTCTGCCTCCCGGGTTCACGCCATTCTCCTGCCTCAGCCTCCCGAGTAGCTGGGACAGCAGGCGCCCGCCATCACGCCTGGCTAATTTTTTTTTTGTATTTTTTTAGTAGAGACGGGGTTTCACCGTGTTAGCCAGGATGGTCTCTATCTCCTGACCTCGTAATCCGTCCGCCTCAGCCTCCCGAAGTGCTGGGATTACAGGTGTGAGCCACCGCACCCGGCCCAAAACCTACGTTCTTAACCGCAAATCGTATAGCCTTTCTATCCTTTTAAGGTCATCATTACATTGAGAATGATGTTTTTAGAAAATGTGAAAAGTTCCCTACATGAGCAGTTTAAGCAATGGGAAGTTTGAAGCCAATGATCAAAACTTCACTTTTGGAGGAGAAACGATGCCCTTAGTCTCTAATATGTCAAATGGTCACTTAGTAAATGCTGTCGAGAAGTTTAAGGAATGAATATCTTTAAAAAATAATACTTAATACTTTCTCCTTAGTAATTATTTCTTTAATCACAGTACCTTTTATAATCTGAAATGTATTAAATTGCTTTTAATTCTTATAGTGCTTTTCGGGGACCTAAAAGATAATTTTTTAGACATAAAAGGAAAATAAAAGATCACTATTTGGATAAGGGACCCACCCTCATAGGGAATTGAATTAGAAAATTAGCAAACGACCTCCAGTTCTCTAAAGTCTTATTTTGAGGGGTTTTTTTTTGCCTGCTTTTTTGAAAAAACTAATTTTTATACTGTGAATGTGTTTATTCATAGAAATGCTAATTCTTCATCCCATTTTTGTGAATCCTTTCATTAAAGATTCTGGCAATGAGTGGAGGTGAGGTAAAGACACAGTGAAGAATACAGAGAAGTAGGAGACTTTTTTTTTCTTGTCTTCTTTGCAGCAAAAAGGTTTGAAGGAAGCATGCAAAATTTAGGCTGCGATTCTAATGTTGAACAAATGAGCATATCACTTCTCTTACAGAGACCTTAACTGCTTGAAAAAACAGGGGTTTCTTATAAGGAGGAAAAGGCAATGCCACCCTCAGGATTTCTATTTATGAACTTAAATCCTCCTAAAAAGGACCATTGCTATTCTTGAATTTCAAACATTTAATATTTTAATGCTATTTATTTTAATTTTTCTCACTTTCACAACCATCTTTAACACAATTTACTTTCTTTTTTACATGAGACTGATTATGACCTACTTCAAACGGGTTATTAAGTTTGCTAAAAATTTAGGTCTTCAGTGCCTTGAAATATTTTCAGATTTTGTAGAAAAAAATAGCAAACATAAATTGCAACCAATTTTGGTAAATGAGAGAACAAGTTATTGGATTGTTCAAGAACTGTTTGGGATACATAGAGGTTAGGAACTTTTGCAGAATTTTGATAGCCTTGGATAATTTAATCGAATGTTTCCATACTTATTTATATTATGATATAAAAGTGCAGTTACTTAAAATGTAACCCAGGTGTACAGGTTTTCAAGGAGTCTCTCTCTCTCTGCCAGTTAAAACACCACACACTGACAATGATGTTAAATTATCTCTGATTTTTATTTATGATAACTGAAGGGCTGAAAAACCTACATAGCATGACAAATACAACATATCTCAACAAAACTTCTCTGGACCTTCAGAAACTCTAAGGGACAGGCTGCAGGGTGAATCACTGTTGGATGTAATTTTTGCCTGGACGTAGCGAAATTACAGTGTATCAGAAAAGTTCAATGCCACAGTGGATTTTAGACCTGGGATCATGTTGCCATTTATGAGGAACTAGACAAATACTCTGTATGTTTTCATTTAAGGGAATGTTTAACATGATCTGCACATCTTAGCTCTCAAGTCAAACTTGGCATCAGGACAAACCCTAAAAGAAGGCAGATGAGGAGTGAGCTCCAGAGAGCAGAGCCAGTACCTAGGTGTCTTCCCATAGGTCCAGTGTTCTGAAAAGTCCATTTCTCCTGGACGGGTTATTTGATGTTGAGGCCAATCAAAATGCTACCTCATCATTTTTGAAAGCTTATCTTTATTTTTTTTAGATCAAAATTGTTACTCTGAATTGTTTCTTTAGGATAGATCATAAAAAGGGAAATTTGGGGTTTGAGTTTTTTGTAGTTGTTGTTTTGTTTTGTTTTTGAAACAGGGTCTTGCTCTGTTGCCCAGGCTGGGGTGGAGTGGTGCGATCTTGGCTCACTGCAACCTCTGCTTCCCGGATTCAAGTGATTCTCCTGCCTCAGCCTCCCTAGTGGCTAGACTACAGGTGAGCACCACCGTGCCCAGCTAATTTTTGTATTTTTAGTGGAGATGGGGTTGGCCAGGCTGGTCTCGAACTCCTGACCTCAGGTGATCCACTCGCCTTGGCCTCCCGAAGTGCTGAGATTACAGGCATGAGCTGCCATGCCTGGCCTAAATTGTCATTTAATGACATTCAACACATTTTGCCAAATGTTTCCCCAAAACATTATGCTAATAAACAATCATATCAACAAAGTAAAACTGTGGCAGTGTCCCTGTGTTTGAAGTACATTTTGAAATTTACTTTCACTTTTCATGATTATGCAAATACTATTTATAAGTTCCTATTTTTGTGAACAAGTACTTTGTTTCCTCAAGACTAAAATAAATAATGCTACTTTATGTAGTGCTTTCTTTCGTTCCAAGAGATAATGTGTATACTGGAAAATGAAGATATTATGTGTCAAATAGTATAAATGGTACATTTTCTCACACCTACATTGTATTAACAGGACATATATAAACTATTTTGTTCTGGCTGTGCTATGTAATGCAGGCAAGAAAGCCAAAATTTACTTAAGCAGCTCTGTAAGTTGTAAAGACATTTTAATAGTTCCAAACAACATTTAGTGAGCACTATAATTTATGTCTGTCTAAAACCTATTTAGTCCAAAGTGCATGTACTAATTTTATGAAAAAATTCTAAACAATTTCCTATATTCTACTTTTCTGTCTACTCATGAGAAAAAAAAACATGTAAGTCTCTACTGAGTAGTTGAATTCAATGAAACCTTAGCCAAGGTTGAATAGTACAAGGAAAAGGAGTGATTTATTATTTATTTATTTATTCAATCTTAGATGCTGATTATATATTTTCCTCAAACTAGTATATCTGCTAAATACAGAAATATGTGCATTAGACACTGGCATTTCCACAGCAGAGATGCATAATAGAGACAAAGTCATTTTATGTGTGTTGATACTTTGCAAGCCATGTATCTTATGTACTCAGTATTGACCAAGAATAATTGCATTACTCTGCACTGAGACTTATGTTTTCTTTTATTACATAAATGCATTAAGAGAAGGCTTGAATTTCCTATAGCAACTCTCTGCTCTATATGTTTTGAGATGTGTGTGTGTGTGTGCGCGTGTCAGTCTTTGAATTAGGACTACTTTTTTCAGTGTATTTTCTGAAAAATGTTTCTGAGTAGGCCTTTTTGTCTAGATTGGAGATACTTCATCTTAATTATAATATTAAAGGATTTCTATGATGTGTCTCTCTGTATAATTACAAATTACTTTTAATTTTGTAAGGTCTAGAAAAATGAGCTGCTGTTTTCTATGTTCTATCTTATATTCTTTTTCCATAGCCCTGAATACAAGGAAAAAAGTCTGAAAATATACCTACACTTGCTAATTATTGAGTATCTTCCCCTTTTATTAAATGCATATTGGCAAATAAGTCTCTGTAGGGAAAAAGGCTATCTAGTTATTTTTCCTTAGTAAACTGGATTTCCATTCTCTTCTCATTGTCCTCAAGTTTAAAATCTAGACAACTATTTTCTATTCAGACAAACCCCTCTAGACAGATGTCATTGTGAAAGACCCTAATGGGAGGTTGTTTCTGGTGAAGGCTCATCATTTCTGTGGCATGAAATCAAGAAGTGGAGAAAACGTCCATTCACCCTCATTTATGGAAGTCACTGATCTCCGATAAAGAAAAGTGAAAACTATTTCTATAGTCAGGTAAAATCTGATAAATAACCCATGCTATTTTGATCAATCTTTGCTGCAGATAATCATGTTGTTAAATTAGGAGAATTCAGGATAGTAGTGAAAATAAGTGATTCTTCTTCCGCCATTGAAAATTCTATTGAGAATAAAAGTCAGGCATTTAACAAGAAAGCCTTTTTCTGTAATTATTTAAGATTAAGTTTCAATACATTAGATTATTAATGGTGACTGTGGAGAGAGTGGATTTTTTTTTCCATGTCATACTTTGAGCTCGGCTGGGATATTATTTTTTTTGACAAGATCATTGTTTTTCTTCACTCTTAAAATTGTGTTAGAAGTATTACTGCCTTTCCTTTTCTTTTTGTTGCTTATCTGCTGAAACTATTCAGTTATTCTCTTTTCTCACATGCCACTACTCTTGTTCATTTTGTTTCCATTTTCAGGTTAGCAATGTGTGTGATAGGTAAAAAGGGGGTGTAAAGAGCCTTCCCCATCTAACACTAAGTGTTCCAAGCATCCAAGCAATCGACGTCTCCCTGCCTTGCAGAAACACACCACTGTAGGGAGTGAAATGTACACTGCTTCTGATGTGATATAATTATCTCTTTGGGTTATACGTTTAAAGACACCTAAAAGACCACATAATAATTTAGTTAATTTATGCAGTATAAATACTCACATGCTTACTTTTAAGCACTTACTTTATAGCTGACAGTGTTTGAAGTAAATTTGCATGCACAAACTAATTTATAGCTCTGTAAAATAAGGCATAAAGAGGATTAATATTAGGGCCCTGCTTCCTAGCTTGGGAGAGACTGACCCTTATAATGAGTGAATAAATTATGTACTATTTTTAGAAGGGATGTATGCTGTAGAAAAAAAAATGAGGCAAGGAAAGGGCAATGGGGGAAGGCAAGGGAACTTTGCAATTTCCAAGAGAGTGGTCATAGTACATCTCAGTTACAAGGTGGCATTGTAACAAAGACTTGAGAAGGTGAGGAAACAAGCTTTGAGATATCTCAAAAGAAAAGAAAGAGTGTTCTAAGCAGAAAGAAGGAACTAAGGGATTGGGACAGGAATACATCTGGTGAATTTGAACAATAGCAAGGGGACCAATGTGGCTGGATGAGGTTGATTATAGAGAACAATTATAGGATAATAAGGCTGAGGAAGAGCAGCCCACCTAGAGCAATGGTTCCCAACATTGGCTGTGTGTGAGAGACACTCAGAGTTCTTTGCAGCAACATGGATTGAGTTGGAGGCCGGAATCCTAAGCAAATTAACAGAAACGGAAACCAAATACCACATGTTCTCACTCGTAAGTGGGAACTAAAACATTGAGTTCACATGGACATAAATATGGACACAATAGACAATGGACTACTGGAGGGTGGAGAGGTGGGTGGGTTTCAAAACTACCTATTGGGTACTGTGCTCACTACCTGGGTTATGGGATCTGTACTCCAAACCTCAGCATCGTGCAACATTGCCATGTAACAAATTTGCACATGTATTCACTATATCTAAAATAAAAGTCGAAATAAAAAGTCTTGAGGCAGGGCTAATTAAATCACAATCTCTAGGGTAGAATCCTGGCATTCACAGTTCTTAAATTATGTGCAGCCAAGGTTGAGGACCATTTCAGCCGAGGCCTTATGGGTGATTGTAAGGACACTAGCTTTTAAATGAGACTGGGAGCATTTTGAACAGAAGACTTGCAAGATCTGACTTGCCACAATCACTGTGTTTGCTACATTGAGAAGAGATAGAAGGGGGTTATTGATGCCCATCGTCAATGACCACCTGTAACAAGATTGGGTTTATTGATAGTTGCTAAGCAAGGAAAATAGCCTACTAGGAGAAATTGGGACGTGGCTTAACAAGAGGAACTTGTTCTAGGATTTGGACTTGTGTTGGGTCATTTAGAGAAGGGCTCAAGGAAGCAAGAATTTTCTTTTGATTGGATGTTTTCAAGAAATAGGATAATTCCGTAATTGTATATCTGAACAAATTTTATTTAGGAGGTGAGAGAAATTGAACTAAAGTTATAATTGGTTAAAATACAATACTCATGTCAGTCAGGAAAGGGGAATGAATATTTGAGGAGTTTCGAGTTTACACTGTGATCTTTTTTTGTCTGTGTTCAGAAATGAATAGAGTGGCCTTCTTTTTGTGTGGTTTTATTTCTCAGTCTACGGAGTGACCTTGTTTAATGTTGTTGATATGTGCAAATCTTTATGTTCAACGGAAGATCACTACAGCTCAGCTGTTATTGTAAGTTCAGGTACTAGCAACACCAAAGTCTAGACGACATCACCAGCAAACTGCCAACTGTTGGCCAGTGTCAGAAATGGAAGCAGAAAGAGCAGTTGGGGAGTATTCCAAGGACTGAATAAGGAAATGATGGTGACTTGAGCTAGGTAGGGAGAGAGCAGTAGAGATGGTCAGAAGTGGGCAGATTCTGGATCTATTCTGAAGGCAGGTAGAAGTGAAAAGCTTTGATAGAAATGAATAAATAATATAAAGATAATAAAGCAAATCAAAGAAATCAAACATTGATTCTTCAAAAAGATTGGTAAAATTGACAAACCTTTAACGAAATGGACCTAGGGAGAGAGAGAAAGGGAGAGAGACAGAGAGAGGGATAGACAAAGAGAGAGAGAGAAGATTCAAATTACTATAATCAGAAATAAAAGTGGGGACATTACTTTCAGTTCTACATAAATAAAAAAGATTATAAGATTAGAGTACCATATACAAGTACATGCCACAAAATTGGATAACTTAAGTATAATAAACAGATTCCTAGAAATGTAAAACCTACCAAGATTAAAGCACAAAGAAATAGAAAATCTGAATGGACCTACAACTAGCAAAGAGATTTGATGAGTAATAAAAGATCTGCCAACAAAGTAAAGCCCTGGAACTGTCCCATTAGTGTCAGTGGTGAAGTTTGCCAAGTATGTAAAAAAGAACTAACAACAATCCTCTCAAATTTTTCCAAAAAATTGAAGACAAGGAATATTTTCTAAGTTATTCAATGAGGCCAGCATTACCCTGAGACTCAAGCCAGACAAAGAGACTGCAAAAAAAACTATGAACCTATATCCTTTATGATCATTTATGCAAAATCCTCAACAAAATATTAGCGAACTTATTTCAGAAGCATATTAAAAAGATTCTACAACATGACCAAGTGGGATTTTTTTCCTGGAATGCAGGAATGGTTCAACCTAGGAATATCTGTCTATGTAATGCACCACATTAACAGAACAAAGGAAAGAAAAAAACACGTGGTCACCTCAATTGATGCAGAAAAAAACATTTGACACAATTCAATATTTAATTCAGGATAAAAATACTCAACAAACCAGGAATAAAAGGAAACCACCTCAACATAATAAAAGCCATGTATGAAAAACTCACAGTTACATTATACTCATTGGTGAAAGACTAAAAGCTTTTCTTCTAAGATCAGGAATAAGGAAAGGATGTCCATCCATATCCATGTTTGCCACTTCTATTCGTAGTACTAGCAAAAGCAATTAGTTTAAAACATAACAAAAAAGAAAATAATAGGAATAAAGAAAATGAAATAAAAGTCATACAAATTGGAAACAAAGAATTTTTATATGTAAATATCCCTGTAAGTTCTACAAAAAACCCTGTTAGAACTAAAAAATGAATTCAACAAAATGTAAAGTTAAAATACAAAAATTGGTTGCATTTCTTTACATTAGCTATGAACCATCCAAAAAGGAAATTAAAAAAACCAATTCTCTTGCAATAACATAAAAAAGAATAAAAGTCTTTAGGAATTAAGATGGTGAAAGACTTGTACAATAAAAAATAAAAAACATTTCTGAAATAAATTTTTAAAAATATAGGTAATGAAAAGATATTCCATGTTCATAGATCAGAAGACGTAATATTCTTAAGATGTCAGTATCACTCAAAGTGATCTACAGATTCAATATAATCCCTGTTAAAATACCAGTCACATTTTTTAGCTGAAATAGAAAGTAAGTTAATATTGAATCTCAAAGAACCCCAAATAGGCAAAATAATTCTGAAAAAGAGGAACAAAGTTGGAGGACACACACACCCTGATTTCAAAACTTATTACAAAACTACAGTAAACAAAACCGTATGGTACTGCCAAAAAGACCAATGTATTGATCAGTGGAATAGATTACAGAGTCCAGAAATAAATCCTCACATATATGAAAAAGTGATTTTTTTTTTTTGGCAAAGGTACCAACACCATTCAATTGGTAAAATCCAGTATTTTCAATACATGCTGCTGGGAAAACTAGATATCAACTTGCAAAAGTATGAAGTTGGACCCTTACCTAACTTCATATTCAAAAACTAACTCAAAATCAATCCATAAATATAAGACCTAAAACTATAAAACTCTCAGAAGAAAATATAGGACAGAAACCTTATGATGCTGTGTCTGTCAATGATTTAATGGATGACACCAAAGACACAGGCAACAAAATAAAAAATAGACAAATCGGACTTTATGAGAGCTTTAAAATTTTTTGCATCCTAAAACACTATCAACAGAGTAAAAAGGCAACCCCAAGAAGGGGGGAAACTTCTTGCAAACTATATATCTGATAAGGGATTGATATCCACAATATAGGAGAGAACTTCTAAAACTCAATAATAGACCAACAGCTCAATTCAAAAATAGACATAATATTTTAATGGACATTTCTCCAAAGAAGACAAAATATTTTAATGGACATTTCTCCAATAAGCATGTGAAAAGATGTCCAACATCACCAACATTAGGGAAATGCAAATCAAAACAATGAGATACCACCTTGCATCCATTAGATTACTACCCCAAAATAATAAAAACCCAAAACAAAACCAAACAAAAAACCAATCCAGAAGTGAACAAGTGTTGGTGAGGATGTGGAAATCAGGACTCTTGTGCACTGTTAAGGAATGTAAAATGGCATAGCTACTGTGGAAGAGGAAAGCAATTCTTCAAAAAAATTAAAAATATAATTACCATATGATTCGGCAATTCCAGTTTTGGGTATATACTCAAAATAATTAAAAGCAAGATCTCAAAGAGATATTTGCACACTCGTGTTCATAGAAACATTATTCACAATAGCTAAAACCTGAAAGTAACCCAATTATTCATTGACTGATGAGTGGATCAGAAAAATGTGGTGAATGCATACAATGGAATGTTATTTAGTCATAACAAGGAAAGAAATTCTGACATGCACTACAAAGTGAATAAAACTTGAGGACATGGCCAGGTGCGGTTACTCACACCTGTAATCCTAGCACTTTGGGAGGCTGAGGTAGGTGGATCACCTGAGGTCAGGAGTTTGAGACCAACATGGCCAACATGGTGAAATCCCATCTCTACTAAAAATAGAAAAATTAGCTGGGAGTGGTGGTGTGCATCTGTAATCCCAGCTACTCAGGAGGCTGAGGCAGGAGAATTGCTTGAACCTGGGAAGAGGAGGTTGTAGTGACCTGAAATCGCTCATGCCACTGCACTCCAGCCTGGGCAATAGAGCAAAACTCTGTCCAAAGAGATAAGTAAATAAATGAAAATAAAAAAAAAAAACTTGAGGACATACTGCTCAGTGAAATAAGCCAGTCACAAAAAGAAGTAATGATATGATTAGACTTATCTGAGGTATAGTGAATAGCCTAAATCTTAGAGACAGAAAGTAGAATGGTAGATTCCTGGGCCTGAGGGAAGAAAGGAGTGGATAATTCTTGTGTAATAGGTACAGATGTCAGTTTTGTGAGATGAAAAGAGTTTTGGACATGGATGTTGGTGATGGTTGTGCAACAATATGAAAGCACTTAATACTCCTAAGTTGTGCACTTAAAATTGTTTAGATAATAATACATTTTATGTTATGTGTATTTTATCACAATAAAGAAAAAGTAGGGGAAAAAGCAAATAAGAAGAGGGCTTGATATACCACTGCTGGTTTAAAGATGTAAGGAGCCACATGAAAAGATATGACAGGTGGGCTTAAGGAGATGAAAGAAATCCTCAGCAGACAGGCAGCAATAAAACAAGGATCTCAGTCTTGTAGCCACAAGAAACTGAATTCTGCCAACCATCTAAATGAGAATAAGCCAGGAAGTAGATTTCCCCCCCCCACCCAGCCTCCAGATAGAGCCATCATACCTTGTACTTTTATTACTACCTTTTGAGACCCTAAGCAGACAGCCATGCCATGCCATCCTAGACCTCCGACCTACAGAAACTAAGAGATAATAAATGAGTGTTGCAAGTCTCTAGGTTTGTGGTTGTTTGTTACATAGCAATAGAAAACTAATAGAAACTAAAATAAAACAAATGCCCTGGGTATCAATAGAAAACAAATGCACTGGCAGTTACTTTCTTTCAACACTCTAAAGATAACATTCCTTTTCCTTCTGGTTTCCATTGCATCTATTAAAGAGGTCTAATAATTATTCTTTGAAGGTGATTTATGCCTTTTTTTCCAGCTGCTTTTAACATTTTTCTCTCTGGCACAGATTTTTGGCAGTTTGGCTAGGGTGTGCCTATGTGGGTTTTCTTTGTATTTGTTCTTTTGTGCTCACAGGGATCCTTGAAATATGGCTTTATATTCTTTTCAGTTTTGAAATTTATTAGACAGATTTTTCAAATATTTCTTCAGTTCCTGGAAATACTGTATGCCCCACAATGAGTTCTGAAAGGAGGCCAACATTATTTCAACAAACGATCAACAATATAATTGTTAAGAGGGAATGGGAAGTAGTGATAAAATAACTTACAACATCAGGCATACATAGTCATGAAATAAGATGGAACTATCAAGCCAGGCTCAGTGGCTCACACCTGTAATCTCAGCACTTTGAGAGGCTGAGGCAGGAGGATCGCTTAAGCCCAGGAGTTCCAGACCAGTCTGGGCAACATGGCAAAACCTCATCTCTACAAAAAATACAAAAATTAGCTGGGCATGGTGGCACATGCCTGTAGTCCCAGCTACTCAGAGGCTGAGATGAAAGGATCTCTTGAGCCCGGGAGGTTGAGGCTGCAGTGAGCCGTGATCATGCCACTGCATCCAGCCTGGGCAACACAGCGAGACCCCATCTCAAAAAAACAAAGAAAAGAAAAATGGAATTATTAAATTGTGCTACAAGACATGGGAATATTAATGCAATTGCACTTGGTTTGGGTTGTAAAAATGGCTAGCGTTAATATAAATAATTCCTTATATCCTGGAGAGCAGGTTATCTTGGGTAATAAGAGATCCCTGTGAATTTTAAGCAAGCAACTTGAGTTTTAGCTTAAAATATTCATATTTTGGCTCTTTAGGTAATTGAGCTTTTGTCAAGAAGTATGAAACATTTGAGATGATTAGCCTAGTCTGGGGAAAAAAAATAAATATATACACACACATATATATAATGCAAAGACAATATAAATAAACATTTAACATGACAGAAAAAAATCACGTTATTTTAAAAATACATCACCGATTTCTGCCTACCCCCAGAGAAAAAATAGTAGGGTCTTTTATGAATCATACATTTTGTTCATCTATATTACTATAGTATACTGTTAATGTGATTATCTAAAAAAAATTATACTATTTGTCTAATAACAACCCACCTCATATCACCATAGCACTAACAATCTTCTCATAAATGTAAGCATAGTAGTGGGTACTGTTATTAACATGAGCTGACTAATACAATTTCACATTTCAAACGCAATTGTGGGTGCTGTGCTACTCCATATTATATTAGTAATTATTGTTCTCTAAAGGTTCTTAAAAGCAAATAAACAAATGCAAGGCAAAACATATGAAATGCAAGGCAAATGCATTAAAAACTTTTGAGTGTTAATATATAGATTTTATTTTATCTTTTTAATTTCTTTTGCTTAACCAAATAGATTATGTAGTTTTGATTAACTGGCCATGAAATAGCTCTGCCTACATAGAATTTCCCATGAATAATTGGTTGTGGAGACTTTTGTGTGTGACCCAAATCCTCCCTCAAAACTGAAGTTTGCCCAGCTATTGGGAGTGTTGGCAAATCATGCCTCTCAGCTGATTCTCTCTAGAATTTATTCTCAGGAGATCTAATTAATAACTTGTCAAGCTGATGTCCATCCTTGGGGACAACTCGTATCTGAAGAATGGCCAGTGAAAGGCATTAAAACTCCATACTCCTGCCTCAATTTAGGGCAACTCTGAAGGGTCACCCCAGCTTCTCAGCTCCCCCTTGAGATTAGCTGAGGTATTTGTTGTGACTGCTTCACATCTCAACTCCCTTTATCCAATTCAGCTTTTTCGCCACAGTTGTTGGTTCCTAGGATTTTACCCAGTTAAATGTTCTCTACACAAATCTCTATCTCAAATCTGCTTTACAGGGAATGTGGCCTCAGACAGGTTTTCATTAGGTTCTGGACATAACTCTCATTAGTCATTGATATGATTCGGCTGTGTCTCCGCCCGAATCTCACCTTGATTGTAATTATCCCCACATGTCAAGGATGGAGTCAGGTGGAGATAATTGAATCATAGGGGCGGTTTCCCCCTACTGTTCACGTGGTAGCGAATAAGTCTCACGAGATCTGATGGTTTTAAAATGGGAGTTTCCCTACACAAGCTTTCTTCTCTGCTACCATTTAAGATGTGCCTTTGCTTCTTTTTTGCCTTCTGCCGTGACTGTGAGGCCTCCCCAGCCATGTGGAATTGTGAGTTCATTAAACCTCTTTCCTTTATAAATTACCCGGTCTTGGGTATGACTTTATTAGCAGCATGAGAACAAACTAGTACAGTCTGTTCTATAAGCCCAAGTCGGATCACAGAGTCCCGCTTTCTGTTTTTTTTTCTAGCCCATATTTCTACTAAAACTTGACTCATATAGACTTAAAACAAAATAATTAAGTATGGCTAATATTTATTTAATATTTTATACGTGTCAGGTACTGTATTTTGTAACTTATCTTTTAATAATCTTTCCAAACCTCTAAAAGGAGAATTCTGCTCTTTCATAGAGAAAATAAGGATGGCTCTGAAAATGTTAGTATTAGGGGAAGTAGGGTGAGGGACATAGGGGACACTTGTGTTATTTGTGCATTTTACTATCAGTCTAAAATCAGGTCAAAATAAAAATTAAAAAAATGAGTAGTAGAAGCAGGTTGTTAAGATTTTCAGTGTGACTCTAGAATTTTTTTGTTTGTTGTTTGTTGTGGAGTGTAGTGGTAAGATCTCTGCTCACTGCAACCTCCACTTCCCAGGCTCAACCAATTCTCCTGCCTCAGTCTCCCAAGTAGCTGGGATTATAGGTGCCCGCCACCACACCCAGCTAAATTTTGTATTTTTTTTTTTTTTTTTTTTAGTAGAGATGGGATTTCAGCATGTTGGCCAGGCCAGTCTCCAACTCCTGACTTCAAGTCATCCGCCCGCCTCAGCCTCCCGAAGTGCTGGGATTATAGGCATGAGCCACCACTCCTGGCCCAAAGTTCATATTTTAACTACTAACCTAAATTATTTTAAAAACAAAAGTCTCCTTGGACTCAAAGCAGGTCAGAGTGACATGATCATGTGCCTGTTTTGTGCAGGGTGAAGTGAGATTATTATCTAGGAAATAGCTGAAATGTCCTGAGGATGACAAAGAGGAGCTGTGTTTTCAGCCAAATATCAGAACCAGGGCCACTGCCTGCCGCCGAACCCCAGCGGGCACCCCTACTTTGTGTTTATCTGTGGTGGCTACGCTTGCCCACCTGGGTGGGAACCCCGAGAATGACTCCAGACTTTTCCAGGGACTGCATGCCAGGGTATTTTTACAATTTATGTGTAGACTTTGTTCGGGTGGAAAAGTTATTTTATGAAGACGAAACAAGCAATTGGGGTACCTACCTTATGGCATTTTTTACATTGAGAGTGTTAAAAATACCCCTCCCCTAACCAAAACCCTGACAAATAGAGCCAGGGAAGGCCATGCAAAAAAGGATTCTTGGGCTTGTATGCCTGATAACAAAAACTTATCACAGAAGACTGCAAAAAACACAATCTTGCACAAAGCCCATTGCAACTTTGCACACAACAATGCTTCTGAAGGATATTTGCCCAACAACTGCCTGTCCAACCTGGGCCTGGCATCACCTTTGTTATTGATCTTTGTAGCCAAGGATAATCATTTCCAAATGATCATATAATCTTCCTCATTTTTTCTTTTTCTTCCTTTACCTCCGTGAATATGCATATAGTTTACTCTGGCTTGCCTATTTCTATTGCAAGGCTCTGTTTCCAAACGAATATCTTTTTCTTGTGGAGAGCCTCTCTCTGTTTGTTATTTAGGTTGATAAGAGAAATGTGAACATTTGAGAGCTCAGGTAAAAGGCCTTAGTCTACAGTGAAACTTTTTTGCACCCTTAGATGCTTACTTCCACTACAACTTGCAGGTGGGCCTTGAAAAGTTCTTGGAATAAGTTTGAGCTTTGGTCTTCTCCGATTCATTTAGCATAGATTCTCAAAATGTGGTCCCTGGACCCACAGCATCAGCATCACCTGGAGATTGTTAGAAATGCAAATCATCGGGCCTCATTCCAGACCCTCAGCTGGAAACTCTAGGGGCATGGCCAGACCCTCTGTAGCTGAACAAGCCATCCAGGTGGTTTTGATGCAGCTAAAGTTCTGGAACAACTAATGTAGCCCCATTTGGAAAACTTGGCTCTACAGGCCTCCCTAGCTGGTAAGCTGCTAGCATTTTTTGTTTGTTTGTTTGTTTGTTTTGATACAGGGTCTTGCTCTGTTGACCAGACCGTGACCTCCTGGGTTCAAGCGAGGACTCAGCCTCCTGAGTAGCCGGGACCACAGGTATGTGCCACCACCATGCCCAACTACTTTTTCTATTTTTTTTTTTTTTGTAGGGATGGGGTTTTAGCCCAGGCTAGTCTCAAACTCCTGGACTCAAGCAATCTGCCCACTTTGGCCTCACGAAGTGCTGGGATTATAGGCATGAGCCACTGTGCCCGGCCCTGCCAGCTTTGTATAAGCTGAGGAGTTTTTAAAAATACCTAGACTCAGGGCAAACCCCAGACACTTAAGTCAGATTCTCTGGGAGGTGAAGCCCAGGCCCTGGCATTTTTAAAGTCTCTACAGATGGTTCTAATGTGCTGCTAAGTTAGAGAACCGCTGATCTAGACCAGGCGTTTTCAAACTTAATGTGCACGTGAATTACCTGGACCTTGTTAAAATGCAGATTCAGTCTGCATAGGCCTGGGGTGGAGCCTGAGCTTCTGCATTTTTAACAAGTCTCTAGAGGATGCTGCTGCATCTGGGCTGCTAACTACACTTGGAGATAGGAGGTTCTGGAAAGCAGAGGAAAGAGCATGAACCATAACCTAGGGGCTGGTAGTCCTGACTTCCGAGCCAAGGTTTGCCTTTATGTGGCTGGCAACTTGCTTGGACTCCTACCTCAATTCTTTGGGCCCAAGGTTTGTCCTGCCTCAGAAGGATGTCAAGAAAATTGAGTGAGTAATGCAGAATTGTTTCTTAAAGTGTGTGCAGATGCTCCATGAATTTAGAGAGTATGTGGATGCACATTACTAAATTTTAATGGTTGTGAACATGTTGTTATGAGTACTTAGAACAAGTAATAATGGCTTTTGATGTATAGTAGTAAGAAAGCTTCCTTTTAAAAGGCATGTATTTAAGTTTCAAAAGTGGGACTATTTAAAAATATATGAAACAAATAATAGTAGAGGTAATTGACAGAGCAAAATTAGGAAGGCAGGATGAGAATGACTCAAGTTTGGGAAATGCTGAGAAAGCAGATGCCCAAGGGCTATGAAAACTTAAAAAAATAGGTAGCACTTGATTTTGATTGGCTGAATGAGATGATGTGTTTGATCATTTATGGGGTTGGCATTTGGCAACATGCACTGGGTGGCTGGGATCACTGTTTATTAAAAAATATTTGAGTCTCTACTTTGCACTAGATACTCTTTTAGTCTCTTGGAAAAGGGATTGGGGGGCAGGCAGGATAAAAACAAATCATTTATGCCCACAAGAAAATTGCAGGAAGATAAAAGTCATGAAATAAACTCTATGCTTCTAATTTAATATTTTTTTATAGATTATGAGAAAAAAGTTTTGCTCACTATCAGCTAGGAAAGCTGTCTTAGCACAACCATTCATTCTTGCACAAATCAAAATCAAGATGAGCCAGATTTAATTTAATATTTTTTCACAGATTATGAGAAAAAAGTTCTAGTTTAATTTTTTTATAGATTATGAGAAAAAAGTTTCGCTCTCTATCAGCTAGGAAAGCTGTCTTAGCACAATCATTCATTCTTGCACAAATCAAAATCAAGATGAGCCAGAAGGCTCCATTCTGACAGCTTCTAATGGAGAAGCTACATTTACTGGACATGGGGAAAGTTGCTGGGCTCTAAGGACTGTGCTCATTTCTTGAACTAGATAAATGGTCTTGGTGTAGCATAATACCAAAACTTCTTGTCACAGCCCGTAAGGACAGAACTCAATCAGCCTGAAAAGGAAGTCAGTGACTCCGACTCAACACAGGAATGTTCTGTGATTCCTAAAGAAGGATGTAGGAGTGTGGCACAATTCAACCACAGTCTGTGGCCCTGTGCCTCTGCCTTGACATGAGTGGGATTTCCCAGCTGGTCATTTTCTTCTTATCTAAGACATTGGGAACAAATTACTTGACCTCCTCTGGGCTTCAGTACTCCCACTCATCAAATTAGAGGACTGGGCAGTCGCTAGGCTCTCTTTAGGCATCATATTTTAGTTTCTGTGATTTTAAATTTGAGAAGGGGTGTCTAAGGGAGAATACATAGGGGAGGGGGAAAGGCTTATTAAAAGTGTAGTTAGACACTGAATTTTTAAGAATTGCATTTTGTAATAATACCTTTACCTAATCAGGACTGACAATCTTACCTGATGACAGCACCTGGAGGAATGGCTGCATTCAAAAATAAAAATGAAATAAAACAAGACCTTATTTGAACTTAGCAATAATGCTGATTCCTCTTTTTGATTTGAGGAGGTTATAGCTGTTGTAAATGCTTGAATTGGGTCTGCCCAGGCAAAACGGAGTCAAGAGTCCATGTCTGATGAATTTTAACAATGTAGACAATAGAAAGGGTTGCTTAAACTGCCCCTCTTTTACCAAAACACATTTACAAATGAAAGAACAACACTTCCATTTTTTAAAAACATTTTTTGAGATGAAGTCTTCCTTTGTCACCCAGAGTGGAGTGCAGTGGTGCGATCTTGGCTCACTGCAAACTTTGCCTCCGGGGTTCAAGTGATTCTCCTGCCTCATCCTCCCGAGTAGCTGGGACTACAGGCGCCCACCACCATTCCTAGCTAATTTTTGTATTTTTAGTAGAGACAGGGTTTCACCATGTTGGCCAGGCTGGCCTCGAACTCCTGACCCCAGGTGATCCGCCGACCTCGGCCTCTGAAAGTGCTGGGATTACAGGCGTGAGCCAACACGCGTGGCCAAAAAATTTCCATTTTTAATTGCAGGGTCTGGGGAATTAAAATGCATCCGTAATTTCTTGCATCTCTCCGCTTGGGCTTGCATGAATGCAGAGGGATGGGGAGGAGTTCTTGAGGCAAGCATCCCCCTCTTGTCGCCTGCCATCTGGAGAGAGAGGGCTGTGATTTATCTCACTTTAATCAGGAAGGACCCGATGGGTGGATGGAGAGGTCTGATGGCTTTGTTGCTCCATGTGGGAAAGAAAGGGACAGAGTGAATTTGTGTATGATCCCTAAGGAAAAAGCGTCTTTGTGCTCTATTTCTTTTTGACCTGGAGCCCCTGAAAGCAAGCTAGTTACAAGTTGAAATAGGCCGTTTCTAAAGTGTGATTTTGTTTGTGTATGAGCCTTGATTACAAAGGGGAAAAAAACCCGCTTAATTTACATACACCACATGTAGTGCAGGATCCCCTGGGCTGTCTTTTCAGGTATCAGGAAACTTTGATGAAAGTCGCTTGTCTCATCTAGGAGTCATTTCATATTGTTTAGCAGAGCCTGGTATTAACATTTCCTTCCAACTGTTTACTGGAATCTGTGTGTTCCCTTCAAGTGATGCATACTAGGTGCACAGGCTTCCTGCCACTGTCATCCTAATCTTTCCGTGCAGACAGGAGCAGAGGGGAGAGCGCTGAGCCAGGCCCCAGCTTGCTTTTCTTTCCTGACTCAGCCCGGCTCCGCTGCACTTCTCAGCTCTTGCTGTAGGTGGTGCTGTTTGACCATTTTCTTCATGTGACCCTCCACTCGGTAATATAAATTCATTCGGAGGATGACCTGATATCAAAAAAAATTCCTTTTGATTAGTAGAAACAACTTGTTTCTTCACACAATACTCTTCCCACTGAGACACATGGAGACAATTCTGACTCCAGGTTTGCAACCTTGAGATTTCTCTCAGATGCAATAAAAAAAACAAAAAAGCATTTTGAGTGGCACAGTGATGCCTAGTGCATGATCATGTTTGTCTGCTCAAACATTAAAGGGAAACTGGTGGGTTTGAGGATGCCCAGCAGCACGACAGCTGCCAATGTAAATGAGCCGTATAGAGAGAGAGGGGGCGGGAGGGCACTACAAACTTCAGAATATGAGCTGATCGTTTATAAGTTTAAAAAAAAAAAAAAAACAAGTCAAAAGGGAGCCCAGGATGGTGCAGGAAAAAGGAGAAAGGAAGATTTTCCTTGCAGCTAATCAGGAGAGTTCATAAGGGCTGATTACATGAGTGGAAGCCTTAAGTTCTTTTTTTTTAAAAATGTGAAAGTTTGCATGCATGTATGTATGTATGTATGTATGTATGTATAGCTTCGTGTATTACCATTATTATTGCAATCAGCAAATGGATTTACTTCCTTTATCTCATGGGCTCCTTCCCACTCACTTCTGGCAGCACATTTTCCTTTCTCCTTCATCCCAGAACACCAAAGAACAGATGCGCTTCCTAACCCTGGCTCCAGGGGACTTTATACAATGTAAACAGTGCACCTCTAACGTGGTTCACCGCTTAGAGAACGTGTGTCCCATTTTAAAACTGTGACTCCTTTATATTTTGCAGTGCTTATTTTAATAAGAGACATTGGACTTGTGACTTATTTTTCATGGAGGAGCGAGCTTAATGGTTGAAAGTAATCGATAAACTTGTTTTTCCTCTGATGCCATCAGCCAAGATCCTATGGCAATAGAGGATGACACTGGGCTGGCACCCCCTCCATAACATATTTGGACCATGTTTTTCCCCCAGAATGCACATGCAATAGCTTCGGTTTGGTAAGAGAGAGATGGTGTACTTGGTTTCCTTCTGTCACACTTTTGGTGAAATGAATTAGACTTTTAAATCAGGAAATTCAGCGAGATGAGTTAGATTTTTACACAAGAGCAGTGGAGGACTTCCAGCTGGTTGGGGGAATGATACGGAAATATCTTGCTAAATCAGGGTCTGGTGGAATGCTGCTCCCCTGGCAGGCTCCTCTTCACAGGGAGCAATCTGTGGGTTGCTTATAGAACAGAGCGAGCAGGAGGCATAGCATGGTCTTGCTCATGGGAAGACCCGGTGTTCAGATGTTTGTCATTAGGAACTGGGTGTGGGCTTTTTCAAGTTAAACTGAAGCAGCAGTTCTATTAGGAAGAGCCTCCCAGATCAGCATCTTCTGTTTCTGGATACTCTCCCTTTGAAAAGCCAGATTTCAGCAAAAAGCTTTGCTAATGGTGAAATTGCACAACCGAAACCCTATGGGAGCAATGGGAAAGATGGAGAAAGAGGTGGTTATATCATGTACTTCAACAGTTTATTTAGAGGCTGTTGTCGTTAGAATAACAAGCCAAGACAAACAAAAATACTCATTTTGGATGAAAATATTGTCTTTTCATGTTATTATAGATAGCTGAGTCCTAAGACTTATACAGAAACACATTTTCCTAATGAGTGGCTGATTTTTCTGGTTGTGCAAGTAATATCCAAATTATTGTACAAATTTTTGGCTCAGGAGCAAACATTGTATTGCATATTGAGCTAATCACTTGCCCTTTCTAAGGTAAGCCCTTACCTCTGCTTTCCCTTCATCTTGTCATTTCTGTTTGTTGGGTACAGGTTTCCTGTTGGTTCTTTCTGTTGGCTCTGATGTAACATGAATGAAGTTCTTAACATTCTTTCAGACATAAACACAACTTAGCTCATTGTTTCTGAGTTCATATAGAGGTTTTCTTGCCCCTGAGACTTTCGTGTCAGACAGCTGGATGTTGCTGTGTTCAAGGCTCTATATGTTGATTTTGTATCCTACAACTTTACTGATTTCACCTATCAGTTCAGTTCTAACAGTTTTCAAATTTTATTTATTTGTTTTTGTTTTTTAAATATTGTATGTTTCACTTTAGAGTCAGGAGGGTAGATGTACAGGTTTCTTAAACAGGTATATTGCATGGTGCTGAGGTTTGGGCTTCTAATGATCCCACCACCCAAGCAGTGAGCATAGTAATCGATAGGTAGTTTTTCAACCCTTGCTCCCACCATCCTTCCCTCCCACCTTTGGAGTCCCCCAGTGTCTATTGTTCCCTTCTTTGTGTTGAGTTCTAACCTTTTTTTAGTGAAGTTTGTAGGGTTTTCTATATATAACAAGATCATGCCGTCAGTAGAGACAGTTTCACTTCTTCCTTTCCTATTAGGATGCCTTTTATTTCTTTCTTTTGCCTAATTACCCTGAGAAGTGGTGTCTGTGGGCATCCTTGTCTTGTTCCTGATGGTAGAGGAAAAGTTTCAACTTTTCACCATTGATTATGGTGTTAGCTATGGGTTTGTCATATATGGCCTTTATTTTGTTGGGATACAGTCCCTCAATACGTGATCTGTTGGGTGTTTTTTTTTCACCATGAAAGGGTTTCGAATTTTGTCAAAAGCTTTTTCTATATCTATTGTGATGGCCATAGAGTTTCTATCCTTTATTTTTCTAATATGGTATATTATATGTATTGATTTGCTTATGTTGAACCATGACATGATCATGGTGAATGATTCTTTCAATGTGCTATTGAATTTGTTTGGTAGGATTTTGTTGAGGATTTTTGCATCTATGTAGATCGAGGATATTGGCCTGTCATTTTCCTTTCTTGTAGTGTTCTTGTCTGGCTTTGGAATCAGGGTAATGCTGGCCCTGTAAGATGAGTTTGGAAGTATTCCCTCCACTTCAGCTTTTTGGAAGAGTTTGAGAAGGACTGGTATTAGTTCTTCTTAATATATTTGGTAGAATTAATCTGGGAAGCCATCTGGTTTTGGGTTTTTCATTGATAGGAGACATTTTCTTACTGATTCAACCTCCTTGCTTGCTATTAGTCTGTTCAGATTTTTAAATTTCTTCATGAGTCAATCTTGGTAGGTTTTATGTGTCTGGGAATTTATCCATTTCTTCTAGATGATCCAATTAGTTAGTGTGTAATTATACCTAGCAGTTTCTTAGGATCCTTTGTATTTCTGTGATATTGGCTATGATGTTTCATCTTTCATTTCTGATTTTATGCTCTATTGAAAACATGAGGCATAGCAGGTAGGGGGCACTGGTCAGGACTTGGGGTATAAACTGGCAGATGTTAAGGTGGGTGATTCTGGTTAACTCAGAAACTCCGAAGTCCCGTGTGGAAGAATTAACTGCCTGTACTCACCTAGTAATGTATATCCTTGGTCAAAAAAGATCCAGCTGAGAATGTTGGATGAAGGGACCAAATCAATATTCATCATTATATTGAAAACAAGTCAGATTGGCTGTGGTCTTTTGACAGCAGGTCAGTGGCTAAGTCTATTTGAACAAAGTTAGGGCAGGTTCAAGGGAGAATCCTGAGATCGGTATTCTTTGTTCCATACAAACTTGCCTTTCAGTTTCTTCTCCCCATGCCTCCAGGATGTCCCTGCACAGCCCGTAGGGCCCCCTCCTTCAGTACCTTGCCTTACGAAGGGGAGAAAATGAGTTTTCCAATGTTAGCATATATTTAGCCTTCCAAAATTTTCTATTTCTATTTTAGGGGAGCTCTAGGAAAAGAGCAGATTACTCTAAATCCCCAGGTAAAAATCTGAAATGGTGGAATTTCATATGACCAGGAGACATATTTTGGGGCAAGTGGGCTTTTCACAATCACTTGGACATGAAGGCATCTGCTTCTTCTATGCCTAAAATAGTCCTTCAATTTAGTAGTTTAATTCCTCTTCCTCTTTTTCAAATTTCAAGACGATACATGTAGTGACTGAACAATTTGGATCCAAGTTTCACTATTTAACTGCCAGTGTGACCTTGGGCGAGTCACTTAATCTTTTCAAGGCTCAATTTCATTATGTAAAGTAGAAGTACAAACAATCCCTGACTTAGAATATTTTGACTTATGATTTTTCAACTTTAAGATAGTTTGAAAGCAATACACATTCAGCAGAAGCTGTACTTTGAGTACTCATACAACCATTCTGTTTTCCACTTTCAGTACAGTATTCATTATATTACATGAGATATTCAAAGCCCACTTTATTATAAAATGGGCTTTCTGTTAGATGATTTTGCCTAACTGTAGGTTAATGTGAGTGTTTAAGGTAGGCCGAGCTAAGCTATGATGTTTAGTAGGTTAAGTGTATTAAATGCATTTTCAGCTTACAATATTTTCATAAGTTTATTGGAATATAACCCCATTGTAAATTGAGGGGTATTTGTAATAATGATATCTCTTCAAGGAGACTTTGTGAGCCTCTCATAGGAAAATGCATACACAGATGCATATAAATATATAACCTTTCTTTTCCATACCTATGATATTCTTTAAGGATATTCAAAAATCTGGAAACAGTTGCCACCAGGGAGATAAATGGTAGTGGGTTGGGAAACTTTTAACTGTATACGCTTTTGTACCTTTTGCATTTTGAATCAGATGAATGTATAATCTACATAAAATATTAAGATTAAAACATCACCGAATAACTTATCAGGAGTTTGGTGAACATAAGGGAAGGCCACCTATGGTGGCTGTATTTTATTCAGTGTTGGTCACTGTTGGGCACTTCATAGAGCTTATTTCATTTCATCCTCACAAGCGCCATAGGAGGAAGGGGCCCCAGAGGGATTCATGGTTAGAATAGCAGAGTAGGAGCATTTGGCAGCTATATTCTGTGTAGGTGATAACTTTAAAGATATTTTTGTTATAAAATGTTTCAAACATACAAAAAATATAGAGAAGCAGTTTTCTATAGTTATTAAATATTCTTAATGGGTAGTCACAGAAATTATCATCCAAAGTGGGATATTCTTGAGAGAAAAAGGAGGTTCTATTTATAATTATGGTGGGATAACAAACTAAAGATGAACAGCTCTGGAGAAACTGGGTTGTATGGTCCCTGGAAAACAAGGATTACTGTAAATGTGAGTCCCGCCTTGTGCTTCTCTCTGTCCCACCAAGAAAATATGATCTTGATACAGATGTTCATTGTGTCAAGGCAACCATGGCAACCATGATCTAGATACACTGTTCAAGTTTTATGCTGATCCTACCTATATATGTCTCAGGAACTTTCCAGAGTTTCCTTTGAGTGCTTCTAAATTTTGCATAAATGGTATGTTGTCCCTTGTCTCTTTTTAAAACCAGTAAGCCATTTTCCCTTCTTTTCCTGGAAAATTAAAGGAACAAAGACCAGGAAATAACAATGTATTAGCTAAGGTTCTGTTGATTGAAAGCAACAGAACCTAATTCTGGCTAGCTTAAACCATGCTAGGATTTAATGAAGAATACTGCAGAATCTTAGATATCTTATGACTGGGAAAGAGGAGGTTCAGGCAGTTCCTGGGATGTCAGCAACAGGTAGCTGTCAATTAACTGCCCCCAACCACCCACTGCTGCCGTCATGAATATAGCATATCACGATGGCTCCCAGCCTCTGTACGTCTGGGTTCCGGTGTTCAAATTCTAGAGACAGCAAGAGAAATCCCATTGAGTCAGGGATCCTTCCCTGGGTCACACTCCCTGCATATGGTCAGAAATGCAGGATTATGTACTAAAGACACAGCTAAAGAGGACCCACTTCACTGTTTTGGGACCATTTGCAGGGGAGGCAAAATTGTGAGCTACTCACTTAAAGAGGTGATAACCATAAGTTTTCAGGAAAAAAAAAATTGGAGAAGAGAAGGATAACACTATCCTACGGTTTCTTCTGAAAATGGATGAAGGGAACAGCATTTCCATTTGGAAATTCTCTCCTGGCATTTCAATATTTATGGATTCTGAATTCTGAGAAAAATCAGTTGAGAAATTAGGAAAATGGGAAGGAACGTTCTAATTTTCCTGTGAAAATTACAGCTTAATAGTCAGTATAGAGAACTTACTGGCTTGAAGAAATGCACTGACTTCAAGTCAAGCAAGATGAGGAAGCACTGACATGTGGAGATGAAAGTTAAGGTGAACAGGACAGGAGCAGTAAAGGAGCCTCAGTCAGACTTTCTTGTATCTGTTGCTGTGTTACAAGTGTGTGTTCATGGCCTTGTCCGCTGCTAACAGTGAACAATTTCTGCAAATAAATATTAATGTGTTCATAGGCATAGTATATGTTTTACAAATCCTATGAGAGGTTTTCTAAGAAATGCCAAGTTTTAGAAACACAATATGCCCTTAAATTGGCAATTTTGACAGTTGCTTCTTTCTAGTGCTATTCATCTTGCCAGGAGATCAGAATGTTATGTTATTTAAATGGTATTGGAGGGGATGATTGATGCCTTGTTTAACAATGTCATGTAAACAATGATTAAAGCATTAAGTATTTGTGGTGTTACCTTTCAATCTTTAAAGGACTTTTCTTTAGCATTATTTTGTGATAATATTCATTTCTTTTTAATGTTTTCTCTATTAATGCTATTGGATTTTATAATCTTGTTACAATATGTTGGCTCATAATAATAATAAATCATCATTTGTTATCATATCTCTTTAAAACAGAAGACTACTAAAACTTTTCATATAATCCTGTTACAGAAAAAAACGACTATTTACTTGTTATTATAGTCACTTATTATTTTTCAAAAACTTGTAAGTGAAGTGTTATGAAAATCATATGAATTTGGGAATTCCCAAGCATTCTCAGAAATTCTATTTCCTTGTTCCCAAATCCCAATGATTAATATCTGCCAGGAGTCGGAAAACAGTGAAAGGAAGTAACATCCTATGTTGGATACCTGGTAGGGTTAGTGAAGAAACGTTATTGCTGAGCTCTGTGTTACGCTCACGAATGATGCCATTGAGGAAGTCACGCTTGTTGAAAGGAACGCAGATACACAAAGAGTTTTGCTGCTGTCTGTTGGATAAGAACCCCCTGGTCGATTTCAGCTCCTACTGCAAGTTCCAAAAATCAATCCAATGATAAATGAAAAGTGACCAGTGTGCTGGGAAATAACTTATTTTTTGGCTTCAGAGGAAATTTTAGAAACAGTGCCAAGTGAAACGTAAAAACAAACTACGAAGACGTTCATGAATTTCCCACTGAAGCTGACAGCTGTATTTTAGCAGATGGAACTCCTACTATTAGCCCAACTCTTGGGTTGAAACAGTGTGTCCAGGAAACCCTATGTTAAAATGCAATGTGTTGGGGATATTGTTCCTCTATTTGCTTGAGTTAATTTTCAAATTAGTGTACTCTTGCTTAGCTGTGCTCTGAGGGAATGAACAAAAGATTGGTAAACTCTGATGGAGAACGCTGGTCAGGCAGGGCACATAGAATCCCTGGGGATGGTGGTTCCTGACAAATGGGGGAGGAGGACCTGAGCCAGGCTTGGGCTGGGCTGGAGGAACATGAAGATGGGATCTACTCACAACCCCCAAAACTGAGGGGTCCTGGTAACACATTATTTCACCCTCAGCCATGCAAATTCATTATTTTTATGGATAAAATAGCTTTAAAAAACTAATTTACATTGAAATGTTAAAATATTTATATAGAGATTAGAAATATTTATATAGAGATTATTGGGAATCCCCTCCTAAAGCCCAAACATAAAAACTACCAAAAAAAAAAAAAATTCCGTGTAGGCTAAGATTGCAAATGACTGATGGAATGTAATTTAAATTAAACATGGAAAATATATTTCCTCTTTAATAAAGATCTAAATTCTATTCTTTTTAGGAGCCTTCAGAAATGAAATTCAACTATTAAAAAAAGTATAGAGAAGCCTTTAGAAAAGAAACTTTTCTTTTGCTGTATTATATATTAAAGAACTTTGATGAGAATACTTCTAAAGTGTTTAATAATCGATTACACTGATGTTTCTAGGTATTGTGGGGAACACCTAGAAATTAAATCTTCATGTTTGGCAGATCAGAGGCCTATTATTTTTAGGTAAAACAATTAAAATCTGCTTTTAATAAATCACAAATTTTGCAAGTTAGCCATTAATAGTAAGTGCTTTTCAAAGTTTGGCCCAATACATGAAAAAGCCAGAAAAACATACTGGCATTAGTTTTGCCCATCTCCTTCTTATGCTGGCCTCAGGAGATTTATTAACAGCATTCAATATTTTAGGTAGGCTGGATGTGGTGGCTCACGCATGTAATCCCAGCACTTTGGGAGGCTGAGGTGGGAGGATGGCTTGAGACCAGGAGTTCAAGACCAGCCTGGTCAACCTAGTGAGCCCCTCGGTCTCTCTGAAAAGAAAAAAAAATTAGGTGTCCTGTGGCTACCTCCAAAAACAAATTCCAGAGGAACTGAATTTTTTTTTTATTACATGTGTTGGGATAATGGCTTCTTTTGCAGTTACTTACGAAGAATTTAAGGGTCAGTAAAAATATTTTTTCATCCTTAATAACATGAATTCTCTAATTTGTGTGTGATATAATGCTAGATATTGTGCCAAAAGTGTTACATAGACATAATCCATGCCCATTTTCAAAGATAATACTAATATAGAGAATAAGAATCATTATTATTGTAGTAATTATTATTTTAGCAATAGTAGTAATAATCAAAACAATTACATCAAACACTTATTAAACCCTTATTATGTGATAGGTACTGTGTAAGCAATTTCCACATATTAGCTCCTTAAATGTGATCACTAACCCCATGAGGTAGGTAGCATTATGTCCATTTAATAGATGCAGAAACTGAGCTTTGAAGAGGGAAAGCAACTTGCCCAAGGCCATGCAGGCAGTCATTGATAAGGGTGGGGAGCGAGAAGTTGAAGTCTGAGATGTAAGTTCACAGACACGAGTACACAAACACGTACAAGATACTCGTATGACATGTGGGGTTGCTTGAAATATGTAATTGACTTTCCCCAGCACAAGAAAGTGTTTGGACAGATTTCAAAGGGATCTAACACTTCCTCAGAGGACTGCCCTACGACATTTTTCCGTGTGCTTTTCTGCCTCTTGTCCTATACTTTTGGCATTTCTTCTGCTCTTAGAGGCAATGAGTCAACAGCATATTTTTAGCACCTCCTGTGTGCATAGAAGTGGCCCCTGACTCAATGGGAGTGTATAACTACCATGGGCCAAATCAGTGTGCTTTCCTGTTAGCCAGGGGATTATAGAAGAACACGCTCCCCTGATTCCAACAGAACTTGCTGCCACTCTGATGTCTTCATTGTAAGGCCTCTAAATGAATGTTCAAGAAATTCATGTTAAAGGCACGTGTCATATGTGTAACTTGTAAACATTTGTGTACTTGTCTCTGTGTCCTTACACCTCAGGCTTCAACTCTTGTTTTTACCTTTATCAATGACTACCTGTGTGCTGTGTGGCTTTGGACCAATTGCTCACCCCCTCTAAAGCTCAGTTTCTGCATCTGTAAAATGGATATAATGCCATATATACATAGATATAGATATACATACACCAATATATATACACACATATATATGTGTGTATACATATATATACATACATATATATGTGTGTATATACATATATATATAATATACAAACTGAAATATATAGTTATATAAATATTTCAGTTTAAGTTTCAAAAATCACTGGAGGGTATTTTTATAATACCCTTCAGCAATTTTACCTGCTGCCTTTGCACATTCTGGTGAATTTCTAAATGGAAGTCTGATAGAGATTAATCTTTTAATGCATCATAAATAAAAAAGAAAATCACAGAATGATGTAGCTGGAGAGGACCCTGGGGATCTAGTGTTTCATGAAAGATTAATGTCCTTGATCTGTTTGTAAGTGTTTTGGAAAAATCTTCCATGGTCAAATAAAACTTGGCAATGTTGGATTAAAGTTAAATAGGTTTTTTTTTTCCTGCAGAACTTCATAGTCTTTAATATGCTAATATGTTTTGTGAATCTACAAGGAATGAAGTGTTTCAATGCTTATTTTACCCAGATTCTCATTTTGGGACAGGCTGGTCAAGCTGAGTCAGATAGTATATTCTCTAGATGGGGATGATGGCTGATTCCTTTTTGAGAGCAAGAGAGTCCCCAGGGGAAGCAAGGGTATATCAGTTGCTCCATTTCATGCCAAGGATCCTCAGTCTTTAGAGGCTCAGAGAAGGCTGAAAGGCTACTCTAGGCTATCAGGGCTACCATTCATTGTGACCCATGCTACAGAGAAGCTTTGAGCTCAGTGCAAAGGAGTGACCAGCCCTTGAGAATCAGGAAAATTTATTTATTCCTGACCTAGTCCACTGAGGACATACAAGGAATGGGGCAGGGGAGTGTCACCAGCTATGGTTACAAGCTAGTCTGATTCTCTTTCATTAAGAAAACTGGTCCCTGTGAGTTTAGATTGGGAAGCACCAGGTTAAAAAATTTTTAGGCCAGGAGTGGTGGCCACTGTACTCCAGCCTGTGTGACAGAGTGAGAATCTGTCTTAAAAAAAAAAAAAAAGTTAAGTGATGTCTTCTGTTGAGGACCTCTCAGAACTTTTAATATGAAAGTGTGCATTGTGAAGAATGGGAGTAGAGTGTACAGGAGTTTTAAAAGCTACTTGGTCATGAAACTCTTGCTTTGTGCAGGATTCGAGGGGCACTAACATTCTGAGGAAAATATTTTGGGAAACATTGATCTAATCCAAACTTCTCATTTTACCAGCAAACAACTGTGGGGCCCTCTAAGTTTCCTTTCTCCATCATTGTGACAAATTCATTGGAATTAATTCAATTAAACCTGGGGTCAGCTTTGAAGAGATTTATTTAGCAGGTAAATCTGTTTTGTACATTTTGAGGGAGTTCTGAGTTTCCATAGTCAAAAACCACAGATCAATTTAACCAACCTTTATGGAATATCACCTATGGCCCAAAGACCCTTTAGCTACAGTGATGGTCTACAAAAATATAAACTGTAATTCTTGCAATACAGGAGATTAGTAATAATGGTAAATATAATGATGATGACACCATGAATAGCTAACATTTATTGAATGCCTTTCTATTAGTCAGGCACTTTACTAAGTATTTTAATCCTCCCAACAATTTATGAGGTAGGGATTATAATAATTCCCAGATTATAGTGAGGACACTGAGGTTAGGAAATTATCCTAGCCTAAATGTTAAGTATAAGCATGAATAGAAAGGTGTTATTAGCCTATAAGACCTTCCTTTATGAGTGATACAAAGTCCTATGTAAATTCAGAGAAAAGAAAAGTGGTTTTAGAAATCCTTAATCAGTGAGTGTGAAGCATGTGGTGGCCCGGTTACTGTTTGGTTGCCCATCTGTCCTCCCTCTGGGATCAGCACCCCCTTACTTTGGAAGAATTGTTTTCCTTTTCACTGTAAGGTTCTTTCTGGCTATGCGATGGGGCACATTGCCTCAAACTAGCCCTGTTCCAGTCTTTGAGAACCTTGAAATTGGAACCAAGGGAAGAGGATTGCCTCTTGAATGGTAATTCTCTAAAATCTAGTCTGAGGTGCTGGTGCCTAATCCCTGGGTCTGTGGAAGGAGCTGGGCTGTGAGAGGGGAGAATGATGTTGATGTCAAGAGAGAGGCAGGTGCTAGGAGCAGAGAGATGGAGGCCTGGAGGGTTTCTGGGCTTCTCTGAGGCTTAGGGTTTGGATCATTGTCTTCGTTACTGGAACAAAGGATTTACCATACCTGCTCTTCTGGGAATGAAACTGTCCTGCTTTGCAAAATAAAGTGTCATTAGAAAGAGATCTTAAAAACCCCACACCATAGACAGGTGCACAGATCCGTAGAAGTGTTAAAGTTCTGTCTGTTGGATGCTAAGCCAAGACTCTTAAGTATGTTCTAAAGAGAAACTGGTGTGTGTAGGGTGTGCACTCCCAGGGAGATAAAAAGTTAGGAACTTTATGGGTTGGGCTTGGTGGCTCCCACCTGTAATCCCAGCACTGTGGGAGGCTAAAGTGGGCAGATTGATTGAGCTGAGGATTTCGAGACCAGCCTAGGCAACATGGTGAAACCCCATGTCTACAAAAACTACAAAAATTAGCTGGGCGTGGTGG
Organism: Pan paniscus; assembly: GCF_029289425.2. Lineage (NCBI taxonomy): Eukaryota > Metazoa > Chordata > Mammalia > Primates > Hominidae > Pan > Pan paniscus. The sequence continues at coordinate 2,313,825 of NC_073258.2, read as the reverse complement.
CATGTACCTGTAGGAGGGAGGATCGCTTGAGCCCAAGAGGGAGAGGGTGCAGTGAGCCATGATTGTGCCACTGCACTCCACCTGGGTGACAGGAACTTTATGGGGAATGGGATCTTGGAGACTGAGTAGAGACTAGAGGAAAAAAAAAAAAAAACTACCTCCCCAACTGGCCACACTATTCTTTTAAAAAATGTTAATTGACAAATTAAAATTGTATGTATTTACGGAGGTATAATGTGATGTTATGATATATGTATACATTGTGGAATAATTAAATCCAGAGAATTAATAGATTCATCACCTCAAAACCTATCTTTTTTGTGGTGAGAACATTTGAAATTTATTGTCTTAGCAATTTTGAAATACACAATACTTCATTGTAAACTACAGTCACCATGCTGTGCTGTAGATCTCAACAAAATGTATTCTTCCTGTCTCAACTAAAACATTGTACTCTTTGACAACATTTCCCCATTCCTCTCACCCCCTCCAAAAACACCCATTCTTTATGTTGAAGAGAATGGCTAAAAAGTCCCAGCAGGTTTCAACTGACGGCTTCAGTGGTTGTCCCATCACACTTCAATGTTATTAATAGAAAGGGGAGGGGCAATACATAATTTGGACAGGCGGAAAGTACCACTGTAACCACTTTCCTGACTTCACAGAAAAAGTCCTCTTGTTTTCATCTGTAAAATGGGAACTGCGTGAATACCATTCTTCTTTTCTTCAGCCTCCAAAGAAAAAACAGATGCAAAGCCTTTTATCAATTGCAAAACAGTATACAATGTGTGTTATTACTCACAGTTGTCTTACTGTGACCAAACACTTTATAAGCCTGTGGCAAGTCAGCCTTACTCTGAGGAAGTGGACAATATTTGGGGAAGGAGAAGCAGCAGGATCTTTCAGGACAGTAGCCTTGGTGGGTCCAAAAATTCCTCGAGCGAAATGGGAGACAAAACTTTCTTCCTGCTTTGGGTTTTATCCTGTTAGTCTTTTCTCTCTCCACTCCTATTTTCTATGGAGAATTTCCTGGTTTTGGAGTTTGGGTGCGTTTTATGGAGAGGAGGCAGAACATCTTTAGCTCCAGCAGAATGAAAGGATACATGCAAAGGAACCTAGCACAGTATGTGGTACCCAGTTCCCCTTTAACTTGGCTTTATTCATTCACTCCTGGTAGGGCATTAATAAGGGATTTAGCCCCCTCCTATTGAAAACGATTAATTCAGGGAAGAGTTCAGGCAGTGTGGACAGATACAGTGTAGGCCAAGCCTGTTTCTAAGGCAGGAGCTGGGTAGGGAGGGTGAGAAGGGCGAGAAGAATAGGGAAATATGTGTCGTCTGTGTTGCTGCTGTTGCAACCACCAAAACAAACAAACAAGTGAAAAAAAAAAAAAAAGAATTGTCCATACCGGAAAGTGTGCTGTTTTGGAGGAGGCTGGGGAAAGTGTGGATGGCTCGAGTGGGTCCTGTTGGATTGAAGTCTGACAGTGGTGATTCCCTTCAACAAATGGTCGGGGTGGGAGGGTACACACACACATACACACACACACACACACCCCACACGCAGCACCAAGCCTCCGATTTCAGCGCTGGCAGGAGATAACCATTCTTAGCTCGCCTTTCCAGGGTTATTTTTGGCTGAGGCTGTTCGCTGATGGCAAAAGGTTTCAGCCCCCTCCCAAATCCCTCCCCATGTTTGTTCTAAAGAGAAACTGGTGCGTGTAGGCTGCGCACTCCCAGGGAGACAGGGAGACGGGCCTGGCGCCAGAGAGGAACCCGGACTCTGCCCAAAGTCTCGCCGCCCGCCGGCTGTTTTCTGGCGGAGGGTGTGCCCCGGAGGGCGGCGATCGCGCGTGAAGGCTGGGGCCAGGCGTGGGTGCAGGCGTCACCGGGGTCGGGCTAGCAGGCCCTGGAATCAGGCTTTTGGGACACCCCGAAAGTGAGTCCAACTTGGGGAGAAACTGAGGACACCTCGGGCGGTCTGGCAGCGGAGAAGGTGGGCGGGAGAAAACTTTACAGGAAGGCAGAAGCAATCTCCGCCGAGGGAGTCAGCGAGCGGCCGCGTGGAGAGGAGGGGCGGGCGGTCCCCAGGCGGGCGGGCGCAGGGCGCAGGGTGCCGACCTGCCGGAGAGGGGGCCCGGGCGCGAGGCGGAGTCCCGGCACGCGGCCAGGCTGGTGGAGGCCCCCGGCAGGCTGCAGATTCCCTCCGGCCCCGGGAGCCACAGCAGGACCGGCCAGGAGGCACCACGGAGGGGAGCCCCATCCCGGTGCTGACAGTGCCCACCGTGCCCTACGAGGACTCGCGGCGGGCCGGCGGCGGGGTTCTGTGGCGACCTACCGGCCTCTTCGACGGCCAGCGCAACTACCTGCCCAAATTCATCCAGAGCGTGCTATCGTCCATTGACCTGCGCGACCGTCGGGGCTGAACCACGGTGGTGGGCAGCGACGGCAGGTACTTTAGCAGGACGGCCATCGAGATCGTGGGGCAGATGGCCGCGGCCAACGGGGTGAGTGTCCAGATGCCCCTTGCTTCACGCCGTGCTGCCGCCATGCCCTCTCCTAGCCCTTGTCCCCCTGCTGCCTCCAGGCCCAGCTGGGAGGCCCCTGCCCGGCCCAGGCTTTGCTTCCTCACTCCCGCGTCCTCACCCTCAAGCGCCCCACTCCCACCGTGCTTGCAGCCTCCCCGGCGCACCCCGGACACTGGGTTCTATTAGTACCCACCGCCCCCAAAAGCCTTGAGGGGTGTCCGTCGTTCCTGGAGCCACTCCGGGCGCCCTGGACTCTTCTCCGACTCTGCACACATCCCGCACCTGCTCATTTTTCTTTCGGACATTCTCTTACCTGGCCCTGTAGATTCCAAGGCAGCTCCCAGTTTTCCATATTGTTCCCAACGCGTTCACTGCCCACATTCCCCACACAAACTTCTTTCCCAGGCTCACAACATAGTCCCTCTGCCCCGTGCCCTTTTTGCAATAATCTGCCAGTCCCCTAAGTCTTAGCTCTGCCTATTTAACAGTAGTGGTGTCTCAGAACACACACACACACACACACACACACACACACGATCTCTGACATATTTGGCAAGAGTAGGCCCTGAAGGTTTTTAATATTTTGGTTTTTTAACCCAGTGGAATTACTGAATGATTTATTTAATTAGGGTAGGGATGGAGTGGATCCATTTGTTTGATGCTAAACAGCCTGAGCTCGCAGTTCCCAGGGGGCATATCTCTAAATGGTCTGAAACGAGATTTGCAGTGGTTTTCTTAATGCAATTCCCAACTTCTCTCCAAATGCCTTTTGACATTTGACAACATTTCATGCCTCTTCCCCTTTCGCTTTTCATCCTTGTTTTCTCTCCCTTCTCCCACGACCTCGGTAGTCTTCTGCAATCCAGATTCTCAGACCTCGGGTTTTTCTCCCTCTGCCCCTTTCCTCTCTGTCCTATAACTAGAAGCACCTTTTGGCATAGACCCGTATCCCAGTTTCCTCTTTCCCAGGTCCAGCAGCATCTCAAGGACATCTACAAGAGGGATACCTAACTTCAGGGGTCTCTGAATGATATGTGGGAAACATCGTCTAAAAAAGTAATTTTATCCTTATTCATGCAACCAGACCCACACTCATAGAACTTTTCTTTAAGGGGAGTGTCTTGCAGATGTATAAATGAGTGTTAACATCTTTAAAAGCGAAACTGCACAATTCCCTGGCATTTGAATTCCCTCCTTCCTTCCCAACCCTCTCCTTTTCATTTTCTCATTTATTATTAAAAACATTTTTAAAGGATCTCCATGCTTCATATTTATCTACTATAATTCCTCCTTCTCGGTGTTGCAGGGATGGGGAAAGAGGATTTTTTAAAAAACACAATAAAAAGCAATTGGGAGAAACAGGGCCAATGGTGTTGGGGTGGGTAGTGGAATTGTGATTTTTGACTCCAGTAGACAATGATGCTGGATATATGGGGTTTGATTTCTCTCTGGCTCCTCACTTGAGATTGATGAAGTTTGGCTAGAATCAGGGAGTTGAAGAGAGGTTGACAAATGGTCTTTCACTCTTCTCTGACAGGCTGTTCCTGTGGAGTGATGGAGAATAATGAGCCTTGGGAGAGCTATGGGAGCTCTCATACTCCTTCCCGAGCCAATTTTTTAGGGAGTGAGAGAAACATGGCCTGTCCAATACTTGTTGTGGGTCAAGATATTTTTGAAGCTACGGTTGTTGATTTGCATGGGAAAATTATTATGTCTTATTATTTCTTGTCCCACTTTACCATAAGGGCTCCTCAGCTTCTTACTTCAATGGGTCTTCCATGACACACACACTTTATTAACTCTAAGAGTGGAATTCATTTTAACAGATAATTAGCATAGGTCAATATATGCTTAAAATAGAGTCAAATTAAACCTACTAGCTGTTATAAAGGACAGATGACAAAATCCACATAGAAGCATCGACTCTTAAATAATCTGAAAGTACTACTTCTAAGAGGGGCGGGCATGGGTGAAGGGAATGGTGGACATGTTTCAGAATTTCAAACGCCAACTTTAACCAATCGTTTCCTCATTTTGTTCACCTTCTTGGGGTCTTATGCTAAAGTGAAGTGAATAGCCATAAGGCTGGCTTCAGGAGAAAGGTGGTCTAAAAGAACTGGATAATTATAAGCAAAATTGGTCTCGAATGATTGAAAATTGATGAGAATGTGCTTGTCTCCTGATTTGGCATCCTGAGTTAGACTCAGGAATACTGAACATGGATCCCAAAGGCTTTGGTCTTTTTTGATATCCTATTGGATAATCATAAGCAGGCTAGAAAAATAGGAAACTAGAATTTATTCTCTTTGAACTGACAAATCTGACCAGTGGGCTGCATTCTCTATATCTGAAAAATCTTGGTTTTGATTGAAAAATTAATTTTACAAAGCAATTTTCTTTTTTTCAATTAAATTTCATTTTTTTTTTTGACACAGGGTCTCACTTTGTTGCCCAGGCTGGAGTGCAATGGTACAGTCTTGGCTCACTGTAGCCTTGACCTCCCCAGATTCAGGTGATCTTCCCACCTCAGCCTCCTGAGTAGCTGGGGCTATAGGTGCACGCCACTATGCACAGCTGATTTTTGTGTTTTTACTACTCATAGGGTTTCTCTGTTGCCCAGTCTAGTCTCAAACTCCTGATCTCAAGAGATCTGCCTGCCTTGGCCTCCTAAAGTGTCATGAACCACCATGCCCAGCCTACAAAGCAATGTTCTAGGAAAAACTACAGTTACTCTTTGATTATGTAATTGCTGGAGAAGAAAAGCATGGCATTTCTAAAATGATGAACTATATTACTTATATTTTAATATCTCATAAAGTTTGAAATAGACATTTCAAACATAAACATGTATAAAAATTTTTATAAATTATAAAATCAAAAACATTTTACAATTATTTTATTATAAAATTATTATAGAATCAAAAACATTATAAATTTAAACAACTTTTTTAAAAATTTATTTTGGGATTTCCCATGGAGTGATGGAGAATAATGAGCCTTGGGAAAGCTATGGCAGCTCTCATACTCCTTCCTGGGCCAACTTTTTTAGGAAATGGGAGAAATATACCCTGTTCAATGTTTATTGTGGTTCAGGATATTTTTGAAGCTACAGTTGTTGATTTGCTTCAAACTTTAAAAAAATTATTATAAAATTATGGGATGTAAAAAAATTTATTATAAAACTTTGAAATTTTCAAACTTTCAGAAAAGCAGAGAGATGAGATTAATGGCACTCACAGGCAAGCATAGAACATAGATTGTAAACATTTTGCTATATTTGTGTCATGACTATTTTTTGCTTGTGTTTGAAAGTATATTAAAGAAAATGATATTTTACCCCTAAATTCTTTAGTACAGATTTCTAAAAAAAAAGAACATTTTCCTGTATAGTTACAAAATCATCTTTTCAAACAAAATAAAAAATGGCTTTTTTATATCATTTATTACCCAGTCCACATTCAGATTTCCTCAATTATTATGAAATGTCCTTTTATTTTTTGAGACAAAGTCTTGCTCTTTCACACAGCCTGAAGTGCAGTGAAACAATCATAGCTCATTGCAGCCTCAAACTCCTGGGCTCAAGTGATCTTCCTGCCTCAGCTTCCTGAGTAGCTAGGACTAGAGGTGCACACCACCATGCCCAGCTAATTTATTGTTTTTGTAGAGATGGAGGTCTTACTACGTTGCCCAGGCTGGTCTCAAACTCCTGGCCTCAAGTGATCCTTCCAGCTTGGTCTCCCTGAAATATCTTTTGTGGCTGGTTTGTTCAAATTAGTTTCTTCTAATCAAGGGATACACATTGCATTTGATTATTTAGCTCAAGACTGTTTTAACCTGGAAAATATCCATACTCTTTGTTTATGTATTTATTTAGTGAAATTGACTTGTTGAAAAACTAGCCAGTTGTCCTGTAGAATATTTCCCCTTCTGGAATTTTCTGCTTGCTTTTTATGGTGTCATTTAACTTTTCACTCTGTTTTTTCCTGGTTAACTGGAAGTTAGTTCTAAAGGCTTTTAGGCCTGCTATAACAAAATACCAAAAACTGGATGACTTATAAAGAACAGAAATTTATTTCTCACAGTCCTAGAGGCTAGCAAGTTTAAAATCAAGGAGCATGTGGTTTTGATATCTGGTTAGGACCAACTTTCTGGTTCATAGATTGGCCTTCTTGCTGGGCCCTCACATAGTGGGAGAGACTAGCTAGCTCTCTGGGGCCTCTTTTATAAGGGCACTAATTCCAATCATGAAGCCTCTGTCCTTATGATCTAATGACCCCCTTAAGGCCCCACCTTTTAATACCAGCACCTTTGGGGTTAGGATGTCAACATATTAATTTGGGGAAGACATACACGTCCAGCCCATTGCTAGGTTTAGTTAGATTCAGGTTCAACTTCTTTTTTTAAAGACTATTTCATAGGCAATAATGTGTATTCACATCCCATCATTAGTGATGGTGAGATGATCGCAAGGTTAGGGTGATCACTGCCTATCTCCTCTGCTATATTCCCCCTTGGGTCAAGCCAGTAGTCTGTGACGTGAACTTTGTACCATGTGTATATTCAGTTATATTCTGTATCAATAGTTACTTGATTGTTTTAGCATTTATTAATGATCCTTGCTTGAGTTGATTATTTCATTAGGGGTTTCAAAATGGTGAATTTCTAATTCTCTAATTCTATCCACATGTTTTAGCTGGCATTTTTCTATAAGCAGACCATTTTCTTCACAACTGGGTTATTTGGCTACCCTGAAACATAGTTCCTTCTGGGAAGGCAGAACATATGTTTATTTCTGTCTTTTAAAAATTACTGGTGTTTGGAGTGAAGATTAGGTGAGCTAACTACCTCCACAGGTGACAAATGAATTTTGTTTTGTCTCACTTTTGCTTTTTTGAATATCACTGTGGCTGCTTGGATTTTTATATTTAATTTGAATGGATTAGGGAATAAATGAGAAGATAGGTTTTATCTGTTTCTGTAGTTTTTATGTGGCTGTGTGAACTTACTTTTAAAAATTCCCAGAAATATTTTAATTCCCCTTTAAAGATATAAACTATGTCATACTATAAAGCAAAAGAAAAACCAATCATGTGAAGAGTAAATAGTATCGTTTAAACGAATTGTGGTTAAGCTTAGTTTGTAACTAATTAGTTTTTTATTTTCTTTCTACTTTTATCTGCTTCAGAGCCTCTTCAGTGGTTTAGATCTTCTATGTGTCAAATTATTCTAATCTCTTAAAAAGTTTAAGAGCTAAAATACAACACAATGACTACAGGAATGCCCTTGTCCTTTTCTGGGTAGGTACACCTAAGGCAACTTCTTTTTCTCTTCTTTGTTCTCTTCTTCTTATTCTTAAATCATCTTCAATATTGGACAGATGACAGCACTATGCCTGCCTCAAGATGTTTCTGACTTTTTCTTTTTCTTTTTTTTTTTTTTGAGATGGAGTCTTGCTCTGTCACCCAGGCTAGAGTGCAGTGGCACAATCTTGGCTCACTACAACTTCTGTCTCCTGGGTTCCAGTGATTCTCCCAACTCAGCCTCCTGAGTAGCTGGGGTTACAGGCATGCACCACCACGCCTAGCTAATTTTTTGTATTTTTACTAGAGACGGGGTTTCACCATGTTGGCCAGGCTGGTCTTGAACTCCTGACCTCAAGGGATCTGCCTGCCTTGGCCTCCCAAAGTGCTGGGATTACACGTGTGAGCCACTGCGCCCGGCCGTTTCTGACTTTTTCTAAAGTCTTCTTTCTCTGGAGATGACATTATATAATAGCACTGTTCAATAGAAGTTTCTTTGATGATGGAACTGTTCTATAATCTGCATTGTCCCAGCCACTAGCCATATGTGACTACTGTAACACTTGAAATGTGGCTAGAGCAACTGAAGAACTGAATTTTGCATTTTACTGAATTGTAATTAATTAAAATAGAAATGCAAATAACCATAAGTGGTTAGTAGCTACCATACTGGACAGCAAAGATCTATAATTCAGCATTTAAAATCGATTTTGTTTTGTTTTCAAAAATGGAGTCAGACTGTTACAACCCAAAAGAACTGTAGGTTAAATTAAGGTAAATCCCCAAATACTACATACACATTTGGGAAATCCAAACCAGATTTTTTCATGTGATAACCACACCCTCTTTTGACTTTAGCCTTGGAGGTAATGGAGTATGGCAGAAAAAACCCTGTATCAGCAGCTGGAAGACTCACCTTCTTTTCCTAGCTCTGCCATATATTGACCAAAAGAGTCAAAGTCCATTCAGATGGTTGAAGGGCCTTGGAATTTTGTTTTTGGTTTTCACATACAAGTTGGAGGGCAGATGCGTTAGCCTCTTGAAATACCCAGAAACCACTTGTTTCCTCATCTAAAAATCAGGTATGACAGGATCATTTAATTATCCTGGAAATCAGATGAAGCACTGCATATGAAAGCACTTTGTAACATCGATAGCACTGGGAAATGTAAAGACCTTTTACTGAAATATAAAGGTGTATGGTCAACTGAATATATCTCAGATAGTTAGGATTTGACTGTATATATTGAATATAACCTGTAGTGGGCCCCTTGGTAAACAGCTTACAGTTTTGTTGCAAGTTTTAGCCAAGAGAAAATTTATTTGTTGACTAGTCATGCCCTTTATTGGCCACATGATGAGTAGCCAAGATATTAACACACAGTGCACCTTGCAGAATTCAAGAATGTCTCAGTGTCTTGTGAACTAGGAAGCTGAAATGCAGTGGTATGCAGAAGGCTGGCTCAGTAGGAGCCTTGGGAGTGTCCTCCAGATAGATGTTTGTGCAGGTTGTGTTTGATTCCAGTTGGCCATGAAAAGCTGGTTGCTCTAAAGAATGAGAATATACTTGGTTTTGCATTTACTAGAACTATCTGGGGAACAAATCTTGGGGTGGAAGAAAGAAGGGAGGGAGGAAAAGCTGTGCTTCAATACCTAGGGCTTCTTTCCTGGAATGGATCTGAGAATCTGGTATTGGGTGGCTAATAGCTCATCTCTAGAAGGGAGAAAGAACTGGGTGGTGATGGCTTTGTATTTTCTATTGGAGTTCACTAGAGAATAGGTGAATGGAATGGGCTGCTATGATCCAGACATTAGGGAGGACAGGTTTGTGATACATTAGAAAACTTGAATGAGCCCTTCTATGATTCTCTCTTCCCTCTTTCTGCTTCCCGTTCTGAATCACCATCCGCAGGTTGTGGAATTAGCAAATCTATTATGTGAGCAATAGCAAACTTACAGGAGCCCTTGTCTCCATCTATCTCCCTGTTTGTGTCAGTTCCTTCTGGATGCTTTTAGTCTGTGGTCTTCATTCACTCTTTTTCTGGGGAAGTAAAAGGAGTGGGACAGATTATGAGAACAGCTGGGTCCTCCCAGTTGCTGGGGTGGTTATTTTAAGCTTTGTTTAATGTGTCCAGAGACCCAGATGGCATTTTTAACTAAGCTGCTTTATTAAATCTTGTGATAAAGCATAGTGATGTTTATTGAAAAGGCAGACACGCATCAGCAACATTATGCGTGAAACTTGCTCTAAGAATTTTCTATAAAACATCTGTTCTCTTTGAGCCTTTTGTGAACTCTGGAAGTTTGTTAGTTTCTATACAGACTTGAGGACAAGAAGTTGGAACCCACTTTTGGAGATGTCCAAGCATAGGTATTGGAATCATTAATCCTAACCCTCTCAGTTTTAAGGCCCCGGATACCCTTCTGTTAGACAACAGTAACATGAGCAAGCACTGTAATAACCTTTAAACAAGATTATTTGGAAATAATGGACAAGAAAAATTAGTATAAATTGTTTGGGGATTTTAAAATTAAAGATAAAAAGCTAGGGCTTCAATGACCTGTGCCAGCCTATAGCCTTAACAGTCAATTTGCAAACACTCAAGATTTGGCCAATATGCCTCTACTACTTCTACTTAACACAGTCAAAGGGAAATTTTTAGATTCTTTCATCTGATTTGACTCTCTTAGTTACGAATAAGAGGATATCTAGAATATATATGTGACTTGTTAAAATGAAAATCCACCTTCTCTGAGTCTTCAAATATCTTTCATATCTTACATTTTTTAGTCACATCAACTTTTGAAGTCATGTCCGTAGTTGTATGAAAAGAAAAATTTCAGGAACATTCAACCTCAAAAGTTCTTTTTCTTAGTCTGAAGTCGTAGAAGCATTTGACTTTTACTTTCTCTTTTTAAGTTGGTACTAGTAGGTATTTTGTATAAATATAATATTTAATTATTGCCTTTGTATTCTTTTTCTCTAGTAAACATCCTGGTTTTTAGCTATCAATATGTAGTTTTACATTTAGGGATTTCTAATGGAAAGAGAAAGGAATCTGAAATCAGAGGACGAGAGTTTATTCTACTTGACCAAACACATACACAATACTGGAAGGAGAGTTTTACAAGAAATATTTAATATCTATGACATGTAAAACGTTTTTTGAAATCAAGAAAATTCAAACAATTGAATACAAATATCATCAATAATAACACATGAACAGGTGGCCAACCTTATTAATAACCAGAGAAATATAAATTAAAACAATCCATCAACTTGTAAAAAAGATGAAATTACCCAGAGTTGGTGTAGGTGATGGAAAATTGTCATGTTTGTATACTGTTCATAGAAGTTAAATTGACATAACTTTTTGGTCAGGCAATTTGGAAGTATATATCTAAATTAATAGAGTTGTTTTCTAATAACCTGGGAATCTCTTAATCTAAGAATCTTTACTGTAGATTTTTCTAGAACAAATGTACAAACATCTGTGTACAAGGGTACTCACTGCAGCATTTTGCTAAGGAAAAACTCAGAAAAAATCTATATGTTCAACAGAGAACAGGTACATAATTTATGACACAACTGCACAATATACACCCCTAAAATAAAGGATATAAATTTATATGTAGTATGAAAAAGATGTGAATGATAGCTTGTTGGTGAAAAACAGCAATGACTGGAATATTGTGTGTAACGTAATCCTGCTTTTCTGTATATAATGTAGGCATAGAAAATAGGATTGAAAGGACATACTCTAGTCAACAGTGTATATAGCTTGGGTGGAGGGGGTGTATAATGGGGAAGGAGAGTCCCTTTTCCTATCTATTCCATATACATCTCTGGATTTAAAAGATCATACATGCATACGCATTACCTTCAAAATTAAAATGATAAAGACAAAAGGAGAAGCTTTGGATTTGAATCATGATACTACTGTTTGCAACTTCTATGAACGTGGGGAAGTCGCCTAGCCTCCTGGGGTTTATTTCCTCATTTATAAAAATAGGGAAAGTAATAATACTTGTCTACATATCTTCTAGGGTTGTTGGGAGGATTGAATGTGATAATGGGTTACAGCATTATGAATTATTTATTCATATAACACAATTATTATAAAAATATTTTGCTCTGATTAAAATAAAAGAAGGACGAGATCGTGTGTGTTTTTCAGTCCCAGTAGCTTTACTAACCAGAAAGCGCCTGCTGATGTGGTGATCACAGTTGCTTTGGTGCAGCTTCCTGTTGACTTTTGGCAATTCTCCACGCTGCTAGCTAAGGCTGAGGTGGCGACTGTGGAAGGTGTGATCTCCTCCCCCTCCCAGCACACATTTGTGTGCATACTCACACTCATGCACACACAAACACACACATGCACACTCTATCACAGTACATGAGGTGGCAGCAGCTGCTCCGGCATAGACTTTCACACAACATAAAGGGCTTTTTTGGTGTGGTCTGTGCATTATTTCCTGTTAAGCATGAGCTGAGTCAGTGCCATGCTTTTCCATCTGAAACCTTTCTGAGGCTCAGGCTGTGTTAAGAGCAAACCCTCTCCCCTCCATGCCCACCCCATGGCCCTCTACTGAAGCCAGATCATAATCTGCTCATTTCATGAGGATTTTCAAACCGAATGGACTGGGCCATGTGAGAGATCACTGAAAGGAACAGACCAAGCAGAGGCTAAGAGACTCCACGCTAATCTGCTGAGTCATCTGAAAATGCACAGCTGTGGCAGCTCACGGTGCTTTAAAGTACTTTGGCAGGATGTTTGTTCAGGGGGCCTGTTCCTGCAGCCCTGCTGAATGTTTGATTAGGAGGCATAATCATTTTTTGGACAGGATCTCCCAAATGTAAGGTGATAGATGCTAATGTGGAATATAATACAGAAGATACAGCTTGGATGTCATAAATAACAATAAATGGTTTAATCTTGCTGAGTTGTAAATCTATGATTGCCAGAGGTCTTTAGTTCACTGGAACATAGTATGGGGACAGGGGCACTTAGCAAATAGGCAGTTATGATTTTCCAACCAGACAGAAACTGGTCTGATGAAATTTATCTAAAAAGGCATACACATGTATTTTAATTAATTGTGACAATTACTCAGAGAAAACACATGGCCCTAAAGAGGCTGAGGGTTTTTTTGTTCTACCTATAAATGTATATGTATATTCACCTATATTCTACCTATGTATAAGTAAGAGAATGAGTTTTTGTTTTGGGGATATATATTTATACGTATCTATACAGACAGATATACACATACTTAATTTCTGTGTACCTATTAAGGTGCGGTGACAGATGGAAAGTATTTTTAAGCATTTAGATAGCTTATTCTATAGCATATGTGTGCATATAGTCCCCCCATAAAGCTTTGTCTCTTTTCTGGATATATTTAACAAGAGGCTAGAACAGAGTCCAAAATGTCAGAAATGTTTGAACATTCCATAGAAATGAAGGAGGTGTTTCCAAATGACCTATGTTTCTATGGCAATAAATAGAACTTGTGCTGCGTTGGATGGGTCAGGAGTAAGGAATATAAACAGTGTAAGTATGGCTATTCCAGGCAGAAATCTACCTTGTAAGAACAGCTTTGTGCAGTGAGCTCGACAACATTGATCAGTTAGCAGTCCGGTTCAGTACAACATTGATCAGGTAGCAAGACGGTTCGGCAGTGCCAGTCAGAGACACAGATGGGGACAATCAAAGAAGATGCAGGTCAGGACAAGGATGCAGACATGTACCTGTCACTACCATGGACTTCAGCAGCTTCTTAGTGAGCAGGATTATGATCAAAGAAGAAAGACATCGTTGATATGTAAGCATGTTACAATTAATTTGCTGTTTAGTTACTAGCAAACTACATCCAGTTTTTAGTTTTTAGGTTTTTTTTTCTTTTTTCTTTTTTGAAACAGGTTCTTGTTCTGTCATCCAGTTTGGAGTGCAGTCGTTATCCAAGCTCACTGCAGCCTTAAAATCCTGGGCTCCGTAGATCCTCCCACCTCAGCCTCCCAAGAAGCTGGGACTACAGGTGCACACGACCATGGCCAGCTAATATTTCTAATTTTTTTGTAGAGATGAGGCCTTGCTGTATTGCCCAGGCTGCTCATGAGCTCCTGGCAGTGTAGATATTTCCATGTTTATACAGATGATGGTGTAGTTATTTCCATGTTTATACAGATGAGAGTGTAGATATTTCCATGTTTTTAAAGATGGCGGTGTAGCTATTTCCATGTTTATAGAGATGGCGGTGTAGATATTTCCATGTTTATACAGATAGCGGTGTAGATATTTCCACGTTTTTAAAGATAACGGTGTAGATATTTCCATTTTTATACAGGTAGCGGTGTAGATATTTCCATGTTTACACAGATGGCGGTGTAGATATTTCCATGTTTATTGAGATAGCGGTGTAGACATTTCCATGTTTATACAGATAGTGGTGTAGATATTTCCATGTTTATAGAGATAGCGGTGTAGATATTTCCATATTTATACATATAGCGGTGTAGATATTTCCATGTTTAAAGTGATAGCGGTGTAGGAATTTCCATGTTTATAGTGATAGCGGTGTAGATATTTCCATGTTTATATGGATAGCGGTGTAGATATTTCCATGTTTATACGGATAGCGTTGTTGATATTTTCATGTTTATACAGATAGCGGTGTAGGTATTTCCATGCTAATGCAGATAGCGGTGTAGATATTTCCATGTTTATACAGATGGCTGTGTAGATATTTCCATGTTTATACAGATGGCAGAGTAGATATTTCCATGTTTATGCAGATGGTGGTGTTGATATTTCCGTGTTTACAGAGATAGCGGTGTAGATATTTCCATCTTTGCACAGTTTGCGGTGTAGGTATTTCCATCTTTACACAGATAGTGGTGTAGATATTTCTGAGTTTACAAAGATAGCTGTGTAGATATTTCCATGTTTACACAGATGGCCTTGTAGATATTTCCATGTTTACACAGATAGAGTTGTAGATATTTCCATGTTTATACAGATAGCGGTGTAGGTATTTCCATGTTTATACAGATAGCGGTGTAGATATTTCCATGTTTATAGAGATAGCAATGTAGATATTTCCATGTTTGTACAGATGGCGGTGATGATGTTTCCATCTATACACAGATTGCCGTGTAGGTATTTCCATGTGTATACAGATGGCATTGTAGATGTTTCCATGTTTATACAGATGGTGGTGTAGATATTTCCATGTTTACACAGATGACTGTATAGGTATTTCCATGTTTATACAGATGGCGTTGTACTTATTTCCATGTTTATAGAGATAGCGGTGTAGATATTTCCATATTTATACAGATAACGGTGTAGAAATTTCCATGTTTATACAGATATCGGTGTAAATATATCCATGTTTATACAGATCACGGTGTAGATATTTCCATGTTCATAGAGATAGCGTTGTAGATATTTCCATGTTTGTACAGATAGCGGTGTAGATATTTCCATGTTTATACAGACAGCGGTGTAGATATTTCCATGTTTATACAGATAGCGGTGCAGATATTTCCATGGTTTACAGACGGCGGTGTTGATATTTCCATCTATACACACATGACCGTGTAGGTATTTCCATTTTTATACAGATGGCGGCGCAGATATTTCTATGGATATGTAGATGGCGGTGTAGATATTTCCATGTATATACAGATAGTGGTGTAGTTATTTCCATGTTTATATAGAGAGCGGTGTAGATATTTCCATGTATGTACACATGGCTGTGTAGATATTTCCATGTTTATACAGATGGCAGTGTAGATATTTCCATGTTTATACAGATAACTTTGTAAGTATTTCCATGTTTATACAGATGGCGGTGTAGATATTTCGATGTTTATAGAGATAGCAGTGGAGATATTTCCATGTTTATACAAATAGCGGTGTAGTTATTTCCATGCTCATATAGATAGCGGTGTAGATATTTCCATGCATATACACATGGCTGTGTAGATATTTCCATGTTTATACAGATGGCAGTTTAGATATTTCCATGTTTATACAGATAACTTTGTAAGTATTTCCATGTTTATACAGATGGCGGTGTAGATATTTCGATGTTTATAGAGATAGCAGTGGAAATATTTCCATGTTTATACAGATAGCGGTGTAGATATTTCCATGTTTCTACTGGTCACGGTGTAGAAATTTCCATGTTTATGGAGATGGCGGTGTAGATATTTCCATGTTCACGCAGATAGCGGTGTTGATTTTTCCATGTTTATAGAGATAGCTGTGTGGATATTTCCATGTTTATACAGATAGGGGTGTAGATATTTCCATGTTCATAGAGATGGCGGTGTAGATATTTCCATGTTTATACAGATCACGGTGTAGGTATTTCCTTGTTTATACAGATCGCGGTGTAGATATTTCCATGTTTATACAGATCATGGTGTAGAAATTTCCATGTTTATACAGATCGTGGTGCTGATATTACCATGTTTATAGGGATAGCGGTGCAAATATTTCCACATTTATAGAGATAGCGGTGTAGTTATTAGCATGTTTATACAGATAGCGGTGTAGATATCTCCATGTATAAACAGATGTCTGTGTATATATTTCCATGTTTAAACAGATGGCGGTATAGATATTTCCTTGTTTATACAAATAGCGGTGTAGTTATTTCCATGTTTATACAGATAGCGGTGTAGATATTTCCATGTATATACAGATGGCTGTGTAGATATTTCCATGTTTATACAGATGGCTGTGTAGATATTTCCATGTTTATACAGATGACTTTGTAGGCATTTCCATGTTTTTACAGATGGCGGTGTAGGTATTTCCATGTTTATAGAGACAGCTGTGTAGATATTTCAATGTTTATACAGATAGCGGTGTAGATATTTCAGTGTTTATACAGATCACGGTGTAGATATTTCCATATTTATACAGACAGCAGTGGAGATATTTCCACGTTTATACACATAGCGGTGTACATATTTCCATGTTTATGGAGACAGCGGTGTAGTTATTTCCATGTTTATGCAGATAGCGGTGCAGATATTTCCACGTTTATACAGATGCCTATGCAGATATTTCCATATTTATACAGAGGGCTCTGTAGATATTTCCATGTTCATACAGATGGCAGTGTAGATTTTTCCCTGTTTATACAGATAAAGGTGGAGATATTTCCTTGTTTATACAGATCGTGGTGTAGATATTGCTATGTTTATAAAGAGAGCCGTGTAGATGTTTCCATGTTTATACAGGTAGCAGTGTACTTATATCCATGTTTATACAGATCGTTGTGTAGATATTTCCATTTTCCTCAGATGGCAGTTTAGATATTTCCATGTTTATATAGATGGCGGTGAAGAAATTTCCATGTTTATACAGACAGCGGTGTAGATATTTCCATGTTCATTCAGAAGGCGGTGTAGATATTTCCATGTTTACAGAGATGGCGGTATAGATATTTCTATGTTTATAGAGATAGCGGTGTAGGTATTTCCATGTGTATAGAGACAGTGGTGTAGGTTTTTCCATGGTTATAGAGATAGTGGTGTAGATATTTCCATGTTTATTCAGATAGCATAGAACTTATTTCCATGTTTATACAGATGGCGGTGTAGATAGTTTCATGTTTATGGAGATGGCCGTGTAGATATTTTCACGTTTATAGAGATGGCGGTGTAGATATTTCCATGTTTATAGAGATAGCGGTGTAGATATTTCCATGTTTATACAGATGGCGGTGTAGATATTTCCATGCTTATACAGATGGCAGTGTAGGTATATCCATGTTTATACAGATAGCGGTGGAGATATTTCCATATTTATAAAGATAGCATTGTAGATATTTCCATGTTTATACAGATAACGGTGTAGATATATCCATGTTTATACAGATAGCGGTGTAGATATTTCCATGTTTATACAGATAGTGGTGTTGGTATTTCCATGTTTATACAACTAGCATTGTAGATATTTCCATGTTTATACAGCTTGCGGTGTTGTTATTTCCATCTTTATAGAGATGGCAGTGTAGATAATTCCATGTTTTTACAGATAGCGGTGTAGATACTTCCGTGTTTACACAGATGGTGGTGTAGATATTTCCGTGTTTATGGAGATCACAGTGCAGATATTTTCAGGTTTATAGAGATGGCGGTGTAGATATTTCCACGTATATAGAGATGGTGGTGTAGATATTTCCATGTTTATAGAGGTAGCGGTGTAGGTATTTCCGTGTTTATAGAGATGGCGGTGAGGATATTTCCATGTCAATGCAGATGGCTGTGTAGATATTTCCATGTGCATACAGATGGCAGTGTAGATATTTCCATGTTTAAGCAGATGGTGGTGTCGATATTTCCATGTTTATAGAGATGATTGTGTAGATATTTCCATGTTTATACAGATGGTAGTGTAGGTATTTCCATGTTTATAGAGATAGCGGTGTAGATATTTCCATGTTTATACAGATAGCGGTGTAGTTATTTCCATGGTTATAGAGATAGCGGTGCAGATTTTTCCATATTTATACAGATAGCTTTGTAGATATTTCTATGTTTATACAGATCATGGTGTAGATATTTCCATGTTTATAGAGTTGGCGGTTTAGGTATTTCCATGTTTATACAGATACCGGTGTAGATATTACCATGTTTACACAGATAACGGTTTAGATATTTCCATCTTTGAACAGATTGCGGAGTGGATATTTCCATGTTTATTCAGATAGCGTTGTAAATATTTCCATGTTTACACAGATAGCTCTGTAGACATTTCCATGTTTACACAGATAGCATTATAGATATTTCCATGTTTATAGAGATAGTGGTTTAGGTATTTCCATGTTTATACAGATAGCTTTGTTGTTATTTCCATGTTTATACAGATATCGGTGTACGTTGTTCCATGTTTATGGAGATGGCGGTGTAGATATTTTCATGTTTATAGAGATGGTGGTGTAGATATTTCCATTTTTATAGAGATGACTGTGAAGATATTTCCATGTTTATACAGATGGCGGTGTAGATATTTCCATGTTTATACAGATAGCGGTGGAGATATTTCCTTGTTTATAGAGATCGTGTTGTAGATGTTTCTATGTTTATACAGAGAGCCGTGTAGATATTTCCATGTTTATACAGGTAGCGGTGTTCATATTTCCATGTTTATACAGATCGTGGTGTAGATATTTCCATTTTCCTCAAATGGCAGTTTAGATATTTCCATGTTTATACTGATGGCGGTGTAGATATTTCCATGTTCATTCAGGAGGCGGTATAGTTATTTCCATATTTACAGAGATGGCGGTGTTGATATTTCTATGTTCATAGAGATAGCGGTGTAAATATTTCCATGTGTATAGAGATGGTTGTGTAGGTATTTCCATGTTTATAATGACAGTGGTGTAGATATTTCCATGTTTATTCAGATAATGGTGTAGGTATTCCCATGTTTATACAGATGTCGGTGTAGATAGTTCCATGTTTATGGAGATAGTTGTGTAGATATTTCCATATTTATACAGATAGCGGAGTAGATATTTCCATGTTTATACAGATAGTGGTGTAGATATTTCCATGTTTATACAGATAGCTGTGTAGATATATCCATGTTTTTACAGATTGTGGTGTGGATATTTCCATGTTGATACAGATGGCGGTTTAGATATTTCCATGTTTATACGGATAGCGGTGTTATTTCCATGTTTATTGGGACAGCTTTGTAGATATTTCCATGTTTGTGCAGATAGCGGTGTAAGTATTTCCATGTTTATACAGATAGCGGTGTAGATATTTCCAAGTTTATACAGATAGCGGTGTAGATATTTCCACGTTTATACAGATAGCGTAGATATTTCCACATTTATACAGATAGCGGTGTAGATATTTCCACGTTTATACATATAGCGGTGGAGATATTTCCACGTTTATACAGATAGCGTAGATATTTCCACATTTATACAGATAGCGGTGTAGATATTTCCACGTTTATACAGATAGCGGTGGAGATATTTCCACGTTTATACAGATAGTGGTGTAGATATTTCCATCTTTATACAGATAGCGGAGTAGATATTTCCATGTTTACACAGATCGCGGTGTAGATATTTCCATGTTTACACAGATAGTGTTGCAGATATTTCCATGTTTGTACAGATAGCCGTGTAGATATTTCCGCGTTTATACAGATGGCGGTGTAGATATTTCCATGTTTATGCAGATGGCGGTGTAGATATTTCCATGTTTATAGAGATGCCTGTGCAGATATTTCCATGTTTATACAGATGGCAGTGTAGATATTTCCATGTTTATGCAGATGGTGGTGTTGATATTTCCATGTTTACAGAGATAGCGGTGTAGATATTTCCATCTTTGCACAGATTGCGGTGTAGGTATTTCCATCTTTACACAGATATTGGTGTAGATAATTCCCAGTTTACACAGATAGCTGTGTAGATATTTCCATGTTTACACAGACAGCGTTGTAGATATTTCCATGTTTACACAGATAGCGTTGTAGATATTTCCATGTTCATACAGATAGTGGTGTAGGTATTTCCATGTTTTTACAGATAGCGGTGTAGACATTTCCATATTTATAGAGATAGCGGTGGAGATATTTCCATGTTTATAGAGATAGCGATGTAGTTATTTCCATTTTTATTCAGATAGCGATGTAGATATTTCCATGTTTATAGAGATAGCGGTGTCGATATTTCCATGTTTATAAAGATGGCTGTGTAGATGTTTCCATGTGTATAGAAATGGCAGTCTTGATATTTCCATGTTTATAGAGACGGTGGTGTAGATATTTCCATGTTTATACAGATGACTTTGTAGATATTTGGATGTTTATACAGATGGCGGTGTAGATACTTCCATCTTTATAGAGATAGCGGTGTAGATATTACCATGTTTATACAGATAGCGGTGTAGATATTTCCACGTTTATAGAGATAGCGGTGTAGATGTTTCCATGTTTATAGAGATAACGGTGTAGATATTTCCATGTTTATACAGATAGCGATACAGAATTTCAATGTTTATACAGATAGCGATGTAGATATTTCCATGTTTACAGATATAACGGTGCAGACACTTCCATGTTTACACAGATAGCGTTGCAGTTATTTCCATGTTTATACAGATGGCGGTGTAGATTTTTCCATGTTTAGGCAGAAGGCGGAGAGGATATTTCCATGGTTATGCAGATGGCGGTGTAGATATTTCCAAGTTTATAGACATGGTGGTATAGATGTTTCCATGTTTATAGTGATGGCGGTGTAGATATTTCCATGTTTATAGAGATAGTGGTGTAGGTATTTCGATGTTTATAGTGATAGTGGTGTAGATATTTCCATGTTGAAACAGATAGCGGTGTAGATATTTCCATCTTTAAGTGGATAGCGTTGTTGATATTTCCATGTTTACAGGGATTGTGGTGTAGATGTTTCCATATTTATAGAAATAGCGATTTAGGTATTTCCATGTTTATGCAGATGGCAGTATAGATATTTCCATGTGTATACAGATGGTGTTGTAGACATTTCCATGTTTATACAGATGACGGTGTCGGTATTTCTGTTTATACAGAAGTCGGTGTAGATATTTTCATGTTCATAGAGATAGAGGTGTAGATATTTCCATGTTTATACAGATAGCGGTGTTGACATTTCCATGTTTATAGAGATAGCGGTGTAGATATTTCCATATTTATACAGATAGCGGTATAGATATTTCCATGTTTATACAGATAGCGGTGTAGACATTTCCATATTTATACAGATAGCGGTATAGATATTTCCATGTCTACAGAGATGGCGGTGTAGGTATTTCCATGTTTGTAGAGATAGTGGTGTAGATATTTCCATGTTTATACAGATAGTGGTGTAGGTATTTCCATGTTTATACAGATAGCGGTGTTGGTATTTCCATGTTTATACAAATAGCGGTGTAGATATTTCTATCTTTATGCAGCTCGCGGTATAGATATTTCCATCTTTATTCAGACGGCAGTGTAGATATTTCCATGTTTATACAGATAGCGGTGTAGATATTTCCATGTTTATACAGATGGCGCTGTAGATAGTTCCATGTTTATGGAGATGGCGGTGTAAATATTTTCATGCTTATTGAGATGGCGGTGTAGACATTTCCATGTTTATAGACATTGCCAGGTAGATATTTCCAGGTTTATAGAGATAGCGATGTAGGTATTTCCATATTTATAGAGATAGCAGTGTAGATATTTCCATGTTTATACAGATGGCTGTGTAGATTTTTCCATGTTTATACACATGGCAGTGTAGATATTTCCATGTTTATAGAGATTGTGGTGTAGATATTTCCATGTTTATACACATGACTGTGTAGATATTTGTAGGTTTATACAGATGGCGGTGTAGATATTTCCATGTTTATAGAGATAACGGTGAGGAATTTCCATGTTTATACAGACAGTGTTGTAGATATTTCCATGTTTACTGAGATAGCGGTTTAGATATTTCCATATTTACAGAGAAGTCAGTATAGATATTTCCATGTTTATTCAGATAGCAGTGTATATATTTCCATATTTATACAGATAGCGGTGTAGATATTTCCATTTTTATACAGATAGCGGTGTAGATATTTAGATGTTTACAGAGATAGTGGTGTAGTTATTTCCATCTTTGCACTGATTGCGGTGTTGATATTTACATCTTTACACAGATAGCGGTGTAGATATTTCCAAGCTTACACAGATAGGTGTGTAGATATTTCCATGTTTACACAGATAGCGGTGTAGATATTTCCTAGTTTACACAGATAGCTGTGTAGATATTTCCATGTTTACACAGATAGTGTTGTAGATATTTCCATGTTTACACAGATAGTGATGCAGATATTTCCTAATTTACAGAGATAGCGGTGTAGATATTTCCATGTTCATACAGATAGCGGTTTAGATATTGCCATGTTTATAGAGATGGCGATGTAGGAATTTCCATGTTTATAGAGATAGTGGTGTAGATATTTCCATGTTTATACAGATAGCGGTGTAGATATTTGCAAGTTTATACAGATAGCGGTGTTGTTATTTCCATGATTATACACATAGTGGTGTAGATATTTCCATGTGTATACAGCTCGCATTGTAGATATTTCCATCTTTATACAGATGGCAGTGTAGATATTTCCATGTTTATACAGATAGTGGTGTAGATATTTCCATGTTCATACAGAAGACTGTGTTGTTATTTCCATGTTTATACAGATGGTGGTTTAGATATTTCCATGTTTATACGGATAGCGGTGTTGATATTTCCATGTTTATTGGGACAGCGCTGTAGATATTTCCATGTTTGAACAGATAGCGATGTAAGTATTTCCATGTTTATACAGATAGAAGTGTAGATATTCCCAGGTTTATACAGATAGCGGTGTAGATATTACCACGTTTATACAGACAGCGGTGGAGATATTTCCACGGTTATACTGATATCGATGTAGATATTTCCACGTTTATACAGATAGCATAGATATTTCCACGTTTATACAGATAGCGGTGTAGATATTTCCACGTTTATACAGATAGCGGTGTAGATATTTCCACGTTTATACAGATAGCGGTGTAGATATTTCCACGTTTATACAGATAGCGGTGTAGATAGTTCCATCTTTATTCAAATAGCGGAGTAGATATTTCCATGATTACACAGATGGCGGTGTAGATATTTCCATGTTTACACAGATAGTGTTGCAGATATTTCCATGTTTATACAGATGGCGGTGTAGATATTTTCATGTTTATGCAGATGGCGGTGTAGATATTTCCATGTTTATGCAAATGGCGGTGTAGATATTTCCTTGTTTATAGAGATGTCGGTGTAGATATTTCAATGTTTATAGAGATAGCGGTGTAGATAATTACAAGTTTATAGAGATAGAGTTGTAGGTATTTCCACGTTTATAGAGATAGCGGTGTAGATATTTCCATGTTTATATGGATAGCGGTGTTGATATTTCCATGTTTATTGGGATAACTGTGTAGGTAATTCCATGTTTATACAGATAGCGGTGTAGGTATTTCCATGTTTATACAGATAGCGGTGGAGATATTTCCATGTTTATACAGATGGCTGTGTAGATATTTCCGTGTTTATACAGACGGCATTATAGATATTTGCATGTTTATACTGATGGTGATGCAGATATTTCCATGTTTATACAGATGACTGTTTTGGTATTTCCATGTTTATACAGATATCGGTGTAGATATTTTCATGTTTATAGAGATGGCAGTATAGATATTTACATGTTTATACAGATAGCGGTGTAGACATTTCCATGTTTATAGAGATAGCGGTGTAGATATTTCCATATTTATACAGATAGTGGTGTAGATATTTCCATGTTTATACAGATGGCTGTGTAGATATTTCCATGTGTATACAGACGGCAGTGTAGATATTTCCATGTTTATAGAGATGGTGGTGTAGATATTTCCATGTTTATACAGATGACAGTGTAGATATTTGTATGTTTATACAGATAGCGGTGTGGATATTCCTATCTTTATAAAGATAGCGGTGTAGATATTTCCATGTTTACAGAGATAGCGGTGTAGATGTTTCCATCCTTGCACAGATTGTGGTGTAGATATTTCCATCCTTACGCAGATTGCGGTGTAGATATTTCCAAGTATACACAGATAGCTTTGTAGATATTTCCATGTTTACACAGATAGTTTTGCAGATATTTCCATGTTTATACAGATAGCGGAGTAGTTATTTCCATGTTTATACAGGCAGCGGTATAGATAATTCCATGTTTATACAGGTAGCGGTGTTCGCATTTCCATGTTTATACAGATAGCGTTGTAGATATTTCCAAATTTATACAGGTAGCGGTGAAGATATTTCCATGTTTATACAGATCGTGGTGTATATATTTCCATCTTTCGGCAGATGGCAGTGTAGATATTTTCATGTTTATATAGATGGCTGTGTAGATATTTCCAAGTTTATAAAGATAGCGGTGTACATATTTCCATGTTCTTGAAGATGGCGGTGTGGATATTTCCATGTTTATAGAGATGGCGGTGTAGATATTTCTATGTTTACAGAGATAGCCGTGTAGATATTTTCATGTGTATAGAGATGGCGGTGTAGTTATTTCCATGTTTACAGAGATAGTGGTGAAGATATTTCCATGTTTATACAGATAGCAGTGTGTATATTTCCATGTTTATACGGATAGCGGTGTTGGTATTTCCATGTTTATACAGATAGCGGTGTAGATATTTCCATGTTTATTCAGATAGCGGTGTAGATATTTCCATGTTTACAGAGATAGCGGTGTAGATATTTCCATCTTTGCACGGATTGCGGTGTAGATATTTCCATCTTTACACATATAGCTCTGTAGATATTTCCAAGTTTACACAGATAGCTTCGTAGATATTTCCATGTTTACAGAGATAGCATTGTAGATAATTCCATGTTTATACAGATAGCGGTGTAGGTATTTCCATGTTTATACAGATAGCGGTGTTGGTATTTCCATGTTTATACAGATAGCGGTGTAGTTATTTCCATGTTTATAGAGCTCCCGGTGTAGATATTTCCATCTTTATACAGATGGCAGTGTAGATATTTCCATGTTTATACAGATAGTGGTGTAGACATTTCCATGTTTACACAGATGAAGGTGTAGATAGTTCCATGTTACTGGAGATAGCGGTGTCCAGATTTTAATGCTTATAGAGATGGCGGTGTAGATATTTCCATGTTTATAGAGATGGCGGTGTGGATATTTCCATGTTTATACAGATGGCTGTGCAGATATTTCCATGTTTATACAGATGGCAGTGTAGTTATTTCCATGTTTATAGAGATGGTGGTGTAGATATTTCCATGTTTATGTAGATGATTCTGTAGCTGTTTGCATGTTTATACAGATGGCGGTGTAGATATTTCCATGTTTATAGAGATTGCGGTGTAGATATTTCCATGTTTATAGAGATTGCGGTGTAGATACTTCCATGTTTATAGAGATAACCGTGTAGGTATTTCCATGTTTATAGAGATAGCGGAGTAGATATTTCCATGTTTATAAAGATTGCGGTGTAGATATTTCCATTGTTATAGAGATAGCGTTGTTCATATTTCCATATTCATACACATAGCGGTGTAGATATTTCCATGTTTATACAGATGGTGGTGTAGGTATTTCCTTGTTTATACAGATAGCGGTGTAGATATTTCCATATTTATGCAGGTAGCGGTGTAGTTATTTCCATGTTTACAGAGATAGCGGTGTAGATATTTCCATCTTTGCAGCGATTTCGGTGTAGATATTTCCATCTTTACACAAATAGCTGTGTAGATATTTCCATGTTTATAGAGACAGCGGTGTAGATATTTCCATGTTTATACAGATGGCTGTGTAGATATTTCCATGTGTATACAGATGGCATTGTAGGTATTTCCATGTTTATAGAGATGGTGGTGTAGATATTTCCATGTTTATACAGATGGCGGTGCAGATATTTTCATGTTTATAGAGATGGCATTGTAGTTATTTCCATGTTTATAGAGATCGCGGTGTAGATATTTCCATGTTTATAAAGATAGCGGTGTAGATATATCCATGTTTATACAGATAGCGGTGTTGTTATTTTCATGTTTATACAGATAGCTGTGTAGATAATTCCATCTTAATGCAGCTCGTGGCACAGATATTTCCATGTTTATACAGATAGCAGTGTAGATACTTCCATGTTTATACAGATAGTGGTGTATATATTTCCATGTTTATACAGATGGCGGTGTAGATAGTTTCGTGTTTCTGTAGACGGCGGTGTAGATATTTTCATGTTTATAGAGATGGCGTTGTAGTTATTTCCATGTTTATAGAGATTGCGGTGTAGATATTTCCATGTTTATAGAGATAGCGGTGTAGGTATTTCCATATTTATAGAGATAGCGGTGTAGATATTTCCATGTTTATACAGATGGCTGTGTAGATATTTCCATGTTTATACAGATGGCATTGTAGGTATTTCCATGTTTATAGAGATGGTGGTGTAGATATTTCCAAGTTTATAAAGATAGCGGTGTAGATATATCCATGTTTATAGAGATAGCGGTGTAGGTATTTCCATGTTTATAGAGATAGTGGTGAAGATATTTCCATGTTTATACAGGTGGCTGTGTACATATTTCCATGTTTATACAGATAGTGGTGTAGATATTTAAATGTGTGTACAGATGGCGGTCTAGATATTTCCATGTGTATACAGATGTCAGTGTAGATATTTCCATGTTTATACAGATGGTGGTGTAGATATTTCCATGTTTATACAGCTCGCGGTGTAGGTATTTCCATCTTTATAGAGATACAAGTGTAGATATTTCCATGTTTATACAGATAGCGGTGGAGATATTTCCACGTTTTACAGATAGCGCTGTAGATATATCCATGTTTTTACAGATAGTGTTGCAGATATTTCCATGTTTACGGAGATAGCAGTGTACATGTTTCCATCTTTGCACAGATTGCGGTGTGGATATTTCCATCTTTACACAGATAGCTGTGTAGATATTTCCAAGTTTACATAGATAGCTTTGTAGATATTTCCATGTTTACACAGATAGCGTTGTAGATATTTCCATGTTTATAGAAAAACCGGTGTAGATATTTCCATGTTTAAACAGATAGCGGTGTTGTTATTTCCATGTTTATACAGATAGCTGTGTAGATAATTCCAACTTAATGCAGCTCGTGGCGTAGATATTCCCATGTTTATACAGATATCAGTGCAGATACTCCCATGTTTATACAGATAGTGGTGTATATATTTCCATGTTTATACAGATGGCGGTGTAGATAGTTCCATGTTTCTGTAGATGGCGGTGTAGATATTGTCATGTTTATAGAGATGGCGTTGTAGTTTTTTCCATGTTTATAGAGATTGCGGTGTAGATATTTCCATGTTTATAGAGATAGCGGTGTAGCTATTTCCATATTTATAGAGATAGCGGTGTAGATATTTCCATGTTTATACAGATGGCTGTGTAGAAACTTCCATGTGTATACAGATGGCACTGTAGGTATTTCCATGTTTATGGAGATGGTGGTGTAGATATTTCCATGTTTATACAGATGGCGGTGCAGATATTGTCATGTTTATAGAGATGGCATTGTAGTTATTTCCATGTTTATAGAGATTGCGGTGTAGATATTTCCATGTTTATAAAGATAGCGGTGTAGATATTTCCATGTTTATATAGATAGCGGTGTAGATATTTCCATGATTATACAGATGGCAGTGTAGCTATTTCCATGTTTATACACATGGCAGTGTAGATATTTCCATGTTTATACAGATAGCGGTGGAGATATTTCCAAGTTTACAGAGATAGCGTTGTAGATATTTCCATCTTTGCACAGATTGCAGTGTAGATATTTCCATCTTTACAGAGATAGCTTTGTAGATATTTCCAAGTTTACACAGATAGCTGTGTAGGTATTTCCATGATTACACAGATAGCATTTTAGATATTTTCTAGTTTATACAGGTACCGGTGTCGATATTTCCATGTTTATACAGATAGCGGTGTTGGTATTTCCATGTGTATACAGATAGAGGTATAGATATTCCATGTTTATACAGCTCGTTGTGTAGATATTTCCATGTTTATACAGATGGTAGTGTAGACATTACCATGATTATACAGATAGTGGTGTAGATATTTCGATGTTTATATAGATGGCGGTGTAGGTAGTTCCATATTTCTGGAGACGGCCGTGAAGATATTTTCATGTTTATAGAAATGGGGATGTAGATATTTCCATGTTTATAGAGATTGCGGTGTAGATATTCCCATGTTTACACAGATGGCTGTGTAGGTATTTCCATGTGTATACAGATGGCAGTGTAGATATTTCCATGTATATAGAGATGGTGGGGTAGATATTTCCAAGTTTATACAGGTGAATGTGTAGATATTTGCATGTTAATACAGATGGCGGTGTATATATTTCCATGTTTATAGAGATAGCGGTGTAGGTATTTCCATGTTTTACAGATAGCCATGTAGATATTTCCAGATTTATACAGGTAGCAGTGTAGATATTTCCATGTTTATACAGATCGTGGTGTAGATATTTCCATCTTTCCACAGATGGCATTGTAGATATTTCCATGCTTATACAGATGGCGGTGTAGATATTTCCATGTTTACAGAGATAGCGGTGTAGATATTTCCATGTGTATAGAGATGGCTGTTTAGGTATTTCCATGTTTATACAGATAGCGGTGTAGATATTTCCACGTTTTACAGATAGCGCTGTAGATATATCCATGTTTATACAGATAGCGGTGTAGATAGTTCCATGTTTATTCAGCTCGCGGTGTAGTTATTTCCATCTTTACACAGATGGCAGTGTACATATTTCCATGTTTATACAGATAGTGGTGTAGATATTTCCATGTTTATAGAGATAGCGGTGAAGGTATTTCCATGTTTATAGAGTTAGCGGAGTAGATATTTCCATGTTTACACAGATGGTTGTGTAGGTATTTCCATGGGTATAGAGATGGCAGTGTATATATTTCCATGCTTATAGAGATGGTGGTGTAGATATTTCCATGTTTATACCGGTGAATGTGTAGATATTTGCATGTTTATACAGATGTCAGTGTAGATATTTCCAAGTTTATAGCGATAGCAGTGTAGGTATTTCCATGTTTATAAAGATAGCGGTGTAGATATTTCCATGTTTATAGAGATAGCGGTGTTGTTATTTCCATGTGTATACAGATAGCGTTGTAGATATTTCCAAGTTTATACAGATAGCGGTGAAGATATTGCCATGTTTATACAGATAGTCGTGTAGAAATTTCCATGTTTTTACAGATGGCGGTGTAGATAGTTCCATGTTTCTGGAGATGGAGGTGCAGATATTTTCATGTTTATGGAGATGGCGGTGTAGGTATTTCCATGTTTATACAGATGACTGTGTAGATATTTGCATGTTTATACAGATGGCGGTGTAGATATTTCCGTGTTTAAACAGATGGTGGTGTAGATATTTCCTTGTTTATACAGATAGCGGTTTAGATATTTCCATGTTTATTCAGATAGCGGTGTAGATATTTCCATGTTTACAGAGATAGCGGTGTAGGTATTTCCATCTTTGCACAAATTGCAGTGTAGATATTTCTGTCTTTACGCAGATAGCTGTGTAGATATTTCCAAGTTTACACTGATAGCTGTGTAGGTATTTCCATGTTTAAACAGATAGTGTTGTAGATACTTCCATGTTTATACAGATGGCTGTGTAGATATTTCCATGTTTTTAGAGATGGTGTTGTATATATTTCCATCTTTATACTGATGACTGAATAGATATTTGCATGTCTATGCAGATGGCGATGTTGTTATTTCCATGTTTATAGAGATAACAGTGTAGGTATTTCCATGTTTATAAAGATAGCGGTGTAGATATTTCCATGTTTACAGAGATAGCGGTGTAGATATTTCCATATTTATACAGTTAGCGGTATAGATATTTCCATGTTTATACAGATCGCAGTGTAGGTATTTCCATCTTTCCACCGATGGCAGTGTAGATATTTCCATGTTTGTACAGATGGCGTTGTAGATATTTCCATGTTTATACAGATAGCGTTGTAGATATTTCCATGTTCATGCAGATGGCAGTGTAGATATTTCCATATTTATAGAGATGGTGGTGTAGATATTTCTATGTTTATAGAGATAGCGGTGTAGATATTTCCATGTGTATAGAGATGGCGGTGCAGGTATCTCCATGTTTATAGAGATAGTGGTGAAGATATTTCCATGTTTATACAGATAGCGGTGTAGATATTTCCGTGTTTATACAGATAGCGTTGGTATTTCCCTGTTTACACAGATAGCGGTGTTAGTATTTCCATGTTTATAGAGATAGCGGTGTAGACATTTCCATATATGTAGAGATAGCGTTGTAGGTATTTCCATGTTTATAGGGATAGCAGAGTAAATAATTCCATGTTTACACAGACGGCTTTGTAGGTATTTCCATGGGTACACAGATGGCAGTGTAGATATTTCCATGTTTATAGAGATGGTTTTGAAGGTATTTCCATGTTTATACAGATGGCGGTGTAGATAGTTCCATGTTTCTGGAGATGGTGGTGTAGATATTTTCATATTTATAGAGATAGAGCTCTAGATATTTCCATGTTTATAGAGATTGCGATGTAGATATTTCCATGTATATAGAGATAGCGGTGTAGGTATTTCCATGTTTATAGGGATAGAGGTGTCGATATTTCCATGTTTATACAGATGGCTGTGTAGATATTTCCATGTGTATTCAGATGTCAGTGTAGATATTTCCATGTTTATAGAGATGATGGTGTAGATATTTCCATGTTTATACAGATGACTGGGTAGATATTTTCATGTTTATACAGATGGCGGTGTAGATATTTCCATGTTTATAGAGATAGCGGTGTAGATATTTCCATGTTTATACAGATAGCGGTGTAAATATTTCCATGTTTATGCAGATAGCGGTGTAGATATTTCCAGGTTTATACAGATAGTGGTGGAGATATTTCCTTGTTTATACAGATCTTGGTGTGGATATTTCCATGTTTATACAGATAGCGGTGTAGATATTTCCATAATTATACAGGTAGCGGTGTAGTTATTTCCATGTTTATACAGATCGCGGTGTAGATATTTCCATCTTTCCACAGATGGCTGTGTAGATATTTCCATGTTTATACAGATGGCAGTGTAGATATTTCCATGTTTATAGATATAGTGGTGTAGATATTTCCATGTTTATACAGATGACTGGGTAGATATTTTCATGTTTATACAGACTGCGGTGTAGATATTTCTTTGTTTATAGAGATAGCGTTGTAGATATTTGCATGTGCATAGAGATGGCGGTGTAGGTATTTCCATGTTTATATAGATATTGGTGAAGGTATTTCCATGTTTATACAGATAGCAGTGTAGATATTTCCATGTTTATACAGATAGCGGTGTTGGTATTTCCATGTTTATACAGAGACCGTTGTAGATATTTCCATGTTTATACAGTTCGCAGTGTAGATATTTCCATCTTTATACAGATGGCAGTGAAGATATTTCCATGTTTATACAGATGGCGGTGAAGATAGTTCCATGTTTCAGGACATGACTGTGTAGATACTTCCATGTTTATAGAGATTGCGGTGTAGATATTTCCATTGTTATAGAGATAGCGGTGTAGGTATTTCCATGTTTATAGACATAGCGCTGTAGTTATTTCCATGTTTATACAGATGGCTGTGTAGTTATTTCCATGTGTATACAGATGGCAAGGTAGAGATTTCCATGTTTATAGCGATGGTAGTGTGGATATTTCCTTGTTTATACAGATGACTGTGTAGATATTTGCATGTTTATACAGATGGAAGTGTAGATATTTCCATGTTTATAGAGATAACGTTGTAGATATTTTCATGTTTATAAATTTAGCGGTGTAGAAATTTCCATGTTTATAGAGATAGAGTTTTACATATTTCCATATTTATACAGATAAATGTGTAGATATTTCCATGTTTATACAGATGGCGGTGTAGATATTTCCATGTTTACACAGATGGCGATGTAGATATTTCGTCGTTTATACAGATGGCGGTTTAGATATTTCCATGTTTATACAGATGGCCTTGTAGATATTTCTATGTTTACAGAGATATCGGTGCAGATATTTCCATGTTTATACAGATAGCGGTGTGGCTTTTTCCATGTTTATACAGATAGTGATGTAGATATTTCCACGTTTATAGAGATGGCGGGGTAGATATTTCCATGTTTATAGAGATAGCGGTTTAGATATTGCCATATTTATAAAGATAGCGGTGTAGCTATTTCCATGTTTACAGAGATATCGGAGTAGACTTTTCTATGTTTATACAGACGGCAGTGTAGGTATTTCCATGAGTATACAGATGGCAGTGTAGATATTTCCATGTTTATAGAGATGGTGTTGTAGTTATTTCCATGTTTATACAGATGACTGTGTAGATATTTGCATGTTTATACAGATGGCGGTGTATATATTTCAATGTTTATAGAGATAGAGGTGTAGGTATTTCCATGTTTATACAGATAGAGGTGTAGATATTTCCAGGTTTATTCACATAGCGGTGTAGATATTTCCATGTTTATACAGATAGTGGTGGAGTTATTTCCTTGGTTATACAGATCGTGGTGTATATGTTTCCATGTTCATACATATCGCGGTGTGGATATTTCCATCTTTCCACAGATGGCAGTGTAGATATTTCCATGTTTATACAGATGGCTGTGTAGATATTTCCATGGTCATGCAGGTGGCGTTGTAGATATTTCCATGTTTATAGAGATGGTGGTGTAGATATTTCTATGTTTATACAGATAGCGGTGTAGATATTTCCATGTGTATAGAGATGGTGGTGTAGGTATTTCCAAGTTTATACAGATGATGGTGTAGATATTTCCTTGTTTATACAGATAGCGGTGTAGATATTTCCATGTTGATACAGATAGCGGTGAAGATATATCCATGTTTACAGAGATAGCGGTGTAGATATTTCCATCTTTGCACACTTTGCGGTGTAGATATTAACATCTTTACCAAGATAGCTGTGTAGATATTTCCAAGTTTACATAGATAGCTGTGTAGATATTTCCATGTTTACAGAGATATCGTTGTAGATATTTCCATGTCTATACAGATAGCGTTGTAGGTATTTCCATGTTTATACAGATAGCTGTGTAGGTATTTCCATGTTTATACAGATAGCGGTGTAGATATTTCCACGTTTATGCAGATAGCGGTGGAGGTATTTCACGTTTATACAGATACCGATGTAGATATTTCCACATTTATACAGATAGCGTTCTAGATATTTAAACGTTTATACATTCAGCGGTGTAGATATTTCCACGTTTATACAGATAGCGGTGTAGATATTTCCACGTTTTATAGATAGCAGGGTGGATATTTCCATGTTTACAACGATAGCATTGCAGATATTTCAATGTTTATACAGATAGCGGTGTAGTTATTTCCATGTTTATACAGATGGCAGTGTAGATATTTCCATGTTTATGCAGATGGCGGTGTAGACATTTCCATGTTTATGCAGATGGCGGTGTAGATATTTCAAAATTTATAGAGATGGCAGTGTAGATATTTCTCTGTTTATAGAGATAGCGGTGTACATATTTTCATGTGTATAGAGATGGCGGTGGGGATATTTCCATGTTTATAGAGATAGTGGTGAAGATATTTCCATGTTTATACAGGTGGCTGTGTACATATTTCCATGTTTATACAGATAGTGGTGTAGATATTTAAATGTGTGTACAGATGGCGGTCTAGATATTTCCATGTGTATACAGATGTCAGTGTAGATATTTCCATGTTTATACAGATGGTGGTGTAGATATTTCCATGTTTATACAGCTCGCGGTGTAGGTATTTCCATCTTTATAGAGATACAAGTGTAGATATTTCCATGTTTATACAGATAGCGGTGGAGATATTTCCACGTTTTACAGATAGCGCTGTAGATATATCCATGTTTTTACAGATAGTGTTGCAGATATTTCCATGTTTACGGAGATAGCAGTGTACATGTTTCCATCTTTGCACAGATTGCGGTGTGGATATTTCCATCTTTACACAGATAGCTGTGTAGATATTTCCAAGTTTACATAGATAGCTTTGTAGATATTTCCATGTTTACACAGATAGCGTTGTAGATATTTCCATGTTTATAGAAAAACCGGTGTAGATATTTCCATGTTTAAACAGATAGCGGTGTTGTTATTTCCATGTTTATACAGATAGCTGTGTAGATAATTCCAACTTAATGCAGCTCGTGGCGTAGATATTCCCATGTTTATACAGATATCAGTGCAGATACTCCCATGTTTATACAGATAGTGGTGTATATATTTCCATGTTTATACAGATGGCGGTGTAGATAGTTCCATGTTTCTGTAGATGGCGGTGTAGATATTGTCATGTTTATAGAGATGGCGTTGTAGTTTTTTCCATGTTTATAGAGATTGCGGTGTAGATATTTCCATGTTTATAGAGATAGCGGTGTAGCTATTTCCATATTTATAGAGATAGCGGTGTAGATATTTCCATGTTTATACAGATGGCTGTGTAGAAACTTCCATGTGTATACAGATGGCACTGTAGGTATTTCCATGTTTATGGAGATGGTGGTGTAGATATTTCCATGTTTATACAGATGGCGGTGCAGATATTGTCATGTTTATAGAGATGGCATTGTAGTTATTTCCATGTTTATAGAGATTGCGGTGTAGATATTTCCATGTTTATAAAGATAGCGGTGTAGATATTTCCATGTTTATATAGATAGCGGTGTAGATATTTCCATGATTATACAGATGGCAGTGTAGCTATTTCCATGTTTATACACATGGCAGTGTAGATATTTCCATGTTTATACAGATAGCGGTGGAGATATTTCCAAGTTTACAGAGATAGCGTTGTAGATATTTCCATCTTTGCACAGATTGCAGTGTAGATATTTCCATCTTTACAGAGATAGCTTTGTAGATATTTCCAAGTTTACACAGATAGCTGTGTAGGTATTTCCATGATTACACAGATAGCATTTTAGATATTTTCTAGTTTATACAGGTACCGGTGTCGATATTTCCATGTTTATACAGATAGCGGTGTTGGTATTTCCATGTGTATACAGATAGAGGTATAGATATTCCATGTTTATACAGCTCGTTGTGTAGATATTTCCATGTTTATACAGATGGTAGTGTAGACATTACCATGATTATACAGATAGTGGTGTAGATATTTCGATGTTTATATAGATGGCGGTGTAGGTAGTTCCATATTTCTGGAGACGGCCGTGAAGATATTTTCATGTTTATAGAAATGGGGATGTAGATATTTCCATGTTTATAGAGATTGCGGTGTAGATATTCCCATGTTTACACAGATGGCTGTGTAGGTATTTCCATGTGTATACAGATGGCAGTGTAGATATTTCCATGTATATAGAGATGGTGGGGTAGATATTTCCAAGTTTATACAGGTGAATGTGTAGATATTTGCATGTTAATACAGATGGCGGTGTATATATTTCCATGTTTATAGAGATAGCGGTGTAGGTATTTCCATGTTTTACAGATAGCCATGTAGATATTTCCAGATTTATACAGGTAGCAGTGTAGATATTTCCATGTTTATACAGATCGTGGTGTAGATATTTCCATCTTTCCACAGATGGCATTGTAGATATTTCCATGCTTATACAGATGGCGGTGTAGATATTTCCATGTTTACAGAGATAGCGGTGTAGATATTTCCATGTGTATAGAGATGGCTGTTTAGGTATTTCCATGTTTATACAGATAGCGGTGTAGATATTTCCACGTTTTACAGATAGCGCTGTAGATATATCCATGTTTATACAGATAGCGGTGTAGATAGTTCCATGTTTATTCAGCTCGCGGTGTAGTTATTTCCATCTTTACACAGATGGCAGTGTACATATTTCCATGTTTATACAGATAGTGGTGTAGATATTTCCATGTTTATAGAGATAGCGGTGAAGGTATTTCCATGTTTATAGAGTTAGCGGAGTAGATATTTCCATGTTTACACAGATGGTTGTGTAGGTATTTCCATGGGTATAGAGATGGCAGTGTATATATTTCCATGCTTATAGAGATGGTGGTGTAGATATTTCCATGTTTATACCGGTGAATGTGTAGATATTTGCATGTTTATACAGATGTCGGTGTAGATATTTCCAAGTTTATAGCGATAGCAGTGTAGGTATTTCCATGTTTATAAAGATAGCGGTGTAGATATTTCCATGTTTATAGAGATAGCGGTGTTGTTATTTCCATGTGTATACAGATAGCGTTGTAGATATTTCCAAGTTTATACAGATAGCGGTGAAGATATTGCCATGTTTATACAGATAGTCGTGTAGAAATTTCCATGTTTTTACAGATGGCGGTGTAGATAGTTCCATGTTTCTGGAGATGGAGGTGCAGATATTTTCATGTTTATGGAGATGGCGGTGTAGGTATTTCCATGTTTATACAGATGACTGTGTAGATATTTGCATGTTTATACAGATGGCGGTGTAGATATTTCCGTGTTTAAACAGATGGTGGTGTAGATATTTCCTTGTTTATACAGATAGCGGTTTAGATATTTCCATGTTTATTCAGATAGCGGTGTAGATATTTCCATGTTTACAGAGATAGCGGTGTAGGTATTTCCATCTTTGCACAAATTGCAGTGTAGATATTTCTGTCTTTACGCAGATAGCTGTGTAGATATTTCCAAGTTTACACTGATAGCTGTGTAGGTATTTCCATGTTTAAACAGATAGTGTTGTAGATACTTCCATGTTTATACAGATGGCTGTGTAGATATTTCCATGTTTTTAGAGATGGTGTTGTATATATTTCCATCTTTATACTGATGACTGAATAGATATTTGCATGTCTATGCAGATGGCGATGTTGTTATTTCCATGTTTATAGAGATAACAGTGTAGGTATTTCCATGTTTATAAAGATAGCGGTGTAGATATTTCCATGTTTACAGAGATAGCGGTGTAGATATTTCCATATTTATACAGTTAGCGGTATAGATATTTCCATGTTTATACAGATCGCAGTGTAGGTATTTCCATCTTTCCACCGATGGCAGTGTAGATATTTCCATGTTTGTACAGATGGCGTTGTAGATATTTCCATGTTTATACAGATAGCGTTGTAGATATTTCCATGTTCATGCAGATGGCAGTGTAGATATTTCCATATTTATAGAGATGGTGGTGTAGATATTTCTATGTTTATAGAGATAGCGGTGTAGATATTTCCATGTGTATAGAGATGGCGGTGCAGGTATCTCCATGTTTATAGAGATAGTGGTGAAGATATTTCCATGTTTATACAGATAGCGGTGTAGATATTTCCGTGTTTATACAGATAGCGTTGGTATTTCCCTGTTTACACAGATAGCGGTGTTAGTATTTCCATGTTTATAGAGATAGCGGTGTAGACATTTCCATATATGTAGAGATAGCGTTGTAGGTATTTCCATGTTTATAGGGATAGCAGAGTAAATAATTCCATGTTTACACAGACGGCTTTGTAGGTATTTCCATGGGTACACAGATGGCAGTGTAGATATTTCCATGTTTATAGAGATGGTTTTGAAGGTATTTCCATGTTTATACAGATGGCGGTGTAGATAGTTCCATGTTTCTGGAGATGGTGGTGTAGATATTTTCATATTTATAGAGATAGAGCTCTAGATATTTCCATGTTTATAGAGATTGCGATGTAGATATTTCCATGTATATAGAGATAGCGGTGTAGGTATTTCCATGTTTATAGGGATAGAGGTGTCGATATTTCCATGTTTATACAGATGGCTGTGTAGATATTTCCATGTGTATTCAGATGTCAGTGTAGATATTTCCATGTTTATAGAGATGATGGTGTAGATATTTCCATGTTTATACAGATGACTGGGTAGATATTTTCATGTTTATACAGATGGCGGTGTAGATATTTCCATGTTTATAGAGATAGCGGTGTAGATATTTCCATGTTTATACAGATAGCGGTGTAAATATTTCCATGTTTATGCAGATAGCGGTGTAGATATTTCCAGGTTTATACAGATAGTGGTGGAGATATTTCCTTGTTTATACAGATCTTGGTGTGGATATTTCCATGTTTATACAGATAGCGGTGTAGATATTTCCATAATTATACAGGTAGCGGTGTAGTTATTTCCATGTTTATACAGATCGCGGTGTAGATATTTCCATCTTTCCACAGATGGCTGTGTAGATATTTCCATGTTTATACAGATGGCAGTGTAGATATTTCCATGTTTATAGATATAGTGGTGTAGATATTTCCATGTTTATACAGATGACTGGGTAGATATTTTCATGTTTATACAGACTGCGGTGTAGATATTTCTTTGTTTATAGAGATAGCGTTGTAGATATTTGCATGTGCATAGAGATGGCGGTGTAGGTATTTCCATGTTTATATAGATATTGGTGAAGGTATTTCCATGTTTATACAGATAGCAGTGTAGATATTTCCATGTTTATACAGATAGCGGTGTTGGTATTTCCATGTTTATACAGAGACCGTTGTAGATATTTCCATGTTTATACAGTTCGCAGTGTAGATATTTCCATCTTTATACAGATGGCAGTGAAGATATTTCCATGTTTATACAGATGGCGGTGAAGATAGTTCCATGTTTCAGGACATGACTGTGTAGATACTTCCATGTTTATAGAGATTGCGGTGTAGATATTTCCATTGTTATAGAGATAGCGGTGTAGGTATTTCCATGTTTATAGACATAGCGCTGTAGTTATTTCCATGTTTATACAGATGGCTGTGTAGTTATTTCCATGTGTATACAGATGGCAAGGTAGAGATTTCCATGTTTATAGCGATGGTAGTGTGGATATTTCCTTGTTTATACAGATGACTGTGTAGATATTTGCATGTTTATACAGATGGAAGTGTAGATATTTCCATGTTTATAGAGATAACGTTGTAGATATTTTCATGTTTATAAATTTAGCGGTGTAGAAATTTCCATGTTTATAGAGATAGAGTTTTACATATTTCCATATTTATACAGATAAATGTGTAGATATTTCCATGTTTATACAGATGGCGGTGTAGATATTTCCATGTTTACACAGATGGCGATGTAGATATTTCGTCGTTTATACAGATGGCGGTTTAGATATTTCCATGTTTATACAGATGGCCTTGTAGATATTTCTATGTTTACAGAGATATCGGTGCAGATATTTCCATGTTTATACAGATAGCGGTGTGGCTTTTTCCATGTTTATACAGATAGCGATGTAGATATTTCCACGTTTATAGAGATGGCGGGGTAGATATTTCCATGTTTATAGAGATAGCGGTTTAGATATTGCCATATTTATAAAGATAGCGGTGTAGCTATTTCCATGTTTACAGAGATATCGGAGTAGACTTTTCTATGTTTATACAGACGGCAGTGTAGGTATTTCCATGAGTATACAGATGGCAGTGTAGATATTTCCATGTTTATAGAGATGGTGTTGTAGTTATTTCCATGTTTATACAGATGACTGTGTAGATATTTGCATGTTTATACAGATGGCGGTGTATATATTTCAATGTTTATAGAGATAGAGGTGTAGGTATTTCCATGTTTATACAGATAGAGGTGTAGATATTTCCAGGTTTATTCACATAGCGGTGTAGATATTTCCATGTTTATACAGATAGTGGTGGAGTTATTTCCTTGGTTATACAGATCGTGGTGTATATGTTTCCATGTTCATACATATCGCGGTGTGGATATTTCCATCTTTCCACAGATGGCAGTGTAGATATTTCCATGTTTATACAGATGGCTGTGTAGATATTTCCATGGTCATGCAGGTGGCGTTGTAGATATTTCCATGTTTATAGAGATGGTGGTGTAGATATTTCTATGTTTATACAGATAGCGGTGTAGATATTTCCATGTGTATAGAGATGGTGGTGTAGGTATTTCCAAGTTTATACAGATGATGGTGTAGATATTTCCTTGTTTATACAGATAGCAGTGTAGATATTTCCATGTTGATACAGATAGCGGTGAAGATATATCCATGTTTACAGAGATAGCGGTGTAGATATTTCCATCTTTGCACACTTTGCGGTGTAGATATTAACATCTTTACCAAGATAGCTGTGTAGATATTTCCAAGTTTACATAGATAGCTGTGTAGATATTTCCATGTTTACAGAGATATCGTTGTAGATATTTCCATGTCTATACAGATAGCGTTGTAGGTATTTCCATGTTTATACAGATAGCTGTGTAGGTATTTCCATGTTTATACAGATAGCGGTGTAGATATTTCCACGTTTATGCAGATAGCGGTGGAGGTATTTCACGTTTATACAGATACCGATGTAGATATTTCCACATTTATACAGATAGCGTTCTAGATATTTAAACGTTTATACATTCAGCGGTGTAGATATTTCCACGTTTATACAGATAGCGGTGTAGATATTTCCACGTTTTATAGATAGCAGGGTGGATATTTCCATGTTTACAACGATAGCATTGCAGATATTTCAATGTTTATACAGATAGCGGTGTAGTTATTTCCATGTTTATACAGATGGCAGTGTAGATATTTCCATGTTTATGCAGATGGCGGTGTAGACATTTCCATGTTTATGCAGATGGCGGTGTAGATATTTCAAAATTTATAGAGATGGCAGTGTAGATATTTCTCTGTTTATAGAGATAGCGGTGTACATATTTTCATGTGTATAGAGATGGCGGTGGGGATATTTCCATGTTTATAGAGATAGTGGTGAAGATATTTCCATGTTTATACAGGTGGCTGTGTACATATTTCCATGTTTATACAGATAGTGGTGTAGATATTTAAATGTGTGTACAGATGGCGGTCTAGATATTTCCATGTGTATACAGATGTCAGTGTAGATATTTCCATGTTTATACAGATGGTGGTGTAGATATTTCCATGTTTATACAGCTCGCGGTGTAGGTATTTCCATCTTTATAGAGATACAAGTGTAGATATTTCCATGTTTATACAGATAGCGGTGGAGATATTTCCACGTTTTACAGATAGCGCTGTAGATATATCCATGTTTTTACAGATAGTGTTGCAGATATTTCCATGTTTACGGAGATAGCAGTGTACATGTTTCCATCTTTGCACAGATTGCGGTGTGGATATTTCCATCTTTACACAGATAGCTGTGTAGATATTTCCAAGTTTACATAGATAGCTTTGTAGATATTTCCATGTTTACACAGATAGCGTTGTAGATATTTCCATGTTTATAGAAAAACCGGTGTAGATATTTCCATGTTTAAACAGATAGCGGTGTTGTTATTTCCATGTTTATACAGATAGCTGTGTAGATAATTCCAACTTAATGCAGCTCGTGGCGTAGATATTCCCATGTTTATACAGATATCAGTGCAGATACTCCCATGTTTATACAGATAGTGGTGTATATATTTCCATGTTTATACAGATGGCGGTGTAGATAGTTCCATGTTTCTGTAGATGGCGGTGTAGATATTGTCATGTTTATAGAGATGGCGTTGTAGTTTTTTCCATGTTTATAGAGATTGCGGTGTAGATATTTCCATGTTTATAGAGATAGCGGTGTAGCTATTTCCATATTTATAGAGATAGCGGTGTAGATATTTCCATGTTTATACAGATGGCTGTGTAGAAACTTCCATGTGTATACAGATGGCACTGTAGGTATTTCCATGTTTATGGAGATGGTGGTGTAGATATTTCCATGTTTATACAGATGGCGGTGCAGATATTGTCATGTTTATAGAGATGGCATTGTAGTTATTTCCATGTTTATAGAGATTGCGGTGTAGATATTTCCATGTTTATAAAGATAGCGGTGTAGATATTTCCATGTTTATATAGATAGCGGTGTAGATATTTCCATGATTATACAGATGGCAGTGTAGCTATTTCCATGTTTATACACATGGCAGTGTAGATATTTCCATGTTTATACAGATAGCGGTGGAGATATTTCCAAGTTTACAGAGATAGCGTTGTAGATATTTCCATCTTTGCACAGATTGCAGTGTAGATATTTCCATCTTTACAGAGATAGCTTTGTAGATATTTCCAAGTTTACACAGATAGCTGTGTAGGTATTTCCATGATTACACAGATAGCATTTTAGATATTTTCTAGTTTATACAGGTACCGGTGTCGATATTTCCATGTTTATACAGATAGCGGTGTTGGTATTTCCATGTGTATACAGATAGAGGTATAGATATTCCATGTTTATACAGCTCGTTGTGTAGATATTTCCATGTTTATACAGATGGTAGTGTAGACATTACCATGATTATACAGATAGTGGTGTAGATATTTCGATGTTTATATAGATGGCGGTGTAGGTAGTTCCATATTTCTGGAGACGGCCGTGAAGATATTTTCATGTTTATAGAAATGGGGATGTAGATATTTCCATGTTTATAGAGATTGCGGTGTAGATATTCCCATGTTTACACAGATGGCTGTGTAGGTATTTCCATGTGTATACAGATGGCAGTGTAGATATTTCCATGTATATAGAGATGGTGGGGTAGATATTTCCAAGTTTATACAGGTGAATGTGTAGATATTTGCATGTT
The DNA here is from genome assembly GCF_029289425.2 of Pan paniscus. Classification (NCBI taxonomy): domain Eukaryota; kingdom Metazoa; phylum Chordata; class Mammalia; order Primates; family Hominidae; genus Pan; species Pan paniscus. The sequence goes on along the minus strand of NC_073258.2, from coordinate 2,270,672 downwards.
AATACAGATGGCGGTGTATATATTTCCATGTTTATAGAGATAGCGGTGTAGGTATTTCCATGTTTTACAGATAGCCATGTAGATATTTCCAGATTTATACAGGTAGCAGTGTAGATATTTCCATGTTTATACAGATCGTGGTGTAGATATTTCCATCTTTCCACAGATGGCATTGTAGATATTTCCATGCTTATACAGATGGCGGTGTAGATATTTCCATGTTTACAGAGATAGCGGTGTAGATATTTCCATGTGTATAGAGATGGCTGTTTAGGTATTTCCATGTTTATACAGATAGCGGTGTAGATATTTCCACGTTTTACAGATAGCGCTGTAGATATATCCATGTTTATACAGATAGCGGTGTAGATAGTTCCATGTTTATTCAGCTCGCGGTGTAGTTATTTCCATCTTTACACAGATGGCAGTGTACATATTTCCATGTTTATACAGATAGTGGTGTAGATATTTCCATGTTTATAGAGATAGCGGTGAAGGTATTTCCATGTTTATAGAGTTAGCGGAGTAGATATTTCCATGTTTACACAGATGGTTGTGTAGGTATTTCCATGGGTATAGAGATGGCAGTGTATATATTTCCATGCTTATAGAGATGGTGGTGTAGATATTTCCATGTTTATACCGGTGAATGTGTAGATATTTGCATGTTTATACAGATGTCGGTGTAGATATTTCCAAGTTTATAGCGATAGCAGTGTAGGTATTTCCATGTTTATAAAGATAGCGGTGTAGATATTTCCATGTTTATAGAGATAGCGGTGTTGTTATTTCCATGTGTATACAGATAGCGTTGTAGATATTTCCAAGTTTATACAGATAGCGGTGAAGATATTGCCATGTTTATACAGATAGTCGTGTAGAAATTTCCATGTTTTTACAGATGGCGGTGTAGATAGTTCCATGTTTCTGGAGATGGAGGTGCAGATATTTTCATGTTTATGGAGATGGCGGTGTAGGTATTTCCATGTTTATACAGATGACTGTGTAGATATTTGCATGTTTATACAGATGGCGGTGTAGATATTTCCGTGTTTAAACAGATGGTGGTGTAGATATTTCCTTGTTTATACAGATAGCGGTTTAGATATTTCCATGTTTATTCAGATAGCGGTGTAGATATTTCCATGTTTACAGAGATAGCGGTGTAGGTATTTCCATCTTTGCACAAATTGCAGTGTAGATATTTCTGTCTTTACGCAGATAGCTGTGTAGATATTTCCAAGTTTACACTGATAGCTGTGTAGGTATTTCCATGTTTAAACAGATAGTGTTGTAGATACTTCCATGTTTATACAGATGGCTGTGTAGATATTTCCATGTTTTTAGAGATGGTGTTGTATATATTTCCATCTTTATACTGATGACTGAATAGATATTTGCATGTCTATGCAGATGGCGATGTTGTTATTTCCATGTTTATAGAGATAACAGTGTAGGTATTTCCATGTTTATAAAGATAGCGGTGTAGATATTTCCATGTTTACAGAGATAGCGGTGTAGATATTTCCATATTTATACAGTTAGCGGTATAGATATTTCCATGTTTATACAGATCGCAGTGTAGGTATTTCCATCTTTCCACCGATGGCAGTGTAGATATTTCCATGTTTGTACAGATGGCGTTGTAGATATTTCCATGTTTATACAGATAGCGTTGTAGATATTTCCATGTTCATGCAGATGGCAGTGTAGATATTTCCATATTTATAGAGATGGTGGTGTAGATATTTCTATGTTTATAGAGATAGCAGTGTAGATATTTCCATGTGTATAGAGATGGCGGTGCAGGTATCTCCATGTTTATAGAGATAGTGGTGAAGATATTTCCATGTTTATACAGATAGCGGTGTAGATATTTCCGTGTTTATACAGATAGCGTTGGTATTTCCCTGTTTACACAGATAGCGGTGTTAGTATTTCCATGTTTATAGAGATAGCGGTGTAGACATTTCCATATATGTAGAGATAGCGTTGTAGGTATTTCCATGTTTATAGGGATAGCAGAGTAAATAATTCCATGTTTACACAGACGGCTTTGTAGGTATTTCCATGGGTACACAGATGGCAGTGTAGATATTTCCATGTTTATAGAGATGGTTTTGAAGGTATTTCCATGTTTATACAGATGGCGGTGTAGATAGATCCATGTTTCTGGAGATGGTGGTGTAGATATTTTCATATTTATAGAGATAGAGCTCTAGATATTTCCATGTTTATAGAGATTGCGATGTAGATATTTCCATGTATATAGAGATAGCGGTGTAGGTATTTCCATGTTTATAGGGATAGAGGTGTCGATATTTCCATGTTTATACAGATGGCTGTGTAGATATTTCCATGTGTATTCAGATGTCAGTGTAGATATTTCCATGTTTATAGAGATGATGGTGTAGATATTTCCATGTTTATACAGATGACTGGGTAGATATTTTCATGTTTATACAGATGGCGGTGTAGATATTTCCATGTTTATAGAGATAGCGGTGTAGATATTTCCATGTTTATACAGATAGCGGTGTAAATATTTCCATGTTTATGCAGATAGCGGTGTAGATATTTCCAGGTTTATACAGATAGTGGTGGAGATATTTCCTTGTTTATACAGATCTTGGTGTAGATATTTCCATGTTTATACAGATAGCGGTGTAGATATTTCCATAATTATACAGGTAGCGGTGTAGTTATTTCCATGTTTATACAGATCGCGGTGTAGATATTTCCATCTTTCCACAGATGGCTGTGTAGATATTTCCATGTTTATACAGATGGCAGTGTAGATATTTCCATGTTTATAGATATAGTGGTGTAGATATTTCCATGTTTATACAGATGACTGGGTAGATATTTTCATGTTTATACAGACTGCGGTGTAGATATTTCTTTGTTTATAGAGATAGCGTTGTAGATATTTGCATGTGCATAGAGATGGCGGTGTAGGTATTTCCATGTTTATATAGATATTGGTGAAGGTATTTCCATGTTTATACAGATAGCAGTGTAGATATTTCCATGTTTATACAGATAGCGGTGTTGGTATTTCCATGTTTATACAGAGACCGTTGTAGATATTTCCATGTTTATACAGTTCGCAGTGTAGATATTTCCATCTTTATACAGATGGCAGTGAAGATATTTCCATGTTTATACAGATGGCGGTGAAGATAGTTCCATGTTTCAGGACATGACTGTGTAGATACTTCCATGTTTATAGAGATTGCGGTGTAGATATTTCCATTGTTATAGAGATAGCGGTGTAGGTATTTCCATGTTTATAGACATAGCGCTGTAGTTATTTCCATGTTTATACAGATGGCTGTGTAGTTATTTCCATGTGTATACAGATGGCAAGGTAGAGATTTCCATGTTTATAGCGATGGTAGTGTGGATATTTCCTTGTTTATACAGATGACTGTGTAGATATTTGCATGTTTATACAGATGGAAGTGTAGATATTTCCATGTTTATAGAGATAACGTTGTAGATATTTTCATGTTTATAAATTTAGCGGTGTAGAAATTTCCATGTTTATAGAGATAGAGTTTTACATATTTCCATATTTATACAGATAAATGTGTAGATATTTCCATGTTTATACAGATGGCGGTGTAGATATTTCCATGTTTACACAGATGGCGATGTAGATATTTCGTCGTTTATACAGATGGCGGTTTAGATATTTCCATGTTTATACAGATGGCCTTGTAGATATTTCTATGTTTACAGAGATATCGGTGCAGATATTTCCATGTTTATACAGATAGCGGTGTGGCTTTTTCCATGTTTATACAGATAGCGATGTAGATATTTCCACGTTTATAGAGATGGCGGGGTAGATATTTCCATGTTTATAGAGATAGCGGTTTAGATATTGCCATATTTATAAAGATAGCGGTGTAGCTATTTCCATGTTTACAGAGATATCGGAGTAGACTTTTCTATGTTTATACAGACGGCAGTGTAGGTATTTCCATGAGTATACAGATGGCAGTGTAGATATTTCCATGTTTATAGAGATGGTGTTGTAGTTATTTCCATGTTTATACAGATGACTGTGTAGATATTTGCATGTTTATACAGATGGCGGTGTATATATTTCAATGTTTATAGAGATAGAGGTGTAGGTATTTCCATGTTTATACAGATAGAGGTGTAGATATTTCCAGGTTTATTCACATAGCGGTGTAGATATTTCCATGTTTATACAGATAGTGGTGGAGTTATTTCCTTGGTTATACAGATCGTGGTGTATATGTTTCCATGTTCATACATATCGCGGTGTGGATATTTCCATCTTTCCACAGATGGCAGTGTAGATATTTCCATGTTTATACAGATGGCTGTGTAGATATTTCCATGGTCATGCAGGTGGCGTTGTAGATATTTCCATGTTTATAGAGATGGTGGTGTAGATATTTCTATGTTTATACAGATAGCGGTGTAGATATTTCCATGTGTATAGAGATGGTGGTGTAGGTATTTCCAAGTTTATACAGATGATGGTGTAGATATTTCCTTGTTTATACAGATAGCGGTGTAGATATTTCCATGTTGATACAGATAGCGGTGAAGATATATCCATGTTTACAGAGATAGCGGTGTAGATATTTCCATCTTTGCACACTTTGCGGTGTAGATATTAACATCTTTACCAAGATAGCTGTGTAGATATTTCCAAGTTTACATAGATAGCTGTGTAGATATTTCCATGTTTACAGAGATATCGTTGTAGATATTTCCATGTCTATACAGATAGCGTTGTAGGTATTTCCATGTTTATACAGATAGCTGTGTAGGTATTTCCATGTTTATACAGATAGCGGTGTAGATATTTCCACGTTTATGCAGATAGCGGTGGAGGTATTTCACGTTTATACAGATACCGATGTAGATATTTCCACATTTATACAGATAGCGTTCTAGATATTTAAACGTTTATACATTCAGCGGTGTAGATATTTCCACGTTTATACAGATAGCGGTGTAGATATTTCCACGTTTTATAGATAGCAGGGTGGATATTTCCATGTTTACAACGATAGCATTGCAGATATTTCAATGTTTATACAGATAGCGGTGTAGTTATTTCCATGTTTATACAGATGGCAGTGTAGATATTTCCATGTTTATGCAGATGGCGGTGTAGACATTTCCATGTTTATGCAGATGGCGGTGTAGATATTTCAAAATTTATAGAGATGGCAGTGTAGATATTTCTCTGTTTATAGAGATAGCGGTGTACATATTTTCATGTGTATAGAGATGGCGGTGGGGATATTTCCATGTTTATAGAGATAGTGGTGAAGATATTTCCATGCTTATACAGATAGCGGTGTAGATATTTCCTTGTTTATGCAGATAGCGTTGTTCGTATTTCCAAGTTTATACAGATGGTGGTGTAGATAGTTCCATGTTTCTGGAGATGGCGGTACAGATATTTTCATGTTCATAGAGATGGCAGTGTAGATATTTCCATGTTTATACAGATAGCGGTGTAGATAATTCCATGTTTACACAGATAGCGGTGTAGATATTTCCATGTTTATAGAGATTGCGGTGTAGATATTTCCATGTTTATAGAGATTGCGGTGTAGATATTTCCCTGTTTATACAAATGGCGGTGTAGATATTTCCACGTTTATACAAATGGCCATGTAGATATTTCCATGTTTACAGAGATATCGGCATAGATAATTCCATGTTAGTACTGATAGCCGTGGAGATATTACCATGTTTATACAGATAGCGATGCAAATATTTCCATGTTTATAGAGATGGCGGTGTAGATATTACCAAGTTTATAGAGATTGCGGTGTAGATATTTCCAGGTTTATTGACATAGCGGTGTAGATATTTCCACGTGTATACAGATGGCTGTGTAGGTATATCCATGAAGGCAGATGGCAGTGTAGATATTTCCATGTTTATAGAGATTGTGATGTAGATATTTTCATGTTTATGCAGATGACTGTGTAGACAATTGCATGTTTTTACAGATGGCGGAGTAGATATTTCCATGTTTATAGAGATAACGTTGTAGATATTTCCATGTTTATAAAGATAGCTGTGTTGATGATTCCATGTTTAAAGTGATGGCGGTGTAGATATTTCTATGTTTATAGAGATAGCGGTGTAGATATTTCCATGTGTATAGAGATGGCGGTGTAGGTAATTCCAAGTTTATAGAGATAGTGTTGAAGGTATTTCCCTGTTTATACAGATAGCGGTGTAGATATTTCCATGTTTTTACAGATAGCGTTGTAGATATTTCCATGTTTATACAGATAGTGGTGTTGGTATTTCCGTGTTTATACAGATAGCGGTGTAGATATTTCCATTTTTATACAGACAGCGTTGTAGATATTTCCATGTTTACAGAGATGGCGGTGTAGATATTTCCATCTTTGCACAGATTGCGGTGTAGATATTTCCATCTTTACACATATAGCTGTGTAGATATTTCCAAGTTTACACATACAGCTGTGTAGTCATTTCCATGTTTACACAGATAGCGGTGTAGATATTTCCATGTTTAAACAGATAACGTGTGTAGATATTTCCATGTTTATACTGATAGCGGTGGAGATATTTCCATGTTTATACAGATAGCGTTGTACATATTTCCGTGTTTAAAGAGATGGCGTTGTAGATATTTCCATGTTTATACAGATAGCGGTGTAGATATTTCCATGTTTAAACAGATAACGGTGTAGATATTTCCATGTTTATACTGATAGCGGTGGAGATATTTCCATGTTTATACAGATAGCGATGTAGATATTTCCATGTTTATAGAGATGGCGGTGTAGATATTTCCATGTTTATAGAGATTGCAATATAGATATTTCTATGTTTATAGAGATAGCGATGTAGATATTTCCATGTGTATAGAGATGGCGGTGTAAGTATTTCCAGGTGTATAGATATAGCGGTGTAGGTATTTCCATGTTTATACACATAGTGGTGAGGATATTTCCGTATTTATACAGATACCGTTGTAGGTATTTCCAGGTTTACAGATATAGAGGTGGGGATATTTCCGTATTTATAAAGATAACGTTGTAGATATTTCCATGTTTATACAAATAGCCGTCTTGGTATTTCCATGTTTATAAAGATAGCGGCGTAGATATTTCCAGGTTTACACAGATAGCGGTGTACATATTTCCATGTTTATACAGATGGCTGTGTTGATATTTCCATGTGTATACAGATGGCGGTGTAGATATTTCCATGTTTATAGAGATAGCGGAGTAGATATTTCCTTATTTATACAGATAGCGGTGTAGATATTTCCATCTTTACATAGATAGCCGTGTACATATTTCCATGTTTACTCAGATAGCGGTGTACATATTTCCATGTTTATACAGATGGCTGTGTAGATATTTCCATGTGTATTCAGACGGCGGTGTAGATAATTCCATGTTTATACACATGGAGATGTAGATATTTCCATGTTTTACTGATGACTGTCTAGATATTTATGTGTTTTTACAGATGGCGGTGTAGATATTTCCATATTTATACAGATATCGGTGTGGCTATTTCCATGTTCATACTGATAGCTGTGTAGATATTTCCATATTTATAGAGATAGCGGTGTAGATATTTCCACGTTTTACAGATAGCAGTGTAGATATGTCCAAGTTTAAACCGACAGCGTTGGAGATATTTCCGTTTACACAGATAGCAGTGTAGACATTTCCATGTTTATACAGATGGCGGTGTAGATATTTCCATGTTTATGCAGATGGTGGTGTAGATATTTCCATGTTTATGCAGTTGGCGGTGTAAGCATTTCCAAGTTTATGGAATGGCGGTGTAGATATTTCCATGTTTATAGAGATAGCGGTGTAGATATTTCCATGTTTATAGAGATAGCGGTGTAGGTATTTCCATGTTTATAGTGATAGCGCCATAGATCTTTCCATGTTTATACAGATAGCGGTGAAGATATTTCCATGTATATGCGGATGGCGGTGTTCATATTTCCATGTTTATAGGGATAGCGGTGTAGATATTTCCATGTTTATACAGATAGTGGTGTAGATATTGCCATGTTTATAGAGACGGCTGTGTAGATATTTCCATGTTTATACAGATGGCAGTGTAGATATTTCCATGTTTATAAAGATGGCAGTGTAGATATTTCCATGTTGATACAGGTAGCGGTGTAGATATTTCCATGTTTACAGAGATAGCGGTGTAGATATTTCCATCTTTGCACAGATTGCGCTGTAGATATTTTGATCTTTACACAGATAGCTGTGTAGATATTTGCAAGTTTACAGAGTTATCTGTGTAGATATTTCCATGTTTACACAGATAGAGTTGTAGATATTTCCATGTTTATACAGATAGCGTTGTACTTATTTCCGTGTTTATACAGATAGCGTTGTAGATATTTCCATGTTTATACACTTAGCGGTGTAGATATTTCCATGTTTTTACAGATATCGGTGTAGATATTTCCATGTTGATACTGATAGCGGTGGAGATATTTCCATGTTTATACAGAAAGCGATGTAGATATTTCCATGTTTATAGAGATGGCACTGTAGGTATTTCCATGTTTATAGAGATAGTGGTGAAGATATTTCCGTATTTATACAGATAGCATTGTCGGTATTTCCAGGTTTATAGAGATAGTGGTGAGGATATTTCCGTATTTATACAGATGACTGTGTAGTCATTTCCATGTTTATACAGATGGGGGTGTAGATATTTCCATGTTTATAGAGATAGCCATGTAGATAATACCAAGTTTATAAAGATAGCGGTGTAGGCATTTCCATGTTTATAGAGATAGCATTGTAGGTATTTCAATATTTATAGAGATAGCAGAGTAGATATTTCCAAGTTTATACAGATAGCCGTGTAGATATTTCCATGTATATACAGATAGCGGTGTAGACGTTTCCATGTTTATACAGATCGTGGTGTAGATATTTCCATGTTTATTGAGATAGCGGTTTAGATATTTCCATGTTTATACAGATAACGGGGTAGATATTTCCATGTTTACAGAGATAGCGGTGTAGATATTTTGATATGTGCACAGATTGCGGTGGACATATTTCCATGTTTACAAAGGTAGCTGTGTAGATATTTCCATGGGTACACAGACATTGTTGTAGATATTTCCATGTTTACACAGATAGCATTGTAGATATTTCCATGTTTAAAAAGATAGCGGTGTAGATATTAACAAGTTTATACATATAGCGATGTAGATATTTCCATGTTTATACAGATAACGGTGTAGATAATTCCATGTTTATACAGATTGCGGTATAGGTATTTCCATGTTTATAGAGATAGCGGTGTAGATATTTCCATGCTTATACAGATAGCGGTGTAGGTATTTCCATGTGTATACAGATGGCAATGTAGATATTTCCATGTCTATACAGATTGCAATGTAGATATTTCCATGTTTATACAGATAGCAGTCTAGGTATTTCCACGTTTATGGAGACAGCTGTGTAGATATTTCCATGTTTATACAGATGGCATTGTAGATATTTCCATGTTTATACAGATAGTGGTGTAGATATTTCCATGTTTATTCCGGTAGAGGTGTAGATATTTCCATGTTTATGCAGATGTCTGTGTAGATATTTCCATCTTTCTAGAGATGACAGTGTAGATGTTTCTATGTTTATAGAGATGGCGGTGTAGATATTTCCATGTTTATACAGATGGCTGTGTAGTTATTTCCACGTTTATGCTGATGGCGGTGTGGATATTTCCATGTTTATAGAGATGGCGTTTTAGATATTTCAATGTTTATAGAGACAGCGGTGTAGATAATTCCATGTTTATACAGATAGCGGTGTAGGTATGTCCATGTTTATACAGATAGCGGTGTAGATTTTTCCATGTTTATACAGATAGCGGTGTATGTATTTCCATATTTATACAGATACTTTTGTAGATATTTCCATCTTTATGCAAATGACTGTGTAGATATTTCCATGTTTATACAGACGGCAGTGTAGATACTTCCATGTTTATAGAGATAGCCATGTAGATATTTCCATGTTTATACTGACAGCGGTGTAGGTATTTCCATGTTTATAGCTATAGCGGTGTAGATATTTCCATATTTTTAGAGATATCGGTGTAGATATTTCCATGTTTATACAGACAGCGGTGTAGATATTTCCATGTTTAAACAGATTGCGATGTAATTATTTCCATGTTTATGGAGATAGTGGTGTAGATATTTCCATGTTTATACAGATGGCTGTGTAGATATTTCCACGTGTATACAGATGGCGGTGTAGGTATTTCCATGTTTATGCACATGGAGATGTAGATATTTCCATGTTTTTACAGATGACTGTGTAGATATTTCCATGTTTTAACAGATGGCGGTGTAGATATTTCCATGTTTAAACAGATAGCGGTGTAGATATTTCCAAGTTTGTACAGATTGCGGTGCATGTATTTCCATGTTTATGGAGATAGCGGTGTAGATATTTCCATGTTTATACAGATGGCTGTGAAGTTATTTCCATGTGTATACAGATGGCGGTGTAGATATTTCCATGTTTGTACACATGGAGATATAGATATTTCCATGTTTATACAGATGACTGTGTAGATATTTCCATGTTTTTACAGATGGCGGTGTAGATACTTCCATGTTTATACAGATAGTGCTGTGTCTATTTCCATGTTTATAGAGATAGCTGAGTAGATATTTCCATGTTTATAGAGATGGCTGTGTAGGTATTTCTATGTTTATACAGATGGCTGTGTAGATATTTCCACGTTTATATAGATGGCAGTGTAGTTATTTCCACGTTCATATAGATTGTGGTGTTGATTTTTCCATGTTCATACAGATGACTGTGTAGGTATTTCCATATTTATATAGATGGCGGTGTAGATATTTCTATGTTTATAGAGATAGCCATGTAGATATTTCCATGTTTATACAGATAGCCGTGCAGATATTTCCATGTATATACAGATAGCGGTGTAGATATTTCTATGTTTACAGAGATAGCGGTGTGGATATTTCCATATTTGCGCATATTGCGGTGTAGATATTTCCATCTTTGCACAGATAGTGGTGTACATATTTCCATGTTTACACAGATAGCTGTGAAAATATTCCCATGTTTACACAGATAGTGTTGTAGATATTTCCATGTTTATACAGGTAACGGTGTAGATATTTCCATGTTTATACAGATAGCGGTGTAGATATTTCCATATTTATACTGGTAGCGGTGTAGATATTTCCACGTTTATACAGATCGTGGTGTAGATATTTCCATCTTTCCACAGAGGCCATTGTAGATATTTCCATTTTTATACAGATGACTCTGTAGATATTTGCAAGTTTATACAGATGGCGGTGTAGATATTTCCATGTTTATAGAGATAACAGTGTAGATATTTCCATGTTTATAAAGATAGCGGTGTAGATATTTCCATGTTTGTAGAGATAGCGGTGTAGACATTTACATATTTATACAGATAACGGTGTAGATATTTCCATGTTTATACAGGTGGCGGTGTAGATATTTCCATGTTTATACAGGTGGCAGTGTAGTTATTTCCTTGTTTATACAGATAGCAGTGTAGATATTTCCATGTTTATACAGATAGCGGTGTAGATATTTCCATGTTTACATGGATAGCGGTGTATATATTTCCATGTTTATACAGATAGCGTTGGAAATATTTTCACGGTTATACAGATATCGAGGTAGATATTTCCACGTTTATAAAGATAGCGTTGTAGATATTTCCACGTTTATAGAGATAGCGGTGTAGATATTTCCACGTTGATACAGATAGCGGTGTAGATATTTCCATGTTAACAGAGATAACGTTGTAGTTATTTCCATCTACGCACAGATTGTGCTATAGATATTTATATCTTTACACAGAAAGCTTGGTAGATATTTCCAAGTTTACACAGATATCTGTGTAGATATTTCCATGTTTACACAGATAGCGTTGTAAATATTTCCATGTTTATACAGATAGCGGTGTAGATTTTTCCATGTTTATACAGATAGCGGTGTATATATTTCCATATTTATACAGATACTGTTGTAGATATTTCCATCATTATGCAACTGACTGTGTAGATATTTCCATGTTTATACAGATGGCAGTGTAGATACTTCCATGTTTATATAGATAGCCATGTAGATATTTCCATGTTTATACTGACAGCGGTGTAGGTATTTACATGTTTATAGGTATAGCGGTGTAGATATTTCCAGATTTTTAGGGATATCGGTGTAGATATTTCCATGTGTATACTGACAGCGGTGTAGATATTTCCATGTTTAAACAGCTTGCGATGTAATTATTTACATGTCTATGGAGATAGTGGTGTAGATATTTCCATGCTTACACAGATGGCTGTGTAGATATTTCCATGTGTATATAGATGGCGGTGTAGGTATTTCCATGTTTATGCATATGGAGATGTAGATATTTCCATGTTTTTACAGATGACTGTGTAGATATTTCCATGTTTTAACAGAAGGCGGTGTAGATATTTCCATGTTTACACAGATAGCGGTGTGGCTATTTCCATGTCTATACAGATAGCTGTTTAGATATTTCCATGTTTATAGAGATGGCTGTGTAGATATTTCCATGTTTATACAGATAGTGGTGTAGATTTTTCCATGTTTATACAGATGACTGTGTAGGTATTTCCATGTTTATACAGATGGCGGTGTAGATATTTCCATGTTTATGCAGATCCCTTTGTAGATATTTCCATCTTTCTAGAGATGACAGGGTAGATGTTTCTATGTTTATAGAGATGGCGGTGTAGATATTTTCATGTTTATACAGATAGCGGTGTAGTTAATTCCATGTTTACACATAGCGGTTTAGATATTGCCATGTTTATAGAAATGGCGGTGTAGGTATTTCCATGTTTATAAAGATAGCGGTGTAGATATTTCCATGTTTATAGAGATAGCGGTGTAGATATTTACATATTTATACAGATAACGGTGTAGATATTTCCATGTTTATACAGGTGGCGTTGTAGATATTTCCTTGTTTATACGGAGAGCGGTGTATATATTTCCATGTTTATACAGATAGCGTTGGAAATATTTCCACGGTTATACAGATATCGAGGTAGATATTTCCACGTTTATAAAGATAGCGTTGTAGATATTTCCACGTTTATAGAGATAGCGGTGTAGATATTTCCACGTTGATACAGATAGCTGTGTAGATATTTCCATGTTTACAGAGATAACGTTGTAGATATTTCCATCTATGCACAGATTGTGTTGTAGATATTTATATCTTTACACAGAAAGCTGGGTAGATATTTCCAAGTTTACACAGATATCTGTGTAGATATTTCCATGTTTACACAGATAGCGTTTTAAATATTTCCCTGTTTATACAGATAGCGTTGTACGTATTTCCATGTTTATACAGATACCGTGGCAGATATTTCCACGTTTATAGAGATAGCGGTGTAGATATTTCCACGTTTTATAGATAGCAGTGTAGATATGTCCAAGTTTAAACCGACAGCGTTGGAGATATTTCCATGTTTATACAGATAGCAGTGTAGACATTTCCATGTTTATACAGATGGCGGTGTAGATATTTCCATGATTATGCAGATGGTGGTGTAGATATTTCCATGTTTATGCAGATAGCGGTGTAAGCATATCCAAGTTTATGGAATGGCGGTGTAGATATTTCCATGTTTATAGAGATAGTGGTGTAGATATGTCCATGTTTATAGAGATAGCGGTGTAGGTATTTCCATGTTTATAGTGATAGCGCTATAGATCTTTCCATGTTTATACAGATAGCGGTGAAGATATTTCCATGTATATGCGGATGGCGGTGTTCATATTTCCATGTTTATAGGGATAGTGGTGTAGATATTTCCATGTTTATACAGATAGTGGTGTAGATATTGCCATGTTTATAGAGATGGCTGTGTAGACATTTCCATGTTTATACAGATGCAGTGTAGATATTTACATGTTTATGCAGACGGCAGTGTAGATATTTCCATGTTTATAAAGATAGCAGTGTAGATATTTCCATGTTGATACAGGTAGCGGTGTAGATATTTCCATGTTTACAGAGATAGCGGTGTAGATATTTCCATCTTTGCACAGATTGCGCTGTAGATATTTTGATCTTTACACAGACAGCTGTGTAGATATTTGCAAGTTTACAGAGTTATCTGTGTGGATATTTCCATGTTTACACAAATAGAGTTGTAGATATTTCCATGTTTATACAGATAGCGTTGTACTTATTTCCGTGTTTATACAGATAGCGTTGTAGATATTTCCATGTTTATGCAGGTAGCGGTGTAGATATTTCCATGTTTTTACAGATATCGGTGTAGATATTTCCATGTTTATACTGATAGCGGTGGAGATATTTCCATGTTTATACAGAAAGCGATGTAGATATTTCCATGTTTATAGAGATGGCGCTGTAGGTATTTCCATGTTTATAGAGATAGTGGTGAGGATATTTCCGTATTTATACAGATGACTGTGTAGTCATTTCCATGTTTATACAGATGGGGGTGTAGATATTTCCATGTTTATAGAGATAGCCATGTAGATATTTCCAAGTTTATAAAGACAGCGGTGTAGGCATTTCCATGTTTATAGAGATAGCGTTGTAGGTATTTCAATATTTATAGAGATAGCAGAGTAGATATTTCCAAGTTTATACACACAGCCGTGTAGATATTTCCATCTATATACAGATAGCGGTGTAGACGTTTCCATGTTTATACAGATCCTGGTGTAGATATTTCCATGTTTATAGAGATAGCGCTGTAGATTTTCCATGTTTATGCACATAACGGGGTAGATATTTCCATGTTTACAGAGATAGCGGTGTAGATATTTAGATATTTGCACAGATTGCGGTGTACATGTTTTCATCTTTCACAGATAGTGGTGTACATATTTCCATGTTTACACACATTGCTGTGTAGATATTTCCATGTTTACACAGATATTGTTGTAGATATTTCCATGTTTATACAGATAGCGGTGTAGATATTTCCATCTTTATGAAGATAGCGGTGTAGATATTTCCATGGTTATACAGATAGCGGTGTAGGTATTTCCATTTGTTTAGAGATGGCAGTGAAGATATTTCCATGTTTATACAGATGGCAGTGTAGATATTTCCATGTTTATACAGATAGTGGTGTAGATTTTTCCATATTTGCGCATATTGCGGTGTAGATATTTCCATCTTTACACAGATAGCGGTGTACATATTTCCATGTTTACACAGATAGCTCTGAAGACATTCCCATGTTTACACAGATAGTGTTGTAGATATTTATATGTTTATACAGGCAGCTGTGTAGATATTTCCATGTTTATAGAGATAGCGCAGGGGATATTTCCGTGTTTATACAGATGGCGATGTAGATATTTCCATGTTTATACAGATTGCGTGGTAGATATTTTCATGTTTATAGAGAAAGCCGTGTAGATATTTCCATGTTTATAGAGATAGCGGTGTAGGTATTTCCATGTTTACAGAGTTAGCGGTGTAGATATTTCCATATTTGCACAGATTGCGGTGTAGTTATTTCCATGTTTATACAGATGGCAGTGTAGATATTTCCATGTTTTTATAGATAGTGCTGTAGATTTTTCCATGTTCATACAGATGACTCTATCGGTATTTCCTTGTTTATACAGATGGCGGTGTAGATATTTCCATGTTTATAGAGATAGCCATGTAAATATTTCCGTGTTTACACAGATAGCAGTGTAGACATTTCCATGTTTATAGAGATAGCGGTGTAGTTATTTATCTGTTTATATAGATAACGGTGTAGTTATTTCCATGTTTATACAGATGGCGGTGTAGATATTTCCATGTTTATACAGATGGCGGTTTAGATATTTCCATGTTTATACAGATAGCTGTGTAGATATTTCCATGTTTATACTGATCGTGGTGTAGATACTTCCATGTTTATACAGATAGCGGTGGAGCTATTTCCATGTTTATACAGATAGCGCTGTAGATATTTAGATGTTTATACAGAAAGCCTTGGAGATATTTCCATGTTTATGCATATAGCAGTGTAGATATTTCCATGTTTATACAGATAGCGGTCGAGATATTTCCATGTTTATACAGATAGCGATGTACATATTTCCATGTTTACAAAGATAGCGGTGTAGATACTTTCATATTTCCACAGATTGCGGTCTAGATATTTCCATCTTTACACAGATAGCGATGTACATATTTCCATGTTTACACTGATATCTGTGTAGTTATTTCCATGTTTACACAGATATTGTTGTAGATATTTCCATGTTTAAGCAGATGGCGGTGTAGATAGCTCCATGTTTCTGGAGATGGCGGTGTAGATATATTCATGTGTATAGAGATGGCGTTGTAGATGTTTCCATGTTTATATAGATTGTGGTGTAGATATTTCCATGTTTATAGATACAGCAGTGTAGGTATTTCCATGTTTATAGAGATAGCGGTGTAGATATTTCCATGTTTTTACAAATGGCGGTGTGGATATTTCCATGTGTATACAGATGGCAGTGTAGATATTTCTATGTTTATACTCACGGAGGTGTAGATATTTCCATGTTTATACAGATGACTGTGTAGATATTTCCATGTTTTTACAGATGGCGTTGTAGATACTTCCACGTTTATACAGTTGGTGGTGCATATATTTCCATGTTTACACAGAAAGCTGTGTAGATATTTCCATGTTTATACAGAAAGCGGTGCATATATTTCCCTGTTTATACAGATCGCGGTGTAGATATTTCCATGTGTATACAGTTAGTGGTATAAATATTTCCATGATAGTACAGATTGCGGTGTTGGTATTTCCTTGTTTACACAGATAGCGGTGTAGATATTTCCATGTTTCTACAGCTCGCGGTATAGGTATTTCCATGTTTATACAGATGGCGGTGTTGATATTTCCATGTTTATACAGATGGCGTTGTAGATATTTCCATGTTTATACAGATGGCGGTGTAGTTAGTTCCATGTTTATTGGGATGGCGGTGTAGATATTTCCATGTTTATACAGATAGAATTGTTGATATTTCCATGTGTATAAAGATAGCGGAGTAGATATTTCCATATTTATACAGATAGCGGTGTAGATATTCCCACGTTTATACAGATAGTGGTGTAGATATTTCCATGTTTATACAGATGGCTGTGTAGATATTTCCAAGTTTCTACAGATGGCTGTGTAGATATTTCCATGACTATACAGATGGCAGTGTAGATATTTCCATCTTTATACAGATGACTGTGTAGATATTTCCATGTTTATAGAGATAGCAGTGTAGCTATGGCGGTGTAGATATTAGTATTTTTATACAAATGGCAGTGTAGATAGTACCATGATTATGGAGATGGAAGTGTAGATATTTTCATGATTATAGAGATGGCAGTGTAGATATTTCCATGTTTATAGAGATAGCGGTGTAGATATTTCCATGTTTATAGAGATAGCTCTTTAGGTTTTTCCATGTTTAAAGAGATAGCGGTGGATTTATTTCCATGTTTATAGAGATGGCTGTGTATATATTTCCATGTGTATACAGATGGCAGTGTAGATATTTGCATGTTTATAGAGATAGCTGTGTAGATATTTCCATGTGTATACAGATAGTGGTGTAGATATTTCCATGTTTATACAGATGGCAGTGTAGATATTTCCATGTTTATACAGATAGTGGTGTAGATGTTTCCATGTTTATACAGATGACTGTGTAGGTATTTCCATGTTTATACAGATGTCGGTGTAGATATTTCCATGTTTATGGAGATAGCGGTGTAGATATTTCCATGTTTATACAGATAGCGGTGTAGATATTTCCATGTTTATAGAGATAGCAGTGTAGTTATTTCCATGTTTATACAGATAGCGGTGTAGACATTTCCATGTTTATAGAGATCGTGGTGTAGATACTTCCATTTTCATAATGATTGTGGTGCTGATATTTCCATCTTTATACAGATGACTCTGTAGGTATTTCCATGTTTATAAAGTTGAGGGTGTAGGTATTTCCGTGTTTATAGTGATAGCGGACTAGATATTTCCATATTTATACAGATAGCGGTGTAGATATTTCCGTGTTTATACAGATAGCAGTGTAGATATTTCCATGTTTATACAGATCGCGGTGTAGATATTTCCATTTTTATAATGATAGTGGTGTTGATATTTTAATTTTCATACAGATGACTCTGTAGGTATTTCCATGTTTATAAAGATGGGGGTGTAGATATTTCCGTGTTTATAGAGATAGCCGTTTAGGTATTTCAATGTTTATACAGACAGCGGTGTAGACATTTCCATGTTTATAGAGATAGGCATGTAGATATTTCCATGTTCATACAGATTCCGGTGTAGATATTTCCATGTTTATACAGATAGCGGTGTAGTTATTTCCATGTTCATATAGATAGCGGTGTAGACATTTCCAAGTTTATACAGATCGTGGTGTAGATATTTCCATTTTTATACTGATAGTGGTGTTGATATTTCCATCTTCATAGAGATGACTCTGTAGGTGTTTCCATGTTTATAAAGATGGTGGTGTAGATATTTCCATGTTTATAGAGATAGCGGAGTAGATATTTCCATATTTATACAGATAGCGGTGTAGATATTTCCATGTATACACAGATAGCCTTCTAGATATTTCCATTTTTATACAGATAGCTGTGTAGATATTTCCAAGTTTATACAGATAGCGGTGTAGATGTTTGCATATTTATACAGATAGCGGTGGTGATATTTCCATGTTTACACAGATAGCGTTGTAGATATGTCCATGTTTATGGAGATAGCGGTGTAGATATATCCATATTTATACAGATAGTGGTGCAGATATTTCCATGTTTATTCAGATAGCGGTGTAGATATTTCCATGTTTATATAGATGGCGGTGTAGATATTTCCATGTTTATACTGATGGAGGTGTAGATATTTCCTTTTTTTTTACAGATAGCGGTGTAGATATTTCCATGTTTATACAGGTAGCGGTGTAGACATTTCCATGTTTACAGAGATGGCGGTGTAGATATTTCCATATCTGCACAAATTGCGGTGTAGATATTTCCATCTTTACACAGATAGCGGTGTAGATATTTCCATGTTTACTCAGGTAGAGGTGTAGATATTTCCATGTTTATGCAGATCTCGGTGAAGATATTTCCATCTTTCAAAAGATGGCAGTGTAGATATTTCTATGTTTATGGAGATGGCGGTGTAGATAATTCCATATTTATACACATGGCGGTGTAGTTATTTCCATGTTTATGCTGATGGCGCTGTAGATATTTTCATGTTTATAGAGGTGGCAGTGTACATATTTCTAAGTTTATAGAGATAGCGGTGTAGATAATTCCATGTTTATAGAGATGGCTGTGTAGATATTGTCATGTTTATACAGATGGCTGTGTAGATATTTCCACGTTTATACAGATGTCAGTGTAGTTATTTCCATGTTTTTACAGATAGTGCTGTAGATTTTTCAATGTTTGTACAGATGACTCTGTCGGTATTTCCATGTTTATACTGATGGCTGTGTAGATATTTCCATGTTTATAGAGATAGCCATGTAAATATTTCCATGTTTATACAGATAGCAGTGTAGACATTTCCATGTTTATAGAGATAGCGGTGTAGATATTTATATGTTTATATAGATAACGGTGTAGTTATTTCCATGTTTATACAGATAGCGGTGTAGATATTTCCATGTTTATACAGATAGCGGTGTAGATATTTCCATGTTTATACTGATCGTGGTTTAGATACTTCCATGTTTATACAGATAGCGGGGGAGATATTTCCATGTTTATACAGATAGCGGTGCAGGTATTTCCATGTTTCTGCAGATAGCGGTGGTGATATTTCCATGTTGATAGAGATAGCGGTGGAGGGATTTCCATGTTTATGCAGATGGCGGTGTTGATATTTCCAAGTTTATGAAGATAGCGGTGTAGATATTTCCATGTTTATACAGATAGCGCTGTAGATATTTCCATGTTCATACAGATTGCGGTGTAGGTATTTCCATGTTTATAGAGATACCGTTGTAGATATTTCCGTGTTTATACAGATGGAGGTGTAGATATTTCCATATTTATACAGCTGACTTTGTAGATATTTTCATATTTTTACAGACTGCGGTGTAGATATTTCCATGTTTATACAGATAGCCGTGTCGCTATTTCCATGTTTATACAGATAGCAGTGTAGATATTTCCATGTTTATAGAGATAGCTGTGTAGATATTTCCATGTTTATACAGATAGTGGTGTAGATATTTGCATGTTTATACAGATGGCAGTGTAGATATTTCCATGTTTATACAGATAGTGGGGTAAATGTTTCCATGTTTATACAGATGACTGTGTAGGTATTTCCATGTTTATACAGATGTCGGTGTATATATTTCCATGTTTATAGAGATAGCGGTGTAGATATTTCCATGTTTATACAGATAGCGGTGTAGATATTTCCATGTTTACACAGATGGCGGTGTAGATATTTCCATGTTTATTGAGATAGCGGTGTAGACATTTCCATGTTTATACAGATAGTGGTGTAGATATTTCCATGTTTATAGAGATAGCGGTGTAGATATTTCCATATTTATACATATAGCGGTGTAGATATTTCCATGTTTATAGTGATAGCGGTGTAGGAATTTCCATGTTTATAGTGATAGCGGTGTAGATATTTCCATGTTTATATGGATAGCGGTGTAGATATTTCCATGTTTATACGGATAGCGGTGTTGATATTTCCATGTTTATACAGA
The DNA here is from genome assembly GCF_029289425.2 of Pan paniscus. Taxonomy (NCBI): domain Eukaryota; kingdom Metazoa; phylum Chordata; class Mammalia; order Primates; family Hominidae; genus Pan; species Pan paniscus. The sequence goes on along the minus strand of NC_073258.2, from coordinate 2,249,805 downwards.
TAGCGGTGTAGGTATTTCCATGCTAATGCAGATAGCGGTGTAGATACTTCCATGTTTATACAGATGGCTGTGTAGCTATTTCCATGTTTATACAGATGGCAGAGTAGATATTTCCATGTTTATGCAGATGGTGGTGTTGATATTTCCGTGTTTACAGAGATAGCGGTGTAGATATTTCCATCTTTGCACAGTTTGCGGTGTAGGTATTTCCATCTTTACCCAGATAGTGGTGTAGATATTTCTGAGTTTACAAAGATAGCTGTGTAGATATTTCCATGTTTACACAGATGGCCTTGTAGATATTTCCATGTTTACACAGATAGAGTTGTAGATATTTCCATGTTTATACAGGTAGCGGTGTAGGTATTTCCATGTTTATACAGATAGCGGTGTAGATATTTCCATGTTTATAGAGATAGCAATGTAGATATTTCCATGTTTGTACAGATGGCGGTGATGATGTTTCCATCTATACACAGATTGCCGTGTAGGTATTTCCATGTGTATACAGATGGCATTGTAGATGTTTCCATGTTTATACAGATGGTGGTGTAGATATTTCCATGTTTACACATATGACTGTATAGGTATTTCCATGTTTATACAGATGGCGTTGTACATATTTCCATGTTTATAGAGATAGCGGTGTAGATATTTCCATATTTATACAGATAACGGTGTAGAAATTTCCATGTTTATACAGATATCGGTGTAAATATATCCATGTTTATACAGATCACGGTGTAGATATTTCCATGTTCATAGAGATAGCGTTGTAGATATTTCCATGTTTGTACAGATAGCGGTGTAGATATTTCCATGTTTATACAGACAGCGGTGTAGATATTTCCATGTTTATACAGATAGCGGTGCAGATATTTCCATGGTTTACAGACGGCGGTGTTGATATTTCCATCTATACACAGATGACCGTGTAGGTATTTCCATTTTTATACAGATGGCGGCGCAGATATTTCTATGGATATGTAGATGGCGGTGTAGATATTTCCATGTATATACAGATAGTGGTGTAGTTATTTCCATGTTTATATAGAGAGCGGTGTAGATATTTCCATGTATGTACACATGGCTGTGTAGATATTTCCATGTTTATACAGATGGCAGTGTAGATATTTCCATGTTTATACAGATAACTTTGTAAGTATTTCCATGTTTATACAGATGGCGGTGTAGATATTTCGATGTTTATAGAGATAGCAGTGGAGATATTTCCATGTTTATACAAATAGCGGTGTAGTTATTTCCATGCTCATATAGATAGCGGTGTAGATATTTCCATGCATATACACATGGCTGTGTAGATATTTCCATGTTTATACAGATGGCAGTTTAGATATTTCCATGTTTATACAGATAACTTTGTAAGTATTTCCATGTTTATACAGATGGCGGTGTAGATATTTCGATGTTTATTGAGATAGCAGTGGAGATATTTCCATGTTTATACAGATAGCGGTGTAGATATTTCCATGTTTCTACTGGTCACGGTGTAGAAATTTCCATGTTTAAAGAGATGGCGGTGTAGATATTTCCATGTTCACGCAGATAGCGGTGTTGATTTTTCCATGTTTATAGAGATAGCTGTGTGGATATTTCCATGTTTATACAGATAGGGGTGTAGATATTTCCATGTTCATAGAGATGGCGGTGTAGATATTTCCATGTTTATACAGATCACGGTGTAGGTATTTCCTTGTTTATACAGATCGCGGTGTAGATATTTCCATGTTTATACAGATCATGGTGTAGAAATTTCCATGTTTATACAGATCGTGGTGCTGATATTACCATGTTTATAGGGATAGCGGTGCAAATATTTCCACATTTATAGAGATAGCGGTGTAGTTATTAGCATGTTTATACAGATAGCGGTGTAGATATCTCCATGTATAAACAGATGTCTGTGTATATATTTCCATGTTTAAACAGATGGCGGTATAGATATTTCCTTGTTTATACAAATAGCGGTGTAGTTATTTCCATGTTTATACAGATAGCGGTGTAGATATTTCCATGTATATACAGATGGCTGTGTAGATATTTCCATGTTTATACAGATGGCTGTGTAGATATTTCCATGTTTATACAGATGACTTTGTAGGTATTTCCATGTTTTAACAGATGTCGGTGTAGGTATTTCCATGTTTATAGAGATAGCTGTGTAGATATTTCAATGTTTATACAGATAGCGGTGTAGATATTTCAGTGTTTATACAGATCACGGTGTAGATATTTCCATATTTATACAGACAGCAGTGGAGATATTTCCACGTTTATACACATAGCGGTGTACATATTTCCATGTTTATGGAGACAGCGGTGTAGTTATTTCCATGTTTATGCAGATAGCGGTGCAGATATTTCCACGTTTATACAGATGCCTATGCAGATATTTCCATATTTATACAGAGGGCTCTGTAGATATTTCCATGTTCATACAGATGGCAGTGTAGATTTTTCCCTGTTTATACAGGTAAAGGTGGAGATATTTCCTTGTTTATACAGATCGTGGTGTAGATATTGCTATGTTTATAAAGAGAGCCGTGTAGATATTTCCATGTTTATACAGGTAGCAGTGTACTTATATCCATGTTTATACAGATCGTTGTGTAGATATTTCCATTTTCCTCAGATGGCAGTTTAGATATTTCCATGTTTATATAGATGGCGGTGAAGAAATTTCCATGTTTATACAGACAGCGGTGTAGATATTTCCATGTTCATTCAGAAGGCGGTGTAGATATTTCCATGTTTACAGAGATGGCGGTATAGATATTTCTATGTTTATAGAGATAGCGGTGTAGGTATTTCCATGTGTATAGAGACAGTGGTGTAGGTTTTTCCATGTTTATAGAGATAGTGGTGTAGATATTTCCATGTTTATTCAGATAGCATAGAACTTATTTCCATGTTTATACAGATGGCGGTGTAGATAGTTTCATGTTTATGGAGATGGCCGTGTAGATATTTTCACGTTTATAGAGATGGCGGTGTAGATATTTCCATGTTTATAGAGATAGCGGTGTAGATATTTCCATGTTTATACAGATGGCGGTGTAGATATTTCCATGCTTATACAGATGGCAGTGTAGGTATATCCATGTTTATACAGATAGCGGTGGAGATATTTCCATTTTTATAAAGATAGCATTGTAGATATTTCCATGTTTATACAGATAACGGTGTAGATATATCCATGTTTATACAGATCGCGGTGTAGATATTTCCATGTTTATACTGATCGTGGTGTAGATACTTCCGTGTTTATACAGATAGCGGTGTAGACATTTCCATGTTTATACAGATCGTGGTGTAGATATTTCCATTTTTATAATGATAGTGGTGTTGATATTTCCATTTTCATACAGATGACTCTGTAGGTATTTCCATGTTTATAAAGATGGCGGTGTAGATATTTCCGTGTTTATAGAGATAGCCGTTTAGGTATTTCAATGTTAATACAGATAGCGGTGTAGACATTTCAATGTTTATAGAGATAGGCAAGTAGATATTTCCATGTTTATACAGATACCGGTGTAGATATTTCCATGTTTATACAGATAGCGGTGTAGTTATTTCCATGTTTATATAGATAGCGGTGTAGATAATTCCATGTTTATACTGATCGTGGTGTAGATACTTCCATGTTTATACAGATAGCGATGCAGGTATTTCCATGTTTCTGCAGATAGCGGTGGTGATATTTCCATGTTGATAGAGATAGCGGTGGAGGGATTTCCATGTTTATGCAGATGGCGGTGTTGATATTTCCAAGTTTATGAAGATAGCGGTGTAGATATTTCCATGTTTATACAGATAGCGCTGTAGATATTTCCATGTTCATACAGATTGCGGTGTAGTTATTTCCATGTTTATAGAGATACCATTGTAGATATTTCAATGTGTATACAGATGGCAGGGTAGATATTTCCATGTTTATACAGATGGAGGTGTAGATATTTCCATGTTTATACAGCTGACTGTGTAGATATTTTCATATTTTTACAGACTGCAGTGTAAGTATTTCCAGGTTTATACAGATAGCGGTGTCGCTATTTCCATGATTATACAGATAGTAGTGTAAGTATTTCCATGTTTATAGAGATAGCTGTGTAGATATTTCCATGTTTATACAGATAGTGGTGTAGATATTTCCATGTTTATACAGATGGCAGTGTAGATATTTCCATGTTTATACAGATAGTGGTGTAAATGTTTCCATGTTTATACAGATGACTGTGTAGGTATTTCCATGTTTATACAGATGTCGGTGTAGATATTTCCATGTTTATACAGATGTCGGTGTAGATATTTCCATGTTTATAGAGATAGCGGTGTAGATATTTCCATGTTTATACAGATTGCGGTGTAGATATATCCATGTTTATAGAGATAGCGGTGTAGTTATTTCCATGTTTATACAGATAGCGGTGTAGACATTTCCATGTTTATACAGATCGTGGTGTATATATTTCCATTTTTATAATAATAGTGGTGCTGATATTTCCATCTTTATACAGATGACTCTGTATGTATTTCCATGTTTATAAAGATGGGGATGTATATATTTCCGTGTTTATAGTGATAGCGGACTAGATATTTCCATATTTATACAGATAGCAGTGTAGATATTTCCGTGTTTATACAGATAGCGGTGTAGACATTTCCATGTTTATACAGATCGTGGTGTAGATATTTCCATTTTTATAATTATAGTGGTGTTGATATTTCCATTTTCATACAGATGACTCTGTTGGTATCTCCATGTTTATAAAGATGGGGGTGTAGATATTTCCGTGTTTATAGAGATAGCCGTTTAGTTATTTCAATGTTTATACAGATAGCGGTGTAGACATTTCCATGTTTATAGAGATAGGCATGTAGATATTTCCATGTTTATACAGATAGCGGTGTAGATATTTCCATGTTTATACAGATAGCGGTGTAGTTATTTCCATGTTTATATAGATAGTGTTGTAGACATTTCCATGTTTATAAAGATCGTGGTGTAGATATTTCCATTTTTATACTGATAGTGGTGTTGATATTTCCAACTTCATACAGATGACTCTGTAGGTGTTTCCATGTTTATAAAGATGGTGGTGTAGATATTTCCATGTTTATAGAGATAGCGGAGTAGATATTTCCATATTTATACAGATAGCGGTGTAGATATTTCCATATTTACACAGATAGCCTTCTAGATATTTCCATTTTTATACAGATAGCTGTGTAGATATTTCCAAGTTTATACAGACAGTGGTGTAGATATTTCCATGTTTATTCAGATAGCGGTGTAGATATTTCCATGTTTATATAGATGGCGGTGTAGATATTTCCATGTTTATACTGATGGAGGTGTAGATATTTCCTTGTTTATACAGATAGCGGTGTAGATATTTCCATGTTTATACTGATAGTGGTGTTGATATTTCCAACTTCATACAGATGACTCTGTAGGTGTTTCCATGTTTATAAAGATGGTGGTGTAGATATTTCCATGTTCATAGAGATAACAGTGTAGATATTTCCATGTTTATACAGATGGCAGCGTAAGTATTTCCATGTGTATACAGATGGCAGTGTAGATATTTCCATGTTTATGCAGATAGCGGTGTAGATATTTCCATGTTTATAGAGATGGTGTAGATATTTCCATGTTTATAGAGATTGCGGTGTAGATATTTCCATGTTTATAGAGATAGCGGTGTAGGTATTTCCATGTTTATAGAGACTGCGGTGTAGATATTTCCATATTTATACAGATAGCGGTGCAGATATTTTCATGTTTATAAAGATGGCGGTGTAGATATTTTTATGTTTATACAGATGGCGGTGTAGTTATTTCCTTGTTTATACTGATATCGGTATAGATATTTCCATGTTGATACAGATAGCGGAGTAGATATTTCCATGTTTATAGAGATAGCGGTGTAGATATTTCCATCTTTTCACAGATTGCGGTGAATATATTTCGATCTTTACACAGATAACTGCGTAGATATTTCCAAGTCTACACAGATAGCTCTGTAGATATTTCCATGTTTACACAGATAGTGTTGTAGATATTTCCTTGTTTATACAGATTGGGGTGTAGATATTTCCACATTTATACAGATAGCAGTTTAAATATTTCCACGTTTATACAGATAAGGTTGTAGATATTTCCACGTTTATAGAGATAGCAGTGCAGATATTTCCACGTTTATACAGACAGCGGTGTACATATTTTCACGTTTTAAAGATAATTGTGAAGACATTTCCATGTTTATACACATGGCCGTGTGGATATTTCCATGTTTATGCAGATGGCGGTGTTGATATTTCCATGTTTATGCAGATGGCGGTGTAGATATTTCCAAGTTTATAGAATGGCGATGTAGATATTTCCACGTTTATTGAGATAGCGGTGTAGATATTTCCATGTTTATAGAGATAACGGTGTAGGTATTTCCAAGTTTACGGTGATAGTGGTGTAGATATTTATATGTTTATACAGATAGCGTTGTAGATATTTCCATGTTTATGCCGATAGCGGTGTTGATAATTCCATGTTTATAGAGATAGCGTTGTACATATGTCCATATTTATGGAGATAGCGGTGTAGATATTTCCATATTTATACAGATAGTGGTGTAGACATTTCCATGTTTATTCAGATAGCGGTGTAGATATTTCCATGTTTATATAGATGGCGGTGTAGATATTTCCATGTTTATACTGATAGGGATGTAGATATTTCCTTGTTTATACAGATAGCGGTGTAGATATTTCCATGTTTATACAGGTAGCGGTGCAGACATTTCCATGTTTACAGAGATTGCGGTGTAGATATTTCCATATTTTCACAAATTGCGGTGTAGATATTTCCATCTTTACACAGATAGCTGTGTAGATATTTCCATGTTTACACAGGTATAGGTGTAGATATTTCCATGTTTATGCAGATCTCGGTGAAGTTATTTCCATCTTTCAAAAGATGGCAATGTAGATATTTCTATGTTTATAGAGATGGCGGTGTAGATAATTCCATATTTATACACATGGCGGTGTAGTTATTTCCATATTTATGCTGATGGCGCTGTAGATATTTTCATGTTTATAGAGGTGGCAGTGTACATATTTCTAAGTTTATAGAGATAGCGGTGTAGATAATTCCATGTTTATAGAGATGGCGGTGTAGTTATTTCCATGTTTATAAAGATAGTGGTGTAGATATTTCCATGTTTATACAGATAGCGGTGTAGATATTTCCATGTTTATACAGATAGTGGTGTTGCTATTTCCATGTTTATACAGATGGCGGTGTAGATATTTCCATATTTATAGAGATAGCCTTGTAGATATTTCCATGATTATACAGATAGCGGTGTAGATATTTCCATGTTTACACAGATAGCGGAGTAGTTATTTCCATGTTTATACAGATATCGGTGTAGATATTTCCATGTTCATAGAGATAACAGTGTAGATATTTCCATGTTTATACAGATGGCAGCGTAGGTATTTCCATGTGTATACAGATGGCACTGTAGATATTTCCATGTTTATGCAGATAGCGGTGTAGATATTTCCATGTTTATAGAGATGGCGGTGTAGATATTTCCATGTTTATAGAGATTGCGGTGTAGATATTTCCATGTTTATAGAGATAGCGGTGTAGGTATTTCCATGTTTATAGAGATTGCGGTGTAGATATTTCCATATTTATACAGATAGCGGTGCAGATATTTCCATGTTTATAAAGATGGCGGTGTAGATATTTTTATGTTTATACAGATGGCGGTGTAGATATTTCCTTGTTTATACTGATATCGGTGTAGATATTTCCATGTTGATACAGATAGCGGAGTAGATATTTCCATGTTTATAGAGATAGCGCTGTAGATATATCCATCTTTTCACAGATTGCGGTGTATATATTTCGATCTTTACACAGATAACTGTGTAGATATTTCCACGTCTGCACAGATAGCTGTGTAGATATTTCCATGTTTACACAGATAGTGTTGTAGGTATTTCCATGTTTATACAGATTGGGTTGTAGATATTTCCACATTTATACAGATAGCAGTTTAGATATTTCCACGTTTATACAGATAAGGTTGTAGATATTTCAACGTTTATAGAGATGGCAGTGCAGATATTTCCACGTTTATACAGAGAGCGGTGTAGATATTTCCACGTTTTAAATATAATTGTGAAGACATTTCCATGTTTATACACATGGCCGTGTGGATATTTCCATGTTTATGCAGATGGCGCTGTAGATATTCCCAAGTTTATAGAATGGCGGTGTAGATATTTCCACGTTCATAGAGATAGCGGTGTAGATATTTCCATGTTTATAGAGATAACGGTGTAGGTATTTCCATGTTTGTAGTGATAGCGGTGTAGATATTTATATGTTTATACAGATAGCGTTGTAGATATTTCCATGTTTATGCCGATAGCGGTGTTGATAATTCCACGTTTATAGAGATAGCGGTGTAGATATTTCCATGTTTATACAGAAAGCGGTGTAGTTATTTCCATGTTGATACAGAGAGCGGTGTAGATATTTACATGTTTATAGAGATGGCTGTGTAGATATTTCCATTTTTATACAGATGGCAGTTTAGATATTTCCATGTTTATAGAGATAGTGGTGTAGATATTTCCATGTTTATACAGATGACTGTGTAGGTATTTCCATGTTTATACAGATGTCATTGTAGATATTTTCAGGTTTATAGAGATAGCGATGTAGATATTTCCATGTTTATACAGATGGCGTTGTAGATATTTCCATGTTTACAGAGATAGCTGTGTAGATATTTCCATATTTATACAGATAGCGGTGTAGGTATTTCCATGTTTATACAGATAGCAGTGTAGATAATACCATGTTTATAGAGATGGCGGTGAAGTTATTTCCATGTTTTTAGTGATAGTGGTGTAGATATTTCCATGTTTATACTGATAGCGGTGCAGATATTTCCATGTTTATACAGATATCGGTGTTGGTATTTCCATGTGTATACAGATAGCGGTGCAGATATTTCCATGGTTATACAGATGTCGGGGTAGATATTTAAATGTTTATACAGATGGCGGTGTAGATATTTCCTTCTTTATACTGATTGCGGTGTAGATATTTCCATGTTTATACAGATAGCGGTGTAGATATTTCCATGTTTATAGAGATAGCCATGTAGATATTTCCAAGTTTATTAAGATAGCGGTGTAGGAATTTCCATGTTTATAGAGATAGGGTTGTAGGTATTTCAATATTTATAGAGATAGCAGAGTAGATATTTCCAAGTTTATACAGATAGCGATGTAGATATTTCCATGTATATACAGGTAGCGGTGTAGACGTTTCCATGTTTATACAGATCGTGGTGTAGATATTTCCATGTTTATAGATATAGTGGTGTAGATATTTCCATGTTTATCCACATAACGGGGAAGATATTTCCATGTTTACAGAGATAGCGGTGTAGATATTTTGATATTTGCACAGATTGTGGTGTACATGTTTTCATCTTTCACAGATAGCGGTGTACATATTTCCATGTTTACACAGATAGCGGTGTAGATATTTCCATGTTTATGAAGATAGTGTTGTAGATATTTCCATGCTTATACAGATAGCGGTGTAGGTATTTCCATGTGTTTAGAGATGGCAGTGAAGATATTTCCATGTTTATACAGATGGCAGTGTAGATATTTCCATGTTTATACTGATAGTGGTGTACATATTTCCATATTTGCGCATATTGCTGTGTAGATATTTCCATCTTTATACAGATAGCGGTGTAGATATTTCCATGTTTATAAAGATAGCGGTGTAGATATTTCCATGTTTATAGAGATAGCTGTGGAGATATTTCCATGTTTATACAGATAGCGATGTAGATATTTCCATGTTTATACAGGTAGCGGTGGAGATATTTCCATGTTTATACAGATAGCGGTGGACATATTTCCATGTTTATACAGATAGCTGTGTAGATTTTTCAATGTTTATACAGATAACGGTGTAGGTTTTTTCATGTTTATAGAGATAGCGGTGCAGATATTTTCATGTTTATACAGATGGCTGTGTAGATATTTCCATGTGCATACAGATGGCAGCGTAGATATTTCCATGTTTATACAGATGGAGGTGTAGATATTTCCATGTTTATACAGATGACTCTGTAGATATTTTCATGTTTTTATAGATGGCGGTGTAGGTATTTCCATTTTTATACAGATATCGGTGAGGCTATTTCCATGTTTATACAGATAGCAGTGTAGGTATTTCCATGTTTATAGAGATAGCTGTGTAGATATTTCCATGTTTATGCAGATAGCGGTGTAGATATTTCCATGTTTATGCAGATGGCAGTGTATATATTTCCATGTTTATACAGAAAACGGTGTAGGTTTTTACATGTTTACACAGATAGCTGTGTAGATATTTCCATGTTTACTCAGATAGCGTTTAAGATATTTCCACCTTTATACAGATAGCGGTGTAGATATTTCAATGTTTATACAGATAACGGTGTTGGTATTTCGATGTTTATACAGATAGCGGTGTAGATAAATCCATGTTTATACAGAAGGCGGTGTAGGCATTTCCAAGTTTATAAAGATAGCGGTGTAGACATTTCCATGTTTACAGGTATAGCAGTTTACATATTTCCATGTTTATACAGATAGCGGTGTAGATTTTTCCATGTTTACAAAGATAGCGTTATATATATTTGCATGTTTATACAGATAGCAGTGTAGATATTTCCATGTTTATACTGATAGCGGTGTAAATGTTTCCATGCTTATACAGATAGCGGTGTAGATATTTCCATGTTTATACAGATAGCGGTGTACATGATTCTATGTTTATACAGATATAGGTGGAGATATTTCCATGTTTATACAGATAGCGGTGTAGATATTTCCATGTTTACAGAGATAGCAGTGTAGTTATTTCCATATTTATACAGATGGCGGTGTAGATATTTCCATGTTTATTCATATGTCGGTGTAGATATATCCATGTTTATACAGATGGCGGTGTAGGTATTTCCATGTTTATACAAATAGAGGTGTAGATATTTCCATGTTTATACAGAGAGCGGTGTAGATATTACCATGTTTACAGAGATATCGGTGTAGATATTTCCATCTTTGCAGAGATTGCAGTGAAGATATTTCCATTTTCACACAGAGAGCGGTGTAGGTATTTCAGTCATTGCACAGATTGTGCTGTAGCTATTTCCATCTTTCCACAGATAGTGGTGTAGGTATTTCCATGTTTACACAGACAGCGGAGTAGATACTTCCATGTTTACACAGATAGCGTTGTATATATTTGCATGTTTATACAGATAGCGGTGTAAGTGTTTCCATGTTTATACAGATAGCGGTGGAGATATTTCCATGTTTATACAGGTAGCGATGGAGATATTTCCATGTTTATAGAGATTGAGGTGTAGATATTTCCAAGTTTATACAGATAGCGGTGTAGATATTTAAATGTTTTTACAGATAGCGGTGTAGTTATTTCTATGTTTATACAGATAGCGGTGTAGGTATTTCCATGTTTATAGAGATAGCGGTGTAGACATTTCCATGTTTATAGAGATAGTGGTGTCGATAATTCTATGTTTATGGAGATATTGCCTTGTTTATACAGATGGCAGTGTAGATATTTCCAAGTTTATGCAGATAGCGGTTTAGATATTTCCATTTTTATACAGATAGCAGTGCAGCTATTTTCATGCTTATAGAGATTGCAGTGTAGGTATTTCCAGGGTTATAGAGATAGCGGTGTAGATATTTCCATGTTTATACCGATGGCTGTGTAGATATTTCCATGTGTATACAGATGGCAGTGTAAATATTTCCATGTTTATGCAGATGTAGGTGTAGAAATTTCCATGTTTATACAGATGACTGTGTAGGTATTTCCATGTTTATACAGATGGGTGTGTATATGTTTAAATGTTTATAGAGATAGCCATGTAGATGTTTCCATGTTTATACAGATAGCACTGTAGGTATTTCCATGTTTATACAGAAAGCGGTGTAGATATTTCCATGTTTATACAGATAGCGGTGTAGTTATTTCCATGTTTATACAGATAACGGGGTAGATATTTCCATGTTTACAGAGATAGCGTAGTAGATATTTTGATATTTGTACAGATTGCGGTGAACATATTTTCATCTTTACACAGATAGTGGTGTACATATTTCCATGTTTACACAGATAGCTGTGTAAATATTTCCATGTTTACACAGATATTGTTGTAATTATCCCCATGTTTATACAATTAGCGGTGTAGATATTTCCATGTTTATAAAGATAGCGGTGTAGATATTTCCATGTTTATACAGATAGTGGTGTAGATATTTCCATGTTTATGCAATCGACTGTGTAGATATTTCCATGTTTCTAAAGATAGCCAAGCAGATATTTCCACGTTTATACAGCTAGCGGTGTACATATTTCCATGTTTATAGAGATAGCGATCTAGATACTTCCATGTTTATACAGATCGCTGTGTGGATATTTCCATGTGTATACAGATGGCGGTGTAGATATTTCCAAGTTTAAGAATGGCAGTGTAGATATTTCCATGTTTATACAGATAGCGATTTAGATATTTCCATGTTTATAGGATAGCGGTGTATGTATTTCCATGTTTATAGTGATAACGCTATAGATCTTTCCATGTTTATACAGATAGCGGTGAAGAAATTTCCATGTATATGCGGATAGCGGTGTTAATATTTCCATGTTTATAGGGATAGCGGTGTAGATATTTCCATGTTTATACAGATAGCGGTGTAGATATTTCCATGTTTATAGAGATGACTGTGTAGATATTTCCATGTTGATACAGATGGCAGTGTAGATATTTCCATATTTATACAGTTAGTGGTGTAGACATTTCCATGTTTATACAGATGACTGTGTAGGTATTTCCACGTTTATACAGATGTCGGTGAAGATATTTTCAGGTTTATAGAAATAGAGGTGTAGATATTTCCATGTTTATACAGATAGCGGTGTAGTTATTTCCATGTTTACAAAGATAGCGGTGTAGATATTTCCATATTTATATAGATAGCGGTGTAGATATTTCCATGTTTATATACATAGCGATGTAGATGTTTCCATCTTTTTACAGATAGCGGTGTAGATATTTCCATGTTTATAGAGATGGTGGTGAAGTTATTTCCATGTTTATAGAGATAGTGGTGTAGACATTTCCATGTTTATAGAGATAGCGGTGTAGATATCTCCATGTTTATTCAGCTCCCGGTGTAGATATTTCCATCTTTATACAGATGACAGTGTAGATATTTCGATGTTTATACAGATAGTGGTGTAGATTTTTTCATGGTTATAGAGTTGGTGGTGTAGATATTTCCAAGTTTACGGAGATTGCTGTGTAGATATTTCCATGTTTATAGAGATGGCGGTGTTGGTATTTCCATGTTTATAGGGACAGCGGTGTAGATACTTCACGTTTCTACAGATGGCGTTGTAGATATTTCCATGTGTATACAGATGGCAGTGTAGATATTTCCATGTTTATAGATGTGGTTGTGTAGATATTTCCATGTTTATACAGATGACTGTGTAGATATTTGCATGCTTATACAGATGGCGGTGTAGATATTTCCATGTTTATAGAGATAACAGTGTAGATATTTCCATGTTTATAAAGATAGCGGTGTAGATATTTCCATGTTGATACAGACAGCGGTGTAGATATTTCCATGTTTAGAGAGATAGCGGTGTAGATATTTCCATCTTTGCACAGATTGCGCTGTAGATATTTCGATCTTTACACAGATAGCTGTGTAGATATTTGCAAGTTTACACAGATGTCTGTGTAGATATTTCCATGTTTACACAGATAGAGTTGTAGGTATTTCAATGTTTATGCAGATAGCGTTGTACATATTTCCGTGTTTATAGAGATAGCGTTGTAGATATTTCCATGTTTATACAGATATCGGTGTAGATATTTCCATGTTTATACAGATAACGGTGTAGATATTTCCATGTTTACACTGATAGCGGTGGAGATATTTCCATGTTTATTCAGATAGCGATGTAGATATTTCCATGTTTATAGAGATTGCGGTGTAGATATTTCCATGGTTATAGAGATTGCAATGTGGATATTTCTATGTTTATAGAGATAGCGTTGTAGATATTTTCATGAGTATAGAGATGGCATTGTAGTTATTTCCATGTGTATAGATATGGCGGTGTAGGTTTTTCCATGTTTATACAGATAGTGGTGAGGATATTTCCGTATTTATACAGATAGCGTTGTAGATATTTCCATGTTTATACAAATAGCTGTTTTGGTATTTCCATGTTTATAGAGATAGCGGTGTTGATATTTCCATGTTTATACAGATAGCGGTGTAGATATTTCCATGTTTACAGAGATAGCGGTGTAGATATTTCCATCTTTGCAGAGATCGCTGTGTAGATATTTCCATGTTTACACAGATAGCTGTGTAGATGTTTCCATGTTTACACAGATAGCGTTTTAGATATTTCCATCTTTATACAGATAGCGGTGTAGATATTTCAATGTTTATACAGATAACGGTGTTCGTATTTCGATGTTTATACAGATAGCGTTTTAGATATTTCCATCTTTATACAGATAGCGGTGTAGATATTTCAATGTTTCTACAGATAACAGTGTTGGTATTTCGATGTTTATACAGATAGCGGTGTAGATATATCCATGTTTATACAGAAGACGTTGTAGACATTTCCAATTTTATAAAGATAGCGGTGTAGATATTTCCATGTTTACACAGATAGCAGTGAACATATTTCCATGTTTATACAGATGGCTGTGTAGATATCTTCATGTTTTTACAGATGGCGGTGTAGATATTTCCATGTTTATACAGATGGAGGTGTAGATATTTCCAAGTTTATACAAATGACTGTGTAGATATCTTCATGTTTTTACAGATGGCGGTGTAGATATTTCCATGTTTACACAGATAGCGGTGTCACTATTTCTATGTTTATACAGATAGCAGTGTAGCTATTTCCATGTTTATAGAGATAGCTGTGTAGGTATTTCCATGTTTATACAGATAGCGGTGTAGATATTTCCATGTTTATACAGATGGCAGTGTAGATATTTCCATGTTTATACAGATAGTGGTGTAGATATTTCCATGTTTATACAGATGACTGTGTAGTTATTTCCATGTTTATACAGATGGTCGTGTAGATACTTCCATGTTTATAGAGATAGCCATGTAGATATTTCCAAGTTTATTAAGATGGCGGTGTAGGCATTTCCATGTTTATAGAGATAACGTTGTAGGTATTTCAATATTTATAGAGATAGCAGAGTAGATATTTCCAAGTTTATACAGATAGCGATGTAGATATTTCCATGTATATACAGGTAGCGGTGTAGACGTTTCCATGTTTATACAGATCGTGGTGTAGATATTTCCATGTTTATAGAGATAGTGGTGTAGATATTTCCATGTTTATCCACATAACGGGGTAGATATTTCCATGTTTACAAAGATAGCGGTGTAGATATTTTGATATTTGCACAGATTGCGGTGTACATGTTTTCATCTTTCACAGATAGCGGTGTACATATTTCCATGTTTACACAGATAGCGGTGTAGATATTTCCATGTTTATGAAGATAGTGGTGTAGATATTTCCATGCTTATACAGATAGCGGTGTAGGTATTTCCATGTGTTTAGAGATGGCAGTGAAGATATTTCCATGTTTATACAGATGGCAGTGTAGATATTTCCATGTTTATACTGATAGTGGTGTACATATTTCCATATTTGCGCATATTGCTGTGTAGATATTTGCATCTTTACACAGATAGCGGTGTACATATTTCCATGTTTACACAGATAGCGGTGAAGACATTCCCATGTTTACACAGATAGTGTTGTAGATATTTCCATCTTTATACAGATAGCGGTGTAGATATTTCCATGTTTATAAAGATAGCTGTGGAGATATTTCCATGTTTATACAGATAGCGATGTAGATATTTCCATGTTTATACAGATAGCGGTGGAGATATTTCCATGTTCATACAGATAGCGGTGGACATATTTCCATGTTTATACAGATAGCTGTGTAGATTTTTGCTTGTTTATACAGATAACGGTGTAGGTTTTTGCATGTTTATAGAGATAGCGGTGTAGATATTTTCATGTTTATACAGATGGCTGTGTAGATATTTCCATGTGTATACAGATGGCAGTGTAGATATTTCCATGTTTATACAGATGGAGGTGTAGATATTTCCATGTTTATACAGATGACTCTGTAGATATTTTCATGTTTTTATAGATGGCGGTGTAGGTATTTCCATGTTTATACAGATAGCGGTGAGGCTATTTCCATGTTTATACAGATAGCAGTGTAGGTATTTCCATGTTTATAGAGATAGCTGTGTAGATACTTCCATGTTTATGCAGATAGCGGTGTAGATATTTCCATGTTTATGGAGTTGGCAGTGTATATATTTCCATGTTTATACAGAAAACGGTGTAGGTTTTTGCATGTTTACACAGATAGCTGTGTAGATATTTCCATGTTTACACAGATAGCGTTTTAGATATTTCCATCTTTATACAGATAGCGGTGTAGATATTTCAATGTTTATACAGATAACGGTGTTGGTATTTCGATGTTTATACAGAGAGCGTTTTAGATATTTCCATCTTTATACAGATAGCGGTGTAGATATTTCAATGTTTATACAGATAACGGTGTTGGTATTTCGATGTTTATACAGATAGCGGTGTAGATATATCCATGTTTATACAGAAGGCGGTGTAGACATTTCCAGGTTTATAAAGATAGCGGTGTAGATATTTCCATGTTTACACAGATAGCAGTGTACATATTTCCATGTTTATACAGATGGCTGTGTAGATATTTCCATGTGTATACAGATGGCAGTGTAGATATTTCCATGTTTATACAGATGGAGGTGTAGATATTTCCAAGTTTATACAGATGACTGTGTAGATATCTTCATGTTTTTACAGATGGCGGTGTAGATATTTCCATGTTTATACAGATGGAGGTGTAGATATTTCCAAGTTTATATAAATGACTGTGTAGATATCTTCATGTTTTTACAGATGGCGGTGTAGATATTTCCATGTTTATACAGATAGCGGTGTCACTATTTCTATGTTTATACAGATAGCAGTGTAGCTATTTCCATGTTTATAGAGATAGCTGTGTAGGTATTTCCATGTTTATACAGATAGCGGTGTAGATATTTCCATGTTTATACAGATGGCAGTGTAGATATTTCCATGTTTATACAGATAGTGGTGTAGATATTTCCATGTTTATACAGATGACTGTGTAGTTATTTCCATGTTTATACAGATGGTCGTGTAGATACTTCCATGTTTATAGAGATAGCCATGTAGATATTTCCAAGTTTATTAAGATGGCGGTGTAGGCATTTCCATGTTTATAGAGATAACGTTGTAGGTATTTCAATATTTATAGAGATAGCAGAGTAGATATTTCCAAGTTTATACAGATAGCGATGTAGATATTTCCATGTATATACAGGTAGCGGTGTAGACGTTTCCATGTTTATACAGATCGTGGTGTAGATATTTCCATGTTTATAGAGATAGTGGTGTAGATATTTCCATGTTTATCCACATAACGGGGTAGATATTTCCATGTTTACAGAGATAGCGGTGTAGATATTTTGATATTTGCACAGATTGCGGTGTACATGTTTTCATCTTTCACAGATAGCGGTGTACATATTTCCATGTTTACACAGATAGCAGTGTAGATATTTCCATGTTTATGAAGATAGTGGTGTAGATATTTCCATGCTTATACAGATAGCGGTGTAGGTATTTCCATGTGTTTAGAGATGGCAGTGAAGATATTTCCATGTTTATACAGATGGCAGTGTAGATATTTCCATGTTTATACTGATAGTGGTGTACATATTTCCATATTTGCGCATATTGCTGTGTAGATATTTCCATCTTTACACAGATAGCGGTGTACATATTTCCATGTTTACACAGATAGCTGTGAAGACATTCCCATGTTTACACAGATAGTGTTGTAGATATTTCCATCTTTATACAGATAGCGGTGTAGATATTTCCATGTTTGTAAAGATAGCGATGTAGATATTTCCATGTTTATAGAGATAGCTGTGGAGATATTTCCATGTTTATACAGATAGCGATGTAGATATTTCCATGTTTATACAGATAGCGGTGGAGATATTTCCATGTTCATACAGATAGCGGTGGACATATTTCCATGTTTATACAGATAGCTGTGTAGATTTTTGCTTGTTTATACAGATAACGGTGTAGGTTTTTGCATGTTTATAGAGATAGCGTTGTAGATATTTTCATGTTTATACAGATGGCTGTGTAGATATTTCCATGTGTATACAGATGGCAGTGTAGATATTTCCATGTTTATACAGATGGAGGTGTAGATATTTCCATGTTTATACAGATGACTCTGTAGATATTTTCATGTTTTTATAGATGGCGGTGTAGGTATTTCCATGTTTATACAGATAGCGGTGAGGCTATTTCCATGTTTATACAGATAGCAGTGTAGGTATTACCATGTTTTTAGAGATAGCTGTGTAGATATTTCCATGTTTATGCAGATAGCGGTGTAGATATTTCCATGTTTATGGAGTTGGCAGTGTATATATTTCCATGTTTATACAGAAAACGGTGTAGGTTTTTGCATGTTTACACAGATAGCTGTGTAGATATTTCCATGTTTACACAGATAGCGTTTTAGATATTTCCATCTTTATACAAATAGCGGTGTAGATATTTCAATGTTTATACAGATAACGGTGTTGGTATTTCGATGTTTATACAGATAGCGTTTTAGATATTTCCATCTTTATACAGATAGCGGTGCAGATATTTCAATGTTTATACAGATAACGGTGTTGGTATTTCGATGTTTATACAGATAGCGGTGTAGATATATCCATGTTTATACAGAAGGCGGTGTAGACATTTCCAAGTTTATAAAGATAGCGGTGTAGATATTTCCATGTTTACACAGATAGCAGTGTACATATTTCCATGTTTATACAGATGGCTGTGTAGATATTTCCATGTGTATACAGATGGCAGTGTAGATATTTCCATGTTTATACAGATAGCGGTGTCACTATTTCTATGTTTATACAGATAGCAGTGTAGCTATTTCCATGTTTATAGAGATAGATGTGTAGGTATTTCCATGTTTATACAGATAGTGGTGTAGATATTTCCATGTTTATACAGATGACTGTGTAGTTATTTCCATGTTTATACAGATGGTGGTGTAGATATTTCCATGTTTATAGAGATAGCCATGTAGATATTTCCAAGTTTATTAAGATGGCGGTGTAGGCATTTCCATGTTTATAGAGATAACGTTGCAGGTATTTCAATATTTATAGAGATAGCAGAGTAGATATTTCCAAGTTTATACAGATAGCGATGTAGATATTTCCATGTATATACAGGTAGCGGTGTAGACGTTTCCATGTTTATACAGATCGTGGTGTAGATATTTCCATGTTTATAGAGATAGTGTTGTAGATATTTCCATGTTTATCCACATAACGGGGTAGATATTTCCATGTTTACAGAGATTGCCGTGTAGATATTTTGATATTTGCACAGATTGCGGTGTACATGTTTTCATCTTTCACAGATAGCGGTGTACATATTTCCATGTTTACACAGATAGCGGTGTAGATATTTCCATGTTTATGAAGATAGTGGTGTAGATATTTCCATGCTTATACAGATAGCGGTGTAGGTATTTCCATGTGTTTAGAGATGGCAGTGAAGATATTTCCATGTTTATAAAGATGGCAGTGTAGATATTTCCATGTTTATACTGATAGTGGTGTACATATTTCCATATTTGCGAATATTGCGGTGTAGATATTTCCATCTTTACACAGATAGCGGTGTACATATTTCCATGTTTACACAGATAGCTGTGAAGACATTCCCATGTTTACACAGATAGTGTTGTAGATATTTCCATCTTTATACAGATAGCGGTGTAGATATTTCCATGTTTATAAAGATAGCGGTGTAGATATTTCCCTGTTTATAGAGATAGCTGTGGAGATATTTCCATGTTTATACAGATAGCGATGTAGATATTTCCATGTTTATACAGATAGCGTTGGAGATATTTCCATGTTTATACAGATAGCGGTGGACATATTTCCATGTTTATACAGATAGCTGTGTAGATTTTTCCATGTTTATACAGATAACGGTGTAGGTTTTTTCATGTTTATAGAGATAGCGGCGTAGATATTTTCATGTTTATACAGATGGCTGTGTAGATATTTCCATGTGTATACAGATGGCAGCGTAGATATTTCCATGTTTATACAGATGGAGGTGTAGATATTTCCATGTTTATACAGATGGAGGTGTAGATATTTCCATGTTTATACAGATGACTCTGTAGATATTTTCATGTTTTTATAGATGGCGGTGTAGGTATTTCCATGTTTATACAGATAGCGGTGAGGCTATTTCCATGTTTATACAGATAGCAGTGTAGGTATTTCCATGTTTATAGAGATAGCTGTGTAGATATTTCCATGTTTATGCAGATAGCGGTGTAGATATTTCCATGTTTAAGGAGATGGCAGTGTATATATTTCCATGTTTATACAGAAAACGGTGTAGGTTTTTGCATGTTTACACAGATAGCTGTGTAGATATTTCCATGTTTACACAGATAGCGTTTTAGATATTTCCATCTTTATACAGATAGCGGTGTAGATATTTCAATGTTTATACAGATAACGGTGTTGGTATTTCGATGTTTATGCAGATAGCGTTTTAGATATTTCCATCTTTATACAGATAGCGGTGTAGATATTTCAATGTTTATACAGATAACGGTGTTGGTATTTCGATGTTTATACAGATAGCGGTGTAGATATATCCATGTTTATACTGAAGGCGGTGTAGACATTTCCAAGTTTATAAAGATAGCGGTGTAGATATTTCCATGTTTACACAGATAGCAGTGTACATATTTCCATGTTTATACAGATGGCTGTGTAGATATTTCCATGTGTATACAGATGGCAGTGTAGATATTTCTATGTTTATACAGATGGAGGTGTAGATATTTCCAAGTTTATACAGATGACTGTGTAGATATCTTCATGTTTTTACAGATGGCGGTGTAGATATTTCCATGTTTATACAGAGAGCGGTGTCACTATTTCTATGTTTATACAGATAGCAGTGTAGCTATTTCCATGTTTATAGAGATAGCTTTGTAGATATTTCCATGTTTATACAGATAGCGGTGTAGATATTTCCATGTTTATACAGATGGCAGTGTAGATATTTCCATGTTTATTCAGATAGTGGTGTAGATGTTTCCATGTTTATACAGATGACTGTGTAGTTATTTCCATGTTTATACAGATGGCGGTGTAGATATTTCCATGTTTATAGAGATTGCCATGTAGATATTTCCAAGTTTATTAAGATGGCGGTGTAGGCCTTTCCATGTTTATAGAGATATCGTTGTAGGTATTTCAATATTTATAGAGATAGCAGAGTAGATATTTCCAAGTTTATACAGATAGCGATGTAGATATTTCCATGTATACACAGGTAGCGGTGTAGACGTTTCCATGTTTATGCAGATCGTGGTGTAGATATTTCCATGTTTATAGAGATAGTGGTGTAGATATTTCCATGTTTATCCACATAACGGGGTAGATATTTCCATGTTTACAGAGATAGCGGTGTAGATATTTTGATATTTGCACAGATTGCGGTGTACATGTTTTCATCTTTCACAGATAGCGGAGTACAAATTTCCATGTTTACGCAGATAGCAGTGTAGATATTTCCATGTTTATGAAGATAGTGGTGTAGATATTTCCATGGTTATACAGATAGCGGTGTAGGTATTTCCATGTGTTTAGAGATGGCAGTGAAGATATTTCCATGTTTATACAGATGGCAGTGTAGATATTTCCATGTTTATACAGATAGTGGTGTACATATTTCCATATTTCCGCATATTGAGGAGTAGATATTTCCGTCCTTACACAGATAGCGGTGTACATATTTCCATGATTACACAGATAGCTGTGAAGACATTCCCATGTATACACAGACAGTGTTGTAGATATTTCCATTTTTGTACAGATAGCGGTGTAGATATTTCCATGTTTATAAAGATAGCGGTGTAGATATTTCCATGTTTATAGAGATAGGTGTGGAGATATTTCCATGTTTATACAGATAGCGATGTAGATATTTCCATGTTTATACAGATAGCGGTGGAGATATTTCCATGTTTATACAGATAGCGGTGGACATATTTCCATGTTTATAAAGATAGCTGTGTAGATTTTTCCATGTTTATACAGATGGAGTTGTAGATATTTCCATGTTTATACAGATGACTCTGTAGATATTTTCATATTTTTATAGATGGCGGTGTAGGTATTTCCATGTTTATACAGATAGCGGTGAGGCTATTTCCATGTTTATACAGATAGCAGTGAAGGTATTTCCATGTTTATAGAGATAGCTGTGTAGATATTTCCATGTTTATGCAGATAGCGGCGTAGATATTTCCATGTTTAAGGAGATGGCAGTGTATATATTTCCATGTTTATACAGAAAATGGTGTAGGTTTTTGCATGTTTACACAGATAGCTGTGTAGATATTTCCATGTTTACACAGATAGCGTTTTAGATATTTCCATCTTTATACAGATAGCGGTGTAGATATTTCAATGTTTATACAGATAACGGTGTTGGTATTTCGATGTTTATACAGATAGCGGTGTAGATATATCCATGTTTATACAGAAGGCGGTGTAGACAATTTCAAGTTTATAAAGATAGCGGTGTAGATATTTCCATGTTTACACAGATAGCAGTGTAGATATTTCCATCTTTGCACAGATTGCGGTGTAGATATTTCCATCTTTACACAGATAGCGGTGTAGATATTTCCATGTTTACACAGATAGCTCTGTAGGTATTTCCATGTTTACACAGATAGTGATGTTGATGTTTCCATGTTTATAGAGATAGCGGTTTAGATATTTCCATGTTTCTACAGATAGCGGTGTAGACATTTCCATGTTTACAGGTATAGCAGTTTACATATTTCCAGGTTTATACAGATAGCGGTGTAGATTTTTCCATGTTTACAAAGATAGCGTTATATATATTTGCATGTTTATACAGATAGTAGTGTAGATATTTCCATGTTTATACTGCTAGCGGTGTAAATGTTTCCATGTTTATACAGATAGCGGTGTAGATATTTCCATGTTTATACAGATAGCGGTGTACATGATTCTATGTTTATACAGATATAGGTGGAGATATTTCCATGTTTATACAGATAGCGGTGTAGATATTTCCATGTTTACAGAGATAGCAGTGTAGTTATTTCCGTATTTATACAGATGGCGGTGTAGATATTTCCATGTTTATTCATATGTCGGTGTAGATATATCCATGTTTATACAGATGGCGGTGTAGGTATTTCCATGTTTATACAAATAGAGGTGTAGATATTTCCATGTTTATACAGAGAGCGGTGTAGATATTACCATGTTTACAGAGATATCGGTGTAGATATTTCCATCTTTGCAGAGATTGCAGTGAAGATATTTCCATTTTCACACAGAGAGCGGTGTAGGTATTTCAGTCATTGCACAGATTGTGCTGTAGCTATTTCCATCTTTCCACAGATAGTGGTGTAGGTATTTCCATGTTTACACAGACAGCGGAGTAGATACTTCCATGTTTACACAGATAGCGTTGTATATATTTGCATGTTTATACAGATAGCGGTGTAAGTGTTTCCATGTTTATACAGATAGCGGTGGAGATATTTCCATGTTTATACAGGTAGCGATGGAGATATTTCCATGTTTATAGAGATTGAGGTGTAGATATTTCCAAGTTTATACAGATAGCGGTGTAGATATTTAAATGTTTTTACAGATAGCGGTGTAGTTATTTCTATGTTTATACAGATAGCGGTGTAGGTATTTCCATGTTTATAGAGATAGCGGTGTAGACATTTCCATGTTTATAGAGATAGTGGTGTCGATAATTCTATGTTTATGGAGATATTGCCTTGTTTATACAGATGGCAGTGTAGATATTTCCAAGTTTATGCAGATAGCGGTTTAGATATTTCCATTTTTATACAGATAGCAGTGCAGCTATTTTCATGCTTATAGAGATTGCAGTGTAGGTATTTCCAGGGTTATAGAGATAGCGGTGTAGATATTTCCATGTTTATACCGATGGCTGTGTAGATATTTCCATGTGTATACAGATGGCAGTGTAAATATTTCCATGTTTATGCAGATGTAGGTGTAGAAATTTCCATGTTTATACAGATGACTGTGTAGGTATTTCCATGTTTATACAGATGGGTGTGTATATGTTTAAATGTTTATAGAGATAGCCATGTAGATGTTTCCATGTTTATACAGATAGCACTGTAGGTATTTCCATGTTTATACAGAAAGCGGTGTAGATATTTCCATGTTTATACAGATAGCGGTGTAGTTATTTCCATGTTTATACAGATAACGGGGTAGATATTTCCATGTTTACAGAGATAGCGTAGTAGATATTTTGATATTTGTACAGATTGCGGTGAACATATTTTCATCTTTACACAGATAGTGGTGTACATATTTCCATGTTTACACAGATAGCTGTGTAAATATTTCCATGTTTACACAGATATTGTTGTAATTATCCCCATGTTTATACAATTAGCGGTGTAGATATTTCCATGTTTATAAAGATAGCGGTGTAGATATTTCCATGTTTATACAGATAGTGGTGTAGATATTTCCATGTTTATGCAATCGACTGTGTAGATATTTCCATGTTTCTAAAGATAGCCAAGCAGATATTTCCACGTTTATACAGCTAGCGGTGTACATATTTCCATGTTTATAGAGATAGCGATCTAGATACTTCCATGTTTATACAGATCGCTGTGTGGATATTTCCATGTGTATACAGATGGCGGTGTAGATATTTCCAAGTTTAAGAATGGCAGTGTAGATATTTCCATGTTTATACAGATAGCGATTTAGATATTTCCATGTTTATAGGATAGCGGTGTATGTATTTCCATGTTTATAGTGATAACGCTATAGATCTTTCCATGTTTATACAGATAGCGGTGAAGAAATTTCCATGTATATGCGGATAGCGGTGTTAATATTTCCATGTTTATAGGGATAGCGGTGTAGATATTTCCATGTTTATACAGATAGCGGTGTAGATATTTCCATGTTTATAGAGATGACTGTGTAGATATTTCCATGTTGATACAGATGGCAGTGTAGATATTTCCATATTTATACAGTTAGTGGTGTAGACATTTCCATGTTTATACAGATGACTGTGTAGGTATTTCCACGTTTATACAGATGTCGGTGAAGATATTTTCAGGTTTATAGAAATAGAGGTGTAGATATTTCCATGTTTATACAGATAGCGGTGTAGTTATTTCCATGTTTACAAAGATAGCGGTGTAGATATTTCCATATTTATATAGATAGCGGTGTAGATATTTCCATGTTTATATACATAGCGATGTAGATGTTTCCATCTTTTTACAGATAGCGGTGTAGATATTTCCATGTTTATAGAGATGGTGGTGAAGTTATTTCCATGTTTATAGAGATAGTGGTGTAGACATTTCCATGTTTATAGAGATAGCGGTGTAGATATCTCCATGTTTATTCAGCTCCCGGTGTAGATATTTCCATCTTTATACAGATGACAGTGTAGATATTTCGATGTTTATACAGATAGTGGTGTAGATTTTTTCATGGTTATAGAGTTGGTGGTGTAGATATTTCCAAGTTTACGGAGATTGCTGTGTAGATATTTCCATGTTTATAGAGATGGCGGTGTTGGTATTTCCATGTTTATAGGGACAGCGGTGTAGATACTTCACGTTTCTACAGATGGCGTTGTAGATATTTCCATGTGTATACAGATGGCAGTGTAGATATTTCCATGTTTATAGATGTGGTTGTGTAGATATTTCCATGTTTATACAGATGACTGTGTAGATATTTGCATGCTTATACAGATGGCGGTGTAGATATTTCCATGTTTATAGAGATAACAGTGTAGATATTTCCATGTTTATAAAGATAGCGGTGTAGATATTTCCATGTTGATACAGACAGCGGTGTAGATATTTCCATGTTTAGAGAGATAGCGGTGTAGATATTTCCATCTTTGCACAGATTGCGCTGTAGATATTTCGATCTTTACACAGATAGCTGTGTAGATATTTGCAAGTTTACACAGATGTCTGTGTAGATATTTCCATGTTTACACAGATAGAGTTGTAGGTATTTCAATGTTTATGCAGATAGCGTTGTACATATTTCCGTGTTTATAGAGATAGCGTTGTAGATATTTCCATGTTTATACAGATATCGGTGTAGATATTTCCATGTTTATACAGATAACGGTGTAGATATTTCCATGTTTACACTGATAGCGGTGGAGATATTTCCATGTTTATTCAGATAGCGATGTAGATATTTCCATGTTTATAGAGATTGCGGTGTAGATATTTCCATGGTTATAGAGATTGCAATGTGGATATTTCTATGTTTATAGAGATAGCGTTGTAGATATTTTCATGAGTATAGAGATGGCATTGTAGTTATTTCCATGTGTATAGATATGGCGGTGTAGGTTTTTCCATGTTTATACAGATAGTGGTGAGGATATTTCCGTATTTATACAGATAGCGTTGTAGATATTTCCATGTTTATACAAATAGCTGTTTTGGTATTTCCATGTTTATAGAGATAGCGGTGTTGATATTTCCATGTTTATACAGATAGCGGTGTAGATATTTCCATGTTTACAGAGATAGCGGTGTAGATATTTCCATCTTTGCAGAGATCGCTGTGTAGATATTTCCATGTTTACACAGATAGCTGTGTAGATGTTTCCATGTTTACACAGATAGCGTTTTAGATATTTCCATCTTTATACAGATAGCGGTGTAGATATTTCAATGTTTATACAGATAACGGTGTTCGTATTTCGATGTTTATACAGATAGCGTTTTAGATATTTCCATCTTTATACAGATAGCGGTGTAGATATTTCAATGTTTCTACAGATAACAGTGTTGGTATTTCGATGTTTATACAGATAGCGGTGTAGATATATCCATGTTTATACAGAAGACGTTGTAGACATTTCCAATTTTATAAAGATAGCGGTGTAGATATTTCCATGTTTACACAGATAGCAGTGAACATATTTCCATGTTTATACAGATGGCTGTGTAGATATCTTCATGTTTTTACAGATGGCGGTGTAGATATTTCCATGTTTATACAGATGGAGGTGTAGATATTTCCAAGTTTATACAAATGACTGTGTAGATATCTTCATGTTTTTACAGATGGCGGTGTAGATATTTCCATGTTTACACAGATAGCGGTGTCACTATTTCTATGTTTATACAGATAGCAGTGTAGCTATTTCCATGTTTATAGAGATAGCTGTATAGGTATTTCCATGTTTATACAGATAGCGGTGTAGATATTTCCATGTTTATACAGATGGCAGTGTAGATATTTCCATGTTTATACAGATAGTGGTGTAGATATTTCCATGTTTATACAGATGACTGTGTAGTTATTTCCATGTTTATACAGATGGTCGTGTAGATACTTCCATGTTTATAGAGATAGCCATGTAGATATTTCCAAGTTTATTAAGATGGCGGTGTAGGCATTTCCATGTTTATAGAGATAACGTTGTAGGTATTTCAATATTTATAGAGATAGCAGAGTAGATATTTCCAAGTTTATACAGATAGCGATGTAGATATTTCCATGTATATACAGGTAGCGGTGTAGACGTTTCCATGTTTATACAGATCGTGGTGTAGATATTTCCATGTTTATAGAGATAGTGGTGTAGATATTTCCATGTTTATCCACATAACGGGGTAGATATTTCCATGTTTACAAAGATAGCGGTGTAGATATTTTGATATTTGCACAGATTGCGGTGTACATGTTTTCATCTTTCACAGATAGCGGTGTACATATTTCCATGTTTACACAGATAGCGGTGTAGATATTTCCATGTTTATGAAGATAGTGGTGTAGATATTTCCATGCTTATACAGATAGCGGTGTAGGTATTTCCATGTGTTTAGAGATGGCAGTGAAGATATTTCCATGTTTATACAGATGGCAGTGTAGATATTTCCATGTTTATACTGATAGTGGTGTACATATTTCCATATTTGCGCATATTGCTGTGTAGATATTTGCATCTTTACACAGATAGCGGTGTACATATTTCCATGTTTACACAGATAGCGGTGAAGACATTCCCATGTTTACACAGATAGTGTTGTAGATATTTCCATCTTTATACAGATAGCGGTGTAGATATTTCCATGTTTATAAAGATAGCTGTGGAGATATTTCCATGTTTATACAGATAGCGATGTAGATATTTCCATGTTTATACAGATAGCGGTGGAGATATTTCCATGTTCATACAGATAGCGGTGGACATATTTCCATGTTTATACAGATAGCTGTGTAGATTTTTGCTTGTTTATACAGATAACGGTGTAGGTTTTTGCATGTTTATAGAGATAGCGGTGTAGATATTTTCATGTTTATACAGATGGCTGTGTAGATATTTCCATGTGTATACAGATGGCAGTGTAGATATTTCCATGTTTATACAGATGGAGGTGTAGATATTTCCATGTTTATACAGATGACTCTGTAGATATTTTCATGTTTTTATAGATGGCGGTGTAGGTATTTCCATGTTTATACAGATAGCGGTGAGGCTATTTCCATGTTTATACAGATAGCAGTGTAGGTATTTCCATGTTTATAGAGATAGCTGTGTAGATACTTCCATGTTTATGCAGATAGCGGTGTAGATATTTCCATGTTTATGGAGTTGGCAGTGTATATATTTCCATGTTTATACAGAAAACGGTGTAGGTTTTTGCATGTTTACACAGATAGCTGTGTAGATATTTCCATGTTTACACAGATAGCGTTTTAGATATTTCCATCTTTATACAGATAGCGGTGTAGATATTTCAATGTTTATACAGATAACGGTGTTGGTATTTCGATGTTTATACAGAGAGCGTTTTAGATATTTCCATCTTTATACAGATAGCGGTGTAGATATTTCAATGTTTATACAGATAACGGTGTTGGTATTTCGATGTTTATACAGATAGCGGTGTAGATATATCCATGTTTATACAGAAGGCGGTGTAGACATTTCCAGGTTTATAAAGATAGCGGTGTAGATATTTCCATGTTTACACAGATAGCAGTGTACATATTTCCATGTTTATACAGATGGCTGTGTAGATATTTCCATGTGTATACAGATGGCAGTGTAGATATTTCCATGTTTATACAGATGGAGGTGTAGATATTTCCAAGTTTATACAGATGACTGTGTAGATATCTTCATGTTTTTACAGATGGCGGTGTAGATATTTCCATGTTTATACAGATGGAGGTGTAGATATTTCCAAGTTTATATAAATGACTGTGTAGATATCTTCATGTTTTTACAGATGGCGGTGTAGATATTTCCATGTTTATACAGATAGCGGTGTCACTATTTCTATGTTTATACAGATAGCAGTGTAGCTATTTCCATGTTTATAGAGATAGCTGTGTAGGTATTTCCATGTTTATACAGATAGCGGTGTAGATATTTCCATGTTTATACAGATGGCAGTGTAGATATTTCCATGTTTATACAGATAGTGGTGTAGATATTTCCATGTTTATACAGATGACTGTGTAGTTATTTCCATGTTTATACAGATGGTCGTGTAGATACTTCCATGTTTATAGAGATAGCCATGTAGATATTTCCAAGTTTATTAAGATGGCGGTGTAGGCATTTCCATGTTTATAGAGATAACGTTGTAGGTATTTCAATATTTATAGAGATAGCAGAGTAGATATTTCCAAGTTTATACAGATAGCGATGTAGATATTTCCATGTATATACAGGTAGCGGTGTAGACGTTTCCATGTTTATACAGATCGTGGTGTAGATATTTCCATGTTTATAGAGATAGTGGTGTAGATATTTCCATGTTTATCCACATAACGGGGTAGATATTTCCATGTTTACAGAGATAGCGGTGTAGATATTTTGATATTTGCACAGATTGCGGTGTACATGTTTTCATCTTTCACAGATAGCGGTGTACATATTTCCATGTTTACACAGATAGCAGTGTAGATATTTCCATGTTTATGAAGATAGTGGTGTAGATATTTCCATGCTTATACAGATAGCGGTGTAGGTATTTCCATGTGTTTAGAGATGGCAGTGAAGATATTTCCATGTTTATACAGATGGCAGTGTAGATATTTCCATGTTTATACTGATAGTGGTGTACATATTTCCATATTTGCGCATATTGCTGTGTAGATATTTCCATCTTTACACAGATAGCGGTGTACATATTTCCATGTTTACACAGATAGCTGTGAAGACATTCCCATGTTTACACAGATAGTGTTGTAGATATTTCCATCTTTATACAGATAGCGGTGTAGATATTTCCATGTTTGTAAAGATAGCGATGTAGATATTTCCATGTTTATAGAGATAGCTGTGGAGATATTTCCATGTTTATACAGATAGCGATGTAGATATTTCCATGTTTATACAGATAGCGGTGGAGATATTTCCATGTTCATACAGATAGCGGTGGACATATTTCCATGTTTATACAGATAGCTGTGTAGATTTTTGCTTGTTTATACAGATAACGGTGTAGGTTTTTGCATGTTTATAGAGATAGCGTTGTAGATATTTTCATGTTTATACAGATGGCTGTGTAGATATTTCCATGTGTATACAGATGGCAGTGTAGATATTTCCATGTTTATACAGATGGAGGTGTAGATATTTCCATGTTTATACAGATGACTCTGTAGATATTTTCATGTTTTTATAGATGGCGGTGTAGGTATTTCCATGTTTATACAGATAGCGGTGAGGCTATTTCCATGTTTATACAGATAGCAGTGTAGGTATTACCATGTTTTTAGAGATAGCTGTGTAGATATTTCCATGTTTATGCAGATAGCGGTGTAGATATTTCCATGTTTATGGAGTTGGCAGTGTATATATTTCCATGTTTATACAGAAAACGGTGTAGGTTTTTGCATGTTTACACAGATAGCTGTGTAGATATTTCCATGTTTACAC
Source organism: Pan paniscus (assembly GCF_029289425.2). Lineage (NCBI taxonomy): Eukaryota > Metazoa > Chordata > Mammalia > Primates > Hominidae > Pan > Pan paniscus. The sequence continues at coordinate 2,218,400 of NC_073258.2, read as the reverse complement.
AGATAGCGTTTTAGATATTTCCATCTTTATACAAATAGCGGTGTAGATATTTCAATGTTTATACAGATAACGGTGTTGGTATTTCGATGTTTATACAGATAGCGTTTTAGATATTTCCATCTTTATACAGATAGCGGTGCAGATATTTCAATGTTTATACAGATAACGGTGTTGGTATTTCGATGTTTATACAGATAGCGGTGTAGATATATCCATGTTTATACAGAAGGCGGTGTAGACATTTCCAAGTTTATAAAGATAGCGGTGTAGATATTTCCATGTTTACACAGATAGCAGTGTACATATTTCCATGTTTATACAGATGGCTGTGTAGATATTTCCATGTGTATACAGATGGCAGTGTAGATATTTCCATGTTTATACAGATAGCGGTGTCACTATTTCTATGTTTATACAGATAGCAGTGTAGCTATTTCCATGTTTATAGAGATAGATGTGTAGGTATTTCCATGTTTATACAGATAGTGGTGTAGATATTTCCATGTTTATACAGATGACTGTGTAGTTATTTCCATGTTTATACAGATGGTGGTGTAGATATTTCCATGTTTATAGAGATAGCCATGTAGATATTTCCAAGTTTATTAAGATGGCGGTGTAGGCATTTCCATGTTTATAGAGATAACGTTGCAGGTATTTCAATATTTATAGAGATAGCAGAGTAGATATTTCCAAGTTTATACAGATAGCGATGTAGATATTTCCATGTATATACAGGTAGCGGTGTAGACGTTTCCATGTTTATACAGATCGTGGTGTAGATATTTCCATGTTTATAGAGATAGTGTTGTAGATATTTCCATGTTTATCCACATAACGGGGTAGATATTTCCATGTTTACAGAGATTGCCGTGTAGATATTTTGATATTTGCACAGATTGCGGTGTACATGTTTTCATCTTTCACAGATAGCGGTGTACATATTTCCATGTTTACACAGATAGCGGTGTAGATATTTCCATGTTTATGAAGATAGTGGTGTAGATATTTCCATGCTTATACAGATAGCGGTGTAGGTATTTCCATGTGTTTAGAGATGGCAGTGAAGATATTTCCATGTTTATAAAGATGGCAGTGTAGATATTTCCATGTTTATACTGATAGTGGTGTACATATTTCCATATTTGCGAATATTGCGGTGTAGATATTTCCATCTTTACACAGATAGCGGTGTACATATTTCCATGTTTACACAGATAGCTGTGAAGACATTCCCATGTTTACACAGATAGTGTTGTAGATATTTCCATCTTTATACAGATAGCGGTGTAGATATTTCCATGTTTATAAAGATAGCGGTGTAGATATTTCCCTGTTTATAGAGATAGCTGTGGAGATATTTCCATGTTTATACAGATAGCGATGTAGATATTTCCATGTTTATACAGATAGCGTTGGAGATATTTCCATGTTTATACAGATAGCGGTGGACATATTTCCATGTTTATACAGATAGCTGTGTAGATTTTTCCATGTTTATACAGATAACGGTGTAGGTTTTTTCATGTTTATAGAGATAGCGGCGTAGATATTTTCATGTTTATACAGATGGCTGTGTAGATATTTCCATGTGTATACAGATGGCAGCGTAGATATTTCCATGTTTATACAGATGGAGGTGTAGATATTTCCATGTTTATACAGATGGAGGTGTAGATATTTCCATGTTTATACAGATGACTCTGTAGATATTTTCATGTTTTTATAGATGGCGGTGTAGGTATTTCCATGTTTATACAGATAGCGGTGAGGCTATTTCCATGTTTATACAGATAGCAGTGTAGGTATTTCCATGTTTATAGAGATAGCTGTGTAGATATTTCCATGTTTATGCAGATAGCGGTGTAGATATTTCCATGTTTAAGGAGATGGCAGTGTATATATTTCCATGTTTATACAGAAAACGGTGTAGGTTTTTGCATGTTTACACAGATAGCTGTGTAGATATTTCCATGTTTACACAGATAGCGTTTTAGATATTTCCATCTTTATACAGATAGCGGTGTAGATATTTCAATGTTTATACAGATAACGGTGTTGGTATTTCGATGTTTATGCAGATAGCGTTTTAGATATTTCCATCTTTATACAGATAGCGGTGTAGATATTTCAATGTTTATACAGATAACGGTGTTGGTATTTCGATGTTTATACAGATAGCGGTGTAGATATATCCATGTTTATACTGAAGGCGGTGTAGACATTTCCAAGTTTATAAAGATAGCGGTGTAGATATTTCCATGTTTACACAGATAGCAGTGTACATATTTCCATGTTTATACAGATGGCTGTGTAGATATTTCCATGTGTATACAGATGGCAGTGTAGATATTTCTATGTTTATACAGATGGAGGTGTAGATATTTCCAAGTTTATACAGATGACTGTGTAGATATCTTCATGTTTTTACAGATGGCGGTGTAGATATTTCCATGTTTATACAGAGAGCGGTGTCACTATTTCTATGTTTATACAGATAGCAGTGTAGCTATTTCCATGTTTATAGAGATAGCTTTGTAGATATTTCCATGTTTATACAGATAGCGGTGTAGATATTTCCATGTTTATACAGATGGCAGTGTAGATATTTCCATGTTTATTCAGATAGTGGTGTAGATGTTTCCATGTTTATACAGATGACTGTGTAGTTATTTCCATGTTTATACAGATGGCGGTGTAGATATTTCCATGTTTATAGAGATTGCCATGTAGATATTTCCAAGTTTATTAAGATGGCGGTGTAGGCCTTTCCATGTTTATAGAGATATCGTTGTAGGTATTTCAATATTTATAGAGATAGCAGAGTAGATATTTCCAAGTTTATACAGATAGCGATGTAGATATTTCCATGTATACACAGGTAGCGGTGTAGACGTTTCCATGTTTATGCAGATCGTGGTGTAGATATTTCCATGTTTATAGAGATAGTGGTGTAGATATTTCCATGTTTATCCACATAACGGGGTAGATATTTCCATGTTTACAGAGATAGCGGTGTAGATATTTTGATATTTGCACAGATTGCGGTGTACATGTTTTCATCTTTCACAGATAGCAGAGTACAAATTTCCATGTTTACGCAGATAGCAGTGTAGATATTTCCATGTTTATGAAGATAGTGGTGTAGATATTTCCATGGTTATACAGATAGCGGTGTAGGTATTTCCATGTGTTTAGAGATGGCAGTGAAGATATTTCCATGTTTATACAGATGGCAGTGTAGATATTTCCATGTTTATACAGATAGTGGTGTACATATTTCCATATTTCCGCATATTGAGGAGTAGATATTTCCGTCCTTACACAGATAGCGGTGTACATATTTCCATGATTACACAGATAGCTGTGAAGACATTCCCATGTATACACAGACAGTGTTGTAGATATTTCCATTTTTGTACAGATAGCGGTGTAGATATTTCCATGTTTATAAAGATAGCGGTGTAGATATTTCCATGTTTATAGAGATAGGTGTGGAGATATTTCCATGTTTATACAGATAGCGATGTAGATATTTCCATGTTTATACAGATAGCGGTGGAGATATTTCCATGTTTATACAGATAGCGGTGGACATATTTCCATGTTTATAAAGATAGCTGTGTAGATTTTTCCATGTTTATACAGATGGAGTTGTAGATATTTCCATGTTTATACAGATGACTCTGTAGATATTTTCATATTTTTATAGATGGCGGTGTAGGTATTTCCATGTTTATACAGATAGCGGTGAGGCTATTTCCATGTTTATACAGATAGCAGTGAAGGTATTTCCATGTTTATAGAGATAGCTGTGTAGATATTTCCATGTTTATGCAGATAGCGGCGTAGATATTTCCATGTTTAAGGAGATGGCAGTGTATATATTTCCATGTTTATACAGAAAATGGTGTAGGTTTTTGCATGTTTACACAGATAGCTGTGTAGATATTTCCATGTTTACACAGATAGCGTTTTAGATATTTCCATCTTTATACAGATAGCGGTGTAGATATTTCAATGTTTATACAGATAACGGTGTTGGTATTTCGATGTTTATACAGATAGCGGTGTAGATATATCCATGTTTATACAGAAGGCGGTGTAGACAATTTCAAGTTTATAAAGATAGCGGTGTAGATATTTCCATGTTTACACAGATAGCAGTGTAGATATTTCCATCTTTGCACAGATTGCGGTGTAGATATTTCCATCTTTACACAGATAGCGGTGTAGATATTTCCATGTTTACACAGATAGCTCTGTAGGTATTTCCATGTTTACACAGATAGTGATGTTGATGTTTCCATGTTTATAGAGATAGCGGTTTAGATATTTCCATGTTTCTACAGATAGCGGTGTAGACATTTCCATGTTTACAGGTATAGCAGTTTACATATTTCCAGGTTTATACAGATAGCGGTGTAGATTTTTCCATGTTTACAAAGATAGCGTTATATATATTTGCATGTTTATACAGATAGTAGTGTAGATATTTCCATGTTTATACTGCTAGCGGTGTAAATGTTTCCATGTTTATACAGATAGCGGTGTAGATATTTCCATGTTTATACAGATAGCGGTGTACATGATTCTATGTTTATACAGATATAGGTGGAGATATTTCCATGTTTATACAGATAGCGGTGTAGATATTTCCATGTTTACAGAGATAGCAGTGTAGTTATTTCCGTATTTATACAGATGGCAGTGTAGATATTTCCATGTTTATTCATATGTCGGTGTAGATATATCCATGTTTATACAGATGGCGGTGTAGGTATTTCCATGTTTATACAGATAGAGGTGTAGATATTTCCATGTTTATACAGATAGCGGTGTAGATATTACCATGTTTACAGAGATATCGGTGTAGATATTTCCATCTTTGCAGAGATTGCGGTGAAGATATTTCCATTTTCACACAGAGAGCGGTGTAGGTATTTCAGTCGTTGCACAGATTGTGCTGTAGATATTTCCATCTTTACACAGATAGTGGTGTAGATATTTCCATGTTTACACAGACAGCGGAGTAGCTACTTCCATGTTTACACAGATAGCGTTGTATATATTTGCATGTTTATACAGATAGCGGTGTAAGTGTTTCCATGTTTATACAGATAGCGGTGGAGATATTTCCATGTTTATAGAGGTAGCGATGGGGATATTTCCATGTTTATACAGATAGCGGTGGAGATATTGCCTTGTTTATACAGATGGCAGTGTAGATATTTCCAAGTTTATGCAGATAGCGGTTTAGATATTTCGATTTTTATACAGATAGCAGTGCAGTTATTTCCATGCTTATAGTGATTGCAGTGTAGGTATTTCCAGGTTTATAGAGATAGCGGTGCAGATATTTCCATGTTTATACAGATGGCTGTGTAGATATTTCCATGTGTATACAGATGGCAGTGTAAATATTTCCATGTTTATGCAGATGGAGGTGTAGAAATTTCCATGTTTATACAGATGACTTTGTAGGTATTTCCATGTTTATACAGATGGCCGTGTAGATATTTCCAAGTTTATACAGATGACTGTGTAGATATCTTCATGTTTTTACAGATGGCGGTGTAGATATTTCCATGTTTATACAGATAGCGGTGTCACTATTTCTATGTTTATACAGATAGCAGTGTAGCTATTTCCATGTTTATAGAGATAGCTGTGTAGGTATTTCCATGTTTATACAGATAGCGGTGTAGATATTTCCAAGTTTATACAGATGGCAGTGTAGATATTTCCATGTTTATACAGATAGTGGTGTAGCGGTTTCCATGTTTATACAGATGACTGTGTAGTTATTTCCATGTTTATACAGATGGCGGTGTAGATATTTCCATGTTTACAGAGATTGCCATGTAGATATTTCCAAGTTTATTAAGATAGCGGTGTAGGCATTTCCATTTTTATAGAGATAGCGTTGTAGGTATTTCAATATTTATAGAGATAGCAGAGTAGATATTTCCAAGTTTATACAGATAGCGATGTAGATATTTCCATGTATATACAGGTAGCGGTGTAGACGTTTCCATGTTTATGCAGATCGTGGTTTAGATATTTCCATGTTTATAGAGATAGTGGTGTAGATATTTCCATGTTTATCCACATAACGGGGTAGATATTTCCATGTTTACAGAGATAGCGGTGTAGATATTTTGATATTTGCACAGATTGCGGTGTACATGTTTTCATCTTTCACAGATAGCCGTGTACATATTTCCATGTTTACACAGATAGCGGTGTAGATATTTCCATGTTTATGAAGATAGTGGTGTAGATATTTCCATGCTTATACAGATAGCGGTGTAGGTATTTCCATGTGTTTAGAGATGGCAGTGAAGATATTTCCATGTTTATACAGATGGCAGTGTAGATATTTCCATGATTATGCAGATAGTGGTGTACATATTTGCATATTTGCGCATATTGCGGTGTAGATATTTCTATCTTTACACAGATAGCGGTGTACATATTTCCAAGTTTACACAGATAACTGTGAAGACATTCCCATGTATACACAGATAGTGTTGTAGATATTTCCATCTTTATACAGATAGCGGTGTAGATATTTCCATGTTTATAAAGATAGCGGTGTAGATATTTCCATGTTTATAGAGATAGCTGTGTAGGTATTTCCATGTTTATACAGATAGCGATGTAGATATTTCCATGTTTATACAAATAGCGGTGGAGATATTTCCATGTTTCTACAGATAGCGGTGGACATATTTCCATGTTTATACAGATAGCTGTGTAGATTTTTCCATGTTTATACAGGTAACGGTGTTGGTTTTTGCATGTTTATAGAGATAGCGGTGTAGATATTTACAGGTTTACACAGATGGCTGTGTAGATATTTCCATGTGTATACAGATGGCAGCGTAGATATTTCCATGTTTATACAGATGGAGGTGTAGATATTTCCATGTTTATACAGATGACTCTGTAGATATTTTCAAGTTTTTATAGATGGCGGTGTAGTTATATCAATGTTTATACGGATAGCGGTGAGGCTATTTCCATGTTTATACAGATAGCAGTGTAGGTATTTCCATGTTTATGCAGATGGCAGGGTATATATTTCCATGTTTATACAGAAAACGGTGTAGGTTTTTGCATGTTTACACAGATAGCTGTGTAGATATTTCCATGTTTACACAGATAGCGTTTTATATATTTCCATCTTATACAGATAGCGGTGTGGATATTTCAATGTTTATACAGATAGCGGTGTTGGTATTTCGATGTTTATACAGATAGCGGTGTAGATAAATCCATGTTTATACAGAAGGCGGTGTAGACATTTCCAAGTTTATAAAGATAGCGGTGTAGATATTTCCATGTTTACACAGATTGCACTGTAGATATTTCCATCTTTGCACAGATTTCATTGTAGATATTTCCATCTTTACACAGATAGCGGTGTAGATATTTCCATGTTTACACAGATAGCTCTGTAGGTATTTCCATGTTTACACAGATAGTGATGTAGATGTTTCCATGTTTATAGAGATAGCGGTTTAGATATTTCCATGTTTCTACAGATAGCGGTGTAGACATTTCCATGTTTACAGGTACAGAAGTTTACATATTTCCATGTTTATACAGATAGCGGTGTAGATTTTTCCATGTTTACAAAGATAGCGTTATATATATTTGCATGTTTATACAGATAGCAGTGTAGAGATTTCCATGTTTATACTGATAGCGGTGTAAATGTTTCCATGCTTATACAGATAGCGGTGTAGATATTTCCATGTTTATACAGATAGCGGTGTACATGATTCTATGTTTATACAGATATAGGTGGAGATATATCCATGTTTATACAGATAGCGGTGTAGATATTTCCATGTTTACAGAGATAGCAGTGTAGTTATTTCCATATTTATACAGATGGCGGTGTACATATTTCCATGTTTATTCATATGTCGGTGTAGATATATCCATGTTTATACAGATGGCAGTGTAGGTATTTCCATGTTTATACAGATAGAGGTGTAGATATTTCCATGTATATACAGATACCGGTGTAGATATTTCCATGTTTATACAGACCGCAGTGTAGATATTTCCATGTTTATAGAGATAGCAGTGTAGATATTTCCATGTTTGTACAGATGGCGGTGTTGATGTTTCCATCTATACACAGATTGCCGTCTTGGTATTTCTGTGTGTATACAGATGGCATTGTAGATATTTCCATGTTTATACAGATGGTGGTGTAGATATTTCCATGTTTACACAGATGACTCTATAGGTATTTCCATGTTTATACAGATGGTGGTGTAGTTATTTCCAACTTTATAGAGATAGGGGTGTATATATTTCCATATTTTTAGAGATAACGGTGTAGAAGTTTCCATGTTTATACAGATAGCGGTGTAAATATTTCCATGTTGATACAGATAATGGTGTAGATATTTCCATGTTTATAGAGATAGCGGTGTAGATATTTCCATGTTTATACAGATAGCGGTGTTGATATTTCCATGTTTATACAGACCGTGTTGTAGATATTTCCATGTTTATACAGATAGAGGTGCAGATATTTCCATGTTTGTACAGATGGCGGTGTTGATATTTCCATCTATACTCAGATGACCTTGTAGATATTTCCATGTTTATACAGATGGTGGTGCAGGTATTTCCATGGATATGTAGATGGCGGTGTAGATATTTCCATGTTTATACAGATAGCGGTGTAGTTATTTCAATGTTTATATAGATAGCGGTTTAGATATTTCCATGTATGTACACATCGCTGTGTAGACATTTCCATGTTTATACAGATGACGGTGTAGATATTTCCATGTTTAAACAGATAACTTTGTAAGTATTTCCATGTTTATACAGATGGCGGTGTAGATATTTCGCTGTTTATATAGATAGCAGTGGAGATATTTCCATTTTTATACAGATAGCGGTGTAGATATTTCCATGTTTATACTGATCGTGGTGTAAATATTTCCATGTTTATAGAGATGGCGGTGTAGATATTTCAATGTTCATAGAGATAGCGGTGTTGATTTTTCCATGTTCATAGAGATAGCGGTGTGGATATTTCCATGTTTATACTGATAGGTGTGTAGATACTTCCATGGTTATACAGATGGCGGTGTAGATATTTCCATGTTTATACAGATCACGGTGTAGATATTTCCTTGTTGATACAAATAGCGGTGTAGTTATTTCCATGTTTATACAGATAGCGGTGTAGTTATTTCCATGTATATACAGATGGCTGTGTAGATATTTCCATGTTTATACAGATGGCTGTGTAGGTATTTCCATGTTTATTCAGATGACTTTGTAGGTATTTCCATGTTTATACAGATGGCGGTGTAGATATTTCCATGTTAATAGAGATAGCTGTGTACATATTTCCATGTTTATACAGATCGCGGTGTAGATATTTCCATGTTTATACAGATAGCGGTGTAGACATTTACATGTTTTTACAGATATCGGTGTAGATATATCCATGTTTACACAGATTGCGGTGTAGATATTTCCATATTTCTACAGATGTCATTGTAGATATTTCCGTGTTTATACAGATGGCGGTGTAGATATTTCCATATTTATTTAGATGTCTGTGTAGATATTTCCATGTGTATACAGATGGTATTGTAGGTATTTCCATGTTTATACAGATGGTGGTGTAGATATTTCCATGTTTATTCAGATGAGTGTGTAGATATTTCCATGTTTTTACAGATGGCAGTGTAGATATTTCAATGTTGATAGAGATGGCGCTGTAGATATTTCCATGTTTATACAGATAAAGTTGGAGATATTTCCATGCTTGTACAGAGAGCAGTGGAGATATATCCATGTTTATACATATAGCGGTGTACATATTTCCATGTTTATAGAGACAGCGGTGTAGGTATTTCCATGTTTCTACAGATAGCTGTGCAGATATTTCCATGTTTATACAGATGCCTAAGCAGATATTTCCATATTTATACAGAGGGCTGTGTAGATATTTCTATGTTTATGCAGATGGCAATGTAGATATTTCCATGTTCCTACACATGACTGTGTGGGTATTTCCATGTTTATACAGATGGCTTTGTAGATATTTCCATGTTTATAGAGATAGCGGTGCAGATATTTCCTTGTTTATACAGATATCGGTGTATATATTTCCATGTTTATACAGATCGTGGTGTAGATATTTCCATGTTTATACAGATACCGGTGTAGATATTTCCATGTTTATACAGACCGCAGTGTAGATATTTCCATGTTTATAGAGATAGCAGTGTAGATATTTCCATGTTTGTAAAGATGGCGGTGTTGATGTTTCCATCTATACACAGATTGCCGGGTTGGTATTTCTGTGTGTATACAGATGGCAATGTAGATATTTCCATGTTTATACAGATGGTGGTGTAGATATTTCCATGTTTACACAGATGACTGTATAGGTATTTCCATGTTTATACAGATGGTGGTGTAGATATTTCCAACTTTATAGAGATAGGGGTGTAGATATTTCCATATTTTTAGAGATAACGGTGTAGAAGTTTCCATGTTTATACAGATAGCGGTGTAAATATTTCCATGTTGATACAGATCACGGTGTAGATATTTCCATGTTTATAGAGATAGCGGTGTAGATATTTCCATGTTTATACTGATAGCGGTGTAGATATTTCCATGTTGATACAGACCGTGGTGTAGTTAGTTCCATGTTTATACAGATAGTGGTGCAGATATTTCCATGTTTGTACAGATGGCGGTGTTGATATTTTCATCTATACTCAGATGACCGTGTAGATACTTCCATGTTTATACAGATGGTTGTGCAGATATTTCCATGGATATGTAGATGGCGGTGTAGATATTCCCATCTTTATACAGGTAGCGGTGTAGTTATTTCAATGGTTATATAAATAGCGGTTTAGATATTTCCATGTATGTACACATGGCTGTGTAGACATTTCCATGTTTATACAGATGACGGTGTAGATATTTCCATGTTTAAACAGATAACTTTGTAAGTATTTCCATGTTTATACAGATGGCGGTGTAGATATGTCTATGTTTATAGAGATAGCTGTGGAGATATTAACATGTTTATACGGATAGCGGTGTAGATATTTCCATGTTTATACTGATCGTGGTGTAGATATTTCCATGTTTTTAGAGATGGCGGTGTAGATATTTCAATGTTCATAGAGATAGCGGTGTTGATTTTTCCATGTTTATAGAGATAGCGGTGTGGATATTTCCATGTTTATACTGATAGGTGTGTAGATATTTCCATGGTTATACAGATGGCGGTGTAGATATTTCCATGTTTATACAGATCACGGTGTAGATATTTCCTTGTTTATACAAATAGCGGTGTAGTTATTTCCATGTTTATACAGATAGCGGTGTAGTTATTTCCATGTATATACAGATGGCTGTGTAGATATTTCCATGTTTATACAGATGGCTGTGTAGGTATTTCCATGTTTATTCAGATGACTTTGTAGGTATTTCCATGTTTATACAGATGGCGGTGTAGATATTTCCATGTTAATAGAGATAGCTGTGTTCATATTTCCATGTTTATACAGATCGCGGTGTAGATATTTCCATGTTTATACAGATAGCGGTGTAGATATTTACATGTTTTTACAGATATCGGTGTAGACATATCCATGTTTACACAGATTGCGGTGTAGATATTTCCATATTTCTATAGATGTCATTGTAGATATTTCCATGTTTTTACAGATGGCGGTGTAGATATTTCCATGTTTATATAGATGGTGGTGTAGATATTACCATGTTTATTCAGATGAGTGTGTAGATATTTCCATGTTTTTACAGATGGCAGTGTAGATATTTCAATGTTTATAGAGATGGCGCTGTAGATATTTCCATGTTTATACAGATAAAGGTGGAGATATTTCCATGCTTATACAGAGAGCAGTGGAGATATATCCATGTTTATACATATAGCGGTGTACCTATTTCCATGTTTATAGAGACAGCGGTGTAGGTATTTCCATGTTTCTACATATAGCTGTGCAGATATTTCCATGTTTACACAGATGCCTATGCAGATATTTCCATATTTATACAGAGGGCTGTGTAGATATTTCTACGTTTATACAGATGGCAGTGTAGATATTTCCATGTTCCTACACATGACTGTGTAGGCATTTCCATGTTTATACAGATGGCTTTGTAGATATTTCCATGTTTATAGAGATAGCGGTGCAGATATTTCCTTGTTTATACAGATACCGGTGTAGATATTTCCATGTTTATACAGACCGCAGTGTAGATATTTCCATGTTTATAGAGATAGCAGTGTAGATATTTCCATGTTTGTACAGATGGCGGTGTTGATGTTTCCATCTATACACAGATTGCCGTGTTGGTATTTCTGTGTGTATACAGATGGCATTATAGATATTTCCATGTTTATACAGATGGTGGTGTAGATATTTCCATGTTTACACAGATGACTGTATACGTATTTCCATGTTTATACAGATGGTGGTGTAGATATTTCCAACTTTATAGAGATAGGTGTGTAGATATTTCCATATTTTTAGAGATTACGGTGTAGAAGTTTCCATGTTTATACAGATAGCGGTGTAAATATTTCCATGTTGATACAGATCACGGTGTAGATATTTCCATGTTTATAGAGATAGCGGTGTAGATATTTCCATGTTTATACAGATAGCGGTGTAGATATTTCCATGTTTATACAGACCGTGTTGTAGATATTTCCATGTTTATACAGATAGAGGTGCAGATATTTCCATGTTTGTACAGATGGCGGTGTTGATATTTCCATCTATACTCAGATGACCTTGTAGATATTTCCATGTTTATACAGATGGTGGTGCAGATATTTCCATGGATATGTAGATGGCGGTGTAGATATTTCCAGGTTTATACAGATAGCGGAGTAGTTATTTCAATGTTTATATAGATAGCGGTTTAGATATTTCCATGTATGTACACATGGCTGTGTAGACATTTCCATGTTTATACAGAGGACGGTGTAGATATTTCCGTGTTTAAACAGATAACTGTGTAAGTATTTCCATGTTTATACAGATGGCGGTGTAGATATTTCGATGTTTATAGACATAGCAGTGGAGATATTTCCATGTTTACACAGATAGCGGTGTAGATATTTCCATGTTTATACTGATCGTGGTGTAGATATTTCCATGTTTATAGATATGGCGGTGTAGATATTTCAATGTTCATAGAGATAGCGGTGTTGATTTTTCCATGTTTACAGAGATAGCGGTGTGGTTATTTCCATGTTTATACTGATAGGTTTGTAGATATTTCCATGGTTATAGAGATGGCGGTGTAGATATTTCCATGTTTATACAGATCACGGTGTAGATATTTCCTTGTTTATACAAACAGCGGTGTAGTTATTTCCATGTTTATACAGATAGCGGTGTAGTTATTTCCATGTATATACAGATGGCTGTGTAGATGTTTCCATGTTTATACAGATGGCTGTGTAGGTATTTCCATGATTATTCAGATGACTTTGTAGGTATTTCCATGTTTATTCAGATGGCGGTGTAGATATTTCCATGTTAATAGAGATAGCTGTGTACATATTTCCATGTTTATACAGATCGCGGTGTAGATATTTCCGTGTTTATACAGATAGCGGTGTAGATATTTACATGTTTTTCCAGATATCGGTGTAGATATATCCATGTTTACACAGATTGCGGTGTAGATATTTCCATATTTCTACAGATGTCATTGTAGATATTTCCATGTTTATACAGATGGCGGTGTAGATATTTCCAGGTTTATATAGATGGTGGTGTAGATATTACCATGTTTATTCAGATGAGTGTGTAGATATTTCCATGTTTTTACAGATGGCAGTGTAGATATTTCAATGTTGATAGAGATGGCGCTGTAGATATTTCCATGTTTATACAGATAAAGGTGGAGATATTTCCATGCTTCTACAGAGAGCATTGGAGATATATCCATATTTATACATATAGCGGTGTACATATTTCCATGTTTATAGAGACAGCGGTGTAGGTATTTCCATGTTTCTACAGATAGCTGTGCAGATATTTCCATGTTTATACAGATGCCTATGCAGATATTTCCATATTTATACAGAGGGCTGTGTAGATATTTCTATGTTTATACAGATGGCAGTGTAGATATTTCCATGTTCCTACACATGACTGTGTAGGTATTTCCATGTTTATACAGATGGTTTTGTAGATATTTCCATGTTTATAGAGTTAGCGGTGCAGATATTTCCTTGTTTATACAGATATCGGTGTATATATTTCCATGTTTATACAGATCGTGGTGTAGATATTTCCATGTTTATACAGATACCGGTGTAGATATTTCCATGTTTATACAGACCGCAGTGTAGATATTTCCATGTTTATAGAGATAGAAGTGTAGATATTTCCATGTTTGTTCAGATGGCGGTGTTGATGTTTCCATCTATACACAGATTGCCGTGTTGGTATTTCTGTGTGTATACAGATGGCATTGTAGATATTTCCATGTTTATACAGATGGTGGTGTAGATATTTCCATGTTTACACAGATGACTGTATAGGTATTTCCATGTTTATACAGATGGTGGTGTAGATATTTCCAACTTTACAGAGATAGGGGTGTAGATATTTCCATATTTTTAGAGATAACGGTGTAGAAGTTTCCATGTTTATACAGATAGCGGTGTAAATATTTCCATGTTGATACAGATAATGGTGTAGATATTTCCATGTTTATAGAGATAGCGGTGTAGATATTTCCATGTTTATACAGATAGCGGTGTAGATATTTCCATGTTTATACAGACCGTGTTGTAGATATTTCCATGTTTATACAGATAGAGGTGCAGATATTTCCATGTTTGTACAGATGGCGGTGTTGATATTTCCATCTATACTCAGATGACCTTGTAGATATTTCCATGTTTATACAGATGGTGGTGCAGATATTTCCATGGATATGTAGATGGCGGTGTAGATATTTCCATGTTTATACAGATAGCGGTGTAATTATTTCAATGTTTATATAGATAGCGGTTTAGATATTTCCATGTATGTACACATCGCTGTGTAGACATTTCCATGTTTATACAGATGACGGTGTAGATATTTCCTTGTTTAAACAGATAACTTTGTAAGTATTTCCATGTTTATACAGATGGCGGTGTAGATATTTCGATGTTTATATAGATAGCAGTGGAGATATTTCCATGTTTACACAGATAGCGGTGTAGATATTTCCATGTTTATACTGATCGTGGTGTAAATATTTCCATGTTTATAGAGATGGCGGTGTAGATATTTCAATGTTCATAGAGATAGCGGTGTTGATTTTTCCATGTTCATAGAGATAGCGGTGTGGATATTTCCATGTTTATACTGATAGGTGTGTAGATATTTCCATGGTTATACAGATGGCGGTGTAGATATTTCCATGTTTATACAGATCACGGTGTAGATATTTCCTTGTTGATACAAATAGCGGTGTAGTTATTTCCATGTTTATACAGATAGCGGTGTAGTTATTTCCATGTATATACAGATGGCTGTGTAGATATTTCCATGTTTATACAGATGGCTGTGTAGGTATTTCCATGTTTATTCAGATGACTTTGTAGGTATTTCCATGTTTATTCAGATGGCGGTGTAGATATTTCCATGTTAATAGAGATAGCTGTGTACATATTTCCATGTTTATACAGATCGCGGTGTAGATATTTCCATGTTTATACAGATAGCGGTGTAGATATTTACATGTTTTTACAGATATCGGTGTAGATATATCCATGTTTACACAGATTGCGGTGTAGATATTTCCATATTTCTACAGATGTCATTGTAGATATTTCCGTGTTTATACAGATGGCGGTGTAGATATTTCCATATTTATTTAGATGTCTGTGTAGATATTTCCATGTGTATACAGATGGTATTGTAGGTATTTCCATGTTTATACAGATGGTGGTGTAGATATTTCCATGTTTATTCAGATGAGTGTGTAGATATTTCCATGTTTTTACAGATGGCAGTGTAGATATTTCAATGTTTATAGAGATGGCGCTGTAGATATTTCCATGTTTATACAGATAAAGTTGGAGATATTTCCATGCTTATACAGAGAGCAGTGGAGATATATCCATGTTTATACATATAGCGGTGTACATATTTCCATGTTTATAGAGACAGCGGTGTAGGTATTTCCATGTTTCTGCAGATAGCTGTTCAGATATTTCCATGTTTATACAGATGCCTATGCAGATATTTCCATATTTATACAGAGGGCTGTGTAGATATTTCTATGTTTATACAGATGGCAGTGTAGATATTTCCATGTTCCTACACATGACTGTGTGGGTATTTCCATGTTTATACAGATGGCTTTGTAGATATTTCCATGTTTATAGAGATAGCGGTGCAGATATTTCCTTGTTTATACAGATATCGGTGTATATATCTCCATGTTTATACAGATCGTGGTGTAGATATTTCCATGTTTATACAGATACCGGTGTAGATTTTTCCATGTTTATACAGACCGCAGTGTAGATATTTCCATGTTTATAGAGATAGCAGTGTAGATATTTCCATGTTTGTTCAGATGGCGGTGTTGATGTTTCCATCTATACACAGATTGCCGTGTTGGTATTTCTGTGTGTATACAGATGGCATTGTAGATATTTCCATGTTTATACAGATGGTGGTGTAGATATTTCCATGTTTACACAGATGACTGTATAGGTATTTCCATGTTTATACAGATGGTGGTGTAGATATTTCCAACTTTACAGAGATAGGGGTGTAGATATTTCCATATTTTTAGAGATAACGGTGTAGAAGTTTCCATGTTTATACAGATAGTGGTGTAAATATTTCCATGTTGATACAGATCACGGTGTAGATATTTCCATGTTTATAGAGATAGCGGTGTAGATATTTCCATGTTTATACAGATAGCGGTGTAGATATTTCTATGTTTATACAGTCTGTGGTGTAGATATTTCCATGTTTATACAGATAGCGGTGCAGATATTTCCATGTTTGTACAGATGGCGGTGTTGATATTTCCATCTATACTCAGATGACCGTGTAGACATTTCCATGTTTATACAGATGGTGGTGCAGATATTTCCATGGTTATGTAGACGGCGGTGTAGATATTTCCATGTTTATACAGATAGCGGTGTAGTTATTTCCATGTTTATATAGATAGCGGTTTAGATATTTCCATGTATGTACACATGGCTGTGTAGACATTTCCATGTTTATACAGGGCACGGTGTAGATATTTCCATGTTTAAACAGATAACTTTGTAAGTATTTCCATGTTTATACAGATGGCGGTGTAGATATTTCGATGTTTATAGAGATAGCAGTGGAGATATTTCCATGTTTATACAGATAGCGGTGTAGATATTTCCATGTTTATACTGATCGTGGTGTAGATATTTCCATGTTTATAGAGATGGCGGTGTAGATATTTCAATGTTCATAGAGATAGCGGTGTTGATTTTTCCATGTTTATAGAGATAGCGGTGTGGATATTTCCATGTTTATACTGATAGGTGTGTAGATATTTCCATGGTTATACAGATGGCGGTGTAGATATTTCCATGTTTATACAGATCACGGTGTAGATATTACCTTGTTTATACAAATAGCGGTGTAGTTATTTCCATGTTTATACAGATAGCGGTGTAGTTATTTCCATGTATATACAGATGGCTGTGTAGATATTTCCATGTTTATACAGATGGCTGTGTAGGTATTTCCATGTTTATTCAGATGACTTTGTAGGTATTTCCATGTTTATACAGATGGCGGTGTAGAAATTTCCATGTTAATAGAGATAGCTGTGTACATATTTCCATGTTTATACAGATCGCGGTGTAGATATTTCCATGTTTATACAGATAGCGGTGTAGATATTTACATGTTTTTACAGATATCGGTGTAGATATATCCATGTTTACACAGATTGCGGTGTAGATATTTCCATATTTCTACAGATGTCATTGTAGATATTTCCATGTTTGTACAGATGGCGGTGTAGATATTTCCATGTTTATATAGATGGTGTTGTAGATATTACCATGTTTATACAGATCGCAGTGTAGATATTTCCATGTTTATACAGATCGTGGTGAAGATATTTCCATGTTTATAGAGATCGCGGTGTAGATATTTCCATGTTTATAGAGATCGCAGTGTAGATATTTCCATGTTTATACAGATAGCGGTGTAGATAATTCCATGTTTATACAGATAGCGGTGTAGATATTTCCATGTTTATAGAGATAGCGGTGTAGCTATTTCCATGTTTATAGACATAGCGGTGTAGATACTTCCATGTTTATATAGATGGTGTTGTAGATATTTCCATGTTTATACCGATAGCGGTGTTGGTATTTCCACGTTTATACAGATAGCGATGTAGATATTTCCATGTTTATACAGCTCGCGGTGCAGATATTTATATGTTTACACAGAAGGCATTGTATATATTTCCTTATTCACACAGATGTCGGTGTAGAGGTTTCCATGTTTATACAGATGGCGGAGTAGTTAGTTCCATGTTTATGGAGATGGCAGTGTAGATATTTTCATGTTTATACAGATGTCGGTGTAGATATTTCCATGTTTATAGAGATAGCAGTGTAGATATTTACATGTTTATACAGATGGCTGTGTATTTCCATGTGTATACAGATGGCATTGTAGATATTTCCATGTTTATATAGATGACTCTATACGTATTTCCATGTTTTTACAGATGGCATTGCAAATATTTCCATGTTTATAGAGATAGCGGTGTAGATATTTCCGTGTTTGTACAGATGGCGGTGTTGATATTTCCATCTATACTCAGATGGCCGTGTAGATATTTCCATGTTTATACAGATGGCGGCGAAGATATTTCCATGGACATGCAGATGGCTGTGTAGATATTTCCATGTTTATGCAGATGGCGGTGTAGATATTTCCATGTTTATACAGATAGCGGTGTAGTTATTTCCATGTTTATATAGATAGCGGTGTAGATATTTCCATGTATATACACATGGCTGTGTAGATATTTCCATGTTTATACAGATAGCGGTGTAGATATTTCCGTGTTTACACAGATGGTGATGTAGTTATTTCCGTGTTTATACACATGGCAGAGTAGATACTTCCATCTTTATGGAGATGGCAGTGTAGATATTGTTATGTTTATAGAGATGGCGGCGTAGATATTTCCATATTTATAGAGATAGCGGTGTAGATATTTCCATCTTTCTACAGATGGCAGTGTAGATATTTCCATGTTTATACAGCTGGCGGTGTAAGTATTTCCATATTTATACAGATTTCTGTGTAGATATTTCCATGTGTATACAGATTGTATTGTAGGTATTTCCATGTTTATTCAGATGGTGGTGTAGATATTTCCATGTTTATTCAGATGAGTGTGTAGATATTTCCATGTTTTTACAGATGGCAGTGTAGATATTTCAATGTTTATAGAGATGGCGCTGTAGATATTTCCATGTTTATACAGATAAAGGTGGAGATATTTCCATGCTTATACAGAGAGCAGTGGAGATATATCCATGTTTATACACATAGCGGTGTACATATTTCCATGTTTTTAGAGACAGCGGTGTAGGTATTTCCATGTTTATACAGATAGCGGTGAAGATATTTCCATATATATACAGATGCCTATGCAGATATTTCCATATTTATACAGAGGGCTGTGTAGATATTTCTATGTTTATACAGATGGCAGTGTAGATATTTCCATGTTCCTACACATGACTGTGTAGGTATTTCCATGTTTATACAGATGGCTTTGTAGATATTTCCATGTTTATAGAGATAGTGGTGCAGATATTTCCTTGTTTATACAGATATCGGTGCATATATTTCCATGTTTATACAGATCGTGGTGTAGATATTTCTATGTTTGTACAGATACCGGTGTAGATATTTCCATGTTTATAGAGATAGCGGTGCAGATATTTCCTTGTTTATACAGATATCGGTGTATATATTTCCATGTTTATACAGATCGTGGTGCAGATATTTCCATGTTTGTACAGATACCGGTGTAGATATTTCCATGTTTATACAGACCGCAGTGTAGATATTTCCATGTTTACAGAGATAGCAGTGTAGATATTTCCATGTTTGTACAGATGGCGTTGTTGATGTTTCCATCTATACACAGATTGCCGTGTTGGTATATCCGTGTGTATACAGATGGCATTGTAGATATTTCCATGTTTATACAGATGGTGGTGTAGATATTTCCATGTTTACACAGATGACTGTATAGGTATTTCCATGTTTATACAGATGGTCGTGTAGATATTTCCAACTTTATAGAGATAGGGGTGTAGATATTTCCATATTTATAGAGATAACGGTGTAGAAGTTTCCATGTTTATACAGATAGCGGTGTAAATATTTCCATGTTGATACAGATCACGGTGTAGATATTTCCATGTCTATAGAGATAGCGGTGTAGATATTTCCATGTTTATACAGATAGCGGTGTAGATATTTCCATGTTTATACAGACCGTGGTGTAGATATTTCCATGTTTATACAGATAGCGGTGCAGATATTTCCATGTTTGTACAGATGGCGATGTTGATATGTCCATCTATACTCAGATGACCGTGTAGATATTTCCATGTTTATACAGATGGTGGTGCAGATATTTCCATGGATATGTAGATGGCGGTGTAGATATTTCCTTGTTTATACAGATAGGGGTGTAGTTATTTCAATGTTTATATAGATAGCGGTTTAGATATTTCCATGTATGTACACATGGCTGTGTAGATATTTCCATGTTTATACATATGACAGTGTAGATATTTCCATGTTTAAACAGATAACTTTGGAAGTATTTCCATGTTTATACAGATGGCGGTGGAGATATTTCGATGTTTATAGAGATAGCAGTGGAGATATTTCCATGTTTATACAGATAGCGGTGTAGATATTTCCATGTTTATACTGATCGTGGTGTAGATATTTCCATGCTTATAGAGATGGCGGTGTAGATATTTCAATGTTCATAGAGATAGCGGTGTTGATTTTTCCATGTTTATAGAGATAGTGGTGTGGATATTTCCATGTTTATACAGATAGGTGTGTCGATATTTCCATGGTTATACAGATGGCGGTGTAGATATTTCCATG
The DNA here is from genome assembly GCF_029289425.2 of Pan paniscus. NCBI lineage: Eukaryota > Metazoa > Chordata > Mammalia > Primates > Hominidae > Pan > Pan paniscus. Next base: position 2,197,167 of record NC_073258.2, on the reverse strand, counting down.
TTTATACAGATCACGGTGTAGATATTTCCTTGTTGATACAAATAGCGGTGTAGTTATTTCCATGTTTATACAGATAGCGGTGTAGTTATTTCCATGTATATACAGATGGCTGTGTAGATATTTCCATGTTTATACAGATGGCTGTGTAGGTATTTCCATGTTTATTCAGATAACTTTGTAGGTATTTCCATGTTTATACAGATGGCGGTGTATATATTTCCATGTTTATAGAGATAGCTGTGTAGATATTTCCATGTTTATACAGATCGCGGTTTAGATATTTCCATGTTTATACAGATAGCGGTGTAGATATTTACATGTTTTTACAGATATCGGTGTAGATATATCCATGTTTACACAGATTGCGGTGCAGATATTTCCATGTTTTTACAGATATCGGTGTAGATATATCCATGTTTACACAGATTGCGGTGTAGATATTTCCATATTTCTACAGATGTCAATGTAGATATTTCCATGTTTATACAGATGGCGGTGTAGATATTTACATGTTTATATAGATGGTGGTGTAGATATTACCATGTTTATGCAGATCGCGGTGTAGATGTTTCCATGTTTATACAGATGACTGTGTAGTTATTTCCATGTTTATACAGATGGCGGTGTAGATATTTCCATGTTTATAGAGATTGCCATGTAGATATTTCCAAGTTTATTAAGATGGCGGTGTAGGCCTTTCCATGTTTATAGAGATATCGTTGTAGGTATTTCAATATTTATAGAGATAGCAGAGTAGATATTTCCAAGTTTATACAGATAGCGATGTAGATATTTCCATGTATACACAGGTAGCGGTGTAGACGTTTCCATGTTTATGCAGATCGTGGTGTAGATATTTCCATGTTTATAGAGATAGTGGTGTAGATATTTCCATGTTTATCCACATAACGGGGTAGATATTTCCATGTTTACAGAGATAGCGGTGTAGATATTTTGATATTTGCACAGATTGCGGTGTACATGTTTTCATCTTTCACAGATAGCGGAGTACAAATTTCCATGTTTACGCAGATAGCAGTGTAGATATTTCCATGTTTATGAAGATAGTGGTGTAGATATTTCCATGGTTATACAGATAGCGGTGTAGGTATTTCCATGTGTTTAGAGATGGCAGTGAAGATATTTCCATGTTTATACAGATGGCAGTGTAGATATTTCCATGTTTATACAGATAGTGGTGTACATATTTCCATATTTCCGCATATTGAGGAGTAGATATTTCCGTCCTTACACAGATAGCGGTGTACATATTTCCATGATTACACAGATAGCTGTGAAGACATTCCCATGTATACACAGACAGTGTTGTAGATATTTCCATTTTTGTACAGATAGCGGTGTAGATATTTCCATGTTTATAAAGATAGCGGTGTAGATATTTCCATGTTTATAGAGATAGGTGTGGAGATATTTCCATGTTTATACAGATAGCGATGTAGATATTTCCATGTTTATACAGATAGCGGTGGAGATATTTCCATGTTTATACAGATAGCGGTGGACATATTTCCATGTTTATAAAGATAGCTGTGTAGATTTTTCCATGTTTATACAGATGGAGTTGTAGATATTTCCATGTTTATACAGATGACTCTGTAGATATTTTCATATTTTTATAGATGGCGGTGTAGGTATTTCCATGTTTATACAGATAGCGGTGAGGCTATTTCCATGTTTATACAGATAGCAGTGAAGGTATTTCCATGTTTATAGAGATAGCTGTGTAGATATTTCCATGTTTATGCAGATAGCGGCGTAGATATTTCCATGTTTAAGGAGATGGCAGTGTATATATTTCCATGTTTATACAGAAAATGGTGTAGGTTTTTGCATGTTTACACAGATAGCTGTGTAGATATTTCCATGTTTACACAGATAGCGTTTTAGATATTTCCATCTTTATACAGATAGCGGTGTAGATATTTCAATGTTTATACAGATAACGGTGTTGGTATTTCGATGTTTATACAGATAGCGGTGTAGATATATCCATGTTTATACAGAAGGCGGTGTAGACAATTTCAAGTTTATAAAGATAGCGGTGTAGATATTTCCATGTTTACACAGATAGCAGTGTAGATATTTCCATCTTTGCACAGATTGCGGTGTAGATATTTCCATCTTTACACAGATAGCGGTGTAGATATTTCCATGTTTACACAGATAGCTCTGTAGGTATTTCCATGTTTACACAGATAGTGATGTTGATGTTTCCATGTTTATAGAGATAGCGGTTTAGATATTTCCATGTTTCTACAGATAGCGGTGTAGACATTTCCATGTTTACAGGTATAGCAGTTTACATATTTCCAGGTTTATACAGATAGCGGTGTAGATTTTTCCATGTTTACAAAGATAGCGTTATATATATTTGCATGTTTATACAGATAGTAGTGTAGATATTTCCATGTTTATACTGCTAGCGGTGTAAATGTTTCCATGTTTATACAGATAGCGGTGTAGATATTTCCATGTTTATACAGATAGCGGTGTACATGATTCTATGTTTATACAGATATAGGTGGAGATATTTCCATGTTTATACAGATAGCGGTGTAGATATTTCCATGTTTACAGAGATAGCAGTGTAGTTATTTCCGTATTTATACAGATGGCAGTGTAGATATTTCCATGTTTATTCATATGTCGGTGTAGATATATCCATGTTTATACAGATGGCGGTGTAGGTATTTCCATGTTTATACAGATAGAGGTGTAGATATTTCCATGTTTATACAGATAGCGGTGTAGATATTACCATGTTTACAGAGATATCGGTGTAGATATTTCCATCTTTGCAGAGATTGCGGTGAAGATATTTCCATTTTCACACAGAGAGCGGTGTAGGTATTTCAGTCGTTGCACAGATTGTGCTGTAGATATTTCCATCTTTACACAGATAGTGGTGTAGATATTTCCATGTTTACACAGACAGCGGAGTAGCTACTTCCATGTTTACACAGATAGCGTTGTATATATTTGCATGTTTATACAGATAGCGGTGTAAGTGTTTCCATGTTTATACAGATAGCGGTGGAGATATTTCCATGTTTATAGAGGTAGCGATGGGGATATTTCCATGTTTATACAGATAGCGGTGGAGATATTGCCTTGTTTATACAGATGGCAGTGTAGATATTTCCAAGTTTATGCAGATAGCGGTTTAGATATTTCGATTTTTATACAGATAGCAGTGCAGTTATTTCCATGCTTATAGTGATTGCAGTGTAGGTATTTCCAGGTTTATAGAGATAGCGGTGCAGATATTTCCATGTTTATACAGATGGCTGTGTAGATATTTCCATGTGTATACAGATGGCAGTGTAAATATTTCCATGTTTATGCAGATGGAGGTGTAGAAATTTCCATGTTTATACAGATGACTTTGTAGGTATTTCCATGTTTATACAGATGGCCGTGTAGATATTTCCAAGTTTATACAGATGACTGTGTAGATATCTTCATGTTTTTACAGATGGCGGTGTAGATATTTCCATGTTTATACAGATAGCGGTGTCACTATTTCTATGTTTATACAGATAGCAGTGTAGCTATTTCCATGTTTATAGAGATAGCTGTGTAGGTATTTCCATGTTTATACAGATAGCGGTGTAGATATTTCCAAGTTTATACAGATGGCAGTGTAGATATTTCCATGTTTATACAGATAGTGGTGTAGCGGTTTCCATGTTTATACAGATGACTGTGTAGTTATTTCCATGTTTATACAGATGGCGGTGTAGATATTTCCATGTTTACAGAGATTGCCATGTAGATATTTCCAAGTTTATTAAGATAGCGGTGTAGGCATTTCCATTTTTATAGAGATAGCGTTGTAGGTATTTCAATATTTATAGAGATAGCAGAGTAGATATTTCCAAGTTTATACAGATAGCGATGTAGATATTTCCATGTATATACAGGTAGCGGTGTAGACGTTTCCATGTTTATGCAGATCGTGGTTTAGATATTTCCATGTTTATAGAGATAGTGGTGTAGATATTTCCATGTTTATCCACATAACGGGGTAGATATTTCCATGTTTACAGAGATAGCGGTGTAGATATTTTGATATTTGCACAGATTGCGGTGTACATGTTTTCATCTTTCACAGATAGCCGTGTACATATTTCCATGTTTACACAGATAGCGGTGTAGATATTTCCATGTTTATGAAGATAGTGGTGTAGATATTTCCATGCTTATACAGATAGCGGTGTAGGTATTTCCATGTGTTTAGAGATGGCAGTGAAGATATTTCCATGTTTATACAGATGGCAGTGTAGATATTTCCATGATTATGCAGATAGTGGTGTACATATTTGCATATTTGCGCATATTGCGGTGTAGATATTTCTATCTTTACACAGATAGCGGTGTACATATTTCCAAGTTTACACAGATAACTGTGAAGACATTCCCATGTATACACAGATAGTGTTGTAGATATTTCCATCTTTATACAGATAGCGGTGTAGATATTTCCATGTTTATAAAGATAGCGGTGTAGATATTTCCATGTTTATAGAGATAGCTGTGTAGGTATTTCCATGTTTATACAGATAGCGATGTAGATATTTCCATGTTTATACAAATAGCGGTGGAGATATTTCCATGTTTCTACAGATAGCGGTGGACATATTTCCATGTTTATACAGATAGCTGTGTAGATTTTTCCATGTTTATACAGGTAACGGTGTTGGTTTTTGCATGTTTATAGAGATAGCGGTGTAGATATTTACAGGTTTACACAGATGGCTGTGTAGATATTTCCATGTGTATACAGATGGCAGCGTAGATATTTCCATGTTTATACAGATGGAGGTGTAGATATTTCCATGTTTATACAGATGACTCTGTAGATATTTTCAAGTTTTTATAGATGGCGGTGTAGTTATATCAATGTTTATACGGATAGCGGTGAGGCTATTTCCATGTTTATACAGATAGCAGTGTAGGTATTTCCATGTTTATGCAGATGGCAGGGTATATATTTCCATGTTTATACAGAAAACGGTGTAGGTTTTTGCATGTTTACACAGATAGCTGTGTAGATATTTCCATGTTTACACAGATAGCGTTTTATATATTTCCATCTTATACAGATAGCGGTGTGGATATTTCAATGTTTATACAGATAGCGGTGTTGGTATTTCGATGTTTATACAGATAGCGGTGTAGATAAATCCATGTTTATACAGAAGGCGGTGTAGACATTTCCAAGTTTATAAAGATAGCGGTGTAGATATTTCCATGTTTACACAGATTGCACTGTAGATATTTCCATCTTTGCACAGATTTCATTGTAGATATTTCCATCTTTACACAGATAGCGGTGTAGATATTTCCATGTTTACACAGATAGCTCTGTAGGTATTTCCATGTTTACACAGATAGTGATGTAGATGTTTCCATGTTTATAGAGATAGCGGTTTAGATATTTCCATGTTTCTACAGATAGCGGTGTAGACATTTCCATGTTTACAGGTACAGAAGTTTACATATTTCCATGTTTATACAGATAGCGGTGTAGATTTTTCCATGTTTACAAAGATAGCGTTATATATATTTGCATGTTTATACAGATAGCAGTGTAGAGATTTCCATGTTTATACTGATAGCGGTGTAAATGTTTCCATGCTTATACAGATAGCGGTGTAGATATTTCCATGTTTATACAGATAGCGGTGTACATGATTCTATGTTTATACAGATATAGGTGGAGATATATCCATGTTTATACAGATAGCGGTGTAGATATTTCCATGTTTACAGAGATAGCAGTGTAGTTATTTCCATATTTATACAGATGGCGGTGTACATATTTCCATGTTTATTCATATGTCGGTGTAGATATATCCATGTTTATACAGATGGCAGTGTAGGTATTTCCATGTTTATACAGATAGAGGTGTAGATATTTCCATGTATATACAGATACCGGTGTAGATATTTCCATGTTTATACAGACCGCAGTGTAGATATTTCCATGTTTATAGAGATAGCAGTGTAGATATTTCCATGTTTGTACAGATGGCGGTGTTGATGTTTCCATCTATACACAGATTGCCGTCTTGGTATTTCTGTGTGTATACAGATGGCATTGTAGATATTTCCATGTTTATACAGATGGTGGTGTAGATATTTCCATGTTTACACAGATGACTCTATAGGTATTTCCATGTTTATACAGATGGTGGTGTAGTTATTTCCAACTTTATAGAGATAGGGGTGTATATATTTCCATATTTTTAGAGATAACGGTGTAGAAGTTTCCATGTTTATACAGATAGCGGTGTAAATATTTCCATGTTGATACAGATAATGGTGTAGATATTTCCATGTTTATAGAGATAGCGGTGTAGATATTTCCATGTTTATACAGATAGCGGTGTTGATATTTCCATGTTTATACAGACCGTGTTGTAGATATTTCCATGTTTATACAGATAGAGGTGCAGATATTTCCATGTTTGTACAGATGGCGGTGTTGATATTTCCATCTATACTCAGATGACCTTGTAGATATTTCCATGTTTATACAGATGGTGGTGCAGGTATTTCCATGGATATGTAGATGGCGGTGTAGATATTTCCATGTTTATACAGATAGCGGTGTAGTTATTTCAATGTTTATATAGATAGCGGTTTAGATATTTCCATGTATGTACACATCGCTGTGTAGACATTTCCATGTTTATACAGATGACGGTGTAGATATTTCCATGTTTAAACAGATAACTTTGTAAGTATTTCCATGTTTATACAGATGGCGGTGTAGATATTTCGCTGTTTATATAGATAGCAGTGGAGATATTTCCATTTTTATACAGATAGCGGTGTAGATATTTCCATGTTTATACTGATCGTGGTGTAAATATTTCCATGTTTATAGAGATGGCGGTGTAGATATTTCAATGTTCATAGAGATAGCGGTGTTGATTTTTCCATGTTCATAGAGATAGCGGTGTGGATATTTCCATGTTTATACTGATAGGTGTGTAGATACTTCCATGGTTATACAGATGGCGGTGTAGATATTTCCATGTTTATACAGATCACGGTGTAGATATTTCCTTGTTGATACAAATAGCGGTGTAGTTATTTCCATGTTTATACAGATAGCGGTGTAGTTATTTCCATGTATATACAGATGGCTGTGTAGATATTTCCATGTTTATACAGATGGCTGTGTAGGTATTTCCATGTTTATTCAGATGACTTTGTAGGTATTTCCATGTTTATACAGATGGCGGTGTAGATATTTCCATGTTAATAGAGATAGCTGTGTACATATTTCCATGTTTATACAGATCGCGGTGTAGATATTTCCATGTTTATACAGATAGCGGTGTAGACATTTACATGTTTTTACAGATATCGGTGTAGATATATCCATGTTTACACAGATTGCGGTGTAGATATTTCCATATTTCTACAGATGTCATTGTAGATATTTCCGTGTTTATACAGATGGCGGTGTAGATATTTCCATATTTATTTAGATGTCTGTGTAGATATTTCCATGTGTATACAGATGGTATTGTAGGTATTTCCATGTTTATACAGATGGTGGTGTAGATATTTCCATGTTTATTCAGATGAGTGTGTAGATATTTCCATGTTTTTACAGATGGCAGTGTAGATATTTCAATGTTGATAGAGATGGCGCTGTAGATATTTCCATGTTTATACAGATAAAGTTGGAGATATTTCCATGCTTGTACAGAGAGCAGTGGAGATATATCCATGTTTATACATATAGCGGTGTACATATTTCCATGTTTATAGAGACAGCGGTGTAGGTATTTCCATGTTTCTACAGATAGCTGTGCAGATATTTCCATGTTTATACAGATGCCTAAGCAGATATTTCCATATTTATACAGAGGGCTGTGTAGATATTTCTATGTTTATGCAGATGGCAATGTAGATATTTCCATGTTCCTACACATGACTGTGTGGGTATTTCCATGTTTATACAGATGGCTTTGTAGATATTTCCATGTTTATAGAGATAGCGGTGCAGATATTTCCTTGTTTATACAGATATCGGTGTATATATTTCCATGTTTATACAGATCGTGGTGTAGATATTTCCATGTTTATACAGATACCGGTGTAGATATTTCCATGTTTATACAGACCGCAGTGTAGATATTTCCATGTTTATAGAGATAGCAGTGTAGATATTTCCATGTTTGTAAAGATGGCGGTGTTGATGTTTCCATCTATACACAGATTGCCGGGTTGGTATTTCTGTGTGTATACAGATGGCAATGTAGATATTTCCATGTTTATACAGATGGTGGTGTAGATATTTCCATGTTTACACAGATGACTGTATAGGTATTTCCATGTTTATACAGATGGTGGTGTAGATATTTCCAACTTTATAGAGATAGGGGTGTAGATATTTCCATATTTTTAGAGATAACGGTGTAGAAGTTTCCATGTTTATACAGATAGCGGTGTAAATATTTCCATGTTGATACAGATCACGGTGTAGATATTTCCATGTTTATAGAGATAGCGGTGTAGATATTTCCATGTTTATACTGATAGCGGTGTAGATATTTCCATGTTGATACAGACCGTGGTGTAGTTAGTTCCATGTTTATACAGATAGTGGTGCAGATATTTCCATGTTTGTACAGATGGCGGTGTTGATATTTTCATCTATACTCAGATGACCGTGTAGATACTTCCATGTTTATACAGATGGTTGTGCAGATATTTCCATGGATATGTAGATGGCGGTGTAGATATTCCCATCTTTATACAGGTAGCGGTGTAGTTATTTCAATGGTTATATAAATAGCGGTTTAGATATTTCCATGTATGTACACATGGCTGTGTAGACATTTCCATGTTTATACAGATGACGGTGTAGATATTTCCATGTTTAAACAGATAACTTTGTAAGTATTTCCATGTTTATACAGATGGCGGTGTAGATATGTCTATGTTTATAGAGATAGCTGTGGAGATATTAACATGTTTATACGGATAGCGGTGTAGATATTTCCATGTTTATACTGATCGTGGTGTAGATATTTCCATGTTTTTAGAGATGGCGGTGTAGATATTTCAATGTTCATAGAGATAGCGGTGTTGATTTTTCCATGTTTATAGAGATAGCGGTGTGGATATTTCCATGTTTATACTGATAGGTGTGTAGATATTTCCATGGTTATACAGATGGCGGTGTAGATATTTCCATGTTTATACAGATCACGGTGTAGATATTTCCTTGTTTATACAAATAGCGGTGTAGTTATTTCCATGTTTATACAGATAGCGGTGTAGTTATTTCCATGTATATACAGATGGCTGTGTAGATATTTCCATGTTTATACAGATGGCTGTGTAGGTATTTCCATGTTTATTCAGATGACTTTGTAGGTATTTCCATGTTTATACAGATGGCGGTGTAGATATTTCCATGTTAATAGAGATAGCTGTGTTCATATTTCCATGTTTATACAGATCGCGGTGTAGATATTTCCATGTTTATACAGATAGCGGTGTAGATATTTACATGTTTTTACAGATATCGGTGTAGACATATCCATGTTTACACAGATTGCGGTGTAGATATTTCCATATTTCTATAGATGTCATTGTAGATATTTCCATGTTTTTACAGATGGCGGTGTAGATATTTCCATGTTTATATAGATGGTGGTGTAGATATTACCATGTTTATTCAGATGAGTGTGTAGATATTTCCATGTTTTTACAGATGGCAGTGTAGATATTTCAATGTTTATAGAGATGGCGCTGTAGATATTTCCATGTTTATACAGATAAAGGTGGAGATATTTCCATGCTTATACAGAGAGCAGTGGAGATATATCCATGTTTATACATATAGCGGTGTACCTATTTCCATGTTTATAGAGACAGCGGTGTAGGTATTTCCATGTTTCTACATATAGCTGTGCAGATATTTCCATGTTTACACAGATGCCTATGCAGATATTTCCATATTTATACAGAGGGCTGTGTAGATATTTCTACGTTTATACAGATGGCAGTGTAGATATTTCCATGTTCCTACACATGACTGTGTAGGCATTTCCATGTTTATACAGATGGCTTTGTAGATATTTCCATGTTTATAGAGATAGCGGTGCAGATATTTCCTTGTTTATACAGATACCGGTGTAGATATTTCCATGTTTATACAGACCGCAGTGTAGATATTTCCATGTTTATAGAGATAGCAGTGTAGATATTTCCATGTTTGTACAGATGGCGGTGTTGATGTTTCCATCTATACACAGATTGCCGTGTTGGTATTTCTGTGTGTATACAGATGGCATTATAGATATTTCCATGTTTATACAGATGGTGGTGTAGATATTTCCATGTTTACACAGATGACTGTATACGTATTTCCATGTTTATACAGATGGTGGTGTAGATATTTCCAACTTTATAGAGATAGGTGTGTAGATATTTCCATATTTTTAGAGATTACGGTGTAGAAGTTTCCATGTTTATACAGATAGCGGTGTAAATATTTCCATGTTGATACAGATCACGGTGTAGATATTTCCATGTTTATAGAGATAGCGGTGTAGATATTTCCATGTTTATACAGATAGCGGTGTAGATATTTCCATGTTTTTACAGACCGTGTTGTAGATATTTCCATGTTTATACAGATAGAGGTGCAGATATTTCCATGTTTGTACAGATGGCGGTGTTGATATTTCCATCTATACTCAGATGACCTTGTAGATATTTCCATGTTTATACAGATGGTGGTGCAGATATTTCCATGGATATGTAGATGGCGGTGTAGATATTTCCAGGTTTATACAGATAGCGGAGTAGTTATTTCAATGTTTATATAGATAGCGGTTTAGATATTTCCATGTATGTACACATGGCTGTGTAGACATTTCCATGTTTATACAGAGGACGGTGTAGATATTTCCGTGTTTAAACAGATAACTGTGTAAGTATTTCCATGTTTATACAGATGGCGGTGTAGATATTTCGATGTTTATAGACATAGCAGTGGAGATATTTCCATGTTTACACAGATAGCGGTGTAGATATTTCCATGTTTATACTGATCGTGGTGTAGATATTTCCATGTTTATAGATATGGCGGTGTAGATATTTCAATGTTCATAGAGATAGCGGTGTTGATTTTTCCATGTTTACAGAGATAGCGGTGTGGTTATTTCCATGTTTATACTGATAGGTTTGTAGATATTTCCATGGTTATAGAGATGGCGGTGTAGATATTTCCATGTTTATACAGATCACGGTGTAGATATTTCCTTGTTTATACAAACAGCGGTGTAGTTATTTCCATGTTTATACAGATAGCGGTGTAGTTATTTCCATGTATATACAGATGGCTGTGTAGATGTTTCCATGTTTATACAGATGGCTGTGTAGGTATTTCCATGATTATTCAGATGACTTTGTAGGTATTTCCATGTTTATTCAGATGGCGGTGTAGATATTTCCATGTTAATAGAGATAGCTGTGTACATATTTCCATGTTTATACAGATCGCGGTGTAGATATTTCCGTGTTTATACAGATAGCGGTGTAGATATTTACATGTTTTTCCAGATATCGGTGTAGATATATCCATGTTTACACAGATTGCGGTGTAGATATTTCCATATTTCTACAGATGTCATTGTAGATATTTCCATGTTTATACAGATGGCGGTGTAGATATTTCCAGGTTTATATAGATGGTGGTGTAGATATTACCATGTTTATTCAGATGAGTGTGTAGATATTTCCATGTTTTTACAGATGGCAGTGTAGATATTTCAATGTTGATAGAGATGGCGCTGTAGATATTTCCATGTTTATACAGATAAAGGTGGAGATATTTCCATGCTTCTACAGAGAGCATTGGAGATATATCCATATTTATACATATAGCGGTGTACATATTTCCATGTTTATAGAGACAGCGGTGTAGGTATTTCCATGTTTCTACAGATAGCTGTGCAGATATTTCCATGTTTATACAGATGCCTATGCAGATATTTCCATATTTATACAGAGGGCTGTGTAGATATTTCTATGTTTATACAGATGGCAGTGTAGATATTTCCATGTTCCTACACATGACTGTGTAGGTATTTCCATGTTTATACAGATGGTTTTGTAGATATTTCCATGTTTATAGAGTTAGCGGTGCAGATATTTCCTTGTTTATACAGATATCGGTGTATATATTTCCATGTTTATACAGATCGTGGTGTAGATATTTCCATGTTTATACAGATACCGGTGTAGATATTTCCATGTTTATACAGACCGCAGTGTAGATATTTCCATGTTTATAGAGATAGAAGTGTAGATATTTCCATGTTTGTTCAGATGGCGGTGTTGATGTTTCCATCTATACACAGATTGCCGTGTTGGTATTTCTGTGTGTATACAGATGGCATTGTAGATATTTCCATGTTTATACAGATGGTGGTGTAGATATTTCCATGTTTACACAGATGACTGTATAGGTATTTCCATGTTTATACAGATGGTGGTGTAGATATTTCCAACTTTACAGAGATAGGGGTGTAGATATTTCCATATTTTTAGAGATTACGGTGTAGAAGTTTCCATGTTTATACAGATAGCGGTGTAAATATTTCCATGTTGATACAGATAATGGTGTAGATATTTCCATGTTTATAGAGATAGCGGTGTAGATATTTCCATGTTTATACAGATAGCGGTGTAGATATTTCCATGTTTATACAGACCGTGTTGTAGATATTTCCATGTTTATACAGATAGAGGTGCAGATATTTCCATGTTTGTACAGATGGCGGTGTTGATATTTCCATCTATACTCAGATGACCTTGTAGATATTTCCATGTTTATACAGATGGTGGTGCAGATATTTCCATGGATATGTAGATGGCGGTGTAGATATTTCCATGTTTATACAGATAGCGGTGTAATTATTTCAATGTTTATATAGATAGCGGTTTAGATATTTCCATGTATGTACACATCGCTGTGTAGACATTTCCATGTTTATACAGATGACGGTGTAGATATTTCCTTGTTTAAACAGATAACTTTGTAAGTATTTCCATGTTTATACAGATGGCGGTGTAGATATTTCGATGTTTATATAGATAGCAGTGGAGATATTTCCATGTTTATACAGATAGCGGTGTAGATATTTCCATGTTTATACTGATCGTGGTGTAAATATTTCCATGTTTATAGAGATGGCGGTGTAGATATTTCAATGTTCATAGAGATAGCGGTGTTGATTTTTCCATGTTCATAGAGATAGCGGTGTGGATATTTCCATGTTTATACTGATAGGTGTGTAGATATTTCCATGGTTATACAGATGGCGGTGTAGATATTTCCATGTTTATACAGATCACGGTGTAGATATTTCCTTGTTGATACAAATAGCGGTGTAGTTATTTCCATGTTTATACAGATAGCGGTGTAGTTATTTCCATGTATATACAGATGGCTGTGTAGATATTTCCATGTTTATACAGATGGCTGTGTAGGTATTTCCATGTTTATTCAGATGACTTTGTAGGTATTTCCATGTTTATTCAGATGGCGGTGTAGATATTTCCATGTTAATAGAGATAGCTGTGTACATATTTCCATGTTTATACAGATCGCGGTGTAGATATTTCCATGTTTATACAGATAGCGGTGTAGATATTTACATGTTTTTACAGATATCGGTGTAGATATATCCATGTTTACACAGATTGCGGTGTAGATATTTCCATATTTCTACAGATGTCATTGTAGATATTTCCGTGTTTATACAGATGGCGGTGTAGATATTTCCATATTTATTTAGATGTCTGTGTAGATATTTCCATGTGTATACAGATGGTATTGTAGGTATTTCCATGTTTATACAGATGGTGGTGTAGATATTTCCATGTTTATTCAGATGAGTGTGTAGATATTTCCATGTTTTTACAGATGGCAGTGTAGATATTTCAATGTTTATAGAGATGGCGCTGTAGATATTTCCATGTTTATACAGATAAAGTTGGAGATATTTCCATGCTTATACAGAGAGCAGTGGAGATATATCCATGTTTATACATATAGCGGTGTACATATTTCCATGTTTATAGAGACAGCGGTGTAGGTATTTCCATGTTTCTGCAGATAGCTGTTCAGATATTTCCATGTTTATACAGATGCCTATGCAGATATTTCCATATTTATACAGAGGGCTGTGTAGATATTTCTATGTTTATACAGATGGCAGTGTAGATATTTCCATGTTCCTACACATGACTGTGTGGGTATTTCCATGTTTATACAGATGGCTTTGTAGATATTTCCATGTTTATAGAGATAGCGGTGCAGATATTTCCTTGTTTATACAGATATCGGTGTATATATCTCCATGTTTATACAGATCGTGGTGTAGATATTTCCATGTTTATACAGATACCGGTGTAGATTTTTCCATGTTTATACAGACCGCAGTGTAGATATTTCCATGTTTATAGAGATAGCAGTGTAGATATTTCCATGTTTGTTCAGATGGCGGTGTTGATGTTTCCATCTATACACAGATTGCCGTGTTGGTATTTCTGTGTGTATACAGATGGCATTGTAGATATTTCCATGTTTATACAGATGGTGGTGTAGATATTTCCATGTTTACACAGATGACTGTATAGGTATTTCCATGTTTATACAGATGGTGGTGTAGATATTTCCAACTTTACAGAGATAGGGGTGTAGATATTTCCATATTTTTAGAGATAACGGTGTAGAAGTTTCCATGTTTATACAGATAGTGGTGTAAATATTTCCATGTTGATACAGATCACGGTGTAGATATTTCCATGTTTATAGAGATAGCGGTGTAGATATTTCCATGTTTATACAGATAGCGGTGTAGATATTTCTATGTTTATACAGTCTGTGGTGTAGATATTTCCATGTTTATACAGATAGCGGTGCAGATATTTCCATGTTTGTACAGATGGCGGTGTTGATATTTCCATCTATACTCAGATGACCGTGTAGACATTTCCATGTTTATACAGATGGTGGTGCAGATATTTCCATGGTTATGTAGACGGCGGTGTAGATATTTCCATGTTTATACAGATAGCGGTGTAGTTATTTCCATGTTTATATAGATAGCGGTTTAGATATTTCCATGTATGTACACATGGCTGTGTAGACATTTCCATGTTTATACAGGGCACGGTGTAGATATTTCCATGTTTAAACAGATAACTTTGTAAGTATTTCCATGTTTATACAGATGGCGGTGTAGATATTTCGATGTTTATAGAGATAGCAGTGGAGATATTTCCATGTTTATACAGATAGCGGTGTAGATATTTCCATGTTTATACTGATCGTGGTGTAGATATTTCCATGTTTATAGAGATGGCGGTGTAGATATTTCAATGTTCATAGAGATAGCGGTGTTGATTTTTCCATGTTTATAGAGATAGCGGTGTGGATATTTCCATGTTTATACTGATAGGTGTGTAGATATTTCCATGGTTATACAGATGGCGGTGTAGATATTTCCATGTTTATACAGATCACGGTGTAGATATTACCTTGTTTATACAAATAGCGGTGTAGTTATTTCCATGTTTATACAGATAGCGGTGTAGTTATTTCCATGTATATACAGATGGCTGTGTAGATATTTCCATGTTTATACAGATGGCTGTGTAGGTATTTCCATGTTTATTCAGATGACTTTGTAGGTATTTCCATGTTTATACAGATGGCGGTGTAGAAATTTCCATGTTAATAGAGATAGCTGTGTACATATTTCCATGTTTATACAGATCGCGGTGTAGATATTTCCATGTTTATACAGATAGCGGTGTAGATATTTACATGTTTTTACAGATATCGGTGTAGATATATCCATGTTTACACAGATTGCGGTGTAGATATTTCCATATTTCTACAGATGTCATTGTAGATATTTCCATGTTTGTACAGATGGCGGTGTAGATATTTCCATGTTTATATAGATGGTGTTGTAGATATTACCATGTTTATACAGATCGCAGTGTAGATATTTCCATGTTTATACAGATCGTGGTGAAGATATTTCCATGTTTATAGAGATCGCGGTGTAGATATTTCCATGTTTATAGAGATCGCAGTGTAGATATTTCCATGTTTATACAGATAGCGGTGTAGATAATTCCATGTTTATACAGATAGCGGTGTAGATATTTCCATGTTTATAGAGATAGCGGTGTAGCTATTTCCATGTTTATAGACATAGCGGTGTAGATACTTCCATGTTTATATAGATGGTGTTGTAGATATTTCCATGTTTATACCGATAGCGGTGTTGGTATTTCCACGTTTATACAGATAGCGATGTAGATATTTCCATGTTTATACAGCTCGCGGTGCAGATATTTATATGTTTACACAGAAGGCATTGTATATATTTCCTTATTCACACAGATGTCGGTGTAGAGGTTTCCATGTTTATACAGATGGCGGAGTAGTTAGTTCCATGTTTATGGAGATGGCAGTGTAGATATTTTCATGTTTATACAGATGTCGGTGTAGATATTTCCATGTTTATAGAGATAGCAGTGTAGATATTTACATGTTTATACAGATGGCTGTGTATTTCCATGTGTATACAGATGGCATTGTAGATATTTCCATGTTTATATAGATGACTCTATACGTATTTCCATGTTTTTACAGATGGCATTGCAAATATTTCCATGTTTATAGAGATAGCGGTGTAGATATTTCCGTGTTTGTACAGATGGCGGTGTTGATATTTCCATCTATACTCAGATGGCCGTGTAGATATTTCCATGTTTATACAGATGGCGGCGAAGATATTTCCATGGACATGCAGATGGCTGTGTAGATATTTCCATGTTTATGCAGATGGCGGTGTAGATATTTCCATGTTTATACAGATAGCGGTGTAGTTATTTCCATGTTTATATAGATAGCGGTGTAGATATTTCCATGTATATACACATGGCTGTGTAGATATTTCCATGTTTATACAGATAGCGGTGTAGATATTTCCGTGTTTACACAGATGGTGATGTAGTTATTTCCGTGTTTATACACATGGCAGAGTAGATACTTCCATCTTTATGGAGATGGCAGTGTAGATATTGTTATGTTTATAGAGATGGCGGCGTAGATATTTCCATATTTATAGAGATAGCGGTGTAGATATTTCCATCTTTCTACAGATGGCAGTGTAGATATTTCCATGTTTATACAGCTGGCGGTGTAAGTATTTCCATATTTATACAGATTTCTGTGTAGATATTTCCATGTGTATACAGATTGTATTGTAGGTATTTCCATGTTTATTCAGATGGTGGTGTAGATATTTCCATGTTTATTCAGATGAGTGTGTAGATATTTCCATGTTTTTACAGATGGCAGTGTAGATATTTCAATGTTTATAGAGATGGCGCTGTAGATATTTCCATGTTTATACAGATAAAGGTGGAGATATTTCCATGCTTATACAGAGAGCAGTGGAGATATATCCATGTTTATACACATAGCGGTGTACATATTTCCATGTTTTTAGAGACAGCGGTGTAGGTATTTCCATGTTTATACAGATAGCGGTGAAGATATTTCCATATATATACAGATGCCTATGCAGATATTTCCATATTTATACAGAGGGCTGTGTAGATATTTCTATGTTTATACAGATGGCAGTGTAGATATTTCCATGTTCCTACACATGACTGTGTAGGTATTTCCATGTTTATACAGATGGCTTTGTAGATATTTCCATGTTTATAGAGATAGTGGTGCAGATATTTCCTTGTTTATACAGATATCGGTGCATATATTTCCATGTTTATACAGATCGTGGTGTAGATATTTCTATGTTTGTACAGATACCGGTGTAGATATTTCCATGTTTATAGAGATAGCGGTGCAGATATTTCCTTGTTTATACAGATATCGGTGTATATATTTCCATGTTTATACAGATCGTGGTGCAGATATTTCCATGTTTGTACAGATACCGGTGTAGATATTTCCATGTTTATACAGACCGCAGTGTAGATATTTCCATGTTTACAGAGATAGCAGTGTAGATATTTCCATGTTTGTACAGATGGCGTTGTTGATGTTTCCATCTATACACAGATTGCCGTGTTGGTATATCCGTGTGTATACAGATGGCATTGTAGATATTTCCATGTTTATACAGATGGTGGTGTAGATATTTCCATGTTTACACAGATGACTGTATAGGTATTTCCATGTTTATACAGATGGTCGTGTAGATATTTCCAACTTTATAGAGATAGGGGTGTAGATATTTCCATATTTATAGAGATAACGGTGTAGAAGTTTCCATGTTTATACAGATAGCGGTGTAAATATTTCCATGTTGATACAGATCACGGTGTAGATATTTCCATGTCTATAGAGATAGCGGTGTAGATATTTCCATGTTTATACAGATAGCGGTGTAGATATTTCCATGTTTATACAGACCGTGGTGTAGATATTTCCATGTTTATACAGATAGCGGTGCAGATATTTCCATGTTTGTACAGATGGCGATGTTGATATGTCCATCTATACTCAGATGACCGTGTAGATATTTCCATGTTTATACAGATGGTGGTGCAGATATTTCCATGGATATGTAGATGGCGGTGTAGATATTTCCTTGTTTATACAGATAGGGGTGTAGTTATTTCAATGTTTATATAGATAGCGGTTTAGATATTTCCATGTATGTACACATGGCTGTGTAGATATTTCCATGTTTATACATATGACAGTGTAGATATTTCCATGTTTAAACAGATAACTTTGTAAGTATTTCCATGTTTATACAGATGGCGGTGTAGATATTTCGATGTTTATAGAGATAGCAGTGGAGATATTTCCATGTTTATACAGATAGCGGTGTAGATATTTCCATGTTTATACTGATCGTGGTGTAGATATTTCCATGCTTATAGAGATGGCGGTGTAGATATTTCAATGTTCATAGAGATAGCGGTGTTGATTTTTCCATGTTTATAGAGATAGTGGTGTGGATATTTCCATGTTTATACAGATAGGTGTGTCGATATTTCCATGGTTATACAGATGGCGGTGTAGATATTTCCATGTTTATACAGATCACGGTGTAGATATTTCCTTGTTGATACAAATAGCGGTGTAGTTATTTCCATGTTTATACAGATAGCGGTGTAGTTATTTCCATGTATATACAGATGGCTGTGTAGATATTTCCATGTTTATACAGATGGCTGTGTAGGTATTTCCATGTTTATTCAGATAACTTTGTAGGTATTTCCATGTTTATACAGATGGCGGTGTATATATTTCCATGTTTATAGAGATAGCTGTGTAGATATTTCCATGTTTATACAGATCGCGGTTTAGATATTTCCATGTTTATACAGATAGCGGTGTAGATATTTACATGTTTTTACAGATATCGGTGTAGATATATCCATGTTTACACAGATTGCGGTGCAGATATTTCCATGTTTTTACAGATATCGGTGTAGATATATCCATGTTTACACAGATTGCGGTGTAGATATTTCCATATTTCTACAGATGTCAATGTAGATATTTCCATGTTTATACAGATGGCGGTGTAGATATTTACATGTTTATATAGATGGTGGTGTAGATATTACCATGTTTATGCAGATCGCGGTGTAGATATTTCCATGTTTATACAGATCGTGGTGAAGATATTTCCATGTTTATAGAGATCGCGGTGTAGATATTTCCATGTTTACACAGATCGTGGTGAAGATATTTCCATGTTTATAGAGATCGCGGTGTAGATATTTCCATGTTTATACAGATCGCAGTGTAGATATTTCCATGTTTATACAGCTAGCGGTGTAGATAATTCCATGTTTATACAGATAGCGGTGTAGATATTTCCATGTTTATAGAGATAGCAGTGTAGGTATTTCCATGCTTATAGACATAGCGGTGTAGATACTTCCATGTTTATATAGATGGTGTTGTAGATATTTCCATGTTTATACCGATAGCGGTGTTGGTATTTCCACCTTTATACAGATAGCGATGTAGATATTTCCATGTTTATACAGCTTGCGGTGCAGATATTTATATGTTTACACAGAAGGCATTGTATATATTTCCTTATTCACACAGATGTCGGTGTAGATGTTTCCATGTTTATACAGATGGCGGAGTAGTTAGTTCCATGTTTATGGAGATGGCAGTGTAGATGTTTTCATGTTTATAGAGATGGCGGTGTAGATATTTCCATGTTTATAGAGATAGCAGTGTAGATATATACATGTTTATACAGATGGCTGTGTAGATATTTCCATGTTTATACAGATGACTCTATACATATTTCCACGTTTTTACAGATGTCAGTGCAGATATTTCCATGTTTATAGAGATAGCGGTGTAGATATTTCCATGTTTGTACAGATGGCGGTGTTGATATTTCCATCTATACACAGATGGCCGTGTAGATATTTCCATGTTTATAAAGATGGCGGCGTAGATATTTCCATGGACATGCAGATGGCTGTGTAGATATTTACATGTTTATGCAGATGGCGGTGTAGAAATTTTAATGTTTATACAGATAGCGGTGAAGTCATTTCCATGTTTATATAGATAGCGGTGTAGTTATTTCCATGTATATACACATGTCTGTGCAGATATTTCCATGTTTATACAGATAACTTTGTAAGTATTTCCAAGTTTATACAGATGGCGGTGTAGATATTTCGATGTTTATGGAGATAGCAGTGGAGATATTTCCATGTTTATTCAGATAGCGGTGTAGATATTTCCATGTTTATTCTGATCGTGGTGTAGATATTTCCATGTTTATAGAGTTGGCGGTGTAGATATTTCCATGTTCATAGAGACAGCGGTGTTGATTTTTCCATGTATATAGAGATAGCGGTGTGGATATTCCATGTTTACACAGATAGGGGTGTAGATATTTCCATGTTTACAGAGATGGCGGTGTAGATAATTCCATCTTTATACAGATCGCGGTGTACATATTTCCTTGTTTATACAGATCATGGTGTAGTTATTTCCATGTTTATACAGATCGCAGTGTTGATATTACCATGTTTATAGGGATAGCGGTGCAAATATTTCCACATTTATACAGATAGCGGTGTAGTTATTTGCATGTTTTTACAGATAGCGGTGTAGTGATTTGCATGTTTATACAGATAGCGGTGTAGATATTTCCAGGTATAAACAGATGTCTGTGTATATATTTCCATGTTAAAACAGATGGCGGTGTAGATATTTCCTTGTTTATACAAATAGCGGTGTAGTTATTTCCATCTTTATACAGATCACGGTGTAGATATTTCCTTGTTTATACATATAGCGGTGTAGTTGTTTCCATGCTTATACAGATAACGGTGTAGATATTTCTTTGTTTATAAAAATAGCGGTGTAGATATTTCCATGTTTGTACAGATCACGGTGTAGATATATCCTTGTTTATACTAATAGCGGTGTAGTTATTTCGATGTTTATACAGATAGCGGTGTAGATATTTCTATGTATATACAGATGGCTGTGTAGATATTTCCATGTTTATACAGATGCCTGTGTAGATGTTTCCATGTTTATACAGATGACTTTGTGGGTATTTCCATGTTTATACAGATGGCGTTGTAGATATTTCCATGTTTATAGAGATTCATGTGTAGATATTTCCATGTTTATACAGATAGCGGTGTAGGTATTTCCATGTTTATACTGATCGCGTTTTAGATATTTCCATGTTTATACAGATCGCAGTGTAGATATTTCCATGTTTATACAGATAGCGGTGTAGATATTTCCATGTTTTTACAGATATCGGGGTAGATATTTCCATGTTTACACAGATTACGGTGTAGATATTTCCATCTTTCTACAGATGGCATTGTAGATATTTCCATGTTTATACAGATGGTTGTGTAGATATTTTCAAGTTTAAATAGATGGTGGTGTAGATATTACCATGTTTATACAGATAGCGGTGTAGATAAATCCATGTTTATACAGAAGGCGGTGTAGACATTTCCAAGTTTATAAAGATAGCGGTGTAGATATTTCCATGTTTACACAGATTGCACTGTAGATATTTCCATCTTTGCACAGATTTCATTGTAGATATTTCCATCTTTACACAGATAGCGGTGTAGATATTTCCATGTTTACACAGATAGCTCTGTAGGTATTTCCATGTTTACACAGATAGTGATGTAGATGTTTCCATGTTTATAGAGATAGCGGTTTAGATATTTCCATGTTTCTACAGATAGCGGTGTAGACATTTCCATGTTTACAGGTATAGAAGTTTACATATTTCCATGTTTATACAGATAGCGGTGTAGATTTTTCCATGTTTACAAAGATATCGTTATATATATTTGCATGTTTATACAGATAGCAGTGTAGAGATTTCCATGTTTATACTGATGGCGGTGTAAATGTTTCCATGCTTATACAGATAGCGGTGTAGATATTTCCATGTTTATACAGATAGCGGTGTACATGATTCTATGTTTATACAGATATAGGTGGAGATATATCCATGTTTATACAGATAACGGTGTAGATATTTCCATGTTTACAGAGATAGCAGTGTAGTTATTTCCATATTTATACAGATGGCGGTGTACATATTTCCATGTTTATTCATATGTCGGTGTAGATATATCCATGTTTATACAGATGGCAGTGTAGGTATTTCCATGTTTATACAGATAGAGGTGTAGATATTTCCATGTATATACAGATACCGGTGTAGATATTTCCATGTTTATACAGACCGCAGTGTAGATATTTCCATGTTTATAGAGATAGCAGTGTAGATATTTCCATGTTTGTACAGATGGCGGTGTTGATGTTTCCATCTATACACAGATTGCCGTCTTGGTATTTCTGTGTGTATACAGATGGCATTGTAGATATTTCCATGTTTATACAGATGGTGGTGTAGATATTTCCATGTTTACACAGATGACTCTATAGGTATTTCCATGTTTATACAGATGGTGGTGTAGTTATTTCCAACTTTATAGAGATAGGGGTGTAGATATTTCCATATTTTTAGAGATAACGGTGTAGAAGTTTCCATGTTTATACAGATAGCGGTGTAAATATTTCCATGTTGATACAGATAATGGTGTAGATATTTCCATGTTTATAGAGATAGCGGTGTAGATATTTCCATGTTTATACAGATAGCGGTGTTGATATTTCCATGTTTATACAGACCGTGTTGTAGATATTTCCATGTTTATACAGATAGAGGTGCAGATATTTCCATGTTTGTACAGATGGCGGTGTTGATATTTCCATCTATACTCAGATGACCTTGTAGATATTTCCATGTTTATACAGATGGTGGTGCAGATATTTCCATGGATATGTAGATGGCGGTGTAGATATTTCCATGTTTATACAGATAGCGGTGTAGTTATTTCAATGTTTATATAGATAGCGGTTTAGATATTTCCATGTATGTACACATCGCTGTGTAGACATTTCCATGTTTATACAGATGACGGTGTAGATATTTCCATGTTTAAACAGATAACTTTGTAAGTATTTCCATGTTTATACAGATGGCGGTGTAGATATTTCGCTGTTTATATAGATAGCAGTGGAGATATTTCCATTTTTATACAGATAGCGGTGTAGATATTTCCATGTTTATACTGATCGTGGTGTAAATATTTCCATGTTTATAGAGATGGCGGTGTAGATATTTCAATGTTCATAGAGATAGCGGTGTTGATTTTTCCATGTTCATAGAGATAGCGGTGTGGATATTTCCATGTTTATACTGATAGGTGTGTAGATACTTCCATGGTTATACAGATGGCGGTGTAGATATTTCCATGTTTATACAGATCACGGTGTAGATATTTCCTTGTTGATACAAATAGCGGTGTAGTTATTTCCATGTTTATACAGATAGCGGTGTAGTTATTTCCATGTATATACAGATGGCTGTGTAGATATTTCCATGTTTATACAGATGGCTGTGTAGGTATTTCCATGTTTATTCAGATGACTTTGTAGGTATTTCCATGTTTATACAGATGGCGGTGTAGATATTTCCATGTTAATAGAGATAGCTGTGTACATATTTCCATGTTTATACAGATCGCGGTGTAGATATTTCCATGTTTATACAGATAGCGGTGTAGACATTTACATGTTTTTACAGATATCGGTGTAGATATATCCATGTTTACACAGATTGCGGTGTAGATATTTCCATATTTCTACAGATGTCATTGTAGATATTTCCGTGTTTATACAGATGGCGGTGTAGATATTTCCATATTTATTTAGATGTCTGTGTAGATATTTCCATGTGTATACAGATGGTATTGTAGGTATTTCCATGTTTATACAGATGGTGGTGTAGATATTTCCATGTTTATTCAGATGAGTGTGTAGATATTTCCATGTTTTTACAGATGGCAGTGTAGATATTTCAATGTTGATAGAGATGGCGCTGTAGATATTTCCATGTTTATACAGATAAAGTTGGAGATATTTCCATGCTTGTACAGAGAGCAGTGGAGATATATCCATGTTTATACATATAGCGGTGTACATATTTCCATGTTTATAGAGACAGCGGTGTAGGTATTTCCATGTTTCTACAGATAGCTGTGCAGATATTTCCATGTTTATACAGATGCCTAAGCAGATATTTCCATATTTATACAGAGGGCTGTGTAGATATTTCTATGTTTATGCAGATGGCAATGTAGATATTTCCATGTTCCTACACATGACTGTGTGGGTATTTCCATGTTTATACAGATGGCTTTGTAGATATTTCCATGTTTATAGAGATAGCGGTGCAGATATTTCCTTGTTTATACAGATATCGGTGTATATATTTCCATGTTTATACAGATCGTGGTGTAGATATTTCCATGTTTATACAGATACCGGTGTAGATATTTCCATGTTTATACAGACCGCAGTGTAGATATTTCCATGTTTATAGAGATAGCAGTGTAGATATTTCCATGTTTGTAAAGATGGCGGTGTTGATGTTTCCATCTATACACAGATTGCCGGGTTGGTATTTCTGTGTGTATACAGATGGCAATGTAGATATTTCCATGTTTATGCAGATGGTGGTGTAGATATTTCCATGTTTACACAGATGACTGTATAGGTATTTCCATGTTTATACAGATGGTGGTGTAGATATTTCCAACTTTATAGAGATAGGGGTGTAGATATTTCCATATTTTTAGAGATAACAGTGTAGAAGTTTCCATGTTTATACAGATAGCGGTGTAAATATTTCCATGTTGATACAGATCACGGTGTAGATATTTCCATGTTTATAGAGATAGCGGTGTAGATATTTCCATGTTTATACTGATAGCGGTGTAGATATTTCCATGTTGATACAGACCGTGGTGTAGTTAGTTCCATGTTTATACAGATAGTGGTGCAGATATTTCCATGTTTGTACAGATGGCGGTGTTGATATTTTCATCTATACTCAGATGACCGTGTAGATATTTCCATGTTTATACAGATGGTTGTGCAGATATTTCCATGGATATGTAGATGGCGGTGTAGATATTCCCATGTTTATACAGGTAGCGGTGTAGTTATTTCAATGGTTATATAAATAGCGGTTTAGATATTTCCATGTATGTACACATGGCTGTGTAGACATTTCCATGTTTATACAGATGACGGTGTAGATATTTCCATGTTTAAACAGATAACTTTGTAAGTATTTCCATGTTTATACAGATGGCGGTGTAGATATGTCTATGTTTATAGAGATAGCTGTGGAGATATTAACATGTTTATACGGATAGCGGTGTAGATATTTCCATGTTTATACTGATCGTGGTGTAGATATTTCCATGTTTTTAGAGATGGCGGTGTAGATATTTCAATGTTCATAGAGATAGCGGTGTTGATTTTTCCATGTTTATAGAGATAGCGGTGTGGATATTTCCATGTTTATACTGATAGGTGTGTAGATATTTCCATGGTTATACAGATGGCGGTGTAGATATTTCCATGTTTATACAGATCACGGTGTAGATATTTCCTTGTTTATACAAATAGCGGTGTAGTTATTTCCATGTTTATACAGATAGCGGTGTAGTTATTTCCATGTATATACAGATGGCTGTGTAGATATTTCCATGTTTATACAGATGGCTGTGTAGGTATTTCCATGTTTATTCAGATGACTTTGTAGGTATTTCCATGTTTATACAGATGGCGGTGTAGATATTTCCATGTTAATAGAGATAGCTGTGTACATATTTCCATGTTTATACAGATCGCTGTGTAGATATTTCCATGTTTATACAGATAGCGGTGTAGATATTTACATGTTTTTACAGATATCGGTGTAGACATATCCATGTTTACACAGATTGCGGTGTAGATATTTCCATATTTCTACAGATGTCATTGTAGATATTTCCGTGTTTATACAGATGGCGGTGTAGATATTTCCATATTTATTTAGATGTCTGTGTAGATATTTCCATGTGTATACAGATGGTATTGTAGGTATTTCCATGTTTATACAGATGGTGGTGTAGATATTTCCATGTTTATTCAGATGAGTGTGTAGATATTTCCATGTTTTTACAGATGGCAGTGTAGATATTTCAATGTTTATAGAGATGGCGCTGTAGATATTTCCATGTTTATACAGATAAAGGTGGAGATATTTCCATGCTTATACAGAGAGCAGTGGAGATATATCCATGTTTATACATATAGCGGTGTACATATTTCCATGTTTATAGAGACAGCGGTGTAGGTATTTCCATGTTTCTGCAGATAGCTGTTCAGATATTTCCATGTTTATACAGATGCCTATGCAGATATTTCCATATTTATACAGAGGGCTGTGTAGATATTTCTATGTTTATACAGATGGCAGTGTAGATATTTCCATGTTCCTACACATGACTGTGTGGGTATTTCCATGTTTATACAGATGGCTTTGTAGATATTTCCATGTTTATAGAGATAGCGGTGCAGATATTTCCTTGTTTATACAGATATCGGTGTATATATTTCCATGTTTATACAGATCGTG
Organism: Pan paniscus; assembly: GCF_029289425.2. Lineage (NCBI taxonomy): Eukaryota > Metazoa > Chordata > Mammalia > Primates > Hominidae > Pan > Pan paniscus. The sequence continues at coordinate 2,170,024 of NC_073258.2, read as the reverse complement.
GTGTAGATATTTCCATGTTTATACAGATACCGGTGTAGATTTTTCCATGTTTATACAGACCGCAGTGTAGATATTTCCATGTTTATAGATATAGCAGTGTAGATATTTCCATGTTTGTTCAGATGGCGGTGTTGATGTTTCCATCTATACACAGATTGCCGTGTTGGTATTTCTGTGTGTATACAGATGGCATTGTAGATATTTCCATGTTTATACAGATGGTGGTGTAGATATTTCCATGTTTACACAGATGACTGTATAGGTATTTCCATGTTTATACAGATGGTGGTGTAGATATTTCCAACTTTACAGAGATAGGGGTGTAGATATTTCCATATTTTTAGAGATAACGGTGTAGAAGTTTCCATGTTTATACAGATAGTGGTGTAAATATTTCCATGTTGATACAGATCACGGTGTAGATATTTCCATGTTTATAGAGATAGCGGTGTAGATATTTCCATGTTTATACAGATAGCGGTGTAGATATTTCTATGTTCATACAGTCTGTGGTGTAGATATTTCCATGTTTATACAGAAAGCGGTGCAGATATTTCCATGTTTGTACAGATGGCGGTGTTGATATTTCCATCTATACTCAGATGACCGTGTAGACATTTCCATGTTTATACAGATGGTGGTGCAGATATTTCCATGGATATGTAGACGGCGGTGTAGATATTTCCATGTTTATACAGATAGCGGTGTAGTTATTTCAATGTTTATATAGATAGCGGTTTAGATATTTCCATGTATGAACACATCGCTGTGTAGACATTTCCATGTTTATACAGATGACGGTGTAGATATTTCCATGTTTAAACAGATAACTTTGTAAGTATTTCCATGTTTATACAGATGGCGGTGTAGATATTTCGCTGTTTATATAGATAGCAGTGGAGATATTTCCATTTTTATACAGATAGCGGTGTAGATATTTCCATGTTTATACTGATCGTGGTGTAAATATTTCCATGTTTATAGAGATGGCGGTGTAGATATTTCAATGTTCATAGAGATAGCGGTGTTGATTTTTCCATGTTCATAGAGATAGCGGTGTGGATATTTCCATGTTTATACTGATAGGTGTGTAGATACTTCCATGGTTATACAGATGGCGGTGTAGATATTTCCATGTTTATACAGATCACGGTGTAGATATTTCCTTGTTGATACAAATAGCGGTGTAGTTATTTCCATGTTTATACAGATAGCGGTGTAGTTATTTCCATGTATATACAGATGGCTGTGTAGATATTTCCATGTTTATACAGATGGCTGTGTAGGTATTTCCATGTTTATTCAGATGACTTTGTAGGTATTTCCATGTTTATACAGATGGCGGTGTAGATATTTCCATGTTAATAGAGATAGCTGTGTACATATTTCCATGTTTATACAGATCGCGGTGTAGATATTTCCATGTTTATACAGATAGCGGTGTAGACATTTACATGTTTTTACAGATATCGGTGTAGATATATCCATGTTTACACAGATTGCGGTGTAGATATTTCCATATTTCTACAGATGTCATTGTAGATATTTCCGTGTTTATACAGATGGCGGTGTAGATATTTCCATATTTATTTAGATGTCTGTGTAGATATTTCCATGTGTATACAGATGGTATTGTAGGTATTTCCATGTTTATACAGATGGTGGTGTAGATATTTCCATGTTTATTCAGATGAGTGTGTAGATATTTCCATGTTTTTACAGATGGCAGTGTAGATATTTCAATGTTGATAGAGATGGCGCTGTAGATATTTCCATGTTTATACAGATAAAGTTGGAGATATTTCCATGCTTGTACAGAGAGCAGTGGAGATATATCCATGTTTATACATATAGCGGTGTACATATTTCCATGTTTATAGAGACAGCGGTGTAGGTATTTCCATGTTTCTACAGATAGCTGTGCAGATATTTCCATGTTTATACAGATGCCTAAGCAGATATTTCCATATTTATACAGAGGGCTGTGTAGATATTTCTATGTTTATGCAGATGGCAATGTAGATATTTCCATGTTCCTACACATGACTGTGTGGGTATTTCCATGTTTATACAGATGGCTTTGTAGATATTTCCATGTTTATAGAGATAGCGGTGCAGATATTTCCTTGTTTATACAGATATCGGTGTATATATTTCCATGTTTATACAGATCGTGGTGTAGATATTTCCATGTTTATACAGATACCGGTGTAGATATTTCCATGTTTATACAGACCGCAGTGTAGATATTTCCATGTTTATAGAGATAGCAGTGTAGATATTTCCATGTTTGTTCAGATGGCGGTGTTGATGTTTCCATCTATACACAGATTGCCGGGTTGGTATTTCTGTGTGTATACAGATGGCAATGTAGATATTTCCATGTTTATACAGATGGTGGTGTAGATATTTCCATGTTTACACAGATGACTGTATAGGTATTTCCATGTTTATACAGATGGTGGTGTAGATATTTCCAACTTTATAGAGATAGGGGTGTAGATATTTCCATATTTTTAGAGATAACGGTGTAGAAGTTTCCATGTTTATACAGATAGCGGTGTAAATATTTCCATGTTGATACAGATCACGGTGTAGATATTTCCATGTTTATAGAGATAGCGGTGTAGATATTTCCATGTTTATACTGATAGCGGTGTAGATATTTCCATGTTGATACAGACCGTGGTGTAGTTAGTTCCATGTTTATACAGATAGTGGTGCAGATATTTCCATGTTTGTACAGATGGCGGTGTTGATATTTTCATCTATACTCAGATGACCGTGTAGATACTTCCATGTTTATACAGATGGTTGTGCAGATATTTCCATGGATATGTAGATGGCGGTGTAGATATTCCCATGTTTATACAGGTAGCGGTGTAGTTATTTCAATGGTTATATAAATAGCGGTTTAGATATTTCCATGTATGTACACATGGCTGTGTAGACATTTCCATGTTTATACAGATGACGGTGTAGATATTTCCATGTTTAAACAGATAACTTTGTAAGTATTTCCATGTTTATACAGATGGCGCTGTAGATATGTCTATGTTTATAGAGATAGCTGTGGAGATATTAACATGTTTATACGGATAGCGGTGTAGATATTTCCATGTTTATACTGATCGTGGTGTAGATATTTCCATGTTTTTAGAGATGGCGGTGTAGATATTTCAATGTTCATAGAGATAGCGGTGTTGATTTTTCCATGTTTATAGAGATAGCGGTGTGGATATTTCCATGTTTATACTGATAGGTTTGTAGATATTTCCATGGTTATACAGATGGCGGTGTAGATATTTCCATGTTTATACAGATCACGGTGTAGATATTTCCTTGTTTATACAAATAGCGGTGTAGTTATTTCCATGTTTATACAGATAGCGGTGTAGTTATTTCCATGTATATGCAGATGTCTGTGTAGATATTTCCATGTTTATACAGATGGCTGTGTAGATATTTCCATGTTTATACAGATGGCTGTGTAGGTATTTCCATGTTTATTCAGATGACTTTGTAGGTATTTCCATGTTTATACAGATGGCGGTGTAGATATTTCCATGTTAATAGAGATAGCTGTGTTCATATTTCCATGTTTATACAGATCGCGGTGTAGATATTTCCATGTTTATACAGATAGCGGTGTAGATATTTACATGTTTTTACAGATATCGGTGTAGACATATCCATGTTTACACAGATTGCGGTGTAGATATTTCCATATTTCTACAGATGTCATTGTAGATATTTCCATGTTTTTACAGATGGCGGTGTAGATATTTCCATGTTTATATAGATGGTGGTGTAGATATTACCATGTTTATTCAGATGAGTGTGTAGATATTTCCATGTTTTTACAGATGGCAGTGTAGATATTTCAATGTTTATAGAGATGGCGCTGTAGATATTTCCATGTTTATACAGATAAAGGTGGAGATATTTCCATGCTTATACAGAGAGCAGTGGAGATATATCCATGTTTATACATATAGCGGTGTACCTATTTCCATGTTTATAGAGACAGCGGTGTAGGTATTTCCATGTTTCTACATATAGCTGTGCAGATATTTCCATGTTTACACAGATGCCTATGCAGATATTTCCATATTTATACAGAGGGCTGTGTAGATATTTCTACGTTTATACAGATGGCAGTGTAGATATTTCCATGTTCCTACACATGACTGTGTAGGCATTTCCATGTTTATACAGATGGCTTTGTAGATATTTCCATGTTTATAGAGATAGCGGTGCAGATATTTCCTTGTTTATACAGATACCGGTGTAGATATTTCCATGTTTATACAGACCGCAGTGTAGATATTTCCATGTTTATAGAGATAGCAGTGTAGATATTTCCATGTTTGTACAGATGGCGGTGTTGATGTTTCCATCTATACACAGGTTTCCGTGTTGGTATTTCTGTGTGTATACAGATGGCATTGTAGATATTTCCATGTTTATACAGATGGTGGTGTAGATATTTCCATGTTTACACAGATGACTGTATACGTATTTCCATGTTTATACAGATGGTGGTGTAGATATTTCCAACTTGATAGAGATAGGTGTGTAGATATTTCCATATTTTTAGAGATTACGGTGTAGAAGTTTCCATGTTTATACAGATAGCGGTGTAAATATTTCCATGTTGATACAGATCACGGTGTAGATATTTCCATGTTTATAGAGATAGCGGTGTAGATATTTCCATGTTTATACAGATAGCGGTGTAGATATTTCCATGTTTATACAGACCGTGTTGTAGATATTTCCATGTTTATACAGATAGAGGTGCAGATATTTCCATGTTTGTACAGATGGCGGTGTTGATATTTCCATCTATACTCAGATGACCTTGTAGATATTTCCATGTTTATACAGATGGTGGTGCAGATATTTCCATGGATATGTAGATGGCGGTGTAGATATTTCCAGGTTTATACAGATAGCGGAGTAGTTATTTCAATGTTTATATAGATAGCGGTTTAGATATTTCCATGTATGTACACATGGCTGTGTAGACATTTCCATGTTTATACAGAGGACGGTGTAGATATTTCCGTGTTTACACAGATAACTTTGTAAGTATTTCCATGTTTATACAGATGGCGGTGTAGATATTTCGATGTTTATAGACATAGCAGTGGAGATATTTCCATGTTTACACAGATAGCGGTGTAGATATTTCCATGTTTATACTGATCGTGGTGTAGATATTTCCATGTTTATAGAGATGGCGGTGTAGATATTTCAATGTTCATAGAGATAGCGGTGTTGATTTTTCCATGTTTACAGAGATAGCGGTGTGGTTATTTCCATGTTTATACTGATAGGTTTGTAGATATTTCCATGGTTATAGAGATGGCGGTGTAGATATTTCCATGTTTATACAGATCACGGTGTAGATATTTCCTTGTTTATACAAACAGCGGTGTAGTTATTTCCATGTTTATACAGATAGCGGTGTAGTTATTTCCATGTATATACAGATGGCTGTGTAGATGTTTCCATGTTTATACAGATGGCTGTGTAGGTATTTCCATGATTATTCAGATGACTTTGTAGGTATTTCCATGTTTATTCAGATGGCGGTGTAGATATTTCCATGTTAATAGAGATAGCTGTGTACATATTTCCATGTTTATACAGATCGCGGTGTAGATATTTCCGTGTTTATACAGATAGCGGTGTAGATATTTACATGTTTTTCCAGATATCGGTGTAGATATATCCATGTTTACACAGATTGCGGTGTAGATATTTCCATATTTCTACAGATGTCATTGTAGATATTTCCATGTTTATACAGATGGCGGTGTAGATATTTCCAGGTTTATATAGATGGTGGTGTAGATATTACCATGTTTATTCATATGAGTGTGTAGATATTTCCATGTTTTTACAGATGGCAGTGTAGATATTTCAATGTTTATAGAGATGGCGCTGTAGATATTTCCATGTTTATACAGATAAAGGTGGAGATATTTCCATGCTTCTACAGAGAGCATTGGAGATATATCCATATTTATACATATAGCGGTGTACATATTTCCATGTTTATAGAGACAGCGGTGTAGGTATTTCCATGTTTCTACAGATAGCTGTGCAGATATTTCCATGTTTATACAGATGCCTATGCAGATATTTCCATATTTATACAGAGGGCTGTGTAGATATTTCTATGTTTATACAGATGGCAGTGTAGATATTTCCATGTTCCTACACATGACTGTGTAGGTATTTCCATGTTTATACAGATGGTTTTGTAGATATTTCCATGTTTATAGAGTTAGCGGTGCAGATATTTCCTTGTTTATACAGATATCGGTGTATATATTTCCATGTTTATACAGATCGTGGTGTAGATATTTCCATGTTTATACAGATACCGGTGTAGATATTTCCATGTTTATACAGACCGCAGTGTAGATATTTCCATGTTTATAGAGATAGAAGTGTAGATATTTCCATGTTTGTTCAGATGGCGGTGTTGATGTTTCCATCTATACACAGATTGCCGTGTTGGTATTTCTGTGTGTATACAGATGGCATTGTAGATATTTCCATGTTTATACAGATGGTGGTGTAGATATTTCCATGTTTACACAGATGACTGTATAGGTATTTCCATGTTTATACAGATGGTGGTGTAGATATTTCCAACTTTACAGAGATAGGGGTGTAGATATTTCCATATTTTTAGAGATAACGGTGTAGAAGTTTCCATGTTTATACAGATAGCGGTGTAAATATTTCCATGTTGATACAGATAATGGTGTAGATATTTCCATGTTTATAGAGATAGCGGTGTAGATATTTCCATGTTTATACAGATAGCGGTGTAGATATTTCCATGTTTATACAGACCGTGTTGTAGATATTTCCATGTTTATACAGATAGAGGTGCAGATATTTCCATGTTTGTACAGATGGCGGTGTTGATATTTCCATCTATACTCAGATGACCTTGTAGATATTTCCATGTTTATACAGATGGTGGTGCAGATATTTCCATGGATATGTAGATGGCGGTGTAGATATTTCCATGTTTATACAGATAGCGGTGTAATTATTTCAATGTTTATATAGATAGCGGTTTAGATATTTCCATGTATGTACACATCGCTGTGTAGACATTTCCATGTTTATACAGATGACGGTGTAGATATTTCCTTGTTTAAACAGATAACTTTGTAAGTATTTCCATGTTTATACAGATGGCGGTGTAGATATTTCGATGTTTATATAGATAGCAGTGGAGATATTTCCATGTTTATACAGATAGCGGTGTAGATATTTCCATGTTTATACTGATCGTGGTGTAAATATTTCCATGTTTATAGAGATGGCGGTGTAGATATTTCAATGTTCATAGAGATAGCGGTGTTGATTTTTCCATGTTCATAGAGATAGCGGTGTGGATATTTCCATGTTTATACTGATAGGTGTGTAGATATTTCCATGGTTATACAGATGGCGGTGTAGATATTTCCATGTTTATACAGATCACGGTGTAGATATTTCCTTGTTGATACAAATAGCGGTGTAGTTATTTCCATGTTTATACAGATAGCGGTGTAGTTATTTCCATGTATATACAGATGGCTGTGTAGATATTTCCATGTTTATACAGATGGCTGTGTAGGTATTTCCATGTTTATTCAGATGACTTTGTAGGTATTTCCATGTTTATTCAGATGGCGGTGTAGATATTTCCATGTTAATAGAGATAGCTGTGTACATATTTCCATGTTTATACAGATCGCGGTGTAGATATTTCCATGTTTATACAGATAGCGGTGTAGATATTTACATGTTTTTACAGATATCGGTGTAGATATATCCATGTTTACACAGATTGCGGTGTAGATATTTCCATATTTCTACAGATGTCATTGTAGATATTTCCGTGTTTATACAGATGGCGGTGTAGATATTTCCATATTTATTTAGATGTCTGTGTAGATATTTCCATGTGTATACAGATGGTATTGTAGGTATTTCCATGTTTATACAGATGGTGGTGTAGATATTTCCATGTTTATTCAGATGAGTGTGTAGATATTTCCATGTTTTTACAGATGGCAGTGTAGATATTTCAATGTTTATAGAGATGGCGCTGTAGATATTTCCATGTTTATACAGATAAAGTTGGAGATATTTCCATGCTTATACAGAGAGCAGTGGAGATATATCCATGTTTATACATATAGCGGTGTACATATTTCCATGTTTATAGAGACAGCGGTGTAGGTATTTCCATGTTTCTGCAGATAGCTGTTCAGATATTTCCATGTTTATACAGATGCCTATGCAGATATTTCCATATTTATACAGAGGGCTGTGTAGATATTTCTATGTTTATACAGATGGCAGTGTAGATATTTCCATGTTCCTACACATGACTGTGTGGGTATTTCCATGTTTATACAGATGGCTTTGTAGATATTTCCATGTTTATAGAGATAGCGGTGCAGATATTTCCTTGTTTATACAGATATCGGTGTATATATTTCCATGTTTATACAGATCGTGGTGTAGATATTTCCATGTTTATACAGATACCGGTGTAGATTTTTCCATGTTTATACAGACCGCAGTGTAGATATTTCCATGTTTATAGAGATAGAAGTGTAGATATTTCCATGTTTGTTCAGATGGCGGTGTTGATGTTTCCATCTATACACAGATTGCCGTGTTGGTATTTCTGTGTGTATACAGATGGCATTGTAGATATTTCCATGTTTATACAGATGGTGGTGTAGATATTTCCATGTTTACACAGATGACTGTATAGGTATTTCCATGTTTATACAGATGGTGGTGTAGATATTTCCAACTTTACAGAGATAGGGGTGTAGATATTTCCATATTTTTAGAGATAACGGTGTAGAAGTTTCCATGTTTATACAGATAGTGGTGTAAATATTTCCATGTTGATACAGATCACGGTGTAGATATTTCCATGTTTATAGAGATAGCGGTGTAGATATTTCCATGTTTATACAGAGAGCGGTGTAGATATTTCTATGTTTATACAGTCTGTGGTGTAGATATTTCCATGTTTATACAGATAGCGGTGCAGATATTTCCATGTTTGTACAGATGGCGGTGTTGATATTTCCATCTATACTCAGATGACCGTGTAGACATTTCCAAGTTTATACAGATGGTGGTGCAGATATTTCCATGGTTATGTAGATGGCGGTGTAGATATTTCCATATTTATACAGATAGCGGTGTAGTTATTTCAATGTTTATATAGATAGCGGTTTAGATATTTCCATGTATGTACACATGGCTGTGTAGACATTTCCATGTTTATACAGGGCACGGTGTAGATATTTCCATGTTTAAACAGATAACTTTGTAAGTATTTCCATGTTTATACAGATGGCGGTGTAGATATTTCGATGTTTATAGAGATAGCAGTGGAGATATTTCCATGTTTATACAGATAGCGGTGTAGATATTTCCATGTTTATACTGATCGTGGTGTAGATATTTCCATGTTTATAGAGATGGCGGTGTAGATATTTCAATGTTCATAGAGATAGCGGTGTTGATTTTTCCATGTTTATAGAGATAGCGGTGTGGATATTTCCATGTTTATACTGATAGGTGTGTAGATATTTCCATGGTTATACAGATGGCGGTGTAGATATTTCCATGTTTATACAGATCACGGTGTAGATATTACCTTGTTTATACAAATAGCGGTGTAGTTATTTCCATGTTTATACAGATAGCGGTGTAGTTATTTCCATGTATATACAGATGGCTGTGTAGATATTTCCATGTTTATACAGATGGCTGTGTAGGTATTTCCATGTTTATTCAGATGACTTTGTAGGTATTTCCATGTTTATACAGATGGCGGTGTAGAAATTTCCATGTTAAGAGAGATAGCTGTGTACATATTTCCATGTTTATACAGATCGCGGTGTAGATATTTCCATGTTTATACAGATAGCGGTGTAGATATTTACATGTTTTTACGGATATCGGTGTAGATATATCCATGTTTACACAGATTGCGGTGTAGATATTTCCATATTTCTACAGATGTCATTGTAGATATTTCCATGTTTGTACAGATGGCGGTGTAGATATTTCCATGTTTATATAGATGGTGTTGTAGATATTACCATGTTTATACAGATCGCAGTGTAGATATTTCCATGTTTATACAGATCGTGGTGAAGATATTTCCATGTTTATAGAGATCGCGGTGTAGATATTTCCATGTTTATAGAGATCGCAGTGTAGATATTTCCATGTTTATACAGATAGCGGTGTAGATAATTCCATGTTTATACAGATAGCGGTGTAGATATTTCCATGTTTATAGAGATAGCGGTGTAGCTATTTCCATGTTTATAGACATAGCGGTGTAGATACTTCCATGTTTATATAGATGGTGTTGTAGATATTTCCATGTTTATACCGATAGCGGTGTTGGTATTTCCACGTTTATACAGATAGCGATGTAGATATTTCCATGTTTATACAGCTCGCGGTGCAGATATTTATATGTTTACACAGAAGGCATTGTATATATTTCCTTATTCACACAGATGTCGGTGTAGAGGTTTCCATGTTTATACAGATGGCGGAGTAGTTAGTTCCATGTTTATGGAGATGGCAGTGTAGATATTTTCATGTTTATACAGATGTCGGTGTAGATATTTCCATGTTTATAGAGATAGCAGTGTAGATATTTACATGTTTATACAGATGGCTGTGTATTTCCATGTGTATACAGATGGCATTGTAGATATTTCCATGTTTATATAGATGACTCTATACGTATTTCCATGTTTTTACAGATGGCATTGCAAATATTTCCATGTTTATAGAGATAGCGGTGTAGATATTTCCGTGTTTGTACAGATGGCGGTGTTGATATTTCCATCTATACTCAGATGGCCGTGTAGATATTTCCATGTTTATACAGATGGCGGCGAAGATATTTCCATGGACATGCAGATGGCTGTGTAGATATTTCCATGTTTATGCAGATGGCGGTGTAGATATTTCCATGTTTATACAGATAGCGGTGTAGTTATTTCCATGTTTATATAGATAGCGGTGTAGATATTTCCATGTATATACACATGGCTGTGTAGATATTTCCATGTTTATACAGATAGCGGTGTAGATATTTCATGTTTACACAGATGGTGATGTAGTTATTTCCGTGTTTATACACATGGCAGAGTAGATACTTCCATCTTTATGGAGATGGCAGTGTAGATATTGTTATGTTTATAGAGATGGCGGCGTAGATATTTCCATATTTATAGAGATAGCGGTGTAGATATTTCCATCTTTCTACAGATGGCAGTGTAGATATTTCCATGTTTATACAGCTGGCGGTGTAAGTATTTCCATATTTATACAGATTTCTGTGTAGATATTTCCATGTGTATACAGATTGTATTGTAGGTATTTCCATGTTTATTCAGATGGTGGTGTAGATATTTCCATGTTTATTCAGATGAGTGTGTAGATATTTCCATGTTTTTACAGATGGCAGTGTAGATATTTCAATGTTTATAGAGATGGCGCTGTAGATATTTCCATGTTTATACAGATAAAGGTGGAGATATTTCCATGCTTATACAGAGAGCAGTGGAGATATATCCATGTTTATACACATAGCGGTGTACATATTTCCATGTTTTTAGAGACAGCGGTGTAGGTATTTCCATGTTTATACAGATAGCGGTGAAGATATTTCCATATATATACAGATGCCTATGCAGATATTTCCATATTTATACAGAGGGCTGTGTAGATATTTCTATGTTTATACAGATGGCAGTGTAGATATTTCCATGTTCCTACACATGACTGTGTAGGTATTTCCATGTTCATACAGATGGCTTTGTAGATATTTCCATGTTTATAGAGATAGTGGTGCAGATATTTCCTTGTTTATACAGATATCGGTGCATATATTTCCATGTTTATACAGATCGTGGTGTAGATATTTCTATGTTTGTACAGATACCGGTGTAGATATTTCCATGTTTATAGAGATAGCGGTGCAGATATTTCCTTGTTTATACAGATATCGGTGTATATATTTCCATGTTTATACAGATCGTGGTGCAGATATTTCCATGTTTGTACAGATACCGGTGTAGATATTTCCATGTTTATACAGACCGCAGTGTAGATATTTCCATGTTTACAGAGATAGCAGTGTAGATATTTCCATGTTTGTACAGATGGCGTTGTTGATGTTTCCATCTATACACAGATTGCCGTGTTGGTATATCCGTGTGTATACAGATGGCATTGTAGATATTTCCATGTTTATACAGATGGTGGTGTAGATATTTCCATGTTTACACAGATGACTGTATAGGTATTTCCATGTTTATACAGATGGTCGTGTAGATATTTCCAACTTTATAGAGATAGGGGTGTAGATATTTCCATATTTATAGAGATAACGGTGTAGAAGTTTCCATGTTTATACAGATAGCGGTGTAAATATTTCCATGTTGATACAGATCACGGTGTAGATATTTCCATGTTTATAGAGATAGCGGTGTAGATATTTCCATGTTTATACAGATAGCGGTGTAGATATTTCCATGTTTATACAGACCGTGGTGTAGATATTTCCATGTTTATACAGATAGCGGTGCAGATATTTCCATGTTTGTACAGATGGCGATGATGATATGTCCATCTATACTCAGATGACCGTGTAGATATTTCCATGTTTATACAGATGGTGGTGCAGATATTTCCATGGATATGTAGATGGCGGTGTAGATATTTCCAGGTTTATACAGATAGCGGAGTAGTTATTTCAATGTTTATATAGATAGCGGTTTAGATATTTCCATGTATGTACACATGGCTGTGTAGACATTTCCATGTTTATACAGAGGACGGTGTAGATATTTCCGTGTTTAAACAGATAACTTTGTAAGTATTTCCATGTTTATACAGATGGCGGTGTAGATATTTCGATGTTTATAGACATAGCAGTGGAGATATTTCCATGTTTACACAGATAGCGGTGTAGATATTTCCATGTTTATACTGATCGTGGTGTAGATATTTCCATGTTTATAGAGATGGCGGTGTAGATATTTCAATGTTCATAGAGATAGCGGTGTTGATTTTTCCATGTTTACAGAGATAGCGGTGTGGTTATTTCCATGTTTATACTGATAGGTTTGTAGATATTTCCATGGTTATAGAGAAGGCGGTGTAGATATTTCCATGTTTATACAGATCACGGTGTAGATATTTCCTTGTTTATACAAACAGCGGTGTAGTTATTTCCATGTTTATACAGATAGCGGTGTAGTTATTTCCATGTATATACAGATGGCTGTGTAGATGTTTCCATGTTTATACAGATGGCTGTGTAGGTATTTCCATGATTATTCAGATGACTTTGTAGGTATTTCCATGTTTATTCAGATGGCGGTGTAGATATTTCCATGTTAATAGAGATAGCTGTGTACATATTTCCATGTTTATACAGATCGCGGTGTAGATATTTCCGTGTTTATACAGATAGCGGTGTAGATATTTACATGTTTTTCCAGATATCGGTGTAGATATATCCATGTTTACACAGATTGCGGTGTAGATATTTCCATATTTCTACAGATGTCATTGTAGATATTTCCATGTTTATACAGATGGCGGTGTAGATATTTCCAGGTTTATATAGATGGTGGTGTAGATATTACCATGTTTATTCATATGAGTGTGTAGATATTTCCATGTTTTTACAGATGGCAGTGTAGATATTTCAATGTTTATAGAGATGGCGCTGTAGATATTTCCATGTTTATACAGATAAAGGTGGAGATATTTCCATGCTTCTACAGAGAGCATTGGAGATATATCCATATTTATACATATAGCGGTGTACATATTTCCATGTTTATAGAGACAGCGGTGTAGGTATTTCCATGTTTCTACAGATAGCTGTGCAGATATTTCCATGTTTATACAGATGCCTATGCAGATATTTCCATATTTATACAGAGGGCTGTGTAGATATTTCTATGTTTATACAGATGGCAGTGTAGATATTTCCATGTTCCTACACATGACTGTGTAGGTATTTCCATGTTTATACAGATGGTTTTGTAGATATTTCCATGTTTATAGAGTTAGCGGTGCAGATATTTCCTTGTTTATACAGATATCGGTGTATATATTTCCATGTTTATACAGATCGTGGTGTAGATATTTCCATGTTTATACAGATACCGGTGTAGATATTTCCATGTTTATACAGACCGCAGTGTAGATATTTCCATGTTTATAGAGATAGAAGTGTAGATATTTCCATGTTTGTTCAGATGGCGGTGTTGATGTTTCCATCTATACACAGATTGCCGTGTTGGTATTTCTGTGTGTATACAGATGGCATTGTAGATATTTCCATGTTTATACAGATGGTGGTGTAGATATTTCCATGTTTACACAGATGACTGTATAGGTATTTCCATGTTTATACAGATGGTGGTGTAGATATTTCCAACTTTACAGAGATAGGGGTGTAGATATTTCCATATTTTTAGAGATAACGGTGTAGAAGTTTCCATGTTTATACAGATAGCGGTGTAAATATTTCCATGTTGATACAGATAATGGTGTAGATATTTCCATGTTTATAGAGATAGCGGTGTAGATATTTCCATGTTTATACAGATAGCGGTGTAGATATTTCCATGTTTATACAGACCGTGTTGTAGATATTTCCATGTTTATACAGATAGAGGTGCAGATATTTCCATGTTTGTACAGATGGCGGTGTTGATATTTCCATCTATACTCAGATGACGTTGTAGATATTTCCATGTTTATACAGATGGTGGTGCAGATATTTCCATGGATATGTAGATGGCGGTGTAGATATTTCCATGTTTATACAGATAGCGGTGTAATTATTTCAATGTTTATATAGATAGCGGTTTAGATATTTCCATGTATGTACACATCGCTGTGTAGACATTTCCATGTTTATACAGATGACGGTGTAGATATTTCCTTGTTTAAACAGATAACTTTGTAAGTATTTCCATGTTTATACAGATGGCGGTGTAGATATTTCGATGTTTATATAGATAGCAGTGGAGATATTTCCATGTTTATACAGATAGCGGTGTAGATATTTCCATGTTTATACTGATCGTGGTGTAAATATTTCCATGTTTATAGAGATGGCGGTGTAGATATTTCAATGTTCATAGAGATAGCGGTGTTGATTTTTCCATGTTCATAGAGATAGCGGTGTGGATATTTCCATGTTTATACTGATAGGTGTGTAGATATTTCCATGGTTATACAGATGGCGGTGTAGATATTTCCATGTTTATACAGATCACGGTGTAGATATTTCCTTGTTGATACAAATAGCGGTGTAGTTATTTCCATGTTTATACAGATAGCGGTGTAGTTATTTCCATGTATATACAGATGGCTGTGTAGATATTTCCATGTTTATACAGATGGCTGTGTAGGTATTTCCATGTTTATTCAGATGACTTTGTAGGTATTTCCATGTTTATTCAGATGGCGGTGTAGATATTTCCATGTTAATAGAGATAGCTGTGTACATATTTCCATGTTTATACAGATCGCGGTGTAGATATTTCCATGTTTATACAGATAGCGGTGTAGATATTTACATGTTTTTACAGATATCGGTGTAGATATATCCATGTTTACACAGATTGCGGTGTAGATATTTCCATATTTCTACAGATGTCATTGTAGATATTTCCGTGTTTATACAGATGGCGGTGTAGATATTTCCATATTTATTTAGATGTCTGTGTAGATATTTCCATGTGTATACAGATGGTATTGTAGGTATTTCCATGTTTATACAGATGGTGGTGTAGATATTTCCATGTTTATTCAGATGAGTGTGTAGATATTTCCATGTTTTTACAGATGGCAGTGTAGATATTTCAATGTTTATAGAGATGGCGCTGTAGATATTTCCATGTTTATACAGATAAAGTTGGAGATATTTCCATGCTTATACAGAGAGCAGTGGAGATATATCCATGTTTATACATATAGCGGTGTACATATTTCCATGTTTATAGAGACAGCGGTGTAGGTATTTCCATGTTTCTGCAGATAGCTGTTCAGATATTTCCATGTTTATACAGATGCCTATGCAGATATTTCCATATTTATACAGAGGGCTGTGTAGATATTTCTATGTTTATACAGATGGCTGTGTAGATATTTCCATGTTCCTACACATGACTGTGTGGGTATTTCCATGTTTATACAGATGGCTTTGTAGATATTTCCATGTTTATAGAGATAGCGGTGCAGATATTTCCTTGTTTATACAGATATCGGTGTATATATTTCCATGTTTATACAGATCGTGGTGTAGATATTTCCATGTTTATACAGATACCGGTGTAGATTTTTCCATGTTTATACAGACCGCAGTGTAGATATTTCCATGTTTATAGAGATAGAAGTGTAGATATTTCCATGTTTGTTCAGATGGCGGTGTTGATGTTTCCATCTATACACAGATTGCCGTGTTGGTATTTCTGTGTGTATACAGATGGCATTGTAGATATTTCCATGTTTATACAGATGGTGGTGTAGATATTTCCATGTTTACACAGATGACTGTATAGGTATTTCCATGTTTATACAGATGGTGGTGTAGATATTTCCAACTTTACAGAGATAGGGGTGTAGATATTTCCATATTTTTAGAGATAACGGTGTAGAAGTTTCCATGTTTATACAGATAGTGGTGTAAATATTTCCATGTTGATACAGATCACGGTGTAGATATTTCCATGTTTATAGAGATAGCGGTGTAGATATTTCCATGTTTATACAGATAGCGGTGTAGATATTTCTATGTTTATACAGTCTGTGGTGTAGATATTTCCATGTTTATACAGATAGCGGTGCAGATATTTCCATGTTTGTACAGATGGCGGTGTTGATATTTCCATCTATACTCAGATGACCGTGTAGACATTTCCATGTTTATACAGATGGTGGTGCAGATATTTCCATGGTTATGTAGATGGCGGTGTAGATATTTCCATGTTTATACAGATAGCGGTGTAGTTATTTCAATGTTTATATAGATAGCGGTTTAGATATTTCCATGTATGTACACATGGCTGTGTAGACATTTCCATGTTTATACAGGGCACGGTGTAGATATTTCCATGTTTAAACAGATAACTTTGTAAGTATTTCCATGTTTATACAGATGGCGGTGTAGATATTTCGATGTTTATAGAGATAGCAGTGGAGATATTTCCATGTTTATACAGATAGCGGTGTAGATATTTCCATGTTTATACTGATCGTGGTGTAGATATTTCCATGTTTATAGAGATGGCGGTGTAGATATTTCAATGTTCATAGAGATAGCGCTGTTGATTTTTCCATGTTTATAGAGATAGCGGTGTGGATATTTCCATGTTTATACTGATAGGTGTGTAGATATTTCCATGGTTATACAGATGGCGGTGTAGATATTTCCATGTTTATACAGATCACGGTGTAGATATTACCTTGTTTATACAAATAGCGGTGTAGTTATTTCCATGTTTATACAGATAGCGGTGTAGTTATTTCCATGTATATACAGATGGCTGTGTAGATATTTCCATGTTTATACAGATGGCTGTGTAGGTATTTCCATGTTTATTCAGATGACTTTGTAGGTATTTCCATGTTTATACAGATGGCGGTGTAGAAATTTCCATGTTAAGAGAGATAGCTGTGTACATATTTCCATGTTTATACAGATCGCGGTGTAGATATTTCCATGTTTATACAGATAGCGGTGTAGATATTTACATGTTTTTACGGATATCGGTGTAGATATATCCATGTTTACACAGATTGCGGTGTAGATATTTCCATATTTCTACAGATGTCATTGTAGATATTTCCATGTTTGTACAGATGGCGGTGTAGATATTTCCATGTTTATATAGATGGTGTTGTAGATATTACCATGTTTATACAGATCGCAGTGTAGATATTTCCATGTTTATACAGATCGTGGTGAAGATATTTCCATGTTTATAGAGATCGCGGTGTAGATATTTCCATGTTTATAGAGATCGCAGTGTAGATATTTCCATGTTTATACAGATAGCGGTGTAGATAATTCCATGTTTATACAGATAGCGGTGTAGATATTTCCATGTTTATAGAGATAGCGGTGTAGCTATTTCCATGTTTATAGACATAGCGGTGTAGATACTTCCATGTTTATATAGATGGTGTTGTAGATATTTCCATGTTTATACCGATAGCGGTGTTGGTATTTCCACGTTTATACAGATAGCGATGTAGATATTTCCATGTTTATACAGCTCGCGGTGCAGATATTTATATGTTTACACAGAAGGCATTGTATATATTTCCTTATTCACACAGATGTCGGTGTAGAGGTTTCCATGTTTATACAGATGGCGGAGTAGTTAGTTCCATGTTTATGGAGATGGCAGTGTAGATATTTTCATGTTTATACAGATGTCGGTGTAGATATTTCCATGTTTATAGAGATAGCAGTGTAGATATTTACATGTTTATACAGATGGCTGTGTATTTCCATGTGTATACAGATGGCATTGTAGATATTTCCATGTTTATATAGATGACTCTATACGTATTTCCATGTTTTTACAGATGGCATTGCAAATATTTCCATGTTTATAGAGATAGCGGTGTAGATATTTCCGTGTTTGTACAGATGGCGGTGTTGATATTTCCATCTATACTCAGATGGCCGTGTAGATATTTCCATGTTTATACAGATGGCGGCGAAGATATTTCCATGGACATGCAGATGGCTGTGTAGATATTTCCATGTTTATGCAGATGGCGGTGTAGATATTTCCATGTTTATACAGATAGCGGTGTAGTTATTTCCATGTTTATATAGATAGCGGTGTAGATATTTCCATGTATATACACATGGCTGTGTAGATATTTCCATGTTTATACAGATAGCGGTGTAGATATTTCCATGTTTACACAGATGGTGATGTAGTTATTTCCGTGTTTATACACATGGCAGAGTAGATACTTCCATCTTTATGGAGATGGCAGTGTAGATATTGTTATGTTTATAGAGATGGCGGCGTAGATATTTCCATATTTATAGAGATAGCGGTGTAGATATTTCCATCTTTCTACAGATGGCAGTGTAGATATTTCCATGTTTATACAGCTGGCGGTGTAAGTATTTCCATATTTATACAGATTTCTGTGTAGATATTTCCATGTGTATACAGATTGTATTGTAGGTATTTCCATGTTTATTCAGATGGTGGTGTAGATATTTCCATGTTTATTCAGATGAGTGTGTAGATATTTCCATGTTTTTACAGATGGCAGTGTAGATATTTCAATGTTTATAGAGATGGCGCTGTAGATATTTCCATGTTTATACAGATAAAGGTGGAGATATTTCCATGCTTATACAGAGAGCAGTGGAGATATATCCATGTTTATACACATAGCGGTGTACATATTTCCATGTTTTTAGAGACAGCGGTGTAGGTATTTCCATGTTTATACAGATAGCGGTGAAGATATTTCCATATATATACAGATGCCTATGCAGATATTTCCATATTTATACAGAGGGCTGTGTAGATATTTCTATGTTTATACAGATGGCAGTGTAGATATTTCCATGTTCCTACACATGACTGTGTAGGTATTTCCATGTTTATACAGATGGCTTTGTAGATATTTCCATGTTTATAGAGATAGTGGTGCAGATATTTCCTTGTTTATACAGATATCGGTGCATATATTTCCATGTTTATACAGATCGTGGTGTAGATATTTCTATGTTTGTACAGATACCGGTGTAGATATTTCCATGTTTATAGAGATAGCGGTGCAGATATTTCCTTGTTTATACAGATATCGGTGTATATATTTCCATGTTTATACAGATCGTGGTGCAGATATTTCCATGTTTGTACAGATACCGGTGTAGATATTTCCATGTTTATACAGACCGCAGTGTAGATATTTCCATGTTTACAGAGATAGCAGTGTAGATATTTCCATGTTTGTACAGATGGCATTGTTGATGTTTCCATCTATACACAGATTGCCGTGTTGGTATATCCGTGTGTATACAGATGGCATTGTAGATATTTCCATGTTTATACAGATGGTGGTGTAGATATTTCCATGTTTACACAGATGACTGTATAGGTATTTCCATGTTTATACAGATGGTCGTGTAGATATTTCCAACTTTATAGAGATAGGGGTGTAGATATTTCCATATTTATAGAGATAACGGTGTAGAAGTTTCCATGTTTATACAGATAGCGGTGTAAATATTTCCATGTTGATACAGATCACGGTGTAGATATTTCCATGTTTATAGAGATAGCGGTGTAGATATTTCCATGTTTATACAGATAGCGGTGTAGATATTTCCATGTTTATACAGACCGTGGTGTAGATATTTCCATGTTTATACAGATAGCGGTGCAGATATTTCCATGTTTGTACAGATGGCGATGATGATATGTCCATCTATACTCAGATGACCGTGTAGATATTTCCATGTTTATACAGATGGTGGTGCAGATATTTCCATGGATATGTAGATGGCGGTGTAGATATTTCCTTGTTTATACAGATAGGGGTGTAGTTATTTCAATGTTTATATAGATAGCGGTTTAGATATTTCCATGTATGTACACATGGCTGTGTAGATATTTCCATGTTTATACATATGACGGTGTAGATATTTCCATGTTTAAACAGATAACTTTGTAAGTATTTCCATGTTTATACAGATGGCGGTGTAGATATTTCGATGTTTATAGAGATAGCAGTGGAGATATTTCCATGTTTATACAGATAGCGGTGTAGATATTTCCATGTTTATACTGATCGTGGTGTAGATATTTCCATGCTTATAGAGATGGCGGTGTAGATATTTCAATGTTCATAGAGATAGCGGTGTTGATTTTTCCATGTTTATAGAGATAGTGGTGTGGATATTTCCATGTTTATACAGATAGGTGTGTCGATATTTCCATGGTTATACAGATGGCGGTGTAGATATTTCCATGTTTATACAGATCACGGTGTAGATATTTCCTTGTTGATACAAATAGCGGTGTAGTTATTTCCATGTTTATACAGATAGCGGTGTAGTTATTTCCATGTATATACAGATGGCTGTGTAGATATTTCCATGTTTATACAGATGGCTGTGTAGGTATTTCCATGTTTATTCAGATAACTTTGTAGGTATTTCCATGTTTATACAGATGGCGGTGTATATATTTCCATGTTTATAGAGATAGCTGTGTAGATATTTCCATGTTTATACAGATCGCGGTTTAGATATTTCCATGTTTATACAGATAGCGGTGTAGATATTTACATGTTTTTACAGATATCGGTGTAGATATATCCATGTTTACACAGATTGCGGTGCAGATATTTCCATGTTTTTACAGATATCGGTGTAGATATACCCATGTTTACACAGATTGCGGTGTAGATATTTCCATATTTCTACAGATGTCAATGTAGATATTTCCATGTTTATACAGATGGCGATGTAGATATTTACATGTTTATATAGATGGTGGTGTAGATATTACCATGTTTATGCAGATCGCGGTGTAGATAATTCCATGTTTATACAGATCGTGGTGAAGATATTTCCATGTTTATAGAGATCGCGGTGTAGATATTTCCATGTTTACACAGATCGTGGTGAAGATATTTCCATGTTTATAGAGATCGCGGTGTAGATATTTCCATGTTTATACAGATCGCAGTGTAGATATTTCCATGTTTATACAGCTAGCGGTGTAGATAATTCCATGTTTATACAGATAGCGGTGTAGATATTTCCATGTTTATAGAGATAGCAGTGTAGGTATTTCCATGCTTATAGACATAGCGGTGTAGATACTTCCATGTTTATATAGATGGTGTTGTAGATATTTCCATGTTTATACCGATAGCGGTGTTGGTATTTCCACCTTTATACAGATAGCGATGTAGATATTTCCATGTTTATACAGCTTGCGGTGCAGATATTTATATGTTTACACAGAAGGCATTGTATATATTTCCTTATTCACACAGATGTCGGTGTAGATGTTTCCATGTTTATACAGATGGCGGAGTAGTTAGTTCCATGTTTATGGAGATGGCAGTGTAGATGTTTTCATGTTTATAGAGATGGCGGTGTAGATATTTCCATGTTTATAGAGATAGCAGTGTAGATATATACATGTTTATACAGATGGCTGTGTAGATATTTCCATGTTTATACAGATGACTCTATACATATTTCCACGTTTTTACAGATGTCAGTGCAGATATTTCCATGTTTATAGAGATAGCGGTGTAGATATTTCCATGTTTGTACAGATGGCGGTGTTGATATTTCCATCTATACACAGATGGCCGTGTAGATATTTCCATGTTTATAAAGATGGCGGCGTAGATATTTCCATGGACATGCAGATGGCTGTGTAGATATTTACATGTTTATGCAGATGGCGGTGTAGAAATTTTAATGTTTATACAGATAGCGGTGAAGTCATTTCCATGTTTATATAGATAGCGGTGTAGTTATTTCCATGTATATACACATGTCTGTGCAGATATTTCCATGTTTATACAGATAACTTTGTAAGTATTTCCAAGTTTATACAGATGGCGGTGTAGATATTTCGATGTTTATGGAGATAGCAGTGGAGATATTTCCATGTTTATTCAGATAGCGGTGTAGATATTTCCATGTTTATTCTGATCGTGGTGTAGATATTTCCATGTTTATAGAGATGGCGGTGTAGATATTTCCATGTTCATAGAGATAGCGGTGTTGATTTTTCCATGTATATAGAGATAGCGGTGTGGATATTCCATGTTTACACAGATAGGGGTGTAGATATTTCCATGTTTACAGAGATGGCGGTGTAGATAATTCCATCTTTATACAGATCGCGGTGTACATATTTCCTTGTTTATACAGATCATGGTGTAGTTATTTCCATGTTTATACAGATCGCAGTGTTGATATTACCATGTTTATAGGGATAGCGGTGCAAATATTTCCACATTTATACAGATAGCGGTGTAGTTATTTGCATGTTTTTACAGATAGCGGTGTAGTTATTTGCATGTTTATACAGATAGCGGTGTAGATATTTCCAGGTATAAACAGATGTCTGTGTATATATTTCCATGTTAAAACAGATGGCGGTGTAGATATTTCCTTGTTTATACAAATAGCGGTGTAGTTATTTCCATCTTTATACAGATCACGGTGTAGATATTTCCTTGTTTATACATATAGCGGTGTAGTTGTTTCCATGCTTATACAGATAACGGTGTAGATATTTCTTTGTTTATAAAAATAGCGGTGTAGATATTTCCATGTTTGTACAGATCACGGTGTAGATATATCCTTGTTTATACTAATAGCGGTGTAGTTATTTCGATGTTTATACAGATAGCGGTGTAGATATTTCTATGTATATACAGATGGCTGTGTAGATATTTCCATGTTTATACAGATGCCTGTGTAGATGTTTCCATGTTTATACAGATGACTTTGTGGGTATTTCCATGTTTATACAGATGGCGTTGTAGATATTTCCATGTTTATAGAGATTCATGTGTAGATATTTCCATGTTTATACAGATAGCGGTGTAGGTATTTCCATGTTTATACTGATCGCGTTTTAGATATTTCCATGTTTATACAGATCGCAGTGTAGATATTTCCATGTTTATACAGATAGCGGTGTAGATATTTCCATGTTTTTACAGATATCGGGGTAGATATTTCCATGTTTACACAGATTACGGTGTAGATATTTCCATCTTTCTACAGATGGCATTGTAGATATTTCCATGTTTATACAGATGGTTGTGTAGATATTTTCAAGTTTAAATAGATGGTGGTGTAGATATTACCATGTTTATACAGATAGCGGTGTAGATATTTCCATGTTTATACAGATCGTGGTGAAGATATTTCCATGTTTATACAGATCGTGTTGTAGATATTTCCATGTTTATACAGATCGCGGTGTAGATATTTCCATGTTTATACAGATGGCGGCGTAGATATTTCCATGGACATGCAGATGGCGGTGTAGATATTTCCACGTTTATACAGATAGCGGTGTATATATTTCCATGTTGACACAGATGGTGGTGTAGATATTTCCGTGTTTATACACATGGCGGAGTAGATACTTCCATCTTTATGGAGACGGCAGTGTAGATATTTTCAGGTTTATAGAGACGGCGGTGTAGATATTTCCATATTTATAGAGATTGCGGTGTAGATATTTCCATCTTTCTACAGATGGCAGTGTAGATATTTCCATGTTTATACAGCTGGTGGTGTAGATATTTCCATATTTATACAGATGACTGTTTAGATATTTCCATGTGTATACAGATGGTATTGTAGGTATTTCCATGTTTATACAGATGGTGGTGTAGATATTTCCATGTTTATTCAGATGACTGTGTAGATATTTCCATGTTTTTACAGATGGCAGTGTAGGTATTTCAATGTTTATAGAGATGGCACTGTAGATATTTCCATGTTTATACAGATAACGGTGGAGATATTTTCATGTTTATACAGAGAGCAGTAGAGATATCTCCATGTTTACACACATAGCGGTGTACATATTTCCATGCTTATAGAGACTGCGGTGTAGGTATTTCCATGTTTATTCAGATAGCGGTGCAGATATTTCCATGTTTATACAGATGCCTTTGCAGATACTTCCATATTTATACAGATGGCAGTGTAGATATTACCATGTTCCTACACATGACTGTGTAGGTATTTCCATGTTTCTACAGATGGCTTTGTAGATATTTCCATGTTTATAGAGATAGCAGAGTAGAGATTTACATGTTTATACAGATGTCTGTGTAGATATTTCCATGTGTATACAGATGGCATTGTAGATATTTCCATGTTTATACAGATGACTCTATACGTATTTCCACGTTTTTACAGATGGCAGTGCAGATATTTCCATGTTTATAGAGATAGCGGTGTAGATATTTCCATGTTTGTACAGATGGCGGTGTTGATATTTCCATCTATACACAGATGTCCGTGTAGATATTTCCATGTTTATACAGATGGCGGCGTAGATATTTCCATGGACATGCAGATGGCTGTGTAGATATTTCCATGTTTATGCAGATGGCGGTGTAGATATTTCCATGTATATACACATGGCTGTGTAGATATTTCCATGTTTATACAGATAACTTTGTAAGTATTTCCAAGTTTATACAGATGGCGGTGTAGATATTTCGATGTTTATAGAGATAGCAGTGTAGATATTTCCATGTTTATTCAGATAGCGGTGTAGATATTTCCATGTTTATACTGATCGTGGTGTAGATATTTCCATGTTTATAGAGATGGCGGTGTAGATATTTCCATGTTCATAGAGATAGCGGTGTTGATTTTTCCATGTATATAGGGATAGCGGTGTGGATATTTCCTTGTTTACACAGATAGGGGTGTAGATATTTCCATGTTTATAGAGATGGCGGCGTAGATATTTCCATGTTTATACAGATGGCGGTGTAGACATTTCCATGTTTATACAGATCATGGTGTAGTTATTTCCATGTTTATACAGATCGCAGTGTTGATATTACCATGTTTATAGGGATAGCGGTGGAAATATTTCCACATTTATACAGATAGCGGTGTAGTTATTTGCATGTTTATACAGATAGCGGTGTAGATATTTACATGTATAAACAGATGTCTGTGTATATACTTCGATGTTAAAACAGATGGCGGTGTAGATATTTCCTTGTTTATACAAGTAGCGGTGTAGTTATTTCCATGTTTATACAGATCACTGTGTGGATATTTCCTTCTTTATACCTATAGCGGTGTAGTTATTTCCATGCTTATACAGATAACGGTGTAGATATTTCTTTGTTTATACAAACAGCGGTGCAGATATTTCCATGTTTATACAGATCACGGTGTAGATATATCCTTGTTTATACAAATAGCGGTGTAGTTATTTCCATGTTTATACAGATAGCGGTGTAGATATTTCCATGTATATACAGATGGCTAGATATTTCCATGTTTATACAGATGCCTGTGTAGATGTTTCCATGTTTATACAGATGACTTTGTAGGTATTTCCATGTTTATACAGATGGCGGTGTAGATATTTCCATGTTTATAGAGATTCCTGTGTAGATATTTCCATGTTTATACAGTTAGAGGTGTAGATATTTCCATGTTTATACAGATAGCGGTGTAGATATTTCCATGTTTTTACAGATATCGGTGTAGATATTTCCATGTTTACACAGATTACGGTGTAGATATTTCCATCTTTCTACAGATGGCATTGTAGATATTTCCATGTTTATACAGATGGTTGTGTAGATATTTTCATGTTTAAATAGATGGTGGTGTAGATATTACCATGTTTATACAGATAGCGGTGTAGATATTTCCATGTTTATACAGATCGTGGTGAAGATATTTCCATGTTTATACAGATCGCGGTGTAGATATTTCCATGTTTATACAGATCGCGGTGTAGATATTTCCATGTTTATACAGATGGCGGCGTAGATATTTCCATGGACAAGCAGATGGCGGTGTAGATATTTCCACGTTTATAGAGATAGCGGTGTATATATTTCCATGTTTACACAGATGGTGGTGTAGATATTTCCGTGTTTATACACATGGCGGAGTAGATACTTCCATCTTTTTGGAGACGGCAGTGTAGATATTTTCATGTTTATAGAGATGGCGGTGTAGATATTTCCATATTTATAGAGATAGCGGTATAGATATTTCCATCTTTCTACAAATGGCAGTGTAGATATTTCCATGTTTATACAGCTGGTGGTGTAGATATTTCCATATTTATACAGATGTTTGTGTAGATATTTCCATGTGTATACAGATGGTATTGTGGGTATTTCCATGTTTATAAAGACGGTGTTGTAGATATTTCTATGTTTATTCAGATGACTGTGTAGATATTTCCATGTTTTTACAGATGGCAGTGTAGGTATTTCAATGTTTATAGAGATGGCACTGTAGATATTTCCATGTTTATACAGATAACGGTGGAGATATTTCCATGTTTATACAGAGAGCAGTAGAGATATCTCCATGTTTATACACATAGCGGTGTACATATTTCCATGTTTATAGAGACAGCGGTGTAGGTATTTCCATGTTTATTCAGATAGCGGTGCAGTTATTTCCATATTTATACAGATGCCTTTGCAGGTATTTCCATATTTATACAGAGGGCTGTGTAGATATTTCTATGTTTATACAGATGGCAGTGTAGATATTTCCATGTTCCTACACATGACTGTGTAGGTATTTCCATGTTTCTACAGATGGCTTTGTAGATATTTCCATGTTTATAGAGATAGCGGTGCAGATATTTCCATGTTTATTCATATAGCGGTGTATATATTTCCATGTTTATACAGATCGTGGTGTAGATATTTCCATGTTTATACAGATACCAGTGTAGATATTTCCATGTTTATACAGACCGCAGTGTAGATATTTTCATGTTTATAGAGATAGCAGTGTAGATATTTCC
Source organism: Pan paniscus (assembly GCF_029289425.2). Classification (NCBI taxonomy): domain Eukaryota; kingdom Metazoa; phylum Chordata; class Mammalia; order Primates; family Hominidae; genus Pan; species Pan paniscus. The sequence continues at coordinate 2,142,344 of NC_073258.2, read as the reverse complement.
ATGTTTGTACAGATGGCGGTGTTGATGTTTCCATCTATACACAGATTTCCGTGTAGGTATTTCCATTTGTATACAGATGGCATTGTAGATATTTCCATGTTTATACAGATGGTGGTGTAGATATTTCCATGTTTACACAGATGACTGTATAGGTATTTACATGTTTATACAGATGGCGGTGTAGATATTTCCAAGTTTATAGAGATAGCGGTGTAGATATTTCCATATTTATACAGATAACGGTGAAGAAGTTTCCATGTTTATACAGATAGCGGTGTAAATATTTCCATGTTTATACAGATCACGGTGTAGATATTTCCATGTTTATAGAGATAGCGGTGTAGATATTTCCATGTTTATAAAGATAGCGGTGTAGATATTTCCATGATTTTACACATATCGGTGTAGGTATTTCCATGTTTATGCAGATGGATGTGTAGATATTTCCATGTTTATACAGATGACTTTGTAGGTATTTCCATGTTTTTACAGATGGCAGTGCAGATATTTCCATGTTTATAGAGATAGCGATGTAGATATTTCCATGTTTGTACAGATGGCGGTGTTGATATTTCCATCTATACACAGATGGCCGTGTAGATATTTCCGTGTTTACACAGATGGCAGTGTAGATATTTCCATGGACATGCAGATGGCGGTGTAGATATTTCCATGTTTACACAGATGACTCTATAGGTATTTCCATGTTTATAGAGATGGCGGTGTAGGTATTTCCAAGTTTATAGAGATAGCGGTGTAGACATTTCCATATTTATACAGATCACGGTGTAGATATTTCCATGTTTATAGAGATATCGGTGTAGATATTTCCATGTTTATACAGATAGCGGTGTAGATATTTCTATGTTTATACAGACCGCGGTGTAGATATTTCCATGTTTATACAGACAGCGGTGCAGATACTTCCATGTTTGTACAGATGGCGGTGTTGATATTTCCATCTATACAGAGATGACCATGTAGATATTTCCATGTTTATACAGATGGTGGCGCAGACATTTCCATGGATATGTAGATGGCGGTGTAGATATTTCCATGTTTATACAGATAGCGGTGTAGTTATTTCCATGTTTATATAGATAGCGGTGTAGCTATTTCCATGTATGTACACATGGCTGTGTAGATATTCCCATGTTCATACTGATGGCGGTGTAGATATTTCCATGTTTATACAGATAACTTTGTAAGTATTTCCATGTTTATACAGATGGCGGTGTAGATATTTCGATGTTTATAGAGATAGCAGTGGAGATATTTCCATGTTTATACAGATAGCGGTGTAGATATTTCCATGTTTATACTGATCGTGGTGTAGATATTTCCATGTTTATATAGATGGCGGTGTACATATTTCCATGTTCATAGAGATAGCAGTGTTGATTTTTCCATGTTTATAGGGATACCGGTGTGGATATTCCCATGTTTATACAGATAGGGGTGTAGATATTTCCATGTTTATAGAAATGGCGGTGTAGATATTTCCATGTTTATACAGATCACAGTGTAGATATTTCCTTGTTTATACAAATAGCGGTGTAGGTATTTCCATGTTTATACAGATAGCGGTGTAGATATTTCCATGTATATACAGATGACTGTGTAGATATTTCCATGTTTATACAGGTGGCTGTGTAGATATTTCCATGTTTATACAGATGACTTTGTAGGTATTTCCATGTTTATACAGATGGTGGTGTAGATATTTCCATGTTTATAGAGATAGCTGTGTAGATATTTCCATGTTTGTACAGATAGCGGTGTAGATATTTCCATGTTTATACAGATCGCGGTGTAGATATTTCCATGTTTATACAGATCGTAGTGTAGATATTTCCATGTTTATGAAGATAGCGGTGTAGATATTTCCATGTTTTTACAGATATCGGTGTATGTATTTCCATGTTTATACAGATGGCTGTGTAGATATTTCCATGCTTAAACAGATGACTTTGTAGGTATTTCCATGTTTTTACAGATGGCAGTGTAGATATTTCCATATTTATACAGATCGTGGTGTAGATATTTCCATCTTCATACAGATAGCACTGTGGATATTTCCATGTTTATACAGATAGCGTTGTAGTCATTTCCAAGTTTACAGAGATAGCGGTGTAGATATTTCTATATTTGCACAGATGTCGGTGCAGATATTTCCATCTTTACACAGATAGCGATGTACATATTTCCATGTTTACACAGATAGCCGTGTAGATATTTCCATGTTTACACAGATAGTGTTATAGATATTTCCATGTTTATACAGATAACGGTGTTGATATTTCCATGTTTATACAGATAGCGGTGTAGATATTTCCATGTTTATACTGATAGCGGTGTAGGTATTTCCATGTTTATAGAGATAGCGGTGTATATAATTCCATGTTTATACATGTGGCTGTGTGGATATTTCCATGTCTATACAGATGGCAGTGTAGATATTTCCGTGTGTATACACATGGAGGTGTAGATATTTCCATGTTTATACAGATTACTGTGTAGATATTTCCATGTTTTTACAGATGGTGGTGTAGATATTTCCATGTTTATACTGATGGCGGTGTTGCTATTTCCATGTTTACACAGATAGCGGAGTACATATTTCCATGTTTATAGAGATGGCTGTGTAGATATTTCATTGTTTATACAGATGGCCGTGTAGATATTTCCATGTTTATACAGATAGTGTTGTAGATATTTCAATGTTTACACAGATGACTGCGTAGGTATTTCCCTGTTTACACAGATGGCGGTGTAGATATTTCCATGTTTATAGAGATTGCCATGTAGCTATTTCCAAGTTTAGGCAGATATTGTTGTAGACATTTCTATGATTATAGGGAATGCAGTGTAGAGATTTCCATATTTCTACAGATAGCGGTGTAGATATGTCCATCTTTTTACAGATGGCGGTGTAGATGTTTCCATGTTTATAGAGATAGCGGTGTAGATATTTCCATGTTTATACAGATCGTGGTGTAGATGTTTCCATGTTTTTACAGATAGCGGTGTAGATGTTTCCATGTTTATACAGATAGCGGTGAACATGTTTCCATGTTAACAGAGATAGTGGTGTAGATATTTAAATGTTTATACAGATAGCGCTGTAGATATTAACATGTTTAAACAGATAGTGGTGTAGATATTTCCATGTTTATACAGATATCATTGGAGATATTTCCCTGTTTAAACAGATAGCCGTGGAGATATTTCCATGTTTTTACAGATGGCGGAGTAGATATTTCCAAGTTTATACAGATAGCGGTGTAGGTATTTCCATGTTTATACAGATAGCGGTGTAGATATTTCCATGTTTCTACAGATAGCGGTGTAGGTATTTCCATGTTTATGAAGATAGCGGTGTGGCTATTTCCATGTTTATACAAATACCGGTGTAGATATTTCCAAGTTTATAGAGATGGCTGTGTAGATATTTCCATGTTTACAGAGATAGCGGTGTAGATATTTCCATGTTTATACAGATAGCGGTGTAGATATTTCCATTTTTACGCAGATAACTGTGTAGATATTACCATGTTTACAGAGATAGTGTTATAGATATTTCCATGTTTATACAGATAACGGTGTAGATTTTCCATGTTTATAAAGATAGCGGTGTAGATATTTCCATGTTTATACAGATAGCGTTGTAGGTATTTCCATGTTTATACAGATAGCTGTGTAGATATTTCCATGTTCACAGAGACAGTGGTGTAGATATTTCCATATTTGCTCAGATTTCGGTGTAGATATTTCCATGTTTATACAGATAGCGGTGTTGGTATTTCCATGTTTATAGAGATAGCGGTGTAGATAATTCCATGTTTATACAGATGGCTGTGCAGGTATTTCCATGTGTATACAGATGGCAGTGTAGATATTTCCATGTGTATACACATGCAGGTGTAGATATTTCCATGCTTACACAGTTGACTGTGTAGATAATTCCATGTTTTTACAGATGGCGGTGTAGATATTTCAATGTTTATACAGATAGCGGTGTGGCTATTTCCATGTTTATACAGATAGCGTTTTAGATATTTCCATGTTTACAGAGATGGCTGTGTAGATATTTCCTAGTTTATACAGATGGCCGTGTAGATATTTCCATATTTATACAGATAGTGGTGTAGATATTTCCATGTTTATACAGATGGCGGTGTAGATATTTCCATGTTTATAGAGATAGCCATGTAGCTATTTCCATGTTTGTACAGATAGCGTTGAAGACATTTCCATGTTTATAGAGATAGCAGTGTAGATATTTCCATATTTATACAGATAGCGGTGTAGATATTTCCATGTTTAAACAGAGAGCTATGTAGATATTTCCATGTTTATACAGATATCGTTGGAGATTTTTCTTGTTTATACAGATAGTGGTGGAGATATTTCAATGTTTATCCAGATGGCGTTGTAGATATTTCCAAGTTTAAACAGATAGCAGTGTAGCTATTTGCATGTTTATACAGATAGCGGTGTAAATATTTCCACGTTTATACAGATAGCGGTGTTAGTATTTCCAAGTTTATATAGATAGCAGTGTGGCTATTTCCATGTTTATACAGATAGAGGTGTAGATATTTCCATGTTTATAGAGATGGCTGTGTACATATTTCCATGTTTTTACAGATGGCAGTGTAGATATTTCCATGTTTATACAGATAGTGGTGTAGATATTTCCATCTTTATACATATGACTGTGTTGGTATTTCTATGTTTATACAGATGTCGGTGCAGATGTTTCCATGTTTATAGAGATAGCCATGTAGATATTTTCGTGTTTACAGAGATATGGCTGTAGACATTTTCATGTTTATGGAGATAGCGGTGTAGATATTTGCATGTTTATACAGATAGCGGTGAAGTTATTTCTTAGTTTATACAGATAGCGGTGTAGATATTTCTATGTTTGTAAAGATCGTGCTGTAGTTATTTCTGTGTATATACAGAGAGCGGTGTAGATATTTCCATGTTTATACAGATAGCGGTGTAGATATTTCCGTGTTTACAGAGATAGCGGTGTAGATATTTCCATGTTTATACAGATAGCGGTTTAGATATTTCCATGTTTACAGATATAGCGGTGTAGATATTTCCATATTTGCACAGATTGCGGTGTAGTTATTTCCATGTTTATACAGATAGCGGTGTAGGTATTTCCATGTTTATAGAGATAGCGGTGTAGATATTTCCATGTTTATACAGATAGCTGTGTAGATATTTCCATGTGTATACTGATGGCAGTGTAGGTATTTCCATGAGTATACACATGGAGGTGTAGATATTTCCATGTTTATACAGATGACTGTGTACATATTTCCATGTTTTACAGATGGCGGTGTAGATATTTCCATGTTTACAAAGATAGCAGTGTGCTTTTTCCAGGTTTATACAGATAGCGGTGTAGATATTTCCATGTTTACAGAGATGGCTCTGTAGATATTTCCTAGTTTATACAGATGGCCTTTTAGATATTTCCATATTTATACAGATAGTGGTGTAGATATTTCCATGTTTATACAGATGGCGGTATATATATTTCCATGTTTATAGAGATATCCGTGTAGCTATTTCCATGTTTCTACAGATAGCGTTGTAGACATTTCCATGTTTATAGAGATAGCAGTGTAGATATTTCCATATTTATACAGATAGCGGGGTAAATATTTCCAAGTTTAAACAGATAGCTGTGTAGACGTTTCCATGTTTATACAGATATCGTTGGAGATATTTCCCTGTTTATACAGATAGCATTGTAGATATTTCAATCTTTGCACAGATTGCGGTGTAGATATTTCCTTCTTTACACAGAGAGCTGTGTAGTTATTTCCAAGTATACACAGATAGCTGTGTAGATATTTCCATGATTAAACAGATAGTGTTGAAGATATTTCCATGTTTACACAGATTGCATTGTAGATATTTCCATGTTTATACAGATAGCGGTGTAGATATTTCCAAGTTTACACAGATATCTGTGCAGATATTTCCATGTAAACACAGATAGCGTTTTAGATATTTCCATGTTTATACAGATAGCGGTGTAGGTATTTCCATGTTTATACAGATAGCGGTGTACATAGTTCCATGTTTACACAGATAGCAGTGGAGATATTTCCATGTTTATACAGATAGCGATGTAGATATTTCCATGTTTATGCAGATAGCAGTGTAGATATTTCCATGTTTATACAGATAGCCTTGTAGATATTTCCATGTTTATAGAAATAGCAGTGTAGATGTTTCCATGCTTATACCGATAGTGGTGTAGATATTTCCATGTTTATACAGATAGCGGTGGAGATATTTCCATGTTTATAGAGATGGTGGAGTAAAAGTTTCCATGTTTACAGAGATAGCGGAGTAGATATTTCCATGTTTATACAGATGGCTGTGTAGATATTTAAATGTGTATACAGATGGCGGTGTAGATATTTCCATGTTTATAGAGATGGTGGTTTAGATATTTCCATGTTTATACAGACGACTGTGTAGATATTTGCAAGTTTATACAGATGGCGGTGTAGATATTTCCATGTTGATAGAGATAGCGGTGTTGATATTTCCATATTTATACAGATAGCGGTGTAGATATGTCCATGTTTATACAGATGACGGTGTAGATATTTCCATGTTTATTCAGATGGTGGCGTAGATATTTCCATGTTTATACAGATAGCGCTGTAGATATCTCCATGTTTGTACAGATAGCAGTGTAGATATTTCCAAGTTTACAGAGATAGCGGTGTAGATATTTCCGTCTTTGCACAGATTGCAGTGTAGATATTTCCATGTTTACACAGACAGCGGAGAAGGTATTTCCAAGTTTACACAGATAGCTGTGTAGATATTTCCATGTTTATACAGACAGCGCTGTAGATATTTCCATAGGGATACACTTCGCCGTGTAGTTATTTCCGTCTTCATACAGATGGCATTCTAGATATTTCCATGTTTATACTGATAGTGGTGTAGATATTTCCATGTTTATACAGATGCCGGGGTAGATATTTCCATGTTTATAGCGATTGTGGTGTATATATTTCCATGTTTATAGAGATAGCGGTTTAGATAATTCAATGTTTATAGAGATGGCGGTGTAGATATTTCCATGTTTATACGGATAGCTGTGTATATATTTCCATGTCTATACAGATAGGGATGAAGATATTTCCATGATTATACAGATAGCTGTGTAGATATTTCCATGTTTATGCAGATAGCGCTGTAGATATTTCCACGTTTATACAGATAACGATGGAGATATTTCCATGTTTATGAAGATAGTGATGTAGATATTTCCATGTTTATACAGAGAGCGGTGTAGATATTTTCATATTTATACAGAGGGCTTTGTAGATATTTCCATGTGTATACAGATGGCAGTGTATATATTTCCGTGTTTATAGAGATGGTGGTGTAGATATTCCATGTTTATACAGACGACTGTGTAGATACTTGCAAGTTTATACAGATGGTGGTGTAGATGTTTCCATCTTTATAGAGATAGTGGTGTATATATTTCCATGTTTACACAGATAGCGGTGTAGATATTTCCATGTTTATACAGATAGTGGTGTTGGTATTTCCATGTTTATACAGATACCGGTGGAGATATTTCCATGTTTATAGAGATGGTGGTGAAAACATTTCCATGTTTATAGAGATTGCGGTGTAGATATTTCCACGTTTATACAGAGAGAGGTGAAGATATTTCCATGTTTACTGAGATAGCGGTTGGAGGTATTTCCACATTTATTCACATACTGATGTAGATATTTCCACGTTTATACAGATAGCGTTGTAGATATTTTGACGTTTATACAAAAAGCGGTGTAGATATTTCCACGTTTATACAGATATCGGTGTAGATATTTCCATCTTTATACAGATAGCGGTGTAGATATTTCAATCTTAATGCAGATGGCGGTGTAGATATTTCCTAGTTTATAGAGACGGCGGTGTAGATATTTCCATGTTTGTAGAGATAGCCGTGCAAATATTTCCATGTTTATTCAGATGGTGGTGTAGATATTTCCATGGTTAGAGAGATAGCGGTGTACATATTTCCATGTTTATACAGATGGCGGTGTAGATATTTCCTTGTTTATACAGATAGTGGTATAGATATTTCCATGTTTATACAGATAGCAGTGTAGATATTTCCATGTTTATAGAGATAGCGGTGTAGATATTTCCCTCTTTGCACAGATTGCGGTGCAGGTATTTACATCTTTTCACAGAAAACCCGGTAGATATTTACAAGTTTAGACAGATAGCTGTGTATATATTTCCATGTTTACACAGATAGCGTTGTAGATATTTCCATGTTTATACAGACAGCCGTGTAGATATTTCCATGTTTATACAGATAGCGGTGTAGATATTTCCATGTTTATACAGATTGCGGTGCAGATATTTCAATGTTTATAGAGATCGTTGTGTAGATATTTCCATGTTTATACAGATAGCGGTGGAGATATTTCCATGTTTATAGAGACAGCGGTGTAGATATTTCCATGTTTATACAGATGGCTGTGTAGATATTTTCATGTGTATACAGATGGTAGTGTACATATTTCCATGTTTATAGAGATGGTGGTGTAGATATTTCCATGTTTATACAGACGACTGTGTAGATATTTGCATGTTTATATAGATGGCGGTGTAGATATTTCCATGGTTATAGAGATAGCGGTGTAGATATTTCCATGTTTATACAGATGGCTGTGTAGGTATTTCCTTGTTTATTCAGATGGCGGTGTAGATATTTTCTTGTGCATTCAGATAGTGGTGTAGGTATTTCCATGTTTATACAGATAGCGGTGTAAATATCTCCATGTTTATAGCGATAGCGGTGTAGATATTTCCATCTTTGCACAGATTGTGGTGCAGATATTTCCATCTTTACACAGATAGCTCTGTATATATTTCCAAGTTTACACAGATAGCTGTGTAGGTATTTAAATGTTTACACAGATAGCTTTGTAGATATTTCCATGTTTATACTGATAGCGGTATAGATATTTCCATGTTTATACTGATAGCGGTGTAGATATTTCCATGTTCATACACATAGAGGTGGAGTTATTTCCATGTTTATACAGATAGCGATGTAGATATTTACATGTTTATACAGATAGCGGTGTAGATATTAACATGTTTATGGAGATAACATTGTAGCTACTTCCATATTTATACAGATAGCGGTGTAGATATTTCCATGTTTACACAGATGTCGGTGTAGATATTTCCATGATTATACAGATGGCGGTGGAGATATTTCCATGTTTATACAGATCGTGGTGTAGATATTTCCATGTTTATACAGATAGCGGTGTTTGTATTTACATGTTTATTCAGATAACGGTGCAGACATTTCCATGATATAGAGATAGCGGTGTAGATATTTCCATGTTCATACAAATAGCGGTGTAGGTATTTCCATGTTCATGCAGATGGCGATGTAGATATTTCCATGTTTATAGAGATGGCGGTGTAGTTATTTCCCTGTTTATAGAGATAGTGGTTAAGATATTTCCATGTTTATACAGATAGCGGTGTAGTTATTTCCATGTTTATACAGATAGCTTTGTAGATATTTCCATGTTTGTTCTGATGGCTGTGTAGATATTTTCCATGTGTATACAGATGGCAGTTTAGCTATTTCCATGTTCATAAAGATAGTGGTGTAGATATTTCCAAGATTATACAGATGAATGTGAAGATATTTGCATGTTTATACAGATGGCGGTGTATATATTTCCATGTTTATAGAGATAGCGTTGTAGATATTTCCATGTTTATTAGAGATAGCGTTGTCTATATTTCCATATTTATACAGATAGTGGTGTAGATATTTCCATGTTTATACAAATGGCGGTGTAGACATTTCCATGTTTATACAGATGGTGGTGTAGATATTTCCATGTTTATACAGGTTGCGGTGTACACATTTACATGTTTATACATATAGCGGTGTAGATATTTCCATGTTTACAGAGATAGCGTTGTAGATATTTCCCTCTTTGCACAGATAGCGGTGTAGATATTTCCAACTTTACACAGATAGCTGTGTGGATATTTCTATATTTACACAGATAGCGGTGTAGATATTTCCATGTTTATATAGATAGCGGTGTAGATATGTCCACCTTTGTACAGATAGCGGTGTAGATATTTCCACGTTTATACAGATAGCGGTGTAGATATTTCCAAGTTTATGCAGATGGCGATGTAGATATTTCCATGTGTATACAGATAGCGGTGTAGATATTTCCATGTTTATACAGATCATGATGTAGATATTTCCATGTTTATACAGATCGTGGTGTAGATATTTCCATGTTTATACAGATAGCGGTGTAGATATTTCCATGTTTTTACAGATATCGGTGCAGATATTTCCATGTTTACACAGATTGCGGTGTAGATATTTCCATCTTTCTAGAGATGGCATTGTGGATATTTCCATGTTTATACAGATGGTGGTGTAGATATTTCCATGTTTATATAGATGGTGGTGTAGATATTACCATGTTTATACAGATAGCGGTGTAGATATTTTCATGTTTATACAGATCGTGGTGAAGATATTTCCATGTTTATACAGATTGCGAAGTAGATATTTCCATGTTTACACAGATCGCGGTGAAGATATTTCCAGGTTTATACAGATAGCGGTGTAGATATTTCCATGTTTATACAGATAGTGGTGTAGGTATTTCCATGTTTATAGAGATAGCGGTGTAGTGATTTCCATGTTTATAGACATAGTGGTGTAGATATTTCCATGTTTATATAGATGGCGTTGTAGATATTTCCATGTTTATACCGATAGCGGTGTTGGTATTTCCACGTTTATACAGATAGCGATGTAGATATTTCCATGTTTATACAGCTCGAGGTGCAGATATTTATATCTTTATACACATGGCATTGTAGATATTTCCTTATTCACACAGATGGCGTTGTAGATGTTTCCATGTTTATACAGATGGCAAAGTAGTTAGTTCCATGTTTATGGAGATGGCAGTGTAGATATTTTCATGTTTATAGAGATGGCGGTGTAGATATTTCCATGTTTATAGAGATAGCAGTGTTGATATTTACATGTTTATAGAGATGGCTATGTAGATATTTCCATGTGTATACAGATGGCATTGTAGATATTTCCATGTTTATACAGATGACTCTATACGTATTTCCATGTTTTTACAGATGGCAGTGCAGATATTTCCATGTTTATAGGGTTAGCGATGTAGATATTTCCATGTTTGTACAAATGGCGGTTTTGATATTTCCATCTATACACAGATGGCCGTGTAGATATTTCCATGTTTATACAGATGGCGGCGTAGATATTTCCATGGACATGCAGATGGCGGTGTAGGTATTTCCATGTTTATACAGATAGCGGTGTAGATATTTCCATGTTTACACAGATGGTGGTGTAGATATTTCCGTGTTTATACACATGGCGGAGTAGATACTTCCATCTTTATGAAGATGGCAGTGTAGATATTTTCATGTTTATAGAGATGGCGGTGTAGATATTTCCATATTTATACAGATATCTGTGTACATATTTCCATCTTTCTACATGTGGCAGTGTAGATATTTCCATGTTAATACAGATGGCGGTGTAGATATTTCCATATTTATACAGATGTCTGTTTAGATATTTCCATGTGTATACAGATGGTATTGTAGGTATTTCCATGTTTATACAGATGGTGGTGTAGATATTTCCATGTTTATTCAGATGACTGTGTAGATATTTCCATGTTTTTACAGATGGCATTGTAGATATTTCAATGTTTATAGAGATGGCCCTCTAGATATTTCCATGTTTAAACAGATAACCGTGGATATATTTCCATGTTTATACAGACAGCAGTGGAGATATTTCCATGTTTATACACATAGCGGTGTACATATTTCCATGTTTATAGAGATAGCGGTGTAGGTATTTCCATGTTTATACAGATAGCAGTGCAGATATTTCCTTGTTTACACAGATGCCTATGCAGATATTTCCATATTTATACAGAGGGCTGTGTAGATATTTCTATGTTTATACAGATGGCAGTGTAGATATTTCCATGTTCCTACACATGACTGTGTAGGTATTTGCATGTTTATACAGATGGCATTGTAGATATTTCCATGTTTATAGAGATAGCGGTGCAGATATTTCCATGTTTATACAGATAGCGCTGTACATATTTCCATGTTTATACAGATCGTGGTGTAGATATTTCCATGTTTATACAGATACCGGTGTAGATATTTCCATGTTTATACAGAACGCAGTGTAGATAATTCCATGTTTATAGAGATAGCAGTGTAGATATTTCCTTGTTTGTATAGGTGGCGGTGTGGATGTTTCCATCTATACACAGATTTCCGTGTAGGTATTTCCATGTGTATACAGATGGCATTGTAGATATTTCCATGTTTATACAGATGGTGGTGTAGATATTTCCATGTTTATACAGAACGCGGTGTAGATATTTCCATGTTTATACAGGTAACTTTGTAAGTATTTCCATGTTTATACAGATGGCGGTGTAGATATTTCGATGTTTATAGAGATAGCAGTGGATATATTTCCATGTTTATACAGATAGCGGTGTAGATATTTCCATGTTTATACTGATAGTGGTGTAGATATTTCCATTTTTATAGAGATGGCGGTGTAGATATTTCCATGTTCATAATGATAGCGGTGTTGATTTTTCCATGTTTATAGAGATAGCGGTGTGGATATTTCCATGTTTATACAGATAGGGGTGTAGATCTTTCCATGTTTATAGAGATGGCGGTGTAGATATTTCCATGTGTATACAGATATCGGTGCAGATATTTCCATGTTTGTACAGATGGCGGTGTTGATATTTCCATCTATACACAGATGACCGTGTATATATTTCCATGTTAATACAGATGGCGGTGCAGATGTTTCCATGGATATGTAGATGGCGGTGTAGATATTTCCATGTTTATACAGATATCGATGTAGATATTTCCATGTATATACACATGGCTGTGTAGATATTTCCATGTTTTTACAGATGGCGGTGTAGATCTTTCCATGTTTATACAGATAACTTTGTAAGTATTTCCATGTTTATACAGATGCCGGTGTCGATATTTCCATGTATATACAGATAGCGGTGTAGTTATTTCCATGTTTATATAGATAAGCGGTGTAGATATTTCCATGGTTATACAGATGGCTTTGTAGTTATTTCCATGTTTATAGAGATGGCGGTGTAGATATTTCCATGTTTATACAGATAGCGCTGTATATATTTCCATGTTTATACAGATCGTGGTGTAGATATTTCCATGTTTATACAGATACCGGTGTAGATATTTCCACGTTTATACAGATGGTGGTTTAGATATTTCCATGTTTACACAGATGACTGTATAGGTATTTCCATGTTTATACAGATGGCGGTGTAGATATTTCCATATTTATACAGATCGTGGTGTAGATATTTCCATCTTCATACAGATAGCACTGTGGATATTTCCATGTTTATACAGATAGCGTTGTAGTCATTTCCAAGTTTACAGAGATAGCGGTGTAGATATTTCTATATTTGCACAGATGTCGGTGCAGATATTTCCATCTTTACACAGATAGCGATGTACATATTTCCATGTTTACACAGATAGCCGTGTAGATATTTCCATGTTTACACAGATAGTGTTATAGATATTTCCATGTTTATACAGATAACGGTGTTGATATTTCCATGTTTATACAGATAGCGGTGTAGATATTTCCATGTTTATACAGATAGCGGTGTAGGTATTTCCATGTTTATAGAGATAGCGGTGTATATAATTCCATGTTTACACATGTGGCTGTGTGGATATTTCCATGTGTATACAGATGGCAGTGTAGATATTTCCGTGTGTATACACATGGAGGTGTAGATATTTCCATGTTTATACAGATGACTGTGTAGGTATTTCCATGTTTTTACAGATGGTGGTGTAGATATTTCCATGTTTATACTGATGGCGGTGTTGCTATTTCCATGTTTACACAGATAGCGGAGTACATATTTCCATGTTTATAGAGATGGCTGTGTAGATATTTCATTGTTTATACAGATGGCCGTGTAGATATTTCCATGTTTATACAGATACTTTTGTAGATATTTCAATGTTTACACAGATGACTGCGTAGGTATTTCCCTGTTTACACAGATGGCGGTGTAGATATTTCCATGTTTATAGAGATTGCCATGTAGCTATTTCCAAGTTTAGGCAGATATTGTTGTAGACATTTCTATGATTATAGGGAATGCAGTGTAGAGATTTCCATATTTCTACAGATAGCGGTGTAGATATGTCCATCTTTTTACAGATGGCGGTGTAGATGTTTCCATGTTTATAGAGATAGCGGTGTAGATATTTCCATGTTTATACAGATCGTGGTGTAGATGTTTCCATGTTTTTACAGATAGCGGTGTAGATGTTTCCATGTTTATACAGATAGCGGTGAACATGTTTCCATGTTAACAGAGATAGTGGTGTAGATATTTAAATGTTTATACAGATAGCGCTGTAGATATTAACATGTTTAAACAGATAGTGGTGTAGATATTTCCATGTTTATACAGATATCATTGGAGATATTTCCCTGTTTAAACAGATAGCCGTGGAGATATTTCCATGTTTTTACAGATGGCGGAGTAGATATTTCCAAGTTTATACAGATAGCGGTGTAGGTATTTCCATGTTTATACAGATAGCGGTGTAGATATTTCCATATTTCTACAGATAGCGGTGTAGGTATTTCCATGTTCATGAAGATAACGGTGTGGCTATTTCCATGTTTATACAAATACCGGTGTAGATATTTCCAAGTTTATAGAGATGGCTGTGTAGATATTTCCATGTTTACAGAGATAGCGGTGTAGATATTTCCATGTTTATACAGATAGTGGTGTAGATATTTCCATTTTTACGCAGATAACTGTGTAGATATTACCATGTTTACAGAGATAGTGTTATAGATATTTCCATGTTTATACAGATAACGGTGTAGATTTTCCATGTTTATAAAGATAGCGGTGTAGATATTTCCATGTTTATACAGATAGCGTTGTAGGTATTTCCATGTTTATACAGATAGCTGTGTAGATATTTCCATGTTCACAGAGACAGTGGTGTAGATATTTCCATATTTGCTCAGATTTCGGTGTAGATATTTCCATGTTTATACAGATAGCGGTGTTGGTATTTCCATGTTTATAGAGATAGCGGTGTAGATAATTCCATGTTTATACAGATGGCTGTGCAGGTATTTCCATGTGTATACAGATGGCAGTGTAGATATTTCCATGTGTATACACATGCAGGTGTAGATATTTCCATGCTTACACAGATGACTGTGTAGATAATTCCATGTTTTTACAGATGGCGGTGTAGATATTTCAATGTTTATACAGATAGCGGTGTGGCTATTTCCATGTTTATACAGATAGCGTTTTAGATATTTCCATGTTTACAGAGATGGCTGTGTAGATATTTCCTAGTTTATACAGATGGCCGTGTAGATATTTCCATATTTATACAGATAGTGGTGTAGATATTTCCATGTTTATACAGATGGCGGTGTAGATATTTCCATGTTTATAGAGATAGCCATGTAGCTATTTCCATGTTTGTACAGATAGCGTTGAAGACATTTCCATGTTTATAGAGATAGCAGTGTAGATATTTCCATATTTATACAGATAGCGGTGTAGATATTTCCATGTTTAAACAGAGAGCTATGTAGATATTTCCATGTTTATACAGATATCGTTGGAGATTTTTCTTGTTTATATAGATAGTGGTGGAGATATTTCAATGTTTATCCAGATGGCGTTGTAGATATTTCCAAGTTTAAACAGATAGCAGTGTAGCTATTTGCATGTTTATACAGATAGCGGTGTAAATATTTCCACGTTTATACAGATAGCGGTGTTAGTATTTCCAAGTTTATATAGATAGCAGTGTGGCTATTTCCATGTTTATACAGATAGAGGTGTAGATATTTCCATGTTTATAGAGATGGCTGTGTACATATTTCCATGTTTTTACAGATGGCAGTGTAGATATTTCCATGTTTATACAGATAGTGGTGTAGATATTTCCATCTTTATACATATGACTGTGTAGGTATTTCCATGTTTATACAGATATCGGTGCAGATGTTTCCATGTTTATAGAGATAGCCATGTAGATATTTTCATGTTTACAGAGATATGGCTGTAGACATTTTCATGTTTATGGAGATAGCGGTGTAGATATTTGCATGTTTATACAGATAGCGGTGAAGTTATTTCTTAGTTTATACAGATAGCGGTGTAGATATTTCTATGTTTGTAAAGATCGTGCTGTAGTTATTTCCGTGTATATACAGAGAGCGGTGTAGATATTTCCATGTTTATACAGATGGCTGTGTAGGTATTTCCTTGTTTATTCAGATGGCGGTGTAGATATTTTCTTGTGCATTCAGATAGTGGTGTAGGTATTTCCATGTTTATACAGATAGCGGTGTAAATATCTCCATGTTTATAGCGATAGCGGTGTAGATATTTCCATCTTTGCACAGATTGTGGTGCAGATATTTCCATCTTTACACAGATAGCTCTGTATATATTTCCAAGTTTACACAGATAGCTGTGTAGGTATTTAAATGTTTACACAGATAGCTTTGTAGATATTTCCATGTTTATACTGATAGCGGTATAGATATTTCCATGTTTATACTGATAGCGGTGTAGATATTTCCATGTTCATACACATAGAGGTGGAGTTATTTCCATGTTTATACAGATAGCGATGTAGATATTTACATGTTTATACAGATAGCGGTGTAGATATTAACATGTTTATGGAGATAACATTGTAGCTACTTCCATATTTATACAGATAGCGGTGTAGATATTTCCATGTTTACACAGATGTCGGTGTAGATATTTCCATGATTATACAGATGGCGGTGGAGATATTTCCATGTTTATACAGATCGTGGTGTAGATATTTCCATGTTTATACAGATAGCGGTGTTTGTATTTACATGTTTATTCAGATAACGGTGCAGACATTTCCATGATATAGAGATAGCGGTGTAGATATTTCCATGTTCATACAAATAGCGGTGTAGGTATTTCCATGTTCATGCAGATGGCGATGTAGATATTTCCATGTTTATAGAGATGGCGGTGTAGTTATTTCCCTGTTTATAGAGATAGTGGTTAAGATATTTCCATGTTTATACAGATAGCGGTGTAGTTATTTCCATGTTTATACAGATAGCTTTGTAGATATTTCCATGTTTGTTCTGATGGCTGTGTAGATATTTTCCATGTGTATACAGATGGCAGTTTAGCTATTTCCATGTTCATAAAGATAGTGGTGTAGATATTTCCAAGATTATACAGATGAATGTGAAGATATTTGCATGTTTATACAGATGGCGGTGTATATATTTCCATGTTTATAGAGATAGCGTTGTAGATATTTCCATGTTTATTAGAGATAGCGTTGTCTATATTTCCATATTTATACAGATAGTGGTGTAGATATTTCCATGTTTATACAAATGGCGGTGTAGACATTTCCATGTTTATACAGATGGTGGTGTAGATATTTCCATGTTTATACAGGTTGCGGTGTACACATTTACATGTTTATACATATAGCGGTGTAGATATTTCCATGTTTACAGAGATAGCGTTGTAGATATTTCCCTCTTTGCACAGATAGCGGTGTAGATATTTCCAACTTTACACAGATAGCTGTGTGGATATTTCTATATTTACACAGATAGCGGTGTAGATATTTCCATGTTTATATAGATAGCGGTGTAGATATGTCCACCTTTGTACAGATAGCGGTGTAGATATTTCCACGTTTATACAGATAGCGGTGTAGATATTTCCAAGTTTATGCAGATGGCGATGTAGATATTTCCATGTGTATACAGATAGCGGTGTAGATATTTCCATGTTTATACAGATCATGATGTAGATATTTCCATGTTTATACAGATCGTGGTGTAGATATTTCCATGTTTATACAGATAGCGGTGTAGATATTTCCATGTTTTTACAGATATCGGTGCAGATATTTCCATGTTTACACAGATTGCGGTGTAGATATTTCCATCTTTCTAGAGATGGCATTGTGGATATTTCCATGTTTATACAGATGGTGGTGTAGATATTTCCATGTTTATATAGATGGTGGTGTAGATATTACCATGTTTATACAGATAGCGGTGTAGATATTTTCATGTTTATACAGATCGTGGTGAAGATATTTCCATGTTTATACAGATTGCGAAGTAGATATTTCCATGTTTACACAGATCGCGGTGAAGATATTTCCAGGTTTATACAGATAGCGGTGTAGATATTTCCATGTTTATACAGATAGTGGTGTAGGTATTTCCATGTTTATAGAGATAGCGGTGTAGTGATTTCCATGTTTATAGACATAGTGGTGTAGATATTTCCATGTTTATATAGATGGCGTTGTAGATATTTCCATGTTTATACCGATAGCGGTGTTGGTATTTCCACGTTTATACAGATAGCGATGTAGATATTTCCATGTTTATACAGCTCGAGGTGCAGATATTTATATCTTTATACACATGGCATTGTAGATATTTCCTTATTCACACAGATGGCGTTGTAGATGTTTCCATGTTTATACAGATGGCAAAGTAGTTAGTTCCATGTTTATGGAGATGGCAGTGTAGATATTTTCATGTTTATAGAGATGGCGGTGTAGATATTTCCATGTTTATAGAGATAGCAGTGTTGATATTTACATGTTTATAGAGATGGCTATGTAGATATTTCCATGTGTATACAGATGGCATTGTAGATATTTCCATGTTTATACAGATGACTCTATACGTATTTCCATGTTTTTACAGATGGCAGTGCAGATATTTCCATGTTTATAGGGTTAGCGATGTAGATATTTCCATGTTTGTACAAATGGCGGTTTTGATATTTCCATCTATACACAGATGGCCGTGTAGATATTTCCATGTTTATACAGATGGCGGCGTAGATATTTCCATGGACATGCAGATGGCGGTGTAGGTATTTCCATGTTTATACAGATAGCGGTGTAGATATTTCCATGTTTACACAGATGGTGGTGTAGATATTTCCGTGTTTATACACATGGCGGAGTAGATACTTCCATCTTTATGAAGATGGCAGTGTAGATATTTTCATGTTTATAGAGATGGCGGTGTAGATATTTCCATATTTATACAGATATCTGTGTACATATTTCCATCTTTCTACATGTGGCAGTGTAGATATTTCCATGTTAATACAGATGGCGGTGTAGATATTTCCATATTTATACAGATGTCTGTTTAGATATTTCCATGTGTATACAGATGGTATTGTAGGTATTTCCATGTTTATACAGATGGTGGTGTAGATATTTCCATGTTTATTCAGATGACTGTGTAGATATTTCCATGTTTTTACAGATGGCATTGTAGATATTTCAATGTTTATAGAGATGGCCCTCTAGATATTTCCATGTTTAAACAGATAACCGTGGATATATTTCCATGTTTATACAGACAGCAGTGGAGATATTTCCATGTTTATACACATAGCGGTGTACATATTTCCATGTTTATAGAGATAGCGGTGTAGGTATTTCCATGTTTATACAGATAGCAGTGCAGATATTTCCTTGTTTACACAGATGCCTATGCAGATATTTCCATATTTATACAGAGGGCTGTGTAGATATTTCTATGTTTATACAGATGGCAGTGTAGATATTTCCATGTTCCTACACATGACTGTGTAGGTATTTGCATGTTTATACAGATGGCATTGTAGATATTTCCATGTTTATAGAGATAGCGGTGCAGATATTTCCATGTTTATACAGATAGCGCTGTACATATTTCCATGTTTATACAGATCGTGGTGTAGATATTTCCATGTTTATACAGATACCGGTGTAGATATTTCCATGTTTATACAGAACGCAGTGTAGATAATTCCATGTTTATAGAGATAGCAGTGTAGATATTTCCTTGTTTGTATAGGTGGCGGTGTGGATGTTTCCATCTATACACAGATTTCCGTGTAGGTATTTCCATGTGTATACAGATGGCATTGTAGATATTTCCATGTTTATACAGATGGTGGTGTAGATATTTCCATGTTTATACAGAACGCGGTGTAGATATTTCCATGTTTATACAGGTAACTTTGTAAGTATTTCCATGTTTATACAGATGGCGGTGTAGATATTTCGATGTTTATAGAGATAGCAGTGGATATATTTCCATGTTTATACAGATAGCGGTGTAGATATTTCCATGTTTATACTGATAGTGGTGTAGATATTTCCATTTTTATAGAGATGGCGGTGTAGATATTTCCATGTTCATAATGATAGCGGTGTTGATTTTTCCATGTTTATAGAGATAGCGGTGTGGATATTTCCATGTTTATACAGATAGGGGTGTAGATCTTTCCATGTTTATAGAGATGGCGGTGTAGATATTTCCATGTGTATACAGATATCGGTGCAGATATTTCCATGTTTGTACAGATGGCGGTGTTGATATTTCCATCTATACACAGATGACCGTGTATATATTTCCATGTTAATACAGATGGCGGTGCAGATGTTTCCATGGATATGTAGATGGCGGTGTAGATATTTCCATGTTTATACAGATATCGATGTAGATATTTCCATGTATATACACATGGCTGTGTAGATATTTCCATGTTTTTACAGATGGCGGTGTAGATCTTTCCATGTTTATACAGATAACTTTGTAAGTATTTCCATGTTTATACAGATGCCGGTGTCGATATTTCCATGTATATACAGATAGCGGTGTAGTTATTTCCATGTTTATATAGATAAGCGGTGTAGATATTTCCATGGTTATACAGATGGCTTTGTAGTTATTTCCATGTTTATAGAGATGGCGGTGTAGATATTTCCATGTTTATACAGATAGCGCTGTATATATTTCCATGTTTATACAGATCGTGGTGTAGATATTTCCATGTTTATACAGATACCGGTGTAGATATTTCCACGTTTATACAGATGGTGGTTTAGATATTTCCATGTTTACACAGATGACTGTATAGGTATTTCCATGTTTATACAGATGGCGGTGTAGATATTTCCATATTTATACAGATCGTGGTGTAGATATTTCCATCTTCATACAGATAGCACTGTGGATATTTCCATGTTTATACAGATAGCGTTGTAGTCATTTCCAAGTTTACAGAGATAGCGGTGTAGATATTTCTATATTTGCACAGATGTCGGTGCAGATATTTCCATCTTTACACAGATAGCGATGTACATATTTCCATGTTTACACAGATAGCCGTGTAGATATTTCCATGTTTACACAGATAGTGTTATAGATATTTCCATGTTTATACAGATAACGGTGTTGATATTTCCATGTTTATACAGATAGCGGTGTAGATATTTCCATGTTTATACAGATAGCGGTGTAGGTATTTCCATGTTTATAGAGATAGCGGTGTATATAATTCCATGTTTACACATGTGGCTGTGTGGATATTTCCATGTGTATACAGATGGCAGTGTAGATATTTCCGTGTGTATACACATGGAGGTGTAGATATTTCCATGTTTATACAGATGACTGTGTAGGTATTTCCATGTTTTTACAGATGGTGGTGTAGATATTTCCATGTTTATACTGATGGCGGTGTTGCTATTTCCATGTTTACACAGATAGCGGAGTACATATTTCCATGTTTATAGAGATGGCTGTGTAGATATTTCATTGTTTATACAGATGGCCGTGTAGATATTTCCATGTTTATACAGATACTTTTGTAGATATTTCAATGTTTACACAGATGACTGCGTAGGTATTTCCCTGTTTACACAGATGGCGGTGTAGATATTTCCATGTTTATAGAGATTGCCATGTAGCTATTTCCAAGTTTAGGCAGATATTGTTGTAGACATTTCTATGATTATAGGGAATGCAGTGTAGAGATTTCCATATTTCTACAGATAGCGGTGTAGATATGTCCATCTTTTTACAGATGGCGGTGTAGATGTTTCCATGTTTATAGAGATAGCGGTGTAGATATTTCCATGTTTATACAGATCGTGGTGTAGATGTTTCCATGTTTTTACAGATAGCGGTGTAGATGTTTCCATGTTTATACAGATAGCGGTGAACATGTTTCCATGTTAACAGAGATAGTGGTGTAGATATTTAAATGTTTATACAGATAGCGCTGTAGATATTAACATGTTTAAACAGATAGTGGTGTAGATATTTCCATGTTTATACAGATATCATTGGAGATATTTCCCTGTTTAAACAGATAGCCGTGGAGATATTTCCATGTTTTTACAGATGGCGGAGTAGATATTTCCAAGTTTATACAGATAGCGGTGTAGGTATTTCCATGTTTATACAGATAGCGGTGTAGATATTTCCATATTTCTACAGATAGCGGTGTAGGTATTTCCATGTTCATGAAGATAACGGTGTGGCTATTTCCATGTTTATACAAATACCGGTGTAGATATTTCCAAGTTTATAGAGATGGCTGTGTAGATATTTCCATGTTTACAGAGATAGCGGTGTAGATATTTCCATGTTTATACAGATAGTGGTGTAGATATTTCCATTTTTACGCAGATAACTGTGTAGATATTACCATGTTTACAGAGATAGTGTTATAGATATTTCCATGTTTATACAGATAACGGTGTAGATTTTCCATGTTTATAAAGATAGCGGTGTAGATATTTCCATGTTTATACAGATAGCGTTGTAGGTATTTCCATGTTTATACAGATAGCTGTGTAGATATTTCCATGTTCACAGAGACAGTGGTGTAGATATTTCCATATTTGCTCAGATTTCGGTGTAGATATTTCCATGTTTATACAGATAGCGGTGTTGGTATTTCCATGTTTATAGAGATAGCGGTGTAGATAATTCCATGTTTATACAGATGGCTGTGCAGGTATTTCCATGTGTATACAGATGGCAGTGTAGATATTTCCATGTGTATACACATGCAGGTGTAGATATTTCCATGCTTACACAGATGACTGTGTAGATAATTCCATGTTTTTACAGATGGCGGTGTAGATATTTCAATGTTTATACAGATAGCGGTGTGGCTATTTCCATGTTTATACAGATAGCGTTTTAGATATTTCCATGTTTACAGAGATGGCTGTGTAGATATTTCCTAGTTTATACAGATGGCCGTGTAGATATTTCCATATTTATACAGATAGTGGTGTAGATATTTCCATGTTTATACAGATGGCGGTGTAGATATTTCCATGTTTATAGAGATAGCCATGTAGCTATTTCCATGTTTGTACAGATAGCGTTGAAGACATTTCCATGTTTATAGAGATAGCAGTGTAGATATTTCCATATTTATACAGATAGCGGTGTAGATATTTCCATGTTTAAACAGAGAGCTATGTAGATATTTCCATGTTTATACAGATATCGTTGGAGATTTTTCTTGTTTATATAGATAGTGGTGGAGATATTTCAATGTTTATCCAGATGGCGTTGTAGATATTTCCAAGTTTAAACAGATAGCAGTGTAGCTATTTGCATGTTTATACAGATAGCGGTGTAAATATTTCCACGTTTATACAGATAGCGGTGTTAGTATTTCCAAGTTTATATAGATAGCAGTGTGGCTATTTCCATGTTTATACAGATAGAGGTGTAGATATTTCCATGTTTATAGAGATGGCTGTGTACATATTTCCATGTTTTTACAGATGGCAGTGTAGATATTTCCATGTTTATACAGATAGTGGTGTAGATATTTCCATCTTTATACATATGACTGTGTAGGTATTTCCATGTTTATACAGATATCGGTGCAGATGTTTCCATGTTTATAGAGATAGCCATGTAGATATTTTCATGTTTACAGAGATATGGCTGTAGACATTTTCATGTTTATGGAGATAGCGGTGTAGATATTTGCATGTTTATACAGATAGCGGTGAAGTTATTTCTTAGTTTATACAGATAGCGGTGTAGATATTTCTATGTTTGTAAAGATCGTGCTGTAGTTATTTCCGTGTATATACAGAGAGCGGTGTAGATATTTCCATGTTTATACAGATAGCGGTGTAGGTATTTCCGTGTTTACAGAGATAGCGGTGTAGATATTTCCATGTTTATACAGATAGCGGTTTAGATATTTCCATGTTTACAGATATAGCGGTGTAGATATTTCCATATTTGCACAGATTGCGGTGTAGTTATTTCCATGTTTATACAGATAGCGGTGTAGGTATTTCCATGTTTATAGAGATAGCGGTGTAGATATTTCCATGTTTATACAGATAGCTGTGTAGATATTTCCATGTGTATACTGATGGCAGTGTAGGTATTTCCATGAGTATACACATGGAGGTGTAGATATTTCCATGTTTATACAGATGACTGTGTACATATTTCCATGTTTTACAGATGGCGGTGTAGATATTTCCATGTTTACAAAGATAGCAGTGTGCTTTTTCCAGGTTTATACAGATAGCGGTGTAGATATTTCCATGTTTACAGAGATGGCTCTGTAGATATTTCCTAGTTTATACAGATGGCCTTTTAGATATTTCCATATTTATACAGATAGTGGTGTAGATATTTCCATGTTTATACAGATGGCGGTATATATATTTCCATGTTTATAGAGATATCCGTGTAGCTATTTCCATGTTTCTACAGATAGCGTTGTAGACATTTCCATGTTTATAGAGATAGCAGTGTAGATATTTCCATATTTATACAGATAGCGGGGTAAATATTTCCAAGTTTAAACAGATAGCTGTGTAGACGTTTCCATGTTTATACAGATATCGTTGGAGATATTTCCCTGTTTATACAGATAGCATTGTAGATATTTCAATCTTTGCACAGATTGCGGTGTAGATATTTCCTTCTTTACACAGAGAGCTGTGTAGTTATTTCCAAGTATACACAGATAGCTGTGTAGATATTTCCATGATTAAACAGATAGTGTTGAAGATATTTCCATGTTTACACAGATTGCATTGTAGATATTTCCATGTTTATACAGATAGCGGTGTAGATATTTCCAAGTTTACACAGATATCTGTGCAGATATTTCCATGTAAACACAGATAGCGTTTTAGATATTTCCATGTTTATACAGATAGCGGTGTAGGTATTTCCATGTTTATACAGATAGCGGTGTACATAGTTCCATGTTTACACAGATAGCAGTGGAGATATTTCCATGTTTATACAGATAGCGATGTAGATATTTCCATGTTTATGCAGATAGCAGTGTAGATATTTCCATGTTTATACAGATAGCCTTGTAGATATTTCCATGTTTATAGAAATAGCAGTGTAGATGTTTCCATGCTTATACCGATAGTGGTGTAGATATTTCCATGTTTATACAGATAGCGGTGGAGATATTTCCATGTTTATAGAGATGGTGGAGTAAAAGTTTCCATGTTTACAGAGATAGCGGAGTAGATATTTCCATGTTTATACAGATGGCTGTGTAGATATTTAAATGTGTATACAGATGGCGGTGTAGATATTTCCATGTTTATAGAGATGGTGGTTTAGATATTTCCATGTTTATACAGACGACTGTGTAGATATTTGCAAGTTTATACAGATGGCGGTGTAGATATTTCCATGTTGATAGAGATAGCGGTGTTGATATTTCCATATTTATACAGATAGCGGTGTAGATATGTCCATGTTTATACAGATGACGGTGTAGATATTTCCATGTTTATTCAGATGGTGGCGTAGATATTTCCATGTTTATACAGATAGCGCTGTAGATATCTCCATGTTTGTACAGATAGCAGTGTAGATATTTCCAAGTTTACAGAGATAGCGGTGTAGATATTTCCGTCTTTGCACAGATTGCAGTGTAGATATTTCCATGTTTACACAGACAGCGGAGAAGGTATTTCCAAGTTTACACAGATAGCTGTGTAGATATTTCCATGTTTATACAGACAGCGCTGTAGATATTTCCATAGGGATACACTTCGCCGTGTAGTTATTTCCGTCTTCATACAGATGGCATTCTAGATATTTCCATGTTTATACTGATAGTGGTGTAGATATTTCCATGTTTATACAGATGCCGGGGTAGATATTTCCATGTTTATAGCGATTGTGGTGTATATATTTCCATGTTTATAGAGATAGCGGTTTAGATAATTCAATGTTTATAGAGATGGCGGTGTAGATATTTCCATGTTTATACGGATAGCTGTGTATATATTTCCATGTCTATACAGATAGGGATGAAGATATTTCCATGATTATACAGATAGCTGTGTAGATATTTCCATGTTTATGCAGATAGCGCTGTAGATATTTCCACGTTTATACAGATAACGATGGAGATATTTCCATGTTTATGAAGATAGTGATGTAGATATTTCCATGTTTATACAGAGAGCGGTGTAGATATTTTCATATTTATACAGAGGGCTTTGTAGATATTTCCATGTGTATACAGATGGCGGTGTATATATTTCCGTGTTTATAGAGATGGTGGTGTAGATATTCCATGTTTATACAGACGACTGTGTAGATACTTGCAAGTTTATACAGATGGTGGTGTAGATGTTTCCATCTTTATAGAGATAGTGGTGTATATATTTCCATGTTTACACAGATAGCGGTGTAGATATTTCCATGTTTATACAGATAGTGGTGTTGGTATTTCCATGTTTATACAGATACCGGTGGAGATATTTCCATGTTTATAGAGATGGTGGTGAAAACATTTCCATGTTTATAGAGATTGCGGTGTAGATATTTCCACGTTTATACAGAGAGAGGTGAAGATATTTCCATGTTTACTGAGATAGCGGTTGGAGGTATTTCCACATTTATTCACATACTGATGTAGATATTTCCACGTTTATACAGATAGCGTTGTAGATATTTTGACGTTTATACAAAAAGCGGTGTAGATATTTCCACGTTTATACAGATATCGGTGTAGATATTTCCATCTTTATACAGATAGCGGTGTAGATATTTCAATCTTAATGCAGATGGCGGTGTAGATATTTCCTAGTTTATAGAGACGGCGGTGTAGATATTTCCATGTTTGTAGAGATAGCCGTGCAAATATTTCCATGTTTATTCAGATGGTGGTGTAGATATTTCCATGGTTAGAGAGATAGCGGTGTACATATTTCCATGTTTATACAGATGGCGGTGTAGATATTTCCTTGTTTATACAGATAGTGGTATAGATATTTCCATGTTTATACAGATAGCAGTGTAGATATTTCCATGTTTATAGAGATAGCGGTGTAGATATTTCCCTCTTTGCACAGATTGCGGTGCAGGTATTTACATCTTTTCACAGAAAACCCGGTAGATATTTACAAGTTTAGAAAGATAGCTGTGTATATATTTCCATGTTTACACAGATAGCGTTGTAGATATTTCCATGTTTATACAGACAGCCGTGTAGATATTTCCATGTTTATACAGATAGCGGTGTAGATATTTCCATGTTTATACAGATTGCGGTGCAGATATTTCAATGTTTATAGAGATCGTTGTGTAGATATTTCCATGTTTATACAGATAGCGGTGGAGATATTTCCATGTTTATAGAGACAGCGGTGTAGATATTTCCATGTTTATACAGATGGCTGTGTAGATATTTTCATGTGTATACAGATGGTAGTGTACATATTTCCATGTTTATAGAGATGGTGGTGTAGATATTTCCATGTTTATACAGACGACTGTGTAGATATTTGCATGTTTATATAGATGGCGGTGTAGATATTTCCATGGTTATAGAGATAGCGGTGTAGATATTTCCATGTTTATACAGATGGCTGTGTAGGTATTTCCTTGTTTATTCAGATGGCGGTGTAGATATTTTCTTGTGCATTCAGATAGTGGTGTAGGTATTTCCATGTTTATACAGATAGCGGTGTAAATATCTCCATGTTTATAGCGATAGCGGTGTAGATATTTCCATCTTTGCACAGATTGTGGTGCAGATATTTCCATCTTTACACAGATAGCTCTGTATATATTTCCAAGTTTACACAGATAGCTGTGTAGGTATTTAAATGTTTACACAGATAGCTTTGTAGATATTTCCATGTTTATACTGATAGCGGTATAGATATTTCCATGTTTATACTGATAGCGGTGTAGATATTTCCATGTTCATACACATAGAGGTGGAGTTATTTCCATGTTTATACAGATAGCGATGTAGATATTTACATGTTTATACAGATAGCGGTGTAGATATTAACATGTTTATGGAGATAACATTGTAGCTACTTCCATATTTATACAGATAGCGGTGTAGATATTTCCATGTTTACACAGATGTCGGTGTAGATATTTCCATGATTATACAGATGGCGGTGGAGATATTTCCATGTTTATACAGATCGTGGTGTAGATATTTCCATGTTTATACAGATAGCGGTGTTTGTATTTACATGTTTATTCAGATAACGGTGCAGACATTTCCATGATATAGAGATAGCGGTGTAGATATTTCCATGTTCATACAAATAGCGGTGTAGGTATTTCCATGTTCATGCAGATGGCGATGTAGATATTTCCATGTTTATAGAGATGGCGGTGTAGTTATTTCCCTGTTTATAGAGATAGTGGTTAAGATATTTCCATGTTTATACAGATAGCGGTGTAGTTATTTCCATGTTTATACAGATAGCTTTGTAGATATTTCCATGTTTGTTCTGATGGCTGTGTAGATATTTTCCATGTGTATACAGATGGCAGTTTAGCTATTTCCATGTTCATAAAGATAGTGGTGTAGATATTTCCAAGATTATACAGATGAATGTGAAGATATTTGCATGTTTATACAGATGGCGGTGTATATATTTCCATGTTTATAGAGATAGCGTTGTAGATATTTCCATGTTTATTAGAGATAGCGTTGTCTATATTTCCATATTTATACAGATAGTGGTGTAGATATTTCCATGTTTATACAAATGGCGGTGTAGACATTTCCATGTTTATACAGATGGTGGTGTAGATATTTCCATGTTTATACAGGTTGCGGTGTACACATTTACATGTTTATACATATAGCGGTGTAGATATTTCCATGTTTACAGAGATAGCGTTGTAGATATTTCCCTCTTTGCACAGATAGCGGTGTAGATATTTCCAACTTTACACAGATAGCTGTGTGGATATTTCTATATTTACACAGATAGCGGTGTAGATATTTCCATGTTTATATAGATAGCGGTGTAGATATGTCCACCTTTGTACAGATAGCGGTGTAGATATTTCCACGTTTATACAGATAGCGGTGTAGATATTTCCAAGTTTATGCAGATGGCGATGTAGATATTTCCATGTGTATACAGATAGCGGTGTAGATATTTCCATGTTTATACAGATCATGATGTAGATATTTCCATGTTTATACAGATCGTGGTGTAGATATTTCCATGTTTATACAGATAGCGGTGTAGATATTTCCATGTTTTTACAGATATCGGTGCAGATATTTCCATGTTTACACAGATTGCGGTGTAGATATTTCCATCTTTCTAGAGATGGCATTGTGGATATTTCCATGTTTATACAGATGGTGGTGTAGATATTTCCATGTTTATATAGATGGTGGTGTAGATATTACCATGTTTATACAGATAGCGGTGTAGATATTTTCATGTTTATACAGATCGTGGTGAAGATATTTCCATGTTTATACAGATTGCGAAGTAGATATTTCCATGTTTACACAGATCGCGGTGAAGATATTTCCAGGTTTATACAGATAGCGGTGTAGATATTTCCATGTTTATACAGATAGTGGTGTAGGTATTTCCATGTTTATAGAGATAGCGGTGTAGTGATTTCCATGTTTATAGACATAGTGGTGTAGATATTTCCATGTTTATATAGATGGCGTTGTAGATATTTCCATGTTTATACCGATAGCGGTGTTGGTATTTCCACGTTTATACAGATAGCGATGTAGATATTTCCATGTTTATACAGCTCGAGGTGCAGATATTTATATCTTTATACACATGGCATTGTAGATATTTCCTTATTCACACAGATGGCGTTGTAGATGTTTCCATGTTTATACAGATGGCAAAGTAGTTAGTTCCATGTTTATGGAGATGGCAGTGTAGATATTTTCATGTTTATAGAGATGGCGGTGTAGATATTTCCATGTTTATAGAGATAGCAGTGTTGATATTTACATGTTTATAGAGATGGCTATGTAGATATTTCCATGTGTATACAGATGGCATTGTAGATATTTCCATGTTTATACAGATGACTCTATACGTATTTCCATGTTTTTACAGATGGCAGTGCAGATATTTCCATGTTTATAGGGTTAGCGATGTAGATATTTCCATGTTTGTACAAATGGCGGTTTTGATATTTCCATCTATACACAGATGGCCGTGTAGATATTTCCATGTTTATACAGATGGCGGCATAGATATTTCCATGGACATGCAGATGGCGGTGTAGGTATTTCCATGTTTATACAGATAGCGGTGTAGATATTTCCATGTTTACACAGATGGTGGTGTAGATATTTCCGTGTTTATACACATGGCGGAGTAGATACTTCCATCTTTATGAAGATGGCAGTGTAGATATTTTCATGTTTATAGAGATGGCGGTGTAGATATTTCCATATTTATACAGATATCTGTGTACATATTTCCATCTTTCTACATGTGGCAGTGTAGATATTTCCATGTTAATACAGATGGCGGTGTAGATATTTCCATATTTATACAGATGTCTGTTTAGATATTTCCATGTGTATACAGATGGTATTGTAGGTATTTCCATGTTTATACAGATGGTGGTGTAGATATTTCCATGTTTATTCAGATGACTGTGTAGATATTTCCATGTTTTTACAGATGGCATTGTAGATATTTCAATGTTTATAGAGATGGCCCTCTAGATATTTCCATGTTTAAACAGATAACCGTGGATATATTTCCATGTTTATACAGACAGCAGTGGAGATATTTCCATGTTTATACACATAGCGGTGTACATATTTCCATGTTTATAGAGATAGCGGTGTAGGTATTTCCATGTTTATACAGATAGCAGTGCAGATATTTCCTTGTTTACACAGATGCCTATGCAGATATTTCCATATTTATACAGAGGGCTGTGTAGATATTTCTATGTTTATACAGATGGCAGTGTAGATATTTCCATGTTCCTACACATGACTGTGTAGGTATTTGCATGTTTATACAGATGGCATTGTAGGTATTTCCATGTTTATACAGATGGCGGTGTAGATATTTCCATGTTTACACAGATAGCTGTGTAGATATTTCCATGTGTATACAGAGAGCGTCGTAGATATTTCCATGATTATGGAGATAGCCTTGTAGACATTACCATGTTTATAGAGGTAGCGGTGTAGATATTTCCATGTTCATAGAGATAGCGGTGTAGATATTTCCATGTTTATACAGATAGCGGTGTAGATATTTCCATTTTTATACAGATAGCGGTGTAGATATTTCCATGTTTATACAGAGAGCGGTGTAGATATTTCCATGTTTATACAGGTAGCTTTGTAGAAATTTCCATGTTTATAGCAATCGCAGTGTAGATACTTCCATCTTTCTACAGATGGCATTGTAGATATTTCGTTGTTTATACCGATGGCGGTGTAGATATTTCCATGTTTATACAGATGGCGGTGTAGATATTTCCATGTTTATGCACATGGCGGTGTAGATATTTCCATTTTTATAGAGATGGCAGTGTAGATTTTTCAATGTTTATAGAGATAGCGGTGTAGATATTTCCATGTTTACAGAGATGGCGGTGTAGGTATTTCCATGTTTATAGAGATAGTGGTGTATATATTTCCATGTTTATACAGCTCGCGGTGTCGATATTTCCATCTTTATACAGATGGC
The DNA here is from genome assembly GCF_029289425.2 of Pan paniscus. NCBI lineage: Eukaryota > Metazoa > Chordata > Mammalia > Primates > Hominidae > Pan > Pan paniscus. The sequence goes on along the minus strand of NC_073258.2, from coordinate 2,110,268 downwards.
AGTGTAAGTATTTCCATGTTTATAGAGACAGCGGTGTAGATATTTCCATGTTTATACAGATAGCGGTGTAGATGTTTCCATGTCTATACAGATAGCGGTGTAGATATTACCATGTTTATGGAGATAGTGGTGTACATATTTCCATATTTATACAGATAGCGGTGTAGATAATTCCATGTTTACAGAGATAACGGTGTAGATATTCCCATAATTGCACAGATTGCTCTGTAGATATTTCCATCTTTACCCAGATAGCGGTTTACATATTTCCATGTTTACACAGATAGCTGTGTAGATATTTCCATGTTTACAAAGATAGTGTTGTAGATATTTCCATCATTATACAGATAGTGGTGTAGATATTTCCATGTTTATAATGATAGCGGTGTAGATATTTCCATGTTGATAGAGATTGCGGTGGAGATATTTCCATGTTTATACAGATAGCGATGTAGATATTTCAATGTTTATACAGATAGCGGTGTAGATATTTTCATGTTTATGCAGAAAGCGGTGGAGATATTTCCATGTTTATACAGATGTCGGTGTAGATATATCCAAGTTTACACAGATAGCGGTGTAGTTATTTCCATGTTTATACAGATTACGGTGTAGGTACTTCCTTGTTTATAGAGATAGCGGTGTAGATATTTCCATCTTTATGCAGATCTTGTTGTAGACATTTCCATCTTTCTACACATGGCAGTGTACATATTTCTATGTTTATAGAGATGGCGGTGTAGATAATTCCATGGTTGTACAGATGGCGGTGTAGTTATTTCCATGTTTATGCCGATGGCGATGTAGATATTTCCATGTTTATAGAGATGGCGATGTAGATATTTCCATGTTTATACAGATAGTGGTGTAAATATTTCCATGTTTATACAGATAGTGGTGTACATATTTCCATGTTTACAGAGATAGCACTGTAGGTATTTTCATATTTGCACAGATTGGGGTCTAGATATTTCCATCTTTACACAGATATTGTTGCAGATATTTCCATGTTTATACAGATGGCAGTGTAGATATTTCCATGTTTACACAGATAGTGTTGTAGATATTTCCATGTTTATACAGGTAGCGTTGTAGTTATTTCCATGTTTATAGAGATAGAGCTGGAGATATTTCCATGTTTATACAGATAGCGATGTAGATATTTCCATGCTTACGCAGATAGCAGTGTAGATAATTCCATGTTTATATTGATAGCGGTGTATATATTTCCATGTTTATGCAGATACCGGTGTAGATATTTCCATGTTTTTACAGATAGCGGTGTAGATATTTCCATGTTTACAGAGATAGCGGTGTAGATATTTCCATCCTTGCACAGATTGCAGTGTAGGTATTTCCATGTTTACACAGATAGCGGTGTAGATATTTCCATGTTTACACAGATATCTGTGTATATATTTCCATGTTTACACAGATAGCCTTGTAGATATTTCCATGTTTATACAGATAGGGGTGTAGATATTTCCATGTTTATAAAGATATCGGTATAGATATTTCCGTGTTTATACAGATAGCGTTGCAGGTATCTCCATGTTTATAGAGATAGCGGTGTAGATATTTCCATGTTCATAGAGATAGCGGTGTAGATATTTCCACGTTTATACAGATAGCAGTGTAGACATTTCCATGTTTATCGAGATAGCTGTGTAGATATTTACATGTTCATACAGATGGCAGTGTAGATATATTCATGTTTATGCAGATGGCGGTGTAGGTATTTCTATGTTTATGCAGATGACTGTGTAGCTATTTCCATGTATATACAGATGGCGGTGTGGATATTTCCATTTTTATAGAGACGGCTGTGTAGATATTTCCCTGTTTATACAGATAGCATTGTAGACATTTCCATGAATATAGAGATGGCTGTGTAGATATTTCTATTTTTATAGAGAGGGCGTGTAGTTATTTCCACGTGTATAGAGATGGCAGTGTAGTTATTTCCATGTTTATAGAGATAGCGGTGGAGATATTTCCATGTTTATACAGATAGCGGTGTAGATATTTCCATGTTTATACAGATAGCGGTGTAGATATTTCCATGTTTAAAAAGATGGCGGTGTACATAGTTCCATGTTTATGGAGATGGCGGTGTAGGTATTTTCATGTTTATAGAGATGGTGGTGTAGATATTTCTATGTTCATAGAGATTGCAGTTTAGATATTTGCATGTTTATAGAGACAGCGGTGTATGTATTTCTATGTTTATAGAGATGCGGGTGTAGTTATTTCCATGTTTATACAGATGGCAGTGTAGATATTTCCACGTTTATGCAGATGGCGGTGTAGATATTTCCATGTTTATAGAGATAGGGGTGTAAATATTTCCATGTTTATACAGATGGCCGTGTAGATATTTCCATGTGTATACATATGTCCGTGTAGATATTTCCATGTTTATAGAAATGGCGGTGTAGATATTTCCATGTTTATAGAGATAGCGGTGTACATATTTCCATGTTTATACAGATGGCGGTGTAGATATTTCCTTGTTTATACAGATAGTGGAGTAGATATTTCCATGTTTATATAGATAGCGGTGTAGATATTTCCATGTTTATAGAGATAGTGGTGTAGATATTTCCCTTTTTGCATGGATTGCGGTGCAGAAATTTCCATCTTTACACAGATAGCCCGGTAGATATTTCCAAGTTTAGACAGATAGCTGTGTATATATTTCCATGTTTACAGAGATAGTGTTGTAGATATTTCCATGTTTATACAGACAGCGGTGTAGATACTTCCATGTTTATACAGATAGCGGTGTAAATATTTCCATGTTTATACAGATTGCGGTGCAGATATTTCCATGTTTATAGAGATCATTGTGTAGATATTTCCATGTTTATACAGATAGCGGTGGAGATATTTCCATGTTTATAGAGACAGCGGTGTAGATATTTCCATGTTTATACAGATGGCTGTGTAGATATTTTCATGTTTATACAGATGGTAGTGTATATATTTCCATGTTTATAGAGATGGTTGTGTAGGTATTTCCATGTTTATACAGACGACTGTGTAGATATTTGCATGTTTATATAGATGGCGGTGTAGATATTTCCATCGTTATAGAGATAGCGGTGTAGATATTTCCATGTATTTACAGATGGCGGTGTAGATATTTCCTTGTTTATTCAGATGGCGGTGTAGATATTTTCTTGTGTATTCAGATAGTGGTGTAGGTATTTCCATGTTTATACAGATAGCAGTGTAAATATCTGCATGTTTATAGAGATAGCGGTGTAGATATTTCCAACTTTGCACAGATTGTGGTGCAGATATTTCCATCTTTACACAGGTAGCTCTGTATATATTTCCAAGTTTACACAGATAGCTGTGTAGATATTTACGTGTTTACACAGATAGCTTTGTACATATTTCCATGTTTATAGTGATAGCGGTGTAGATATTTCCATGATGATATTGATAGCAGTGTAGATATTTCCATGTTCATACAGATAGAGGTGGAGTTATTTCCATGTTTATACAGATAGCGATGTAGATATTTACATGTTTATACAGATAGCGGTGTAGATATTAACATGTTTATAGAGATAACGGTGTAGATATTTCCATATTTATACAGATAACGGTGTAGATATTTCCATGTTTACACAGATGTTGGTGTAGATATTTCCATGATTATACAGAAGGCGGTGGAGATATTTCCATGTTTATACAGATCGTGGTGTAGATATTTCCATGTTTATACAGATAGCGGTGTTTGTATTTACATGTTTATTCAGATAACGGTGCAGATATTTCCATGATATAGAGATAGCGGTGTAGATATTTCCATGTTCATACAAATAGCGGTGTAGGTATTTCCATGTTTATACAGATAGCGGTGTAGTTATTTGCATGTTTATAGAGATAAAGGTGTAGATATTTCCATATTTATACTGATAGCGGTGTAGATATTTCTATGTTTTTACAGATGGTGGTGAAGATATTTCCATGTTTATACAGATAGCGGTGTAGATATTTCCTTGTTCATGCAGATGGCGATGTATATATTTCCATTTTTATAGAGATGGCGGTGTAGCTATTTCCATGTTTATACAGATAGTGGTGTAGATATTTCCATGTTTATACAGATAGTGGTGTAGATATTTCCATGTTTACAGAGATAGCACTGTAGGTATTTTCACATTTGCACAGATTGTGGTCTAGATATTTCCATATTTACACAGATAGTGATGTACATATTTTCATGTTTACACAGATATCTGTGTAGATATTTCCATCTTTACACAGATATCTGTGTAGATATTTCCATCTTTACACAGATATTGTTGCAGATATTTTCATGTTTATAGAGATGCCTGTGTAGATATTTCCATGATTATACAGATGGCAGTGTAGATATTTCCATGTTTATACAGATAGTTGTGTAGAGATTTCCATGTTTATACAGATGACTGTGTAGCTCTTTCCGTGTTTATACAGATGGCAGTGTAGATATTTCCATGTTTTTACAGATAGAAATGTAGATATTTCCATGTTTATAGTGATAGTGGTGTAGATATTTCCTTGTTTATACAGATAGCGGTGTACATATTTCTATGTTTATACAGATCGTGGTGTAGATATTTCCATGTTTATACATATCGTGGTGTAGATATTTCCATGTTTATTCAGATACCAGTGTAGATATTTCCATGTTTACAGAAATAGCGGTGTAGATATTTGCATATTTGCACAGATTGCGGTGTAAATATTTCCATCTTTATACAGATAGCGTTGTATATATTTCCATGTTTACACAGATAGCTGTGTAGATATTTCCATGTTTACACAGATAGTGTTGTAGTTATTTCCATGTTTATACAGGTAGCGTTGTAGATATTTCCATGTTTATAGAGATAGCGCTGGAGATATTTCCACGTTTATACAGATAGCGATGTAGATTTTTCCATGCTTACGCAGATAGCGGTGTAGATATTTCCATGTTTATACTGATAGCGGTGTATATATTTCCATGTTTATACAGATAGCAGTGTAGATATTTCCATGTTTTTACAGATAGCGGTGTAGATATTTCCATGTTTACAGAGATAACAGTGTAGATATTTCCATCCTTGCACAGATTGCAGTGTAGATATTTCCATGGTTACACAGATAGCGGTGTAGATATTTCCATGTTTACACAGATATCTGTGTATATATTTCCATGTTTACACAGATAGCCTTGTAGATATTTCCATGTTTATACAGATAGGGGTGTAGATATTTCCATGTTTATAAAGATAGCGGTATAGATGTTTCCATGTTTATACAGATAGCGTTGCATGTATTTCCATGTTTTTAGAGACAGCGGTGTAGGTATTTCCATGTTTATACAGATGGCTGTGTAGATATTTTCATGTGTATACAGATGGTAGTGTATATATTTCCATGTTTATATAGGTGGTGGTGTAGATATTTCCAAGTTTATACAGACGACTGTGAAGATATTTTCATGTTTATATACATGGCGGTGTAGATATTTCCATGGTTATAGAGATAGCGGTGTAGATATTTCCATGTTTATACAGATGGCGGTGTAGATATTTCCTTGTTTATTCAGATGGCGGTGTAGGTATTTCCTTGTGTACTCAGATAGTGGTGAAGCTATTTCCATGTTTATACAGATAGCGGTGTAAATACCTCCATGTTATAGAGATAGCGGTGTAGATATTTCCAAGTTCATAGAGATAACGGTGTAGATATTTCCATGTTTATACAGAGAGCGGTGTAGATATGTCCATGTTTATAGAGAGAATGGTGTAGATATTTCCATATTTATACAGATAGCGGTGTAGATATTTCCATCTTTATGCAGATGGCGGTGTAGATATTTCCATGTTTATAGAGATGGCGGTGTAGTTATTTCCATTTTTATAAAGATTGTGGTGTAGATATTTCCATGTTTATAAATACGGTGGTGTAGATATTTCCATGTTTATACAGATAGCCGTGGAGATATCTCCTTGTTTATACAAATCGTGGTGTAGATAATTCCATGTTTATACATGTAGCGGTGTTAATAATTCCATGTTTATACAGGTAGCTGTGTAGATATATCCATCTTTATACAGATCACGGTGTTGATATTTCTCTTTTTCCTCAGATGGTCGTGTAGATATTTCCATGTTTATTCAGATGGCGGTGTAGATATTTCCATGTTTATAGAGATGGCGGTATAGATATTTCTATGTTTATACAGATAGCCCCGTAGATATTTCCATGTGTATAGAGATGGCGGTGTAGGTATTTCCATGTTTACAGAGATAGTGGTGAAGATATTTCCATGTTTATACAGATAGTGGTGTAGATATTTCCATGTTTACTGGGATAGCGGTGTGGATATTTCCATCTTTGCACAGATTGCGGTGCAGATATTTCCATCTTTACACAGATAGACGTGCAGATATTTCCAAGTTTACACAGATAGCTGTGTACATATTTCTAAGTTTACACAGATAGCGTTGTAGATATTTCCATTTTTATACAGATACTGGTGTAGATATTTCCATGTTTATAGAGATAGCGGTGTGGATATTTCCATGTTTATACAGAGAGCGGTGTAGATATTTCCATGTTTATCGAGAGAGCGGTGTAAATATTTCCATGTTTATACAGATGGCTGTGTACATATTTCCATGTTTATTCATATGGCAGTGTAGATATTTCCGTGTTTATAGAGATGGCGGTGTAGATATTTCCATAGTTATAGAGACAGCGGTGTAGATATTTCCATGTTTATTCTGATGGCGGTGTAGATATTTCCTTGTTTATGCAGACCGTGGTGTAAGTTTTTCCATGTTTATACAGATAGCGGTGTAGATATTTCCATGTTTATAGAGATAGCGGTGTAGATATTTCCATTTTGCACAGATTGCAGTGCAGATACTGCCATCGTTACACAGATAACTCTGTAGATATTTACAAGTACACTGATAGCTGTGTTGATATTTCCATGTTTACACAGAAAGCGTTGTAGATATTTGCATGTTTACACTGATAGCGGTGTAGATATTTCCATGTTTATACAGATAGCGGTGTAGATATTTCCATGTTCATACAAATAGCGGTGGAGCTATTTCCATGTTTATACAGATAGCGATGTAGATATTTCCATGTTTATACAGATAGCGGTGTAGATATTAACATGTTTATAGAGATAGCGGTGTAGATATTTCCATGTTTATACAGATGGCTGTGTTGATATTTCCATGTGTATACAGATGGCATTGTAGCTATTTCCATGTTTATAAAGATAGTGGTATAGATATTTCCATGATTATACAGATGAATGTGAAGATATTTGCATGTTTATACAGATGGCGGTGTAGATATTTTCATGTTTACAGAGATAGTGGTGTAGATATTTCCATGTTTATTGGAGATAGTGGTGTATATATTTCCATATTTATACAGATAGCGGTGTATATATTTACATGTTTATACAGATGGCGGTGTAGATATTTCCATGTTTATACAGATGGCGGTGTACACATTTCCATGTTTATACTGATGGCGGTGTACATATTTCCATGTTTATACTGATAGTGGTGTAGATATTTCCATGTTTACAGAGATAGCGTTGTAGATATTTCCATCTTTGCATAGATTGCGGGTTAGATATTTCCATCTTTACACATATAGCGGTGAAGATATTTCGAAGTTTACACAGACAGCTATGTGGATATTTCTATGTTTACACAGATAGCGTTGTAGATACTTCCTTGTTTACACAGATAGCGGTGTAGATATTTCCATGTTTATACAGAGAGCGGTGTAGATATTTCCATCTTTGTACAGATAGCGTTGTAGATATATCCATGTTTATACAGATGGCGATGTAGATATTTCCATATGTATACAGATAGCGGTTTAGATATTTCCATGTTTATATAGATAGCGGTGTAGATATTTCCATGTTTACAGAGATAGCGGTGTAGATATTTCCATCTTTCCACAGATTGCGGTGTAGATATTTCCATGTTTTCACAGATAGCGTTGTAGATATTTCCATGTTTACACAGAGAGCTGTGAAGTTATTTCCATGTTTTCACTGATAGCGTTGTAGATATTTCCATGTTTATAAAGATAGCGGTGTAGATATTTCCAAGTTTATACAGATAGCGGTGTAAATATTTCCATGTTTATACAGATGGCGTTAAGCTATTTCCATGTGTATACATATGGCAATGTAGATATTTGCAAGTTTATAAAGATGGTGGTGTAGATATTTCCATGTTTATACAGATGGTGGTGTAGATATTTCCATGTTTATACAGATGAGTGTGTAGATATTTGAATGTCTATACAGATTGCAGTGTAGATATTTCCATGTTTACAGAGATACTGGTGTAGATATTTCCATGTATATACAGATGGCGGTGTAGATATTTCTATTTTCATAGAGATAACAGTGTAGATATTTCCATATTTATACAGATAGCGATGTAGATATTTCCATGTTTATACAGATGGCTGTGTAGTTATTTCCATGTTTATACAGATGGCGGTGTACATATTTCCATGTTTATACTGATAGCGGTGTGGATATTTCCATGTTTTCAGAGATAGCGTTGTAGATATTTCCATGTTTGCACAGATTGCGGTGCAGATATTTCCATTTTTACACAGATAGCGGTGTAGATATTTCCAAGTTTACACAGATAGCTGTGTGGATATTTCTATGTTTATACAGATAGCGTTGAAAATTTTTCCATTTTTACACAGATAGAGGTGTAGATATTTCCATGTTTATACTGATAGTGGTGTAGATATTTCCACGTTTGTACAGATAGCGGTGGAGATATTTCCACGTTTATACAGATAGCGATGAAGAGATTTACACGTGTATACAAATAGCATTGTAGATATTTCCATGTTTATACAGATTGTGGTGTACGTATTTCCATGTTTACACAGATAGCTGTGTAGATATTTCCATGTTTATACAGATAGCGGTGTAGATATTTCCATGTTTATACTGATTGCGGTGTACATATTTCCATGTTTATAGAGATATCGGGGTAGATATTTCCATGTTTATACGGATGGCTGTGTAGATATTTCCATGTGTATACAGATGGCAATGTAGCTATTTCTATGTTTATACAGATTTTGGTGTAGATATTTCCATGTTTATACAGATGGCGGTGTAGATATTTCCATGTTTATGCCGATGGGGTTGTAGATATTTCCATGTTTATAGAGATGGCCGTGTAGATGTTTTTGGTTTACAGATATAGCGGTGTAGATAATTCCATGTTTACAGAGATGGCGGTGTAGTTATTTCCATGTTTATAGAGATAGAGGTGTAGTTATTTCCATGTTTATGCAGATAGCGGTGTAGATATTTCCATGTTTATACAGATAGTTGTGTTGGTATTTCCGTGTTTATACAAATAGCAGTGTAGATATTTCCTGGATTATACAGCTCACGGCGTAGATATTTCCATCTTTATACAGACAGCAGTGTAGATATTTCCATGTTTACACAGATAGCGTTGTAGATATTTCCATCTTTATACAGACAGCATTGTAGATATTTCGTTGTTCGTACAGATAGCAGTGGAGGTAGTTCCGTCTTTATACAGATAGCGGTGTAGATATTTCCATGTTTATACAGATATCGGTGTAGATATTCCCATGTTTATACAGATTGCGGTGTTCGTATTTCCATGTTTATAGAGATAGCGGGGTAGATATTTCCATGTTTATACGGACGGCTGTGTAGATATTTCCATGTGTATACAGATGGCAATGTAGATATTTCTATGTTTATATAGATTGTGGTGTAGATATTTCCAGGTTTATACAGATGGAGGTGTAGATATTTCCATGTTTATACAGATGACTGTGTAGATATTCCCATGTTTTTACAGATGGCGGTGTAGATATTTCATTGTTTGTACAGATAGCTGTGTGGATATTTCTATGTTTATACAGATTGCGGTGTAGTTATTTCCATGTTTATAGAGATGGCGGTATAGATATTTCCATGTTTATGCAAATGGCGTTGTAGATATTTCCATGTTTATAGAGATGGCCATGTAGACATTTCTATGTTTACAGAGATAGCGGTGTAGATAATTCCATGTTTACAGAGATGGCGGTGTAGGTATTTCCAAGTTTATAGAGATAGTGGTGTAGATATTTCCATGTTTATACAGGTTGCGGCGTAGATATTTCCATTTTTATACAGATGGCATTGTAGACATTTCCATGTTTATGCAGATAGCGGTGTAGATATTTGCATGTTTACACAGATGGCAGTGGAGATAGTTCCATGTTTATGGAGATGGCATTGTAGATATTTTCATGCTTATTGAGATGGCGGTGTATATATTTCCATGTTTATTGAGAAAGCGGTGTAGACATTTCCATGATTATAGAGATTACGGTGTAGGTATTTTCATGAGCATAGAGATAGCGGTGCAGATGTATCCATGTTTATACTGATGGCTGTGAAGATATTTGCATGTGTATACAGATGGCAATTTAGATATTTCCATGTTTATAGAGATGGTGGTGTAGATAATTCCATGTATATACAGATGACTGTGTAGATATTTCCATGTTTATACAGATGGCGGTGTATATATTTCCATGTTTTGGAGATAGCGGTGTAGATATTTCCATGTTTATACAGATAGTGGTGTAGATATTTCCATGTATACAGAGACAGCGGTGTAGATATTTCCATGTTTGCACAGATTGTGGTGTAGATATTTCTATCTTTACACAGTTAGTGGTGTACCTATATCCATCTTTACACAGATAGCTGCGTAGATATTTCCATGTTTACACAGATAGTGTTGTAGATATTTCCATGTTTATACAGAGAGCGGTGAAGGTATTACCATGTTTATAAAGAAAGCGGTGTAGATATTTCCATGTTTATACAGATAGCGGTGGAGATATTTCCATGATTATACAGACAGCGTTGTAGATATTTCCATGTTTATACAGATAGCGGTGTAGATATTTCCATGTTTATACAGATAGCGGTGTAGATATTTCCATGTTTATACAGATATCGGTGTAGATATTCCCATGTTTATACAAATAGTGGTGTAGATATTTCCATGTTTATACAGATAGCGGTGGAGATATTTCCATGTTTATACAGATAGCGGTGGAGATATTTCCATGTTTATACAGATAGCGGTGTAGATATTTCCATGTTTATATACATAGGGGTGTAGATATTTCCAAGTTTATACAGATAACGGAGAAGATATTTCCATGTTTATACAGATGGCGGTTTAGATATTTCCAAGTTTATGCAGATAGCGGTGTAGATATTTCCATGTTTATACAGATTGCGGTATACATATTTCCTTGTTTATAGAGATAGCGGTGTAGATATTTCCATGTTTATACGGATGGCTGTGTAGATATTTCCATGTGAATACAGATGTTAGTGTAAATATTTCCATGTTTATACAGATGGAGGTGTAGATATTTCTATGTTTATACAGATGACTGTGCAGAAATTTCCATGTTTTTACTGATGGCGGTGTAGATATTTCCATGTTTATACAGATAGCGGTGAAGATATTTCCATGTTTATAGAGATGGCTGTGTAGATATTGGTTTGTTTATACAGATGGCTGTGTGGATAGTTCCATATTTATACAGATGTCATTGTAGATATTTCCATGTTTATGCAAATAGTTGTGTAGATATTTCCCTGTTTATATAGATGACAGTTTAGTTATTTCCATGTTTATACAGATGGCGGTGTATATATTTCCATGTTTATAGAGATAGCCATGTAGATATTTCCATGTTTATATGGATAGCGGTGTAGGCATTTCCATGTTTATATAGATAGCGGTGTACATATTTCCATATTGATACAGATAGTGGTGTAGATATTTCCATGTTTATACTGATGGCGTTGTAGATATTTCCATGTTTATACAGATGGCTGTGTGGATAGTTCCATGTTTATACAGATGGTAGTGTAGATATTTTCATGTATATTCAAATAGCTGTGTAGATATTTCCATGTTTATACAGATGACCGTGTAGGTATTTCCTTGTTTATACAGATTGCGGTATAGATATTTCCGTGTTTATAGAGATGTCTATTTAGATATTTCCATATTTATACAGATAGCGGTGTAGACATTTCCATGTTTATAGAGATAGTGGTGTAGATATTTCCATATTGATACAGATAGCGGTGTAGATATTTCCATGTTTATACAGATAGCAGTCTAGATATTTCCATGTTTATACAAATAGCGGTGTAGATATTTCGATGTTTATACAGATAGCGGTGTAGATAATTCCATGCTTACAGAGATAGCGGTGTATATTTTTCCATATTTGCACAGATTGTGGTGTAGATATTTCCATTTTACACAGATAGCGGTGTACATATTTCCATGCTTACTCAGATAGCGGTGTAGATATTTCCATGTTTATGCAGGTAGAGGTGTAGATATTTCCATGTTTATGCAGATCATAGTGCAGATATTTCCACCTTTCTACAGATGGCAGTGTAGATATTTCTATGTTTATACAGATTGCGGTGTAGATATTTTCATGTTTATACAGATGGCGGTGTAGATATTTCCATGTTTATGCAGATGGCGGTGTAGATATTTCCATGTTTATAGAGATGACCGTGTAGATATTTCTATGATTACAGAGTTATCTTATCGGTGTAGATAATTCCATATTTACAGAGATGGCGGTGTAGGTATTTCCATGTTTATAGAGATAGTGGTGCAGATATTTCCATGTTTATACAGCTCGCGGCGTAGATATTTCCATCTTTATACAGATGGCAGTGTAGTTATTTCCATGTTTATACAGATAGCGGTGTAGATATTTCCATGTTTACACAGATAGCAGTGTAGATAGTTCCATGTTTATGGAGATGGCATGTAGATATTTTCATGCTTATAGAGATGGCGGTGTATATATTTCCCTGTTTATAGATATAGCGTTGTAGATATTTCCATGATTATAGAGATTTCGGTGTAGTTATTTCCATGAGTATAGAGATAGCGTTGCAGATGTTTCCATGTTTATACTGATGGCTGTGTAGGTACTTCTATGTGTATACAGAAGGAAATTTAGATATTTCCATGTTTACAGAGATGGTGGTGTAGATATTTCCATGTATGTACAGATGACTCTGTAGATATTTCCATGTTTATACATATAGCGGTGTAGATATTTCCAAGTTTATGGAGATAGCGGTGCAGATATTTCCATGTTTATAGAGATTGCGGTGTAGATATTTCCATCTTTACACAGATAGCTGTGTACATATTTCCATGTTTACGCAGATAGCTGTGTAGATATTTCCATGTTTTCACAGATAGTGTTATAGATATTTCCATGTTTATACAGATATCGGTGTAGATATTTCCATATTTATACAGATAGTGATGGAGATATTTCCATGTTTATACAGGTAGAGGTGCAGATATTTCCATGTTTATACAGCTCGCGGCGTAGATATTTCCATCTTTATACAGATGGCAGTGTAGTTATTTCCATGTTTATGCAGATAGCGGTGTAGATATTTCCAAGTTTACACAGGTAGCAGTGTAGATAGTTCCATGTTTATGGAGATGGCATGTAGATATTTTCATGCTTATAGAGATGGCGATGTATATATTTCCCTGTTTATAGAGATAGCGGTGTAGATATTTCCATGATTATAGGGATTTCGGTGTAGGTATTTCCATGAGTATAGAGATAGCGTTGCAGATGTTTCCATGTTTATACTGATGGCTGTGTAGGTACTTCTATGTGTATACAGAAGGAAATTTAGATATTTCCATGTTTACAGAGATGGTGGTGTAGAAATTTCCATGTATGTACAGATGACTCTGTAGATATTTCCATGTTTATACATATAGCGGTGTAGATATTTCCAAGTTTATGGAGATAGCGGTGCAGATATTTCCATGTTTATAGAGATAGCGGTGCAGATATTTCCATGTTTATAGAGATTGCGGTGTAGATATTTCCATCTTTACACAGATAGCTGTGTACATATTTCCATGTTTACGCAGATAGCTGTGTAGATATTTCCATGTTTTCACAGATAGTGTTATAGATATTTCCATGTTTATACAGATATCGGTGTAGATATTTCCATATTTATACAGATAGTGATGGAGATATTTCCATGTTTATACAGGTAGAGGTGCAGATATTTCCATGTTTATGCAGATCGTGGTGCAGATATTTCCATCTTTCTACAGACGGCAGTGTAGATATTTCTATGTTTATACAGAAGGTGGTGTAGATATTTCCATGTATATACAGATGACTGTGTAGATATTTTCATGTTTATACAGATGGCTGTGTAGATATTTCCATGTTTATACAGATGGCGGTGTAGACATTTCCATGTTTTTGGAGATAGCGGTGTAGATATATCCATGTTTGTACATATAACGTTGCAGATATTTCCAAGTTTATAGAAATAGCGGTGTAGATATTTCCATCTTGGAACAGATTGCGGTGAAGATATTTCTATGTTTATACAAATGGCAGTGTAGATATTTCCAAGTTTATAGAGATAGCGGTGTATATATTTCCATTTTATAGAGGTAGCGTTGTAGATACTTCCATTTCTATACAGATTGTGGTGTAGGTATTCCCATGTTTATGGAGATAGCGGTGTAGATATTTCCATGTTTATACAGATGGCTGTTTAGTTATTTCCATGTTTATACAGATGGAGTTGTAGATATTTCCATGTTTATACAGATGACTATGTAGATATTTTCATGTTTTTACAGATGGCGGTGTAGATATTTCCATGTTTATTCAGATAGCGGTGGAGATATTTCCATGTCTATACACGTAGCGGTGTACATATTTCCAGGTTTATACAGACAGCGGTGTAGGTACTTCCATGTTTATACAGATAGCGGTGCAGATATTTCCATGTTTATACAGATGCCTATGCAGATATTTCCATATTTATACAGAGGGCTCTGTAGATATTTCCATGTTTATACAGATGGCAGTGTAGATATTTCCATGTTCCTACACATGACTGTGTAGGTATTTCCATGTTTATACTGATGGCTTTGTAGATGTTTCCATGTTTATAGAGATAGCGGTGCAGATATTTCCATGTTTATACAGATAGCGGTTTAAATATTTCCATGTTTATACAGATCGTGGTGTAGATATTTGCATGTTTATACAGATAGCGGTGTAGACATTTCCATGTTTATACAGACCGCAGTGTAGCTATTTCCATGTTTATAGAGATAGCGGTGTAGAAATTTCCATGTTTGTACAGATGGCGGTGTTGAGGTTTCCATCTATACACAGATTGCCGTGTAGGTATTTCCATGTGTATACAGATGGCATTGTAGATATTTCCATGTTTATACAGATGGTGGTGTAGATATTTCCATGTTTATACAGATGACTGTATTGGTATTTCCATGTTTTTACAGATGGCATTGTAGATATTTACATGTTTATAGAGATAGCAGTGTAGATATTTCCATGTTTATACAGATGGCGGTGTAGAAATTTCCATGTTTATAGAGAGAGCGGTGTAGATATTTCCAGATTTATACAGATAACGGTGTAGATATTTCCATGTTTATACAGATAGCGGTGTAAATATTTCCATGTTTATACAGTACACGGTGTAGTTATTTCCATGTTTATAGAGATAGTGGTGTAGTTATTTCCATGTTTATAGAGATAGCGGTGTAGATATTTCCATGTTTATACAGATAACGGTGTAGATATTTCCATGTTTATACAGATCGCAGTGTAAATATTTCCATGTTTATACAGATCACGGTGTAGTTATTTCCATGTTTATACAGGTAGCGGTTTAGATATTTCCATGTTTATACAGACCGCGGTGTAGATACTTCCATGTTTATACAGATGGCGGTGTTGATATTTCCATCTATACACAGACGACCGTGTAGATATTTCCATGTTTATACAGATGGCGGTGCAGATATTTCCATGGATATGCAGATGGCGGTGTAGATATTTCCATGTTTATACAGATAGCGGTGTAGTTATTTCCATGTTTGTATTGATAGCTGTGTAGATATTTCCATGTATATACACATGGCTGTGTAGGCATTTCCATGTTTATACAGATGGCGGTGTAGATATTTCCATGTTTATACCGATATCTTTGTAAGTATTTCCATGTTTATACAGATGGCGGTGTAGATATTTCGATGTTTATAGAGATAGCAGTGGAGATATTTCCATGTTTATAGAGATAACGGTGTAGATATTTCCACGTTTATACTGATCGCGGTGTAGATATTTCCATGTTTATAGAGATGGCCGTGTAGATATTTCCATGTTCATTGAGATAGCGGTGTTGATTTTTCCATGTTTATAAAGATAGCGGTGTGGATATTTCCATGTTTATACAGATAGGGGTGTAGATATTTCCATGTTTATAGAGATGGCGGTGTAGATATTTCCATGTTTATGCAGATCATGGTGTAGATATTTCCATGTTTATACAGATCGCGGTGTAGATATTTCCATGTTATACAGATCATGGTGTAGATATTTCCAAGTTTATACAGATCGCGGTGTTGATATTACCATGTTTATAGGGATAGCAGTGCAAATATTTCCACATTCATACAGATAGCGGTGTAGATATTAGCATGTTTATACAGATAGTGGTGTAGATATTTCCATGTATAAACAGATGTCTGTGTATATATTTCCATGTTTAAACAGATGGCGGTGTAGATATTTACTTGTTTATGCAAATAGCGGTGCAGTTATTTCCATGTTTATACAGATCACGGTGTAGATATTTCCTTGTTTATACAAATAGCGGTGTAGTTATTTCAATGTTTATACAGATAGCCGTGTAGATATTTCCTTGTTTATACCAATAGCGGTGTAGATATTTTGATCTTTATACAGATCACGGTGTAGATATTTCCTCTTTTATACAAATAGCGGTGTAGTTATTTCCATGTTTATACAGATAAGGGTGTAGATATTTCCAGGTTTATAGAGATGGCTGTGTAGATATTTCCATGTTTATTCAGATCATGGTGTAGATATTTCAATGTTTATACAGATCGCGGTGTAGATATTTCCATGTTTATACAGATCATGGTGTAGATATTTCCATGTTTATACAGGTCGCGGTGTTGATAGCACCATGTTTATAGGGATAGCGTTGCAAATATTTCCACATTTATACAGATAGCGGTGTAGATATTAACATGTTTATACAGATAGCGGTGTAGATATTTCCATGTATAAACAGATGTCTGTGTAGATATTTCCATGTTTAAACAGATGGTGGTGTAAATATTTCCTTGTTTATACAAATAGCGGTGTATTTATTTCCATGTTTAAACAGATAGCGGTGTAGGTATTTCCATGTGTATTCAGACGGCTGTGTAGATATTTCCATGTTTATACAGATGGCTCTGTAGATCATTGCATGTTTATACAGATGACTTTGTAGGTATTTCCATGTTTATACAGATTGCGGTGTAGATATTTCCATGTTGATACAGATAGCTGTGTAGATATTTCCATGTTTATACAGATAGCTGTGTAGATATTTCCATGTTTATACAGATCGCGGTGTAGATATTTCCATGTTTATAAAAATCGTGGTGTAGATATTTCCATGTTGCTACACATGACTGTGTTGATATTTCCATGTTTATACAGATGGCTTTGTAGATATTTCCATGTTTATAGAGATAGCGGTGTAGATATTTCCATATTTATACAGATAGCGATGTGAATATTTCCATGTTTATAGAGATCGTGGTGTATATTTCCATGTTTATAGAGATACCGATGTAGAAATTTCCATGTTTATACAGACCGCAGTGTAGATATTTACATGTTCATACAGATAGCAGTGTAGATATTTCCATGTTTGTACAGATGGCGGTGTTGATGTTTCCATCTATACACAGATTGCCGTGTAGGTATTTCCAGGTGTATACAGATGGCATTGTAGATATTTCCATGTTTATACAGATGGTGGTGTAGATATTTCCATGTTTATACAGATGACTGTATATGTATTTCCGTGTTTTTACAAATGGCATTGTAGATATTTCCATGTTTATAGAGATAGCACTGTAGATATTTCCATGTTTATACAGATGGCAGTGTAGATATTTCCATGTTTATAGAGATAGCGGTGTAGATATTTCCATATTTATACAGATAACGGTGTAGATATTTCCATGTTTATACAGAAAACAGTGTTAATATTTCCATGTTTATACAGATCATGGTGTAGTTATCTCCATGTTTATACAGATAGCGGTTTAGATATTTCCATGTTTATACAGACCGTGGTGTAGATATTTCCATGTATATACAGATGGCGGTGTTGATATTTCCATCTATACACATATGACCGTTTAGATATCTCCATGTTTATACAGATGGCGGCGCAGAGATTTCCAAGGATATGCAGATGGCGGTGTAGATATTTCCATGTTTATACAGATAGCGGTGTAGTTATTTCCATGTCAATATAGATAGTGGTGTAGATATTTCCATGTATATACACATGGCTGTGTAGATATTTCCATGTTTACACAGATAGCGGTGTAGATATTTCCATGTTTATACCGATATCTTTGTAAGTATTTCCATGTTTATACAGATGGCAGTGTAGATATTTCGATGTTTATAGAGATAGCAGTGGAGATATTTCCATGTTTATAGAGATATCTGTGTAGATATTTCCATGTTTATACAGATAGCGGTGTAGATATTTCCATCTTTATACAGATCGCGGTGTAGATATTTCCATGTTTATACAGACAGCAGTGAAGATATTTCCATGTTTATACACATAGCGGTGTACATATTTCCATGTTTATAGAGACAGCGGTGTAGGTATCTCCATGTTTATACAGAGAGCGGTGCAGATATTTCCATGTTTATACAGATGCCTATGCAGATATTTCCATATTCATACAGAGGTCTGTGTAGATATTTCCACGTTTATTCAGATGGCAATGTAGACATTTCCATGTTCCTACACATCACTGTGTAGGTATTTCCATGTTTATACAGATGGCTTTGTAGATATTTCCATGTTTATAGAGATATCGGTGTAGATATTTCCATGTTTATACAGAGAGCGGTGTATATAATTCCATGTTTATACAGATTGTGGTGTAGATATTTCCATGTTTATAAAGATTCCGGTGTAGATATTTCCATGTTTATACAGACCACAGTGTAGATATTTCCATGTTTATAGAGATAGCGGTGTAGATATTTCCATGTTTGTACAGATGGGGGTGTTGATTTTTCCATCTATACACAGATTGCCATGTAGGTATTTCCAAGTGTATACAGATGGAATTGTAGATATTTCCATGTTTATACAGACGGTGGTGTAGATATTTCCATGTTTATACAGATGAGTGTATAGGTATTTCCATGTTTTTACAGATGGCATTGTAGATATTTCCATGTTTATAGAGATAGAAGTGTAGATATTTCCATGTTTATACAGATGGAGGTGTAGATATTTCCATGTTTGTACAGATAACGGTGTAGATATTTCCATGTTTATACAGATAGCCATGTAAATATGTCCATGTTTATGCAGATCACGGTGTAGATATTTCCATGTTTATAGAGATAGCGGTGTAGATATTTCCATGTTTATACAGATAGCGGTGTAGATATTTCGATGTTTATAGAGATAGCAGTGGAGATATTTCCATGTTTATACAGATAGCGGTGTAGATATTTCCATGTTTATACTGATCACGGTGTAGATATTTCCATGTTCATAGAGATACCAGTGTTGGTTTTTCCATGTTTATAGAGATAGCTGTGTGGATATTTCCATGTTTATACAGATAGGGGTGTAGATATTTCCATGTTTATAGAGATGGCGGTGTAGATATTTCCATGTTTATACAGATCACGGTGTAGATATTTCCATGTTTATACAGATCACGGTGTAGATATTTCCATGTTTATACAGATCGCGGTGTAGATATTTCCATGTTTATACAGATCATGGTGTAGATATTTCCATGTTTATACAGATCGCGGTGTTGATATTACCATGTTTATAGGGATAGCGGTGCAAATATTTCCACATTTATACAGATAGCGGTGTAGTTACTAGCATGTTTATAAAGATAGCGGTGTAGATATTTCCATGTATAAACAGATGTCTATGTATA
Organism: Pan paniscus; assembly: GCF_029289425.2. NCBI lineage: Eukaryota > Metazoa > Chordata > Mammalia > Primates > Hominidae > Pan > Pan paniscus. Next base: position 2,090,046 of record NC_073258.2, on the reverse strand, counting down.
TATTTCCATGTTTAAACAGATGGCGGTGTAGATATTTCCTTGTTTATACAAATAGCGGTGTAGTTATTTCCATGTTTATACAGATAGCGGTGTAGATGTTTCCATGTATATACAGATGGCTGTGTAGATATTTCCATGTTTATACAGATGGCTGTGTAGATATTTCCATGTTTATACAGATGACTTTGTAGGTATTTCCATGTTTATACAGATGGCTGTGTAGATATTTCCATGTTTATAGAGATAGCTGTGTAGTTATTTCCATGTTTATACAGATAGCGGTGTAGATATTTCCATGTCTATACAGATCGCGGTGTAGATATTTCCATGTTTATACAGATCGCTGTGTAGATATTTCCATGTTTATACAGACCGCGGTGTAAATATTTCCATGTTTATACAGAGAGCGTTGCAGATATTTCCATGTTTGTACTGATGGCGGTGTTATTTCCATGTATACAGAGATGACCGTGTAGATATTTCCATGTTTATACAGATGGCGGCGCAGATATTTCTATGGATATGTAGATGGCGGTGTAAATATTTCCATGTTTATACAGAAAGTGGTGTAGTTATTTCCATGTTCATATAGATAGCGGTGTAGATATTTCCATGTATATACACATGGCTGTGTAGATATTTCCATGGTTATTCAGATGGCGGTGTAGATATTTCCATGTTTATACAGATAACTTTGTAAGTATTTCCATGTTTATACAGATGGCGGTGTAGATATTTCGATGTTCATAGAGATAGCAGTGGAGATATTTCCAGGTTTATACAGATAGCGGTGTAGATATTTCCATGTTTATACAGATCGCGGTGTAGATATTTCCATGTTTATAGAGATGACGGTGTAGATATTTCCATGTTCATAGAGATAGCGGTGTTGACTTTTCCATGTTAATAGAGATTGCGGTGTGGATATTTCCATGTTTATACAGATAGGGGTGTAGATATTTCCATGTTTATAGAGATGGCGGTGCAGATATTTCCATGTTTATACAGATCACGGTGTAGACGTTTCCATGTTTATACAGATCATGATGTAGGTATTTCCATGTTTATACAGATCGCGGTGTTGATATTACCATGTTTATAGGGATAGTGGTGCAAATATTTCCACATTTATACAGATAGCGGTGTAGTTATTAGAATGTTTATACAGATAGCGGTGTAGGTATTTCCATGTATAAACACATGTCTGTGTATTTATTTCCATGTTTAGACAGATGGCGTTGTAGATATTTCCTTGTTTATACAAATAGCGGTGTAGTTATTTCCATGTTTATAAAGATAGCGGTGTAGATATTTCCATGTTTATACAGATCGCGGTGTAGATATTTCCATGTTTATACAGATAGCGGTGTAGATATTTCCATGTTTATAGAGATAGCGCTGTAGGTATTTCCATGTTTAAACAGATGGCAGTGTAGATATTTCCACGTTTATAGAGATGGCAGTGTAGATATTTCCATGTTTATAGAGATAGCGGTGTAGATATATCCATGTTCATAGAGATAGCAGTGAGGATATTTTCATGTTTATACAGATAGCAGTGTAGATATTTCCATTTTTATTGAGATGGCGGTTTAGATACTTCATATTTATACAAATAGCGGTGTAGATATTTCCATGTTTATACAGATTGCGGTGTAGATATTTCCATGTTCCTACACATGACTGTGCAGGTATTTCCATATTTATACAGATGGCTTTGTAGATATTTCCATGTTTATGGAGATAGCGGTGCACATATTTCCATGTTTATAGAGATAGCGTTGTAAATATTTGCATGTTTATACAGATCGTGGTGTAGATATTTACATGTTTATACAGATACCGGTGTAGATATTTACATGTTTATAGAGACCGCAGTGTAGGTATTTCCATGTTTATAGAGATAGAGGTGTAGATATTTCCATGTTTGTACAGTTGGCGGTGTTGGTGTTTCCATCTATACACAGATTGCCGTGTAGGTATTTCCATGTGTATACAGATGGCATTGTAGATATTTCCATGTTTATACAGATCGTGGTGTAGTTATTTCCAAGTTTATACAGATGACTGCATAGGTATTTCCATGTTTTTACAGATGGCATTGAAGATACTTCCATGTTTATAGAGATAGCAGTGTAGATATTTCCATGTTTATACAGATGGCGGTGTAGATATTTCCATGTTTATAGAGATAGCGGTGTAGATATTTCCATATTTATAGTGATAACTGTGAAGGTATTTCCATGTTTATACAGATATTGGTGTAAATATTTCCATGTTTATACAGATCATGCTGCAGATATTTCCATGTTTATATAGATAGCGGTGTAGATATTTCCATGTTTATACAGATAGCGGTGTAGATATTTCCATGTTTACACAGTCCATGGTGTAGATATTTCCACGTTTTTACAGATAGCGGTGTAGATATTTCCATGTTTGTACAGATGGCGGTGTTGATATTTCCATCTATACACAGATGACCGTGTAGATATTTCCATGTTTATATAGATGGCGGCACAGATATTTCTATGGATATGTAGACGGCGGTGTAGATATTTCCATGTTTATACAGATAGCGGTGTAGTTATTTCCATGTTTATATAGATAGCAGTGTAGATATTTGCATGTATATACGCATGGCTTTGTAGATATTTCCATGTTTATACAGATGGCGGTGTTGATATTTCCATGTTTATACAGATAACTTTGTAAGTATTTCCATGTTTATACAGATGGCGGTGTAGATATTTCGATGTTTATAGACATAGCAGTGGAGATATTTCCATGTTTATACAGATAGCGGTGTAGATATTTCCATGTTTATACTGATCACGGTGTAGATATTTCCATGTTCATAGAGATACCGGTGTTGATTTTTCCATGTTTATAGAGATAGCTGTGTGGATATTTCCATGTTTATACAGATAGCGGTGCAGATATTTCCATGTTTATACAGATGCCTGTGCAGATATTTCCGTATTCATACAGAGGGCAGTGTAGATATTTCCATGTTTACACAGATGACTTTGTAGGTATTTCCATGTTTATACAGATGGCGGGGTAGATATTTCCATGTTTATAGAGATAGCTGTGTAGATATTTCCATGTTTTTACAGATAGCGGTGCAGATATTTCCATGTTTATACAGAACGTGGTGTAGATATTTCCATGTATATACAGATCGCGGTGTAGATATTTCCATGTTTATACAGATCACGGTGTAGATATTTCCATGCTTATACAGATAGCGGTTTAGATATTTCCATGTTTATACAGATAGCGCTGTAGTTATTTCCATGTTTATACAGATGGCAGTGTAAATATTTCCACGTTTATAGAGATGGCGGTGTAGATATTTCCATGTTTATAGAGATAGCGGTGTAGATATATCCATGTTCATAGAGATAGCAGTGAGGATATTTTCATGTTTATACAGATAGCAGTGTAGATATTTCCATTTTTATTGAGATGGCGGTTTAGATACTTCATATTTACACAAATAGCAGTGTAGATATTTCCATGTTTATACAGATGGCGGTGTAGATATTTCGATGTTTATAGAGATAGCGGTGTAGATATTTCCATATTTATAGAGATAACTGTGAAGGTATTTTCTTGTTTATACAGATAGTGGTGTAAATATTTCCATGTTTATACAGATCATGCTGCAGATATTTCCATGTTTATATAGATAGCGGTGTAGATATTTCCATGTTTATACAGATAGCGGGGTAGATATTTCCATTTTTACACAGACCATGGTGTAGATATTTCCACGTTTATACAGATAGCGGTGTAGATATTTCCATGTTTGTACAGATGGCGGTGTTGATATTTCCATCTATACACAGATGAACTTGTAGATATTTCCATGTTTATATAGATGGCGGCACAGATATTTCTATGGATATGTAGACGGCGGTGTAGATATTTCCATGTTTATACAGATAGCGGTGTAGTTATTTCCATGTTTATATAGATAGCACTGTAGATATTTGCATGTATATACGCATGGCTGTGTAGATATTTCCATGTTTATACAGATGTCGGTGTTGATATTTCCATGTTTATACAGATAACTTTGTAAGTATTTCCATGTTTATACAGATGGCGGTGTAGATATTTCGATGTTTATAGAGATAGCAGTGGAGATATTTCCATGTTTATACAGATAGCGGTGTAGATATTTCCATGTTTATACTGATCACGGTGTAGATATTTCCATGTTCATAGAGATACCGGTGTTGATTTTTCCATGTTTATAGAGATAGCTGTGTGGATATTTCCATGTTTATACAGATAGCGGTGCAGATATTTCCATGTTTACAGATGCCAATGCAGATATTTCCATATTCTAACAGAGGGCTGTGTAGATATTTCCATGTTTATTCATATGGCAATGTAGACATTTCCATGTTCCTACACATCACTGTGTAGATATTTCCATGTTTATACAGATGGCTTTGTAGATATTTCCATGTTTATAGAGAGATCGGTGCAGATATTTCCATGTTTATACAGATAGCGGTGTATATATTTCCATGTTTATGCAGATCGTGGTGTAGTTATTTCCATGTTTATACAGATTCCGGTGTAGATATTTCCATGTTTATACAGACCACAGTATAGATATTTCCATGTTTATAGGGATAGCGGTGTAGATATTTCCATGTTTGTACAGATGGGGGTGTTGATTTTTCCATCTATACACAGATTGCCGTGTAGGTATTTCCATGTGTATAGAGATGGAATTGTAGATATTTCCATGTTTATACAGATGGTGGTGTAGATATTTCCATGTTTATTCAGATGACTGTATAGGTATTTCCATGTTTTTACATATGGCATTGTAGATATTTCCATGTTTATAGAGATAGCAGTGTAGATATTTCCATGTTTATACAGATGGAGGTGTAGATATTTCCATGTTTATACAGATAACGGTGTAGATATTTCCATGTTTATACAGATAGCCGTGTAAATATTTCCATGTTTATACAGATCACGGTGTAGATATTTCCATGTTTATAGAGATAGCGGTGTAGATATTTCCATGTTTGCACATATGGGGGTGTTGATTTTTCCATCTATACACAGATTGCCGTGTAGGTATTTCCATGTGTATACAGATGTCATTGTAGATATTTCCATGTTTATTCAGATGATGATGTATGTATTTCCTTGATTATACAGATGACTGTATAGGTATTTCCATGTTTTTACAGATGGCATTGTAGATAATTCCATGTTTATAGAGATAGCAGTGTAGACATTTCCATGTTTATACTGATGGCGGTCTAGATATTTCCATGTTTATACAGATAACGGTGTAGATATTTCCATGTTTCTACAGATAGCCGTGTAAATATTTCCATGTTTATACAGATCACGTTGTAGATATTTCCATGTTTATACAGATAGCGGTGAGGATATTTCCATGTTTATACAGATCGCAGTGAAGATATTTCAATGTTTTTACAGATGGCAGTGTAGATATTTCAATGTTTATAGAGATGGCGCTGTAGATATTTCCATGTTTATACAGATAACGGTGGAGATATCTCCATGTTTATACAGAGAGCAGTGGAGATATTTCCATGTTTATACACATAGCGGTGTACATATTTCCATGTTTATAGAGACAGCGGTGTAGGTATTTCCATGTTTATACAGATAGCGGTGCAGATATTTCCATGTTTACACAGATGCCTATGCAGATATTTCCATATTTATACAGAGGGCTGTGTAGATATTTCTATGTTTATACAGATGGCAGTGTAGATATTTAAATGTTCCTACACATGACTGTGTAGGTATTTCCATGTTTATACAGATGTCTTTGTAGATATTTCCATGTTTATAGAGATAGCGGTGCAGATATTTCCATGTTTATACAGATCATGGTGTAGATATTTCCATGTTTATACAGATGTCTTTGTATATATTTCCATGTTTATACAGACCGCAGTGTAGATATTTCCATGTTTATAGAGATAGCAGTGTAGATATTTCCATGTTTGTACAGGTGGCCGTGTTGATGTTTCCATCTATACACAGATTGCCGTGTAGGTATTTTCATGTGTATACAGATGGCATTGAAGATATTTCCATGTTTATACAGATGGTGTTGTAGATATTTCCATGTTTACACAGATGACTGTATAAGTATTTCCATGTTTATACAGATGGTGGTGTAGATATTTCCATGTTTATAGAGATAGCGGTGTAGATATATCCATATTTATACAGATAATGGTGTAGAAATTTCCATGTTTATACAGATAGTGGTGTAGATATTTCCATGTTTATACAGACCGCGGTGTAGATATTTCCATGTTTATACGGATAGCGGTGCAGATATTTCCATGTTTGTACAGATGGCGGTGTTGATATTTCCATGTATACACAGATGACCGTGTAGATATTTCCATGTTTATACAGATGGCGGCACAGATATTTCCATGGATATGTAGATGGCGGTGTAGATATTTCCATCTTTATACACATAGCAGTGTAGTTATTTCCATGTTTATATAGATAGCGGTGTAGATATTTCCATGTATATACACATGGCTGTGTAGATATTTCCATGTTTATACAGACGGCGGTGTAGATATTTCCATGTTAATACAGATAACTTTGTAAGTATTTCCATGTTTATACAGATGGCGGTGTATATATTTCGATGTTTATAGAGATAGCAGTGGAGATATTTCCATGTTTATACAGATAGCGGTGTAGACATTTCCATGTTCATACTGGTAGTGGTGTAGATATTTCCATGTTTATAGAGATGGCGGTGTAGATATTTCCATGTTCATAGAGATAGCGGTGTTGGTTTTTCCATGTTTATAGAGATAGCGGTGAGGATATTTCCATGTTTATACAGATAGCGGTGTAGATATTTCCATGTTTATAGAGATGGCGGTGTAGATATTTCCATATTTATACAGATCATGGTGTAGATATTTCCTTGTTTATACAAATAGCGGAGTAGTTATTTCCATGTTTATACAGATAGCGGTGTAGATATTTCCATGTTTATACAGATGGCGGTGTAGATATTTCCATGTTTATACAGATGGCTGTGTAGATATTTCAATGTTTATACACATGACTTTGTAGGTATTTCCATGTTTATACAGATGGCGGTGTAGATATTTCCATGTTTATAGAGATAGCTGTGCAGATATTTCCATGTTTATACAGATAGCGGTGAGGATAATTCCATGTTTATACAGATAGCGGTGTAGATATTTCCATGTTTATACAGATCGCGGTGTAGGTATTTCCATGTTTATACAGATAGCGGTGTAGATATTTCCATGTATTTACCGATATCGGTGTAGATATTTCCATGTTTACACAGATTGCGGTGTAGATATTTCCATCTTTCTACAGATGGCATTGTATATATTTCCATGTTTATACAGATGGCGGTGTAGATATTTCCATGTTTATATAGCTGGTGGTGTAGATATTACCATGTTTATACAGGTAGCGGTGTAGATATTTCCATGTTAATACAGATTGTGGTGAAGATATTTCCTTGTTTGTACAGATCGCTTTGTAGATATTTCCATGTTTATACAGATCGCTGTGTACATATTTCCATGTCTATACAGATAGCGGTGTAGATATTTACATGTTCATACAGATAGCGGTGTAGATATTTCCATATTTATACAGATAATGGTGTAGAAATTTCCATGTTTATACAGATAGTGGTGTAAATATTTCCATGTTTATACAGATCATGGTGTAGATATTTCCATGTTTAAAGAGATAACTGTGTAGATATTTCCATTTTATACAGATAGCGGTGTAGATATTTCCAGGTTTATACAGACCGCGGTGTAGACATTTCCATGGTTATACAGATGGCCGTGCAGATATTTCCATGGATATGTAGATGGCAGTGTAGATATTTAAATGTTTATACAGATAGCGGTGTAGTAATTTCCATGATTATATAGTTAGCGGTGTAGATATTTCCATGTATATACACATGGCTGTGTAGATATTTCCATGTTTATACAGATGGCGGTGTAGATATTTCCATGTTTATACAGATAACTTTGTAACTATTTCCATGTTTATACAGATGGTGGTGTAGATATTTCGATGTTTATAGAGATAGCGGTGGAGATATTTCCATGTTTATAAGGATACCGGTGTAGATATTTCCATGTTTATACTGATCGCGGTGTAGATATTTCCATGTTTATAGAGATGGCGGTGTAGATATTTCCATGTTCATAGAGATAGCTGTGTTGATTTTTCCATGTTTATAGAGATAGCGGTGTGGATATTTCCATGTTTATACAGATAGGGGTGTAGATATTTCCATGTTTATAGAGATGGCGGTGTAGATATTTCCAGATTTATACAGATCACGGTGTAGATATTTGCTTGTTTATACAAATTGCAGTGTAGTTATTTCCATGTTTATACAGATAGCGGTGTAGATATTTCCATGTATATACAGATGGCTGTGTAGGTATTTCCATGTTTATACCGATGGCTGTGTAGATATTTCCATGTATATACAGATGACCTTGTAGGTATTTCCATGTTTATACAGATGGCGGTGTAGATATTTCCATGTTTATAGAGATAGCTGTGTAGATATTTCCATGTTTATACAGATAGTGGTGTAGATATTTCCATGTTTATACAGATGGCGGTGTAGATACTTCTATGTTTATAGAGATGGCGTTGTAGATATTTCCATGTTTATAGAGATAGCGGTGTAGATATATCCATGTTCATTGAGATAGCAGTGAGGATATTTCCATGTTTATACAGATAGAAGTGTAGATATTTCCACTTTTATAGAGATGGCGGTTTAGATATTTCATATTTATACAGATATCGGTGTAGATATTTCCATGATTATACAGATTGTGGTGTAGATATTTCCATGTTTATACAGATAGCGGTGTAGATATTTCCACGTTTATGCAGATGGTGGTGTAGATATTTCCATCTTTCTACAAATTGCTGTGTTGTTATTTCCATGTTTATAGAGATGGTGGTGTAGATATTTCCATGTTTATATAGATGGCAGTGTAGATATTTTCTTGTTTATGTAGATGGCGTTATTGATACCTCCATGTTTAAAGAGATGGCGGTGTGTATATTTCCATGTTGATGGAGATAGCGGTGCAGTTATTTCCATGTTTATAGAGATAGCGGTGTAGATATTTCCATGTTTCTACAGATGACTGTGTAGATATTTCCATGTTTGTACAGATGGCAGTGTAGATATTTCCATGTATATAGAGATAGCTGTGTAGATGTTTTCATGTTTATACAGATTGCGGTGGAGGTATGTCCATGATTATACAGATAGAAATGGAGATATTTCCACGTTAATACACATAGCGGTGTAGATATTTCCATGTTTATACAGATAGCGGTGTAGATATTTCCATGTTTACACAGATGCCTATGCATATATTTCCATATTTAGACAGAGGGCTGTGTAGATATTTCTATGTTTATACAGATGGCTGTGTAGATATTTAAATGTTCCTACACATGACTATGTAGGTATTTCCATGTTTATACAGATGTCTTTGTAGATATTTCCATGTTTATAGAGATAGCGGTGCAGATATTTCCATGTTTATACAGATAGCGGTGTATATATTTCCATGTTTATACAGATCATGGTGTAGATATTTCCATGTTTATAAACATACCGGTGTAGATATTTCCATGTTTATACAGACCGCAGTGTAGCTATTTCCATGTTTACAGAGATAGCAGTGTAGATATTTCCATGTTTGTACCGATGGCGGTGTTGATGTTTCCATCTATACACAGATTGTCGTGTAGGTATTTTCATGTGTATACAGATGGCATTGAAGGTATTTCCATGTTTATACAGATGGTTGTGTAGATATTTCCATGTTTACACAGATGACCATATAGGTATTTCCATGTTTATACAGATGGCGGTGTAGATATTTCCATGTTTATAGAGATAGCGGTGTAGATATTTCCATAATTATACAGATAACGGTGTAGAAATTTCCATGTTTATAAAGATAGCGGTTTAAATATTTCCATGTTTATACAGATCACGGTGCAGATATTTCCATGTTTATAGAGATAGCGGTGTAGATATTTCCATGTTTACACTGATAGCGGTGTAGATATTTCCATGTTTATACAGACCGCGGTGTAGATATTTCCATGTTTATACAGATAGCGGTGCAGATATTTCCATGTTTGCACAGATGGCGGTGCTGATATTTCCATCTATACAGAGATGACCGTGTAGATATTTCCATGTTTATACAGATGGCGGCACAGATATTTCCATGGATATGTAGATGGCGGTGTAGATATTTCCATGTATATACACATGGCTGTGTAGATATTTCCATGGTTATTGAGATGGCGGTGTAGATATTTCCATGTTATTACAGATAATTTTGTAAGTATTTCCATGTTTATACACATAGCGGTGTAGATATTTCCATGTTTATATAGATAGCGGTGTAGATATTTCCATGTATATACACATGGCTGTTTAGATATTTCCATGTTTATACAGATGGCGGTGTAGATATTTCCATGTTATTACAGATAACTTTGTAAGTATTTCCATGTTTACAGATGGCGGTGTAGATATTTCGATGTTTATAGAGATAGCAGTGGAGATATTTCCATGTTTATTCAGATAGCGGTGTAGATATTTCCATGTTTATACTGATAGTGGTGTAGATATTTCCATGTTTATAGAGATGGCGATGTAGATATTTCCATGTTCATAGAGATAGCGGTGTTGATTTTTCCATGTTTATAGAGATAGCGGTGAGGATATTTCCATGTTTATACAGATAGCGGTGTAGATATTTCCATGTTTACAGAGTTGGCGGTGTAGATATTTCCATGTTTATACAGATCACGGTGTAGATATTTCCTTGTTTATACAAATAGCGGAGTAGTTATTTCCATGTTTATACAGATAGCGGAGTAGATATTTCCATGTATATACAGATGGCTGTGTAGATATTTCCATGTTTATACAGATGGCTGTGTAGATATTTCCATGTTTATACACATGACTTTGTAGGTATTTCCATGTTTATACAGATGGCGGTGTAGATATTTCCATGTTTATAGAGATAGCTGTGCAGATATTTCCATGTTTATACAGATAGCGGTGAGGATAATTCCATGTTTATACAGATCGCCGTGTAGATATTTCCATGTTTATACACATCGCGGTGTAGGTATTTCCATGTTTATACAGATAGCGGTGTAGATATTTCCATGTTTTTACAGATATCGGTGTAGATATTTCCATGTTTACACAGATTGCGGTGTAGATATTTCCATCTTTCTACAGATGGCATTGTAGATATTTCCATGTTTATACAGATGGCGGTGTAGATATTTCAATGTTTATATAGCTGGTGGTGTAGATATTACCATGTTTATACAGGTAGCGGTGTAGATATTTCCATGTTAATACTGATTGTGCTGAAGATACTTCCATGTTTATACAGATCGCTTTGTAGATATTTCCATGTTTATACAGATCGCGGTGTAGATATTTCCATGTTTATACAGATAGCGGTGTAGATATTTCCATGTTTATACAGATAGCGGTGTAGATATTTCCATATTTATAAAGATAATGGTGTAGAAATTTCCATGTTTATACAGATAGCGGTGTAAATATTTCCATGTTTATACAGATCACGGTGTAGATATTTCCATGTTTAAAGAGATAGCAGTGTAGATATTTCCATGTTTATACAGATAGCGGTGTAGATATTTCCATGTTTATACAGACCGCGGTGTAGATATTTCCATGGTTATACAGATAGCGGTGCAGATATTTCCATGTTTGTACAGATGGCGGTGTTGATATTTCCATCTATACACAGATGACCGTGTAGATATTTCCATGTTTATACTGATGGCCGCGCAGATATTTCCATGGATATGTAGATGGCAGTGTAGATATTTAAATGTTTATACAGATAGCGGTGTAGTAATTTCCATGGTTATATAGATAGCGGTGTAGATATTTCCATGTATATACACATGGCTGTGTAGATATTTCCATGTTTATACAGATGGCGGTGTAGATATTTCCATGTTTATACTGATCGTCGTGTAGATATTTCCTTGTTTATAGAGATGGCGGTGTAGATATTTCCATGTTCATAGAGATAGCAGTGTTGATTTTTCCATGTGTATAGAGATAGCGGTGTGGATATTTCCATGTTTATAAAGATAGGGGTGTAGATATTTCCATGTTTATAGAGATGGCGGTGTAGATATTTCCAGATTTATACGGATCACGATGTAGATATTTGCTTGTTTATACAAATAGCGGTGTAGTTACTTCCATGTTTATACAGATAGCGGTGTAGATATTTCCATGTATATACAGATGGCTGTGTAGGTATTTCCATGTTTATACCGATGGCTGTGTAGATATTTCCATGTATATACAGATGACTTTGTAGGTATTTCCATGTTTATACAGATGGCGGTGTAGATATTTCCATGTTTATAGAGATAGCTGTGTAGATGTTTCCATGTTTATACAGATAGTGGTGTAGATATTTCCATGTTTATACAGATGGCGGTGTAGATATTTCCATGTTTATAGATATGGCGGTGTAGATATTTCCATGTTTATAGAGATAGCGGTGTAGATATATCCATGTTCATAGAGATAGCAGTGAGGATATTTCCATGTTTATATAGATAGCAGTGTAGATATTTCCACTTTTATAGAGATAGCGGTTTAGATATTTCATATTTATACAGATATCGGTGTAGATATTTCCATGATTATACAGATTGCGGTGTAGATATTTCCATGTCTATACAGATAGCGGTGTAGATATTTCCACGTTTATACAGATGGCGGTGTAGATATTTCCATCTTTCTACAAATGGCAGTGTAGGTATTTCCATGTTTATAGAGATGGTGGTGTAGATATTTCCATGTTTATATAGATGGCAGTGTAGATATTTTCTTGTTTATGTAGATGGCGTTGTAGATACCTCCATGTTTAAAGAGATGGCGGTGTGTATATTTCCATGTTGATGGAGATAGCGGTGTAGATATTTCCATGTTTATAGAGATAGCGGTGTAGTTATTTCCATGTTTATAGAGATAGCGGTGCAGATATTTCCATGTTTATACAGACCGCAGTGTAGCTATTTCCATGTTTACAGAGATAGCAGTGTAGATATTTCTATGTTTGTACCGATGGCGGTGTTGATGTTTCCATCTATACACAGATTGCCGTGTAGGTATTTTCATGTGTATACAGATGGCATTGAAGATATTTCCATGTTTATAGAGATGGTGGTGTAGATATTTCCATGTTTACAAAGATGACCGTATAGGTATTTCCATGTTTATACAGATGGCGGTGTAGATATTTCCATGTTTATAGAGATAGCGGTGTAGATATTTCCATAATTATACAGATAACGGTGTAGAAATTTCCATGTTTATACAGATAGCGGTGTAAATATTTCCATGTTTATACAGATCACGGTGCAGATATTTCCATGTTTATAGAGATAGCGGTGTAGATATTTCCATGTTTATACAGATAGCGGTGTAGATATTTCCCTGTTTATACAGACCGCAGTGTAGATATTTCCATGTTTATACACATAGCGGTGCAGATATTTCCATGTTTGCGCAGATGGCGGTGTTGATATTTCCATCTATACACAGATGACCGTGTAGATATTTCCATGTTTATACAGATGGCAGCACAGATATTTCCATGGATATGTAGATGGCGGTGTAGATATTTCCATGTTTATACACATAGCGGTGTAGTTATTTCCATGTTTATATAGATAGCGGTGTAGATATTTCCATGTATATACACATGGCTGTGTAGATATTTCCGTGTTTATACAGATGGCGGTGAAGATATTTCCACGTTTATACAGATAACTTTGTAAGTATTTCCAAGTTTATACAGATGGCGGTGTAGATATTTTGATGTTTATAGAGATAGCAGTGGAGATATTTCCATGTTTATACAGATAGCGGTGTAGATATTTCTATTTTTATACTGATAGAGGTGTAGATATTTCCATGTTTATAGAGATGGCGGTGAAGATATTTCCATGTTCATAGAGATAGCGGTGATGATTTTTCCATGTTTATAGAGATAGCGGTGAGGATACTTCCATGTTTATACAGATAGGGGTGTAGATATTTCCATGTTTATAGAGATGGCGGTGTAGATATTTCCATGTTTATACAGATCACGGTGTAGATATTTCCTTGTTTATACAAATAGCGGAGTAGTTATTTCCATGTTTATACAGATTGCGGTGTAGATATTTCCATGTATATGTAGATGGATGTGTAGATATTTCCATGTTTATACAGATGGCTGTGTAGATATATCAATGTTTATACAGATGACTTTGTAGGTATTTCCATGTTTATACAGATGGCGGTGTAGATATTTCCATGTTTATAGAGATAGCTGTGTAGATATTTCCATGTTTTTACAGATAGCGGAGAGGATAATTCTTTGTTTATACAGATCGCAGTGTAGATATTTCCATGTTTATACAGATCGCGGTGTAGATATTTCCATGTTTATACAGATAGTGGTGTAGATATTTCCATGTTTTTACAGATAGCGGTGTAGATATTTCCATGTTTACACAGATTTCGGTGTAGATATTTCTATCTTTCTACAGAAGGCATTGTAGATATTTCCATGTTTATACAGATGGCGGTGTAGATATTTCCATGTTTATATAGCTGGTGGTGTAGATATTACCATGTTTATACAGGTAGCGGTGTAGATATTTCCATGTTAATACAGATTGTGGTGAAGATATTTCCATGTTTATACAGATCGCTTTGTAGATATTTCCATGTTTATAGAGATCACGGTGTAGATATTTCCATGTTTATACAGATAGCGGTGTAGATATTTCCATATTTATACTGATAATGGTGTAGAAATTTCCATGTTTATACAGATAGCGGTGTAAATATTTCAATGTTTATACAGATCACAGTGTAGATATTTCCATGTTTATAGAGATAGCGGTGTAGATATTTCCAGGTTTATACAGATCACGGTGTAGATATTTGCTTGTTTATACAAATAGCGGTGTAGTTATTTCCATGTTTATACAGATAGCGGTGTAGATATTTCCATGTATATACAGATGGCTGTGTAGTTATTTCCATGTTTATACCGATGGCTGTGTAGATATTTCCATGTATATACAGATGACTTTGTAGGTATTTCCATGTTTATACAGATGGCGGTGTAGATATTTCCATGTTTATAGAGATTGCTGTGTAGATATTTCCATGTTTATACAGATAGCAGTGTAGATATTTCCATGTTTATACAGATGGCGGTGTAGATATTTCCATGTTTATAGAGATGGCGGTGTAGATATTAACATGTTTATAGAGGTAGCGGTGTAGTTATTTCCATGTTTATAGAGATAGCGGTGTAGATATTTCCATGTTTCTACAGATGACTGTGTAGATATTTCCATGTTTGTACTGACGGCAGTGTAGACATTTCCATGTTTATACAGATAGCCGTGTAGATATTTTAATGTTTATACAGATTGCGGTGGAGGTATGTCCATCATTATACAGATAGAAATGGAGATATTTCCACATTAATACACATAGCGGTGTAGATATTTCCATGTTTATACAGATAGCGGTGTAGATATTTCCATGTTTATACAGATGGCTGTGTCGATATTTCCATGTTTATACAGAGTTCTCTCTAGATATTTCTATGTTTATATAGATGACAGTGTAGTTATTTCCCGGTTTATACTGATGACTGTGTAGATATTTCCATGTTAATACAGATGGTGGTGTAGATATTTCCATGTTTAGAGAGATAATGGTGTAGGTATTTCCATGTTTATAGAAATAGCGGTTTAAATATTTCCATCTTTATACAGATAGTGGTGTAGATATTTCCATGTTTATACAGATGACGGTGCAGATACAGCCATGTTTCTGATGACGGCAGTGTAGATATTTTCATGTTTACATAGATGGCGGTGTGGATATTTCCATGTTTACTGAGATTGCAGTGTAGATATTTCCATGTTTATAGTGCAAGTGGTGTGGGTATTTCCATGTTTATAGAGATAGCGGTGTAGACATTTCCATATTTATACAGGTAACGGTGTAGGTATTTCCATGTTTATACAGATGGCGGTGTAGATATTTCCATGTTTCTAAAGACGGCGGTGTAGATATTTCCTTGTTTGTACAGATAGTGGTGTAGATATTTCCATGTATATACAGATAGCGGTGTAGATATTTCCATGTTTACACAGATGGTGGTGGAGATATTTCCCTGTTTATACAGATAGCGATGTAGATATTTCCATCTTTATACAGATAGCGGTGTAGATATTTCCATGTTTATAGAGATAGCGGTGTAGATATTTCCATGTTTATACAGATGGCTGTGTAGATATTTCCATGTGTATACAGATGGCGGTGTAGATATTTCCATGTTTATACATATAGCGGTGTAGACATTTCCATGTTTACAGATATAGCAGTAAAGATATTTCCATCTTTGCACAGATTGCGGTGTAGACATTGCAAACTTTACACAGATAGCGGTGTAGATATTTCCAAGTTTACACAGATAACTGTGTCGATATTTCCATGTTTACAGAGATATCATTGTAGATATTTCCATGTTTATACAGATAGCGGTGTAGTTATTTACATGTTGATACAGATAGCGGTGTAGATATTTTCAGGGTGATACAGATAGTGGTGGAGATATTTCCACGTTTTACAGATAGCTGTGTAGATATTTCCCTGTTTACACAGATAGCGTTGTAAATATTTCCATGTTTACACAGATAGCATTGTAGATATGTCCATGCTTACACAGATTGCGGTGTAGATATTTCCAAGCTTACACAGGTAGCTGTGTAGATATTTCCATGTTTACACAGATAGCGTTGTAGATATTTCATTGTTTACAGAGATAGCGGTGTAGGTATTTCCATGTTTTTAAAGACACCGGTGTAGGTATTTCCGTGTTTATAAAGATAGCGGTGGAAATATTTCCATGTTTATACAGATAGCCGTGTAAAAATTTCCATGTTTATACAGATAGCGGTGTATTTATTTCCATGTTTATACAGATAGCGGTGTAGATATTTCCATGTTTATAGAGACTGCGGTGTAGATATTTCCATCTTTGCACAGATTGCTGTGTTGATATTTCCATGTTTATACAGATAGCCTTGTTGTTATTTCCAAGTTGATACATATAGCGGTGTAGATATTTCCATGTTTATACAGGTAGCGGTGTAGATATTTCCATGTTTATAGAGATAGCGGTGTAGATATTTCCATGTTTATACAGATGGCGGTGTAGATATTTCCATGTTTATACCGATGGGGTTGTAGATATTTCCATGTTTATAGAGATGGCCGTGTAGATGTTTTTGGTTTACAGATATAGCGGTGTAGATAATTCCATGTTTACAGAGATGGCGGTGTAGTTATTTCCATGTTTATAGAGATAGAGGTGTAGTTATTTCCATGTTTATACAGATAGCGGTGTAGATATTTCCATGTTTATACAGATAGTTGTGTTGGTATTTCCGTGTTTATACAAATAGCAGTGTAGATATTTCCTGGATTATACAGCTCACGGCGTAGATATTTCCATCTTTATACAGACAGCAGTGTAGATATTTCCATGTTTACACAGATAGCGTTGTAGATATTTCCATCTTTATACAGACAGCATTGTAGATATTTCGTTGTTCGTACAGATAGCAGTGGAGGTAGTTCCGTCTTTATACAGATAGCGGTGTAGATATTTCCATGTTTATACAGATATCGGTGTAGATATTCCCATGTTTATACAGATTGCGGTGTTCGTATTTCCATGTTTATAGAGATAGCGGGGTAGATATTTCCATGTTTATACGGACGGCTGTGTAGATATTTCCATGTGTATACAGATGGCAATGTAGATATTTCTATGTTTATATAGATTGTGGTGTAGATATTTCCAGGTTTATACAGATGGAGGTGTAGATATTTCCATGTTTATACAGATGACTGTGTAGATATTCCCATGTTTTTACAGATGGCGGTGTAAATATTTCATTGTTTGTACAGATAGCTGTGTGGATATTTCTATGTTTATACAGATTGCGGTGTAGTTATTTCCATGTTTATAGAGATGGCGGTATAGATATTTCCATGTTTATGCAAATGGCGTTGTAGATATTTCCATGTTTATAGAGATGGCCATGTAGACATTTCTATGTTTACAGAGATAGCGGTGTAGATAATTCCATGTTTACAGAGATGGCGGTGTAGGTATTTCCAAGTTTATAGAGATAGTGGTGTAGATATTTCCATGTTTATACAGGTTGCGGCGTAGATATTTCCATTTTTATACAGATGGCATTGTAGACATTTCCATGTTTATGCAGATAGCGGTGTAGATATTTGCATGTTTACACAGATGGCAGTGGAGATAGTTCCATGTTTATGGAGATGGCATTGTAGATATTTTCATGCTTATTGAGATGGCGGTGTATATATTTCCATGTTTATTGAGAAAGCGGTGTAGACATTTCCATGATTATAGAGATTACGGTGTAGGTATTTTCATGAGTATAGAGATAGCGGTGCAGATGTATCCATGTTTATACTGATGGCTGTGAAGATATTTGCATGTGTATACAGATGGCAATTTAGATATTTCCATGTTTATAGAGATGGTGGTGTAGATAATTCCATGTATATACAGATGACTGTGTAGATATTTCCATGTTTATACAGATGGCGGTGTATATATTTCCATGTTTTGGAGATAGCGGTGTAGATATTTCCATGTTTATACAGATAGTGGTGTAGATATTTCCATGTTTACAGAGACAGCGGTGTAGATATTTCCATGTTTGCACAGATTGTGGTGTAGATATTTCTATCTTTACACAGTTAGTGGTGTACCTATATCCATCTTTACACAGATAGCTGCGTAGATATTTCCATGTTTACACAGATAGTGTTGTAGATATTTCCATGTTTATACAGAGAGCGGTGAAGGTATTACCATGTTTATAAAGAAAGCGGTGTAGATATTTCCATGTTTATACAGATAGCGGTGGAGATATTTCCATGATTATACAGACAGCGTTGTAGATATTTCCATGTTTATACAGATAGCGGTGTAGATATTTCCATGTTTATACAGATAGCGGTGTAGATATTTCCATGTTTATACAGATATCGGTGTAGATATTCCCATGTTTATACAAATAGTGGTGTAGATATTTCCATGTTTATACAGATAGCGGTGGAGATATTTCCATGTTTATACAGATAGCGGTGGAGATATTTCCATGTTTATACAGATAGCGGTGTAGATATTTCCATGTTTATATACATAGGGGTGTAGATATTTCCAAGTTTATACAGATAACGGAGAAGATATTTCCATGTTTATACAGATGGCGGTTTAGATATTTCCAAGTTTATGCAGATAGCGGTGTAGATATTTCCATGTTTATACAGATTGCGGTATACATATTTCCTTGTTTATAGAGATAGCGGTGTAGATATTTCCATGTTTATACGGATGGCTGTGTAGATATTTCCATGTGAATACAGATGTTAGTGTAAATATTTCCATGTTTATACAGATGGAGGTGTAGATATTTCTATGTTTATACAGATGACTGTGCAGAAATTTCCATGTTTTTACTGATGGCGGTGTAGATATTTCCATGTTTATACAGATAGCGGTGAAGATATTTCCATGTTTATAGAGATGGCTGTGTAGATATTGGTTTATACAGATGGCTGTGTGGATAGTTCCATATTTATACAGATGTCATTGTAGATATTTCCATGTTTATGCAAATAGTTGTGTAGCTATTTCCCTGTTTATATAGATGACAGTTTAGTTATTTCCATGTTTATACAGATGGCGGTGTATATATTTCCATGTTTATAGAGATAGCCATGTAGATATTTCCATGTTTATATGGATAGCGGTGTAGGCATTTCCATGTTTATATAGATAGCGGTGTACATATTTCCATATTGATACAGATAGTGGTGTAGATATTTCCATGTTTATACTGATGGCGTTGTAGATATTTCCATGTTTATACAGATGGCTGTGTGGATAGTTCCATGTTTATACAGATGGTAGTGTAGATATTTTCATGTATATTCAAATAGCTGTGTAGATATTTCCCTGTTTATACAGATGACCGTGTAGGTATTTCCTTGTTTATACAGATTGCGGTATAGATATTTCCGTGTTTATAGAGATATCTATTTAGATATTTCCATATTTATACAGATAGCGGTGTAGACATTTCCATGTTTATAGAGATAGTGGTGTAGATATTTCCATATTGATACAGATAGCGGTGTAGATATTTCCATGTTTATACAGATAGCAGTCTAGATATTTCCATGTTTATACAAATAGCGGTGTAGATATTTCGATGTTTATACAGATAGCGGTGTAGATAATTCCATGCTTACAGAGATAGCGGTGTATATTTTTCCATATTTGCACAGATTGTGGTGTAGATATTTCCATTTTACACAGATAGCAGTGTACATATTTCCATGCTTACTCAGATAGCGGTGTAGATATTTCCATGTTTATGCAGGTAGAGGTGTAGATATTTCCATGTTTATGCAGATCATAGTGCAGATATTTCCACCTTTCTACAGATGGCAGTGTAGATATTTCTATGTTTATACAGATTGCGGTGTAGATATTTTCATGTTTATACAGATGGCGGTGTAGATATTTCCATGTTTATGCAGATGGCGGTGTAGATATTTCCATGTTTATAGAGATGACCATGTAGATATTTCTATGATTACAGAGTTATCTTATCGGTGTAGATAATTCCATATTTACAGAGATGGCGGTGTAGGTATTTCCATGTTTATAGAGATAGTGGTGCAGATATTTCCATGTTTATACAGCTCGCGGCGTAGATATTTCCATCTTTATACAGATGGCAGTGTAGTTATTTCCATGTTTATACAGATAGCGGTGTAGATATTTCCATGTTTACACAGATAGCAGTGTAGATAGTTCCATGTTTATGGAGATGGCATGTAGATATTTTCATGCTTATAGAGATGGCGGTGTATATATTTCCCTGTTTATAGATATAGCGGTGTAGATATTTCCATGTTTATAGAGATTGCGGTGTAGATATTTCCATCTTTACACAGATAGCTGTGTACATATTTCCATGTTTACGCAGATAGCTGTGTAGATATTTCCATGTTTTCACAGATAGTGTTATAGATATTTCCATGTTTATACAGATATCGGTGTAGATATTTCCATATTTATACAGATAGTGATGGAGATATTTCCATGTTTATACAGGTAGAGGTGCAGATATTTCCATGTTTATGCAGATCGTGGTGCAGATATTTCCATCTTTCTACAGACGGCAGTGTAGATATTTCTATGTTTATACAGAAGGTGGTGTAGATATTTCCATGTATATACAGATGACTGTGTAGATATTTTCATGTTTATACAGATGGCTGTGTAGATATTTCCATGTTTATACAGATGGCGGTGTAGACATTTCCATGTTTTTGGAGATAGCGGTGTAGATATATCCATGTTTGTACATATAACGTTGCAGATATTTCCAAGTTTATAGAAATAGCGGTGTAGATATTTCCATCTTGGAACAGATTGCGGTGAAGATATTTCTATGTTTATACAAATGGCAGTGTAGATATTTCCAAGTTTATAGAGATAGCGGTGTATATATTTCCATTTTATAGAGGTAGCGTTGTAGATACTTCCATTTCTATACAGATTGTGGTGTAGGTATTCCCATGTTTATGGAGATAGCGGTGTAGATATTTCCATGTTTATACAGATGGCTGTTTAGTTATTTCCATGTTTATACAGATGGAGTTGTAGATATTTCCATGTTTATACAGATGACTATGTAGATATTTTCATGTTTTTACAGATGGCGGTGTAGATATTTCCATGTTTATTCAGATAGCGGTGGAGATATTTCCATGTCTATACACGTAGCGGTGTACATATTTCCAGGTTTATACAGACAGCGGTGTAGGTACTTCCATGTTTATACAGATAGCGGTGCAGATATTTCCATGTTTATACAGATGCCTATGCAGATATTTCCATATTTATACAGAGGGCTCTGTAGATATTTCCATGTTTATACAGATGGCAGTGTAGATATTTCCATGTTCCTACACATGACTGTGTAGGTATTTCCATGTTTATACTGATGGCTTTGTAGATGTTTCCATGTTTATAGAGATAGCGGTGCAGATATTTCCATGTTTATACAGATAGCGGTTTAAATATTTCCATGTTTATACAGATCGTGGTGTAGATATTTGCATGTTTATACAGATAGCGGTGTAGACATTTCCATGTTTATACAGACCGCAGTGTAGTTATTTCCATGTTTATAGAGATAGCGGTGTAGAAATTTCCATGTTTGTACAGATGGCGGTGTTGAGGTTTCCATCTATACACAGATTGCCGTGTAGGTATTTCCATGTGTATACAGATGGCATTGTAGATATTTCCATGTTTATACAGATGGTGGTGTAGATATTTCCATGTTTATACAGATGACTGTATTGGTATTTCCATGTTTTTACAGATGGCATTGTAGATATTTACATGTTTATAGAGATAGCAGTGTAGATATTTCCATGTTTATACAGATGGCGGTGTAGAAATTTCCATGTTTATAGAGATAGCGGTGTAGATATTTCCAGATTTATACAGATAACGGTGTAGATATTTCCATGTTTATACAGATAGCGGTGTAAATATTTCCATGTTTATACAGTACACGGTGTAGTTATTTCCATGTTTATAGAGATAGTGGTGTAGTTATTTCCATGTTTATAGAGATAGCGGTGTAGATATTTCCATGTTTATACAGATAACGGTGTAGATATTTCCATGTTTATACAGATCGCAGTGTAAATATTTCCATGTTTATACAGATCACGGTGTAGTTATTTCCATGTTTATACAGATAGCGGTTTAGATATTTCCATGTTTATACAGACCGCGGTGTAGATACTTCCATGTTTATACAGATGGCGGTGTTGATATTTCCATCTTTACACAGACGACCGTGTAGATATTTCCATGTTTATACAGATGGCGGTGCAGATATTTCCATGGATATGCAGATGGCGGTGTAGATATTTCCATGTTTATACAGATAGCGGTGTAGTTATTTCCATGTTTGTATAGATAGCTGTGTAGATATTTCCATGTATATACACATGGCTGTGTAGGCATTTCCATGTTTATTCAGATGGCGGTGTAGATATTTCCATGTTAATAGAGATAGCTGTGTACATATTTCCATGTTTATACAGATCGCGGTGTAGATATTTCCATGTTTATACAGATAGCGGTGTAGACATTTACATGTTTTTACAGATATCGGTGTAGATATATCCATGTTTACACAGATTGCGGTGTAGATATTTCCATATTTCTACAGATGTCATTGTAGATATTTCCGTGTTTATACAGATGGCGGTGTAGATATTTCCATATTTATTTAGATGTCTGTGTAGATATTTCCATGTGTATACAGATGGTATTGTAGGTATTTCCATGTTTATACAGATGGTGGTGTAGATATTTCCATGTTTATTCAGATGAGTGTGTAGATATTTCCATGTTTTTACAGATGGCAGTGTAGATATTTCAATGTTTATAGAGATGGCGCTGTAGATATTTCCATGTTTATACAGATAAAGTTGGAGATATTTCCATGCTTATACAGAGAGCAGTGGAGATATATCCATGTTTATACATATAGCGGTGTACATATTTCCATGTTTATAGAGACAGCGGTGTAGGTATTTCCATGTTTCTGCAGATAGCTGTTCAGATATTTCCATGTTTATAGCGATGCCTATGCAGATATTTCCATATTTATACAGAGGGCTGTGTAGATATTTCTATGTTTATACAGATGGCAGTGTAGATATTTCCATGTTCCTACACATGACTGTGTGGGTATTTCCATGTTTATACAGATGGCTTTGTAGATATTTCCATGTTTATAGAGATAGCGGTGCAGATATTTCCTTGTTTATACAGATATCGGTGTATATATTTCCATGTTTATACAGATCGTGGTGTAGATATTTCCATGTTTATACAGATACCGGTGTAGATTTTTCCATGTTTATACAGACTGCAGTGTAGATATTTCCATGTTTATAGAGATAGCAGTGTAGATATTTCCATGTTTGTTCAGATGGCGGTGTTGATGTTTCCATCTATACACAGATTGCCGTGTTGGTATTTCTGTGTGTATACAGATGGCATTGTAGATATTTCCATGTTTATACAGATGGTGGTGTAGATATTTCCATGTTTACACAGATGACTGTATAGGTATTTCCATGTTTATACAGATGGTGGTGTAGATATTTCCAACTTTACAGAGATAGGGGTGTAGATATTTCCATATTTTTAGAGATAACGGTGTAGAAGTTTCCATGTTTATACAGATAGTGGTGTAAATATTTCCATGTTGATACAGATCACGGTGTAGATATTTCCATGTTTATAGAGATAGCGGTGTAGATATTTCCATGTTTATACAGATAGCGGTGTAGATATTTCTATGTTTATACAGTCTGTGGTGTAGATATTTCCATGTTTATACAGATAGCGGTGCAGATATTTCCATGTTTGTACAGATGGCGGTGTTGATATTTCCATCTATACTCAGATGACCGTGTAGACATTTCCATGTTTATACAGATGGTGGTGCAGATATTTCCATGGATATGTAGATGGCGGTGTAGATATTTCCATGTTTATACAGATAGCGGTGTAGTTATTTCAATGTTTATATAGATAGCGGTTTAGATATTTCCATGTATGTACACATGGCTGTGTAGACATTTCCATGTTTATACAGGGCACGGTGTAGATATTTCCATGTTTAAACAGATAACTTTGTAAGTATTTCCATGTTTATACAGATGGCGGTGTAGATATTTCGATGTTTATAGAGATAGCAGTGGAGATATTTCCATGTTTATACAGATAGCGGTGTAGATATTTCCATGTTTATACTGATCGTGGTGTAGATATTTCCATGTTTATAGAGATGGCCGTGTAGATATTTCAATGTTCATAGAGATAGCGGTGTTGATTTTTCCATGTTTATAGAGATAGCGGTGTGGATATTTCCATGTTTATACTGATAGGTGTGTAGATATTTCCATGGTTATACAGATGGCGGTGTAGATATTTCCATGTTTATACAGATCACGGTGTAGATATTACCTTGTTTATACAAATAGCGGTGTAGTTATTTCCATGTTTATACAGATAGCGGTGTAGTTATTTCCATGTATATACAGATGGCTGTGTAGATATTTCCATGTTTATACAGATGGCTGTGTAGGTATTTCCATGTTTATTCAGATGACTTTGTAGGTATTTCCATGTTTATACAGATGGCGGTGTAGAAATTTCCATGTTAATAGAGATAGCTGTGTACATATTTCCATGTTTATACAGATCGTGGTGTAGATATTTCCATGTTTATACAGATAGCGGTGTAGATATTTACATGTTTTTACAGATATCGGTGTAGATATATCCATGTTTACACAGATTGCGGTGTAGATATTTCCATATTTCTACAGATGTCATTGTAGATATTTCCATGTTTGTACAGATGGCGGTGTAGATATTTCCATGTTTATATAGATGGTGTTGTAGATATTACCATGTTTATACAGATCGCAGTGTAGATATTTCCATGTTTATACAGATCGTGGTGAAGATATTTCCATGTTTATAGAGATCGCGGTGTAGATATTTCCATGTTTATAGAGATCGCAGTGTAGATATTTCCATGTTTATACAGATAGCGGTGTAGATAATTCCATGTTTATACAGATAGCGGTGTAGATATTTCCATGTTTATAGAGATAGCGGTGTAGCTATTTCCATGTTTATAGACATAGCGGTGTAGATACTTCCATGTTTATATAGATGGTGTTGTAGATATTTCCATGTTTATACCGATAGCGGTGTTGGTATTTCCACGTTTATACAGATAGCGATGTAGATATTTCCATGTTTATACAGCTCGCGGTGCAGATATTTATATGTTTACACAGAAGGCATTGTATATATTTCCTTATTCACACAGATGTCGGTGTAGAGGTTTCCATGTTTATACAGATGGCGGAGTAGTTAGTTCCATGTTTATGGAGATGGCAGTGTAGATATTTTCATGTTTATACAGATGTCGGTGTAGATATTTCCATGTTTATAGAGATAGCAGTGTAGATATTTACATGTTTATACAGATGGCTGTGTATTTCCATGTGTATACAGATGGCATTGTAGATATTTCCATGTTTATATAGATGACTCTATACGTATTTCCATGTTTTTACAGATGGCATTGCAAATATTTCCATGTTTATAGAGATAGCGGTGTAGATATTTCCGTGTTTGTACAGATGGCGGTGTTGATATTTCCATCTACACTCAGATGTCCGTGTAGATATTTCCATGTTTATACAGATGGCGGCGAAGATATTTCCATGGACATGCAGATGGCTGTGTAGATATTTCCATGTTTATGCAGATGGCGGTGTAGATATTTCCATGTTTATACAGATAGCGGTGTAGTTATTTCCATGTTTATATAGATAGCGGTGTAGATATTTCCATGTATATACACATGGCTGTGTAGATATTTCCATGTTTATACAGATAGCGGTGTAGATATTTCCATGTTTACACAGATGGTGATGTAGTTATTTCCGTGTTTATACACATGGCAGAGTAGATACTTCCATCTTTATGGAGATGGCAGTGTAGATATTGTTATGTTTATAGAGATGGCGGCGTAGATATTTCCATATTTATAGAGATAGCGGTGTAGATATTTCCATCTTTCTACAGATGGCAGTGTAGATATTTCCATGTTTATACAGCTGGCGGTGTAAGTATTTCCATATTTATACAGATTTCTGTGTAGATATTTCCATGTGTATACAGATTGTATTGTAGGTATTTCCATGTTTATTCAGATGGTGGTGTAGATATTTCCATGTTTATTCAGATGAGTGTGTAGATATTTCCATGTTTTTACAGATGGCAGTGTAGATATTTCAATGTTTATAGAGATGGCGCTGTAGATATTTCCATGTTTATACAGATAAAGGTGGAGATATTTCCATGCTTATACAGAGAGCAGTGGAGATATATCCATGTTTATACACATAGCGGTGTACATATTTCCATGTTTTTAGAGACAGCGGTGTAGGTATTTCCATGTTTATACAGATAGCGGTGAAGATATTTCCATATATATACAGATGCCTATGCAGATATTTCCATATTTATACAGAGTGCTGTGTAGATATTTCTATGTTTATACAGATGGCAGTGTAGATATTTCCATGTTCCTACACATGACTGTGTAGGTATTTCCATGTTTATACAGATGGCTTTGTAGATATTTCCATGTTTATAGAGATAGTGGTGCAGATATTTCCTTGTTTATACAGATATCGGTGCATATATTTCCATGTTTATACAGATCGTGGTGTAGATATTTCTATGTTTGTACAGATACCGGTGTAGATATTTCCATGTTTATAGAGATAGCGGTGCAGATATTTCCTTGTTTATACAGATATCGGTGTATATATTTCCATGTTTATACAGATCGTGGTGCAGATATTTCCATGTTTGTACAGATACCGGTGTAGATATTTCCATGTTTATACAGACCGCAGTGTAGATATTTCCATGTTTACAGAAATAGCAGTGTAGATATTTCCATGTTTGTACAGATGGCGTTGTTGATGTTTCCATCTATACACAGATTGCCGTGTTGGTATTTCCGTGTGTATACAGATGGCATTGTAGATATTTCCATGTTTATACAGATGGTGGTGTAGATATTTCCATGTTTACACAGATGACTGTATAGGTATTTCCATGTTTATACAGATGGTGGTGTAGATATTTCCAACTTTACAGAGATAGGGGTGTAGATATTTCCATATTTTTAGAGATAACGGTGTAGAAGTTTCCATGTTTATACAGATAGCGGTGTAAATATTTCCATGTTGATACAGATAATGGTGTAGATATTTCCATGTTTATAGAGATAGCGGTGTAGATATTTCCATGTATATACACATGGCTGTGTAGATATTTCCATGTTTATACAGACGGCGGTGTAGATATTTCCATGTTAATACAGATAACTTTGTAAGTATTTCCATGTTTATACAGATGGCGGTGTATATATTTCGATGTTTATAGAGATAGCAGTGGAGATATTTCCATGTTTATACAGATAGCAGTGTAGACATTTCCATGTTTATACTGGTAGTGGTGTAGATATTTCCATGTTTATAGAGATGGCGGTGTAGATATTTCCATGTTCATAGAGATAGCGGTGTTGGTTTTTCCATGTTTATAGAGATAGCGGTGAGGATATTTCCATGTTTATACAGATAGCGGTGTAGATATTTCCATGTTTATAGAGATGGCGGTGTAGATATTTCCATATTTATACAGATCATGGTGTAGATATTTCCTTGTTTATACAAATAGCGGAGTAGTTATTTCCATGTTTATACAGATAGCGGTGTAGATATTTCCATGTTTATACAGATGGCTGTGTAGATATCTCCATGTTTATACAGATGGCTGTGTAGATATTTCAATGTTTATACACATGACTTTGTAGGTATTTCCATGTTTATACAGATGGCGGTGTAGATATTTCCATGTTTATAGAGATAGCTGTGCAGATATTTCCATGTTTATACAGATAGCGGTGAGGATAATTCCATGTTTATACAGATAGCGGTGTAGATATTTCCATGTTTATACAGATCGCGGTGTAGGTATTTCCATGTTTATACAGATAGCGGTGTAGATATTTCCATGTATTTACCGATATCGGTGTAGATATTTCCATGTTTACACAGATTGCGGTGTAGATATTTCCATCTTTCTACAGATGGCATTGTATATATTTCCATGTTTATACAGATGGCGGTGTAGATATTTCCATGTTTATATAGCTGGTGGTGTAGATATTACCATGTTTATACAGGTAGCGGTGTAGATATTTCCATGTTAATACAGATTGTGGTGAAGATATTTCCTTGTTTGTACAGATCGCTTTGTAGATATTTCCATGTTTATACAGATCGCTGTGTACATATTTCCATGTCTATACAGATAGCGGTGTAGATATTTACATGTTCATACAGATAGCGGTGTAGATATTTCCATATTTATACAGATAATGGTGTAGAAATTTCCATGTTTATACAGATAGTGGTGTAAATATTTCCATGTTTATACAGATCATGGTGTAGATATTTCCATGTTTAAAGAGATAACTGTGTAGATATTTCCATTTTATACAGATAGCGGTGTAGATATTTCCAGGTTTATACAGACCGCGGTGTAGACATTTCCATGGTTATACAGATGGCCGTGCAGATATTTCCATGGATATGTAGATGGCAGTGTAGATATTTAAATGTTTATACAGATAGCGGTGTAGTAATTTCCATGATTATATAGTTAGCGGTGTAGATATTTCCATGTATATACACATGGCTGTGTAGATATTTCCATGTTTATACAGATGGCGGTGTAGATATTTCCATGTTTATACAGATAACTTTGTAACTATTTCCATGTTTATACAGATGGTGGTGTAGATATTTCGATGTTTATAGAGATAGCGGTGGAGATATTTCCATGTTTGTAAGGATACCGGTGTAGATATTTCCATGTTTATACTGATCGCGGTGTAGATATTTCCATGTTTATAGAGATGGCGGTGTAGATATTTCCATGTTCATAGAGATAGCTGTGTTGATTTTTCCATGTTTATAGAGATAGCGGTGTGGATATTTCCATGTTTATACAGATAGGGGTGTAGATATTTCCATGTTTATAGAGATGGCGGTGTAGATATTTCCAGATTTATACAGATCACGGTGTAGATATTTGCTTGTTTATACAAATTGCAGTGTAGTTATTTCCATGTTTATACAGATAGCGGTGTAGATATTTCCATGTATATACAGATGACCTTGTAGGTATTTCCATGTTTATACAGATGGCGGTGTAGATATTTCCATGTTTATAGAGATAGCTGTGTAGATATTTCCATGTTTATACAGATAGTGGTGTAGATATTTCCATGTTTATACAGATGGCGGTGTAGATACTTCCATGTTTATAGAGATGGCGTTGTAGATATTTCCATGTTTATAGAGATAGCGGTGTAGATATATCCATGTTCATTGAGATAGCAGTGAGGATATTTCCATGTTTATACAGATAGAAGTGTAGATATTTCCACTTTTATAGAGATGGCGGTTTAGATATTTCATATTTATACAGATATCGGTGTAGATATTTCCATGATTATACAGATTGCGGTGTAGATATTTCCATGTTTATACAGATAGCGGTGTAGATATTTCCACGTTTATACAGATGGTGGTGTAGATATTTCCATGTTTATATAGATGGCAGTGTAGATATTTTCTTGTTTATGTAGATGGCGTTATTGATACCTCCATGTTTAAAGAGATGGCGGTGTGTATATTTCCATGTTGATGGAGATAGCGGTGTAGTTATTTCCATGTTTATAGAGATAGCGGTGTAGATATTTCCATGTTTCTACAGATGACTGTGTAGATATTTCCATGTTTGTACAGATGGCAGTGTAGATATTTCCATGTATATAGAGATAGCTGTGTAGATATTTTCATGTTTATACAGATTGCGGTGGAGGTATGTCCATGATTATACAGATAGAAATGGAGATATTTCCACGTTAATACACATAGCGGTGTAGATATTTCCATGTTTATACAGATAGCGGTGTAGATATTTCCATGTTTACACAGATGCCTATGCATATATTTCCATATTTAGACAGAGGGCTGTGTAGATATTTCTATGTTTATACAGATGGCTGTGTAGATATTTAAATGTTCCTACACATGACTATGTAGGTATTTCCATGTTTATACAGATGTCTTTGTAGATATTTCCATGTTTATAGAGATAGCGGTGCAGATATTTCCATGTTTATACAGATAGCGGTGTATATATTTCCATGTTTATACAGATCATGGTGTAGATATTTCCATGTTTATAAACATACCGGTGTAGGTATTTCCATGTTTATACAGACCGCAGTGTAGCTATTTCCATGTTTACAGAGATAGCAGTGTAGATATTTCCATGTTTGTACCGATGGCGGTGTTGATGTTTCCATCTATACACAGATTGTCGTGTAGGTATTTTCATGTGTATACAGATGGCATTGAAAGTATTTCCGTGTTTATACAGATGGTTGTGTAGATATTTCCATGTTTACACAGATGACCATATAGGTATTTCCATGTTTATACAGATGGCGGTGTAGATATTTCCATGTTTATAGAGATAGCGGTGTAGATATTTCCATAATTATACAGATAACGGTGTAGAAATTTCCATGTTTATAAAGATAGCGGTTTAAATATTTCCATGTTTATACAGATCACGGTGCAGATATTTCCATGTTTATAGAGATAGCGGTGTAGATATTTCCATGTTTACACTGATAGCGGTGTAGATATTTCCATGTTTATACAGACCGCCGTGTAGATATTTCCATGTTTATACAGATAGCGGTGCAGATATTTCCATGTTTGCACAGATGGCGGTGCTGATATTTCCATCTATACACAGATGACCGTGTAGATATTTCCATGTTTATACAGATGGCGGCACAGATATTTCCATGGATATGTAGATGGCGGTGTAGATATTTCCATGTATATACACATGGCTGTGTAGATATTTCCATGGTTATTCAGATGGCGGTGTAGATATTTCCATGTTATTACAGATAATTTTGTAAGTATTTCCATGTTTATACACATAGCGGTGTAGATATTTCCATGTTTATATAGATAGCGGTGTAGATATTTCCATGTATATACACATGGCTGTTTAGATATTTCCATGTTTATACAGATGGCGGTGTAGATATTTCCATGTTATTACAGATAACTTTGTAAGTATTTCCATGTTTATACAGATGGCGGTGTAGATATTTCGATGTTTATAGAGATAGCAGTGGAGATATTTCCATGTTTATTCAGATAGCGGTGTAGATATTTCCATGTTTATACTGATAGTGGTGTAGATATTTCCATGTTTATAGAGATGGCGATGTAGATATTTCCATGTTCATAGAGATAGCGGTGTTGATTTTTCCATGTTTATAGAGATAGCGGTGAGGATATTTCCATGTTTATACAGATAGCGGTGTAGATATTTCCATGTTTACAGAGTTGGCGGTGTAGATATTTCCATGTTTATACAGATCACGGTGTAGATATTTCCTTGTTTATACAAATAGCGGAGTAGTTATTTCCATGTTTATACAGATAGCGGAGTAGATATTTCCATGTATATACAGATGGCTGTGTAGATATTTCCATGTTTATACAGATGGCTGTGTAGATATTTCCATGTTTATACACATGACTTTGTAGGTATTTCCATGTTTATACAGATGGCGGTGTAGATATTTCCATGTTTATAGAGATAGCTGTGCAGATATTTCCATGTTTATACAGATAGCGGTGAGGATAATTCCATGTTTATACAGATCGCCGTGTAGATATTTCCATGTTTATACACATCGCGGTGTAGGTATTTCCATGTTTATACAGATAGCGGTGTAGATATTTCCATGTTTTTACAGATATCGGTGTAGATATTTCCATGTTTACACAGATTGCGGTGTAGATATTTCCATCTTTCTACAGATGGCATTGTAGATATTTCCATGTTTATACAGATGGCGGTGTAGATATTTCAATGTTTATATAGCTGGTGGTGTAGATATTACCATGTTTATACAGGTAGCGGTGTAGATATTTCCATGTTAATACTGATTGTGCTGAAGATACTTCCATGTTTATACAGATCGCTTTGTAGATATTTCCATGTTTATACAGATCGCGGTGTAGATATTTCCATGTTTATACAGATAGCGGTGTAGATATTTCCATGTTTATACAGATAGCGGTGTAGATATTTCCATATTTATAAAGATAATGGTGTAGAAATTTCCATGTTTATACAGATAGCGGTGTAAATATTTCCATGTTTATACAGATCACGGTGTAGATATTTCCATGTTTAAAGAGATAGCAGTGTAGATATTTCCATGTTTATACAGATAGCGGTGTAGATATTTCCATGTTTATACAGACCGCGGTGTAGATATTTCCATGGTTATACAGATAGCGGTGCAGATATTTCCATGTTTGTACAGATGGCGGTGTTGATATTTCCATCTATACACAGATGACCGTGTAGATATTTCCATGTTTATACTGATGGCCGCGCAGATATTTCCATGGATATGTAGATGGCAGTGTAGATATTTAAATGTTTATACAGATAGCGGTGTAGTAATTTCCATGGTTATATAGATAGCGGTGTAGATATTTCCATGTATATACACATGGCTGTGTAGATATTTCCATGTTTATACAGATGGCGGTGTAGATATTTCCATGTTTATACTGATCGTCGTGTAGATATTTCCTTGTTTATAGAGATGGCGGTGTAGATATTTCCATGTTCATAGAGATAGCAGTGTTGATTTTTCCATGTGTATAGAGATAGCGGTGTGGATATTTCCATGTTTATAAAGATAGGGGTGTAGATATTTCCATGTTTATAGAGATGGCGGTGTAGATATTTCCAGATTTATACGGATCACGATGTAGATATTTGCTTGTTTATACAAATAGCGGTGTAGTTACTTCCATGTTTATACAGATAGCGGTGTAGATATTTCCATGTATATACAGATGGCTGTGTAGGTATTTCCATGTTTATACCGATGGCTGTGTAGATATTTCCATGTATATACAGATGACTTTGTAGGTATTTCCATGTTTATACAGATGGCGGTGTAGATATTTCCATGTTTATAGAGATAGCTGTGTAGATGTTTCCATGTTTATACAGATAGTGGTGTAGATATTTCCATGTTTATACAGATGGCGGTGTAGATATTTCCATGTTTATAGATATGGCGGTGTAGATATTTCCATGTTTATAGAGATAGCGGTGTAGATATATCCATGTTCATAGAGATAGCAGTGAGGATATTTCCATGTTTATATAGATAGCAGTGTAGATATTTCCACTTTTATAGAGATAGCGGTTTAGATATTTCATATTTATACAGATATCGGTGTAGATATTTCCATGATTATACAGATTGCGGTGTAGATATTTCCATGTCTATACAGATAGCGGTGTAGATATTTCCACGTTTATACAGATGGCGGTGTAGATATTTCCATCTTTCTACAAATGGCAGTGTAGGTATTTCCATGTTTATAGAGATGGTGGTGTAGATATTTCCATGTTTATATAGATGGCAGTGTAGATATTTTCTTGTTTATGTAGATGGCGTTGTAGATACCTCCATGTTTAAAGAGATGGCGGTGTGTATATTTCCATGTTGATGGAGATAGCGGTGTAGATATTTCCATGTTTATAGAGATAGCGGTGTAGTTATTTCCATGTTTATAGAGACAGCGGTGTAGATATTTCCATGTTTCTACAGATGACTGTGTAGATATTTCCATGTTTGTACAGATGGCAGTGTAGATATCTCCATGTTTATAGAGATAGCCGTGTAGATATTTTCATGTTTATACAGATTGCGGTGGAGGTGTGTCCATGATTATACAGATAGAAATGGAGATATTTCCACGTTAATACACATAGCTGTGTAGATATTTCCATGTTTATACAGATAGCGGTGTATATATTTCCATGTTTATACAGATGGCTGTGTCGATATTTCCATGTTAATACAGAGTTCTCTCTAGATAATTCCATGTTTTTATTGATGACAGTGTAGATATTTCCCGGTTTATACAGATGACTGTGTAGATATTTCCATGTTAATACAGATGACGGTGTAGATACAGCCATGTTTCTGAAGATGGCAGTGTAGATATTTTCATGTTTACATAGATGGCGGTGTAGATATTTCCATGTTTACTGAGATTGCAGTGTAGATACTTCCATGTTTATAGTGCAAGTGGTGTGGGTATTTCCATGTTTATAGAG
Source organism: Pan paniscus (assembly GCF_029289425.2). NCBI lineage: Eukaryota > Metazoa > Chordata > Mammalia > Primates > Hominidae > Pan > Pan paniscus. The sequence continues at coordinate 2,054,755 of NC_073258.2, read as the reverse complement.
ATAGCGGTGTAGACATTAACATATTTATGCAGGTAATGGGGTAGGTATTTCCATGTTTATACAGATAGCGGTGCAGATATTTCCATGTTTACACAGATGCCTATGCATATATTTCCATATTTATACAGAGGGCTGTGTAGATATTTCTATGTTTATACAGATGGCAGTGTAGATATTTAAATGTTCCTACACATGACTGTGTAGGTATTTCCATGTTAATACAGATGTCTTTGTAGATATTTCCATGTTTATAGAGATAGCGGTGCAGATATTTCCATGTTTATACAGACCGCAGTGTAGCTATTTCCATGTTTACAGAGATAGCAGTGTAGATATTTCCATGTTTGTACCGATGGCGGTGTTGATGTTTCCATCTATACACAGATTGCCGTGTAGGTATTTTCATGTGTATACAGATGGCATTGAAGATATTTCCATGTTTATAGAGATGGTGGTGTAGATATTTCCATGTTTACAAAGATGACCGTATAGGTATTTCCATGTTTATACAGATGGCGGTGTAGATATTTCCATGTTTATAGAGATAGCGGTGTAGATATTTCCATAATTATACAGATAACGGTGTAGAAATTTCCATGTTTATACAGATAGCGGTGTAAATATTTCCATGTTTATACAGATCACGGTGCAGATATTTCCATGTTTATAGAGATAGCGGTGTAGATATTTCCATGTTTATACAGATAGCGGTGTAGATATTTCCCTGTTTATACAGACCGCAGTGTAGATATTTCCATGTTTATACACATAGCGGTGCAGATATTTCCATGTTTGCACAGATGGCGGTGTTGATATTTCCATCTATACACAGATGACCGTGTAGATATTTCCATGTTTATACAGATGGCAGCACAGATATTTCCATGGATATGTAGATGGCGGTGTAGATATTTCCATGTTTATACACATAGCGGTGTAGTTATTTCCATGTTTATATAGATAGCGGTGTAGATATTTCCATGTATATACACATGGCTGTGTAGATATTTCCGTGTTTATACAGATGGCGGTGAAGATATTTCCACGTTTATACAGATAACTTTGTAAGTATTTCCAAGTTTATACAGATGGCGGTGTAGATATTTTGATGTTTATAGAGATAGCAGTGGAGATATTTCCATGTTTATACAGATAGCGGTGTAGATATTTCTATTTTTATACTGATAGAGGTGTAGATATTTCCATGTTTATAGAGATGGCGGTGTAGATATTTCCATGTTCATAGAGATAGCGGTGATGATTTTTCCATGTTTATAGAGATAGCGGTGAGGATACTTCCATGTTTATACAGATAGGGGTGTAGATATTTCCATGTTTATAGAGATGGCGGTGTAGATATTTCCATGTTTATACAGATCACGGTGTAGATATTTCCTTGTTTATACAAATAGCGGAGTAGTTATTTCCATGTTTATACAGATTGCGGTGTAGATATTTCCATGTATATGTAGATGGATGTGTAGATATTTCCATGTTTATACAGATGGCTGTGTAGATATATCAATGTTTATACAGATGACTTTGTAGGTATTTCCATGTTTATACAGATGGCGGTGTAGATATTTCCATGTTTATAGAGATAGCTGTGTAGATATTTCCATGTTTTTACAGATAGCGGAGAGGATAATTCTTTGTTTATACAGATCGCAGTGTAGATATTTCCATGTTTATACAGATCGCGGTGTAGATATTTCCATGTTTATACAGATAGTGGTGTAGATATTTCCATGTTTTTACAGATAGCGGTGTAGATATTTCCATGTTTACACAGATTTCGGTGTAGATATTTCTATCTTTCTACAGAAGGCATTGTAGATATTTCCATGTTTATACAGATGGCGGTGTAGATATTTCCATGTTTATATAGCTGGTGGTGTAGATATTACCATGTTTATACAGGTAGCGGTGTAGATATTTCCATGTTAATACAGATTGTGGTGAAGATATTTCCATGTTTATACAGATCGCTTTGTAGATATTTCCATGTTTATAGAGATCACGGTGTAGATATTTCCATGTTTATACAGATAGCGGTGTAGATATTTCCATATTTATACTGATAATGGTGTAGAAATTTCCATGTTTATACAGATAGCGGTGTAAATATTTCCATGTTTATACAGATCACAGTGTAGATATTTCCATGTTTATAGAGATGGCGGTGTAGATATTTCCAGGTTTATACAGATCACGGTGTAGATATTTGCTTGTTTATACAAATAGCGGTGTAGTTATTTCCATGTTTATACAGATAGCGGTGTAGATATTTCCTTGTATATACAGATGGCTGTGTAGTTATTTCCATGTTTATACCGATGGCTGTGTAGATATTTCCATGTATATACAGATGACTTTGTAGGTATTTCCATGTTTATACAGATGGCGGTGTAGATATTTCCATGTTTATAGAGATTGCTGTGTAGATATTTCCATGTTTATACAGATAGCAGTGTAGATATTTCCATGTTTATACAGATGGCGGTGTAGATATTTCCATGTTTATAGAGATGGCGGTGTAGATATTAACATGTTTATAGAGGTAGCGGTGTAGTTATTTCCATGTTTATAGAGATAGCGGTGTAGATATTTCCATGTTTCTACAGATGACTGTGTAGATATTTCCATGTTTGTACTGACGGCAGTGTAGACATTTCCATGTTTATACAGATAGCCGTGTAGATATTTTAATGTTTATACAGATTGCGGTGGAGGTATGTCCATCATTATACAGATAGAAATGGAGATATTTCCACATTAATACACATAGCGGTGTAGATATTTCCATGTTTATACAGATAGCGGTGTAGATATTTCCATGTTTATACAGATGGCTGTGTCGATATTTCCATGTTTATACAGAGTTCTCTCTAGATATTTCTATGTTTATATAGATGACAGTGTAGTTATTTCCCGGTTTATACTGATGACTGTGTAAATATTTCCATGTTAATACAGATGGTGGTGTAGATATTTCCATGTTTAGAGAGATAATGGTGTAGGTATTTCCATGTTTATAGAAATAGCGGTTTAAATATTTCCATCTTTATACATATAGTGGTGTAGATATTTCCATGTTTATACAGATGACGGTGCAGATACAGCCATGTTTCTGATGACGGCAGTGTAGATATTTTCATGTTTACATAGATGGCGGTGTGGATATTTCCATGTTTACTGAGATTGCAGTGTAGATATTTCCATGTTTATAGTGCAAGTGGTGTGGGTATTTCCATGTTTATAGAGATAGCGGTGTAGACATTTCCATATTTATACAGGTAACGGTGTAGGTATTTCCATGTTTATACAGATGGCGGTGTAGATATTTCCATGTTTCTAAAGACGGCGGTGTAGATATTTCCTTGTTTGTACAGATAGTGGTGTAGATATTTCCATGTATATACAGATAGCGGTGTAGATATTTCCATGTTTACACAGATGGTGGTGGAGATATTTCCCTGTTTATACAGATAGCGATGTAGATATTTCCATCTTTATACAGATAGCGGTGTAGATATTTCCATGTTTATAGAGATAGCGGTGTAGATATTTCCATGTTTATACAGATGGCTGTGTAGATATTTCCATGTGTATACAGATGGCGGTGTAGATATTTCCATGTTTATACATATAGCGGTGTAGACATTTCCATGTTTACAGATATAGCAGTAAAGATATTTCCATCTTTGCACAGATTGCGGTGTAGACATTGCAAACTTTTCACAGATAGCGGTGTAGATATTTCCAAGTTTACACAGATAACTGTGTCGATATTTCCATGTTTACAGAGATATCATTGTAGATATTTCCATGTTTATACAGATAGCGGTGTAGTTATTTACATGTTGATACAGATAGCGGTGTAGATATTTTCAGGGTGATACAGATAGTGGTGGAGATATTTCCACGTTTTACAGATAGCTGTGTAGATATTTCCCTGTTTACACAGATAGCGTTGTAAATATTTCCATGTTTACACAGATAGCATTGTAGATATGTCCATGCTTACACAGATTGCGGTGTAGATATTTCCAAGCTTACACAGGTAGCTGTGTAGATATTTCCATGTTTACACAGATAGCGTTGTAGATATTTCATTGTTTACAGAGATAGCGGTGTAGGTATTTCCATGTTTTTAAAGACACCGGTGTAGGTATTTCCGTGTTTATAAAGATAGCGGTGGAAATATTTCCATGTTTATACAGATAGCCGTGTAAAAATTTCCATGTTTATACAGATAGCGGTGTATTTATTTCCATGTTTATACAGATAGCGGTGTAGATATTTCCATGTTTATAGAGACTGCGGTGTAGATATTTCCATCTTTGCACAGATTGCTGTGTTGATATTTCCATGTTTATACAGATAGCCTTGTTGTTATTTCCAAGTTGAAACATATAGCGGTGTAGATATTTCCATGTTTATACAGGTAGCGGTGTAGATATTTCCATGTTTATAGAGATAGCGGTGTAGATATTTCCATGTTTATACAGATGGCGGTGTAGATATTTCCATGTTTATACCGATGGGGTTGTAGATATTTCCATGTTTATAGAGATGGCCGTGTAGATGTTTTTGGTTTACAGATATAGCGGTGTAGATAATTCCATGTTTACAGAGATGGCGGTGTAGTTATTTCCATGTTTATAGAGATAGAGGTGTAGTTATTTCCATGTTTATACAGATAGCGGTGTAGATATTTCCATGTTTATACAGATAGTTGTGTTGGTATTTCCGTGTTTATACAAATAGCAGTGTAGATATTTCCTGGATTATACAGCTCACGGCGTAGATATTTCCATCTTTATACAGACAGCAGTGTAGATATTTCCATGTTTACACAGATAGCGTTGTAGATATTTCCATCTTTATACAGACAGCATTGTAGATATTTCGTTGTTCGTACAGATAGCAGTGGAGGTAGTTCCGTCTTTATACAGATAGCGGTGTAGATATTTCCATGTTTATACAGATATCGGTGTAGATATTCCCATGTTTATACAGATTGCGGTGTTCGTATTTCCATGTTTATAGAGATAGCGGGGTAGATATTTCCATGTTTATACGGACGGCTGTGTAGATATTTCCATGTGTATACAGATGGCAATGTAGATATTTCTATGTTTATATAGATTGTGGTGTAGATATTTCCAGGTTTATACAGATGGAGGTGTAGATATTTCCATGTTTATACAGATGACTGTGTAGATATTCCCATGTTTTTACAGATGGCGGTGTAGATATTTCATTGTACAGATAGCTGTGTGGATATTTCTATGTTTATACAGATTGCGGTGTAGTTATTTCCATGTTTATAGAGATGGCGGTATAGATATTTCCATGTTTATGCAAATGGCGTTGTAGATATTTCCATGTTTATAGAGATGGCCATGTAGACATTTCTATGTTTACAGAGATAGCGGTGTAGATAATTCCATGTTTACAGAGATGGCGGTGTAGGTATTTCCAAGTTTATAGAGATAGTGGTGTAGATATTTCCATGTTTATAAAGGTTGCGGCGTAGATATTTCCATTTTTATACAGATGGCATTGTAGACATTTCCATGTTTATGCAGATAGCGGTGTAGATATTTGCATGTTTACACAGATGGCAGTGGAGATAGTTCCATGTTTATGGAGATGGCATTGTAGATATTTTCATGCTTATTGAGATGGCGGTGTATATATTTCCATGTTTATTGAGAAAGCGGTGTAGACATTTCCATGATTATAGAGATTACGGTGTAGGTATTTTCATGAGTATAGAGATAGCGGTGCAGATGTATCCATGTTTATACTGATGGCTGTGAAGATATTTGCATGTGTATACAGATGGCAATTTAGATATTTCCATGTTTATAGAGATGGTGGTGTAGATAATTCCATGTATATACAGATGACTGTGTAGATATTTCCATGTTTATACAGATGGCGGTGTATATATTTCCATGTTTTGAAGATAGCGGTGTAGATATTTCCATGTTTATACAGATAGTGGTGTAGATATTTCCATGTTTACAGAGACAGCGGTGTAGATATTTCCATGTTTGCACAGATTGTGGTGTAGATATTTCTATCTTTACACAGTTAGTGGTGTACCTATATCCATCTTTACACAGATAGCTGCGTAGATATTTCCATGTTTACACAGATAGTGTTGTAGATATTTCCATGTTTATACAGAGAGCGGTGAAGGTATTACCATGTTTATAAAGAAAGCGGTGTAGATATTTCCATGTTTATACAGATAGCGGTGGAGATATTTCCATGATTATACAGACAGCGTTGTAGATATTTCCATGTTTATACAGATAGCGGTGTAGATATTTCCATGTTTATACAGATAGCGGTGTAGATATTTCCATGTTTATACAGATATCGGTGTAGATATTCCCATGTTTATACAAATAGTGGTGTAGATATTTCCATGTTTATACAGATAGCGGTGGAGATATTTCCATGTTTATACAGATAGCGGTGGAGATATTTCCATGTTTATACAGATAGCGGTGTAGATATTTCCATGTTTATATACATAGGGGTGTAGATATTTCCAAGTTTATACAGATAACGGAGAAGATATTTCCATGTTTATACAGATGGCGGTTTAGATATTTCCAAGTTTATGCAGATAGCGGTGTAGATATTTCCATGTTTATACAGATTGCGGTATACATATTTCCTTGTTTATAGAGATAGCGGTGTAGATATTTCCATGTTTATACGGATGGCTGTGTAGATATTTCCATGTGAATACAGATGTTAGTGTAAATATTTCCATGTTTATACAGATGGAGGTGTAGATATTTCTATGTTTATACAGATGACTGTGCAGAAATTTCCATGTTTTTACTGATGGCGGTGTAGATATTTCCATGTTTATACAGATAGCGGTGAAGATATTTCCATGTTTATAGAGATGGCTGTGTAGATATTGGTTTGTTTATACAGATGGCTGTGTGGATAGTTCCATATTTATACAGATGTCATTGTAGATATTTCCATGTTTATGCAAATAGTTGTGTAGATATTTCCCTGTTTATATAGATGACAGTTTAGTTATTTCCATGTTTATACAGATGGCGGTGTATATATTTCCATGTTTATAGAGATAGCCATGTAGATATTTCCATGTTTATATGGATAGCGGTGTAGGCATTTCCATGTTTATATAGATAGCGGTGTACATATTTCCATATTGATACAGATAGTGGTGTAGATATTTCCATGTTTATACTGATGGCGTTGTAGATATTTCCATGTTTATACAGATGGCTGTGTGGATAGTTCCATGTTTATACAGATGGTAGTGTAGATATTTTCATGTATATTCAAATAGCTGTGTAGATATTTCCCTGTTTATACAGATGACCGTGTAGGTATTTCCTTGTTTATACAGATTGCGGTATAGATATTTCCGTGTTTATAGAGATATCTATTTAGATATTTCCATATTTATACAGATAGCGGTGTAGACATTTCCATGTTTATAGAGATAGTGGTGTAGATATTTCCATATTGATACAGATAGCGGTGTAGATATTTCCATGTTTATACAGATAGCAGTCTAGATATTTCCATGTTTATACAAATAGCGGTGTAGATATTTCGATGTTTATACAGATAGCGGTGAAGATAATTCCATGCTTACAGAGATAGCGGTGTATATTTTTCCATATTTGCACAGATTGTGGTGTAGATATTTCCATTTTACACAGATAGCGGTGTACATATTTCCATGCTTACTCAGATAGCGGTGTAGATATTTCCATGTTTATGCAGGTAGAGGTGTAGATATTTCCATGTTTATGCAGATCATAGTGCAGATATTTCCACCTTTCTACAGATGGCAGTGTAGATATTTCTATGTTTATACAGATTGCGGTGTAGATATTTTCATGTTTATACAGATGGCGGTGTAGATATTTCCATGTTTATGCAGATGGCGTTGTAGATATTTCCATGTTTATAGAGATGACCGTGTAGATATTTCTATGATTACAGAGTTATCTTATCGGTGTAGATAATTCCATATTTACAGAGATGGCGGTGTAGGTATTTCCATGTTTATAGAGATAGTGGTGCAGATATTTCCATGTTTATACAGCTCGCGGCGTAGATATTTCCATCTTTATACAGATGGCAGTGTAGTTATTTCCATGTTTATACAGATAGCCGTGTAGATATTTCCATGTTTACACAGATAGCAGTGTAGATAGTTCCATGTTTATGGAGATGGCATGTAGATATTTTCATGCTTATAGAGATGGCGGTGTATATATTTCCCTGTTTATAGATATAGCGGTGTAGATATTTCCATGATTATAGAGATTTCGGTGTAGGTATTTCCATGAGTATAGAGATAGCGTTGCAGATGTTTCCATGTTTATACTGATGGCTGTGTAGGTACTTCTATGTGTATACAGAAGGAAATTTAGATATTTCCATGTTTACAGAGATGGTGGTGTAGATATTTCCATGTATGTACAGATGACTCTGTAGATATTTCCATGTTTATACATATAGCGGTGTAGATATTTCCAAGTTTATGGAGATAGCGGTGCAGATATTTCCATGTTTATAGAGATTGCGGTGTAGATATTTCCATCTTTACACAGATAGCTGTGTACATATTTCCATGTTTACGCAGATAGCTGTGTAGATATTTCCATGTTTTCACAGATAGTGTTATAGATATTTCCATGTTTATACAGATATCGGTGTAGATATTTCCATATTTATACAGATAGTGATGGAGATATTTCCATGTTTATACAGGTAGAGGTGCAGATATTTCCATGTTTATACAGCTCGCGGCGTAGATATTTCCATCTTTATACAGATGGCAGTGTAGTTATTTCCATGTTTATACAGATAGCGGTGTAGATATTTCCAAGTTTACACAGGTAGCAGTGTAGATAGTTCCATGTTTATGGAGATGGCATGTAGATATTTTCATGCTTATAGAGATGGCGATGTATATATTTCCCTGTTTATAGAGATAGCGGTGTAGATATTTCAATGATTATAGGGATTTCGGTGTAGGTATTTCCATGAGTATAGAGATAGCGTTGCAGATGTTTCCATGTTTATACTGATGGCTGTGTAGGTACTTCTATGTGTATACAGAAGGAAATTTAGATATTTCCATGTTTACAGAGATGGTGGTGTAGAAATTTCCATGTATGTACAGATGACTCTGTAGATATTTCCATGTTTATACATATAGCGGTGTAGATATTTCCAAGTTTATGGAGATAGCGGTGCAGATATTTCCATGTTTATAGAGATAGCGGTGCAGATATTTCCATGTTTATAGAGATTGCGGTGTAGATATTTCCATCTTTACACAGATAGCTGTGTACATATTTCCATGTTTACGCAGATAGCTGTGTAGATATTTCCATGTTTTCACAGATAGTGTTATAGATATTTCCATGTTTATACAGATATCGGTGTAGATATTTCCATATTTATACAGATAGTGATGGAGATATTTCCATGTTTATACAGGTAGAGGTGCAGATATTTCCATGTTTATGCAGATCGTGGTGCAGATATTTCCATCTTTCTACAGACGGCAGTGTAGATATTTCTATGTTTATACAGAAGGTGGTGTAGATATTTCCATGTATATACAGATGACTGTGTAGATATTTTCATGTTTATACAGATGGCTGTGTAGATATTTCCATGTTTATACAGATGGCGGTGTAGACATTTCCATGTTTTTGGAGATAGCGGTGTAGATATATCCATGTTTGTACATATAACGTTGCAGATATTTCCAAGTTTATAGAAATAGCGGTGTAGATATTTCCATCTTGGAACAGATTGCGGTGAAGATATTTCTATGTTTATACAAATGGCAGTGTAGATATTTCCAAGTTTATAGAGATAGCGGTGTATATATTTCCATTTTATAGAGGTAGCGTTGTAGATACTTCCATTTCTATACAGATTGTGGTGTAGGTATTCCCATGTTTATGGAGATAGCGGTGTAGATATTTCCATGTTTATACAGATGGCTGTTTAGTTATTTCCATGTTTATACAGATGGAGTTGTAGATATTTCCATGTTTATACAGATGACTATGTAGATATTTTCATGTTTTTACAGATGGCGGTGTAGATATTTCCATGTTTATTCAGATAGCGGTGGAGATATTTCCATGTCTATACACGTAGCGGTGTACATATTTCCAGGTTTATACAGACAGCGGTGTAGGTACTTCCATGTTTATACAGATAGCGGTGCAGATATTTCCATGTTTATACAGATGCCTATGCAGATATTTCCATATTTATACAGAGGGCTCTGTAGATATTTCCATGTTTATACAGATGGCAGTGTAGATATTTCCATGTTCCTACACATGACTGTGTAGGTATTTCCATGTTTATACTGATGGCTTTGTAGATGTTTCCATGTTTATAGAGATAGCGGTGCAGATATTTCCATGTTTATACAGATAGCGGTTTAAATATTTCCATGTTTATACAGATCGTGGTGTAGATATTTGCATGTTTATACAGATAGCGGTGTAGACATTTCCATGTTTATACAGACCGCAGTGTAGTTATTTCCATGTTTATAGAGATAGCGGTGTAGAAATTTCCATGTTTGTACAGATGGCGGTGTTGAGGTTTCCATCTATACACAGATTGCCGTGTAGGTATTTCCATGTGTATACAGATGGCATTGTAGATATTTCCATGTTTATACAGATGGTGGTGTAGATATTTCCATGTTTATACAGATGACTGTATTGGTATTTCCATGTTTTTACAGATGGCATTGTAGATATTTACATGTTTATAGAGATAGCAGTGTAGATATTTCCATGTTTATACAGATGGCGGTGTAGAAATTTCCATGTTTATAGAGATAGCGGTGTAGATATTTCCAGATTTATACAGATAACGGTGTAGATATTTCCATGTTTATACAGATAGCGGTGTAAATATTTCCATGTTTATACAGTACACGGTGTAGTTATTTCCATGTTTATAGAGATAGTGGTGTAGTTATTTCCATGTTTATAGAGATAGCGGTGTAGATATTTCCATGTTTATACAGATAACGGTGTAGATATTTCCATGTTTATACAGATCGCAGTGTAAATATTTCCATGTTTATACAGATCACGGTGTAGTTATTTCCATGTTTATACTGATAGCGGTTTAGATATTTCCATGTTTATACAGACCGCGGTGTAGATACTTCCATGTTTATACAGATGGCGGTGTTGATATTTCCATCTTTACACAGACGACCGTGTAGATATTTCCATGTTTATACAGATGGCGGTGCAGATATTTCCATGGATATGCAGATGGCGGTGTAGATATTTCCATGTTTATACAGATAGCGGTGTAGTTATTTCCATGTTTGTATAGATAGCTGTGTAGATATTTCCATGTATATACACATGGCTGTGTAGGCATTTCCATGTTTATTCAGATGGCGGTGTAGATATTTCCATGTTAATAGAGATAGCTGTGTACATATTTCCATGTTTATACAGATCGCGGTGTAGATATTTCCATGTTTATACAGATAGCGGTGTAGACATTTACATGTTTTTACAGATATCGGTGTAGATATATCCATGTTTACACAGATTGCGGTGTAGATATTTCCATATTTCTACAGATGTCATTGTAGATATTTCTGTGTTTATACAGATGGCGGTGTAGATATTTCCATATTTATTTAGATGTCTGTGTAGATATTTCCATGTGTATACAGATGGTATTGTAGGTATTTCCATGTTTATACAGATGGTGGTGTAGATATTTCCATGTTTATTCAGATGAGTGTGTAGATATTTCCATGTTTTTACAGATGGCAGTGTAGATATTTCAATGTTTATAGAGATGGCGCTGTAGATATTTCCATGTTTATACAGATAAAGTTGGAGATATTTCCATGCTTATACAGAGAGCAGTGGAGATATATCCATGTTTATACATATAGCGGTGTACATATTTCCATGTTTATAGAGACAGCGGTGTAGGTATTTCCATGTTTCTGCAGATAGCTGTTCAGATATTTCCATGTTTATACAGATGCCTATGCAGATATTTCCATATTTATACAGAGGGCTGTGTAGATATTTCTATGTTTATACAGATGGCAGTGTAGATATTTCCATGTTCCTACACATGACTGTGTGGGTATTTCCATGTTTATACAGATGGCTTTGTAGATATTTCCATGTTTATAGAGATAGCGGTGCAGATATTTCCTTGTTTATACAGATATCGGTGTATATATTTCCATGTTTATACAGATCGTGGTGTAGATATTTCCATGTTTATACAGATACCGGTGTAGATTTTTCCATGTTTATACAGACCGCAGTGTAGATATTTCCATGTTTATAGAGATAGCAGTGTAGATATTTCCATGTTTGTTCAGATGGCGGTGTTGATGTTTCCATCTATACACAGATTGCCGTGTTGGTATTTCTGTGTGTATACAGATGGCATTGTAGATATTTCCATGTTTATACAGATGGTGGTGTAGATATTTCCATGTTTACACAGATGACTGTATAGGTATTTCCATGTTTATACAGATGGTGGTGTAGATATTTCCAACTTTACAGAGATAGGGGTGTAGATATTTCCATATTTTTAGAGATAACGGTGTAGAAGTTTCCATGTTTATACAGATAGTGGTGTAAATATTTCCATGTTGATACAGATCACGGTGTAGATATTTCCATGTTTATAGAGATAGCGGTGTAGATATTTCCATGTTTATACAGATAGCGGTGTAGATATTTCTATGTTTATACAGTCTGTGGTGTAGATATTTCCATGTTTATACAGATAGCGGTGCAGATATTTCCATGTTTGTACAGATGGCGGTGTTGATATTTCCATCTATACTCAGATGACCGTGTAGACATTTCCATGTTTATACAGATGGTGGTGCAGATATTTCCATGGATATGTAGATGGCGGTGTAGATATTTCCATGTTTATACAGATAGCGGTGTAGTTATTTCAATGTTTATATAGATAGCGGTTTAGATATTTCCATGTATGTACACATGGCTGTGTAGACATTTCCATGTTTATACAGGGCACGGTGTAGATATTTCCATGTTTAAACAGATAACTTTGTAAGTATTTCCATGTTTATACAGATGGCGGTGTAGATATTTCGATGTTTATAGAGATAGCAGTGGAGATATTTCCATGTTTATACAGATAGCGGTGTAGATATTTCCATGTTTATACTGATCGTGGTGTAGATATTTCCATGTTTATAGAGATGGCGGTGTAGATATTTCAATGTTCATAGAGATAGCGGTGTTGATTTTTCCATGTTTATAGAGATAGCGGTGTGGATATTTCCATGTTTATACTGATAGGTGTGTAGATATTTCCATGGTTATACAGATGGCGGTGTAGATATTTCCATGTTTATACAGATCACGGTGTAGATATTACCTTGTTTATACAAATAGCGGTGTAGTTATTTCCATGTTTATACAGATAGCGGTGTAGTTATTTCCATGTATATACAGATGGCTGTGTAGATATTTCCATGTTTATACAGATGGCTGTGTAGGTATTTCCATGTTTATTCAGATGACTTTGTAGGTATTTCCATGTTTATACAGATGGCGGTGTAGAAATTTCCATGTTAATAGAGATAGCTGTGTACATATTTCCATGTTTATACAGATCGTGGTGTAGATATTTCCATGTTTATACAGATAGCGGTGTAGATATTTACATGTTTTTACAGATATCGGTGTAGATATATCCATGTTTACACAGATTGCGGTGTAGATATTTCCATATTTCTACAGATGTCATTGTAGATATTTCCATGTTTGTACAGATGGCGGTGTAGATATTTCCATGTTTATATAGATGGTGTTGTAGATATTACCATGTTTATACAGATCGCAGTGTAGATATTTCCATGTTTATACAGATCGTGGTGAAGATATTTCCATGTTTATAGAGATCGCGGTGTAGATATTTCCATGTTTATAGAGATCGCAGTGTAGATATTTCCATGTTTATACAGATAGCGGTGTAGATAATTCCATGTTTATACAGATAGCGGTGTAGATATTTCCATGTTTATAGAGATAGCGGTGTAGCTATTTCCATGTTTATAGACATAGCGGTGTAGATACTTCCATGTTTATATAGATGGTGTTGTAGATATTTCCATGTTTATACCGATAGCGGTGTTGGTATTTCCACGTTTATACAGATAGCGATGTAGATATTTCCATGTTTATACAGCTCGCGGTGCAGATATTTATATGTTTACACAGAAGGCATTGTATATATTTCCTTATTCACACAGATGTCGGTGTAGAGGTTTCCATGTTTATACAGATGGCGGAGTAGTTAGTTCCATGTTTATGGAGATGGCAGTGTAGATATTTTCATGTTTATACAGATGTCGGTGTAGATATTTCCATGTTTATAGAGATAGCAGTGTAGATATTTACATGTTTATACAGATGGCTGTGTATTTCCATGTGTATACAGATGGCATTGTAGATATTTCCATGTTTATATAGATGACTCTATACGTATTTCCATGTTTTTACAGATGGCATTGCAAATATTTCCATGTTTATAGAGATAGCGGTGTAGATATTTCCGTGTTTGTACAGATGGCGGTGTTGATATTTCCATCTATTCTCAGATGGCCGTGTAGATATTTCCATGTTTATACAGATGGCGGCGAAGATATTTCCATGGACATGCAGATGGCTGTGTAGATATTTCCATGTTTATGCAGATGGCGGTGTAGATATTTCCATGTTTATACAGATAGCGGTGTAGTTATTTCCATGTTTATATAGATAGCGGTGTAGATATTTCCATGTATATACACATGGCTGTGTAGATATTTCCATGTTTATACAGATAGCGGTGTAGATATTTCCATGTTTACACAGATGGTGATGTAGTTATTTCCGTGTTTATACACATGGCAGAGTAGATACTTCCATCTTTATGGAGATGGCAGTGTAGATATTGTTATGTTTATAGAGATGGCGGCGTAGATATTTCCATATTTATAGAGATAGCGGTGTAGATATTTCCATCTTTCTACAGATGGCAGTGTAGATATTTCCATGTTTATACAGCTGGCGGTGTAAGTATTTCCATATTTATACAGATTTCTGTGTAGATATTTCCATGTGTATACAGATTGTATTGTAGGTATTTCCATGTTTATTCAGATGGTGGTGTAGATATTTCCATGTTTATTCAGATGAGTGTGTAGATATTTCCATGTTTTTACAGATGGCAGTGTAGATATTTCAATGTTTATAGAGATGGCGCTGTAGATATTTCCATGTTTATACAGATAAAGGTGGAGATATTTCCATGCTTATACAGAGAGCAGTGGAGATATATCCATGTTTATACACATAGCGGTGTACATATTTCCATGTTTTTAGAGACAGCGGTGTAGGTATTTCCATGTTTATACAGATAGCGGTGAAGATATTTCCATATATATACAGATGCCTATGCAGATATTTCCATATTTATACAGAGGGCTGTGTAGATATTTCTATGTTTATACAGATGGCAGTGTAGATATTTCCATGTTCCTACACATGACTGTGTAGGTATTTCCATGTTTATACAGATGGCTTTGTAGATATTTCCATGTTTATAGAGATAGTGGTGCAGATATTTCCTTGTTTATACAGATATCGGTGCATATATTTCCATGTTTATACAGATCGTGGTGTAGATATTTCTATGTTTGTACAGATACCGGTGTAGATATTTCCATGTTTATAGAGATAGCGGTGCAGATATTTCCTTGTTTATACAGATATCGGTGTATATATTTCCATGTTTATACAGATCGTGGTGCAGATATTTCCATGTTTGTACAGATACCGGTGTAGATATTTCCATGTTTATACAGACCGCAGTGTAGATATTTCCATGTTTACAGAGATAGCAGTGTAGATATTTCCATGTTTGTACAGATGGCGTTGTTGATGTTTCCATCTATACACAGATTGCCGTGTTGGTATTTCCGTGTGTATACAGATGGCATTGTAGATATTTCCATGTTTATACAGATGGTGGTGTAGATATTTCCATGTTTACACAGATGACTGTATAGGTATTTCCATGTTTATACAGATGGTGGTGTAGATATTTCCAACTTTACAGAGATAGGGGTGTAGATATTTCCATATTTTTAGAGATAACGGTGTAGAAGTTTCCATGTTTATACAGATAGCGGTGTAAATATTTCCATGTTGATACAGATAATGGTGTAGATATTTCCATGTTTATAGAGATAGCGGTGTAGATATTTCCATGTTTATACAGATAGCGGTGTAGATATTTCCATGTTTATACAGACCGTGTTGTAGATATTTCCATGTTTATACAGATAGAGGTGCAGATATTTCCATGTTTGTACAGATGGCGGTGTTGATATTTCCATCTATACTCAGATGACCTTGTAGATATTTCCATGTTTATACAGATGGTGGTGCAGATATTTCCATGGATATGTAGATGGCGGTGTAGATATTTCCATGTTTATACAGATAGCGGTGTAATTATTTCAATGTTTATATAGATAGCGGTTTAGATATTTCCATGTATGTACACATCGCTGTGTAGACATTTCCATGTTTATACAGATGACGGTGTAGATATTTCCTTGTTTAAACAGATAACTTTGTAAGTATTTCCATGTTTATACAGATGGCGGTGTAGATATTTCGATGTTTATATAGATAGCAGTGGAGATATTTCCATGTTTATACAGATAGCGGTGTAGATATTTCCATGTTTATACTGATCGTGGTGTAAATATTTCCATGTTTATAGAGATGGCGGTGTAGATATTTCAATGTTCATAGAGATAGCGGTGTTGATTTTTCCATGTTCATAGAGATAGCGGTGTGGATATTTCCATGTTTATACTGATAGGTGTGTAGATATTTCCATGTTTATATAGATGACTCTATACGTATTTCCATGTTTTTACAGATGGCATTGCAAATATTTCCATGTTTATAGAGATAGCGGTGTAGATATTTCCGTGTTTGTACAGATGGCGGTGTTGATATTTCCATCTATACTCAGATGGCCGTGTAGATATTTCCATGTTTATACAGATGGCGGCGAAGATATTTCCATGGACATGCAGATGGCTGTGTAGATATTTCCATGTTTATGCAGATGGCGGTGTAGATATTTCCATGTTTATACAGATAGCGGTGTAGTTATTTCCATGTTTATATAGATAGCGGTGTAGATATTTCCATGTATATACACATGGCTGTGTAGATATTTCCATGTTTATACAGATAGCGGTGTAGATATTTCCATGTTTACACAGATGGTGATGTAGTTATTTCCGTGTTTATACACATGGCAGAGTAGATACTTCCATCTTTATGGAGATGGCAGTGTAGATATTGTTATGTTTATAGAGATGGCGGCGTAGATATTTCCATATTTATAGAGATAGCGGTGTAGATATTTCCATCTTTCTACAGATGGCAGTGTAGATATTTCCATGTTTATACAGCTGGCGGTGTAAGTATTTCCATATTTATACAGATTTCTGTGTAGATATTTCCATGTGTATACAGATTGTATTGTAGGTATTTCCATGTTTATTCAGATGGTGGTGTAGATATTTCCATGTTTATTCAGATGAGTGTGTAGATATTTCCATGTTTTTACAGATGGCAGTGTAGATATTTCAATGTTTATAGAGATGGCGCTGTAGATATTTCCATGTTTATACAGATAAAGGTGGAGATATTTCCATGCTTATACAGAGAGCAGTGGAGATATATCCATGTTTATACACATAGCAGTGTACATATTTCCATGTTTTTAGAGACAGCGGTGTAGGTATTTCCATGTTTATACAGATAGCGGTGAAGATATTTCCATATATATACAGATGCCTATGCAGATATTTCCATATTTATACAGAGGGCTGTGTAGATATTTCTATGTTTATACAGATGGCAGTGTAGATATTTCCATGTTCCTACACATGACTGTGTAGGTATTTCCATGTTTATACAGATGGCTTTGTAGATATTTCCATGTTTATAGAGATAGTGGTGCAGATATTTCCTTGTTTATACAGATATCGGTGCATATATTTCCATGTTTATACAGATCGTGGTGTAGATATTTCTATGTTTGTACAGATACCGGTGTAGATATTTCCATGTTTATAGAGATAGCGGTGCAGATATTTCCTTGTTTATACAGATATCGGTGTATATATTTCCATGTTTATACAGATCGTGGTGCAGATATTTCCATGTTTGTACAGATACCGGTGTAGATATTTCCATGTTTATACAGACCGCAGTGTAGATATTTCCATGTTTACAGAGATAGCAGTGTAGATATTTCCATGTTTGTACAGATGGCGTTGTTGATGTTTCCATCTATACACAGATTGCCGTGTTGGTATTTCCGTGTGTATACAGATGGCATTGTAGATATTTCCATGTTTATACAGATGGTGGTGTAGATATTTCCATGTTTACACAGATGACTGTATAGGTATTTCCATGTTTATACAGATGGTGGTGTAGATATTTCCAACTTTACAGAGATAGGGGTGTAGATATTTCCATATTTTTAGAGATAACGGTGTAGAAGTTTCCATGTTTATACAGATAGCGGTGTAAATATTTCCATGTTGATACAGATAATGGTGTAGATATTTCCATGTTTATAGAGATAGCGGTGTAGATATTTCCATGTTTATACAGATAGCGGTGTAGATATTTCCATGTTTATACAGACCGTGTTGTAGATATTTCCATGTTTATACAGATAGAGGTGCAGATATTTCCATGTTTGTACAGATGGCGGTGTTGATATTTCCATCTATACTCAGATGACCTTGTAGATATTTCCATGTTTATACAGATGGTGGTGCAGATATTTCCATGGATATGTAGATGGCGGTGTAGATATTTCCATGTTTATACAGATAGCGGTGTAATTATTTCAATGTTTATATAGATAGCGGTTTAGATATTTCCATGTATGTACACATCGCTGTGTAGACATTTCCATGTTTATACAGATGACGGTGTAGATATTTCCTTGTTTAAACAGATAACTTTGTAAGTATTTCCATGTTTATACAGATGGCGGTGTAGATATTTCGATGTTTATATAGATAGCAGTGGAGATATTTCCATGTTTATACAGATAGCGGTGTAGATATTTCCATGTTTATACTGATCGTGGTGTAAATATTTCCATGTTTATAGAGATGGCGGTGTAGATATTTCAATGTTCATAGAGATAGCGGTGTTGATTTTTCCATGTTCATAGAGATAGCGGTGTGGATATTTCCATGTTTATACTGATAGGTGTGT
Source organism: Pan paniscus (assembly GCF_029289425.2). Taxonomy (NCBI): domain Eukaryota; kingdom Metazoa; phylum Chordata; class Mammalia; order Primates; family Hominidae; genus Pan; species Pan paniscus. The sequence goes on along the minus strand of NC_073258.2, from coordinate 2,035,331 downwards.
AGATATTTCCATGTTTATATAGATGACTCTATACGTATTTCCATGTTTTTACAGATGGCATTGCAAATATTTCCATGTTTATAGAGATAGCGGTGTAGATATTTCCGTGTTTGTACAGATGGCGGTGTTGATATTTCCATCTATACTCAGATGGCCGTGTAGATATTTCCATGTTTATACAGATGGCGGCGAAGATATTTCCATGGACATGCAGATGGCTGTGTAGATATTTCCATGTTTATGCAGATGGCGGTGTAGATATTTCCATGTTTATACAGATAGCGGTGTAGTTATTTCCATGTTTATATAGATAGCGGTGTAGATATTTCCATGTATATACACATGGCTGTGTAGATATTTCCATGTTTATACAGATAGCGGTGTAGATATTTCCATGTTTACACAGATGGTGATGTAGTTATTTCCGTGTTTATACACATGGCAGAGTAGATACTTCCATCTTTATGGAGATGGCAGTGTAGATATTGTTATGTTTATAGAGATGGCGGCGTAGATATTTCCATATTTATAGAGATAGCGGTGTAGATATTTCCATCTTTCTACAGATGGCAGTGTAGATATTTCCATGTTTATACAGCTGGCGGTGTAAGTATTTCCATATTTATACAGATTTCTGTGTAGATATTTCCATGTGTATACAGATTGTATTGTAGGTATTTCCATGTTTATTCAGATGGTGGTGTAGATATTTCCATGTTTATTCAGATGAGTGTGTAGATATTTCCATGTTTTTACAGATGGCAGTGTAGATATTTCAATGTTTATAGAGATGGCGCTGTAGATATTTCCATGTTTATACAGATAAAGGTGGAGATATTTCCATGCTTATACAGAGAGCAGTGGAGATATATCCATGTTTATACACATAGCGGTGTACATATTTCCATGTTTTTAGAGACAGCGGTGTAGGTATTTCCATGTTTATACAGATAGCGGTGAAGATATTTCCATATATATACAGATGCCTATGCAGATATTTCCATATTTATACAGAGGGCTGTGTAGATATTTCTATGTTTATACAGATGGCAGTGTAGATATTTCCATGTTCCTACACATGACTGTGTAGGTATTTCCATGTTTATACAGATGGCTTTGTAGATATTTCCATGTTTATAGAGATAGTGGTGCAGATATTTCCTTGTTTATACAGATATCGGTGCATATATTTCCATGTTTATACAGATCGTGGTGTAGATATTTCTATGTTTGTACAGATACCGGTGTAGATATTTCCATGTTTATAGAGATAGCGGTGCAGATATTTCCTTGTTTATACAGATATCGGTGTATATATTTCCATGTTTATACAGATCGTGGTGCAGATATTTCCATGTTTGTACAGATACCGGTGTAGATATTTCCATGTTTATACAGACCGCAGTGTAGATATTTCCATGTTTACAGAGATAGCAGTGTAGATATTTCCATGTTTGTACAGATGGCGTTGTTGATGTTTCCATCTATACACAGATTGCCGTGTTGGTATTTCCGTGTGTATACAGATGGCATTGTAGATATTTCCATGTTTATACAGATGGTGGTGTAGATATTTCCATGTTTACACAGATGACTGTATAGGTATTTCCATGTTTATACAGATGGTGGTGTAGATATTTCCAACTTTACAGAGATAGGGGTGTAGATATTTCCATATTTTTAGAGATAACGGTGTAGAAGTTTCCATGTTTATACAGATAGCGGTGTAAATATTTCCATGTTGATACAGATAATGGTGTAGATATTTCCATGTTTATAGAGATAGCGGTGTAGATATTTCCATGTTTATACAGATAGCGGTGTAGATATTTCCATGTTTATACAGACCGTGTTGTAGATATTTCCATGTTTATACAGATAGAGGTGCAGATATTTCCATGTTTGTACAGATGGCGGTGTTGATATTTCCATCTATACTCAGATGACCTTGTAGATATTTCCATGTTTATACAGATGGTGGTGCAGATATTTCCATGGATATGTAGATGGCGGTGTAGATATTTCCATGTTTATACAGATAGCGGTGTAATTATTTCAATGTTTATATAGATAGCGGTTTAGATATTTCCATGTATGTACACATCGCTGTGTAGACATTTCCATGTTTATACAGATGACGGTGTAGATATTTCCTTGTTTAAACAGATAACTTTGTAAGTATTTCCATGTTTATACAGATGGCGGTGTAGATATTTCGATGTTTATATAGATAGCAGTGGAGATATTTCCATGTTTATACAGATAGCGGTGTAGATATTTCCATGTTTATACTGATCGTGGTGTAAATATTTCCATGTTTATAGAGATGGCGGTGTAGATATTTCAATGTTCATAGAGATAGCGGTGTTGATTTTTCCATGTTCATAGAGATAGCGGTGTGGATATTTCCATGTTTATACTGATAGGTGTGTAGATATTTCCATGGTTATACAGATGGCGGTGTAGATATTTCCATGTTTATACAGATCACGGTGTAGATATTTCCTTGTTGATACATATAGCGGTGTAGTTATTTCCATGTTTATACAGATAGCGGTGTAGTTATTTCCATGTATATACAGATGGCTGTGTAGATATTTCCATGTTTATACAGATGGCTGTGTAGGTATTTCCATGTTTATTCAGATGACTTTGTAGGTATTTCCATGTTTATTCAGATGGCGGTGTAGATATTTCCATGTTAATAGAGATAGCTGTGTACATATTTCCATGTTTATACAGATCGCGGTGTAGATATTTCCATGTTTATACAGATAGCGGTGTAGACATTTACATGTTTTTACAGATATCGGTGTAGATATATCCATGTTTACACAGATTGCGGTGTAGATATTTCCATATTTCTACAGATGTCATTGTAGATATTTCCGTGTTTATACAGATGGCGGTGTAGATATTTCCATATTTATTTAGATGTCTGTGTAGATATTTCCATGTGTATACAGATGGTATTGTAGGTATTTCCATGTTTATACAGATGGTGGTGTAGATATTTCCATGTTTATTCAGATGAGTGTGTAGATATTTCCATGTTTTTACAGATGGCAGTGTAGATATTTCAATGTTTATAGAGATGGCGCTGTAGATATTTCCATGTTTATACAGATAAAGTTGGAGATATTTCCATGCTTATACAGAGAGCAGTGGAGATATATCCATGTTTATACATATAGCGGTGTACATATTTCCATGTTTATAGAGACAGCGGTGTAGGTATTTCCATGTTTCTGCAGATAGCTGTTCAGATATTTCCATGTTTATACAGATGCCTATGCAGATATTTCCATATTTATACAGAGGGCTGTGTAGATATTTCTATGTTTATACAGATGGCAGTGTAGATATTTCCATGTTCCTACACATGACTGTGTGGGTATTTCCATGTTTATACAGATGGCTTTGTAGATATTTCCATGTTTATAGAGATAGCGGTGCAGATATTTCCTTGTTTATACAGATATCGGTGTATATATTTCCATGTTTATACAGATCGTGGTGTAGATATTTCCATGTTTATACAGATACCGGTGTAGATTTTTCCATGTTTATACAGACCGCAGTGTAGATATTTCCATGTTTATAGAGATAGCAGTGTAGATATTTCCATGTTTGTTCAGATGGCGGTGTTGATGTTTCCATCTATACACAGATTGCCGTGTTGGTATTTCTGTGTGTATACAGATGGCATTGTAGATATTTCCATGTTTATACAGATGGTGGTGTAGATATTTCCATGTTTACACAGATGACTGTATAGGTATTTCCATGTTTATACAGATGGTGGTGTAGATATTTCCAACTTTACAGAGATAGGGGTGTAGATATTTCCATATTTTTAGAGATAACGGTGTAGAAGTTTCCATGTTTATACAGATAGTGGTGTAAATATTTCCATGTTGATACAGATCACGGTGTAGATATTTCCATGTTTATAGAGATAGCGGTGTAGATATTTCCATGTTTATACAGATAGCGGTGTAGATATTTCTATGTTTATACAGTCTGTGGTGTAGATATTTCCATGTTTATACAGATAGCGGTGCAGATATTTCCATGTTTGTACAGATGGCGGTGTTGATATTTCCATCTATACTCAGATGACCGTGTAGACATTTCCATGTTTATACAGATGGTGGTGCAGATATTTCCATGGATATGTAGATGGCGGTGTAGATATTTCCATGTTTATACAGATAGCGGTGTAGTTATTTCAATGTTTATATAGATAGCGGTTTAGATATTTCCATGTATGTACACATGGCTGTGTAGACATTTCCATGTTTATACAGGGCACGGTGTAGATATTTCCATGTTTAAACAGATAACTTTGTAAGTATTTCCATGTTTATACAGATGGCGGTGTAGATATTTCGATGTTTATAGAGATAGCAGTGGAGATATTTCCATGTTTATACAGATAGCGGTGTAGATATTTCCATGTTTATACTGATCGTGGTGTAGATATTTCCATGTTTATAGAGATGGCGGTGTAGATATTTCAATGTTCATAGAGATAGCGGTGTTGATTTTTCCATGTTTATAGAGATAGCGGTGTGGATATTTCCATGTTTATACTGATAGGTGTGTAGATATTTCCATGGTTATACAGATGGCGGTGTAGATATTTCCATGTTTATACAGATCACGGTGTAGATATTACCTTGTTTATACAAATAGCGGTGTAGTTATTTCCATGTTTATACAGATAGCGGTGTAGTTATTTCCATGTATATACAGATGGCTGTGTAGATATTTCCATGTTTATACAGATGGCTGTGTAGGTATTTCCATGTTTATTCAGATGACTTTGTAGGTATTTCCATGTTTATACAGATGGCGGTGTAGAAATTTCCATGTTAATAGAGATAGCTGTGTACATATTTCCATGTTTATACAGATCGCGGTGTAGATATTTCCATGTTTATACAGATAGCGGTGTAGATATTTACATGTTTTTACAGATATCGGTGTAGATATATCCATGTTTACACAGATTGCGGTGTAGATATTTCCATATTTCTACAGATGTCATTGTAGATATTTCCATGTTTGTACAGATGGCGGTGTAGATATTTCCATGTTTATATAGATGGTGTTGTAGATATTACCATGTTTATACAGATCGCAGTGTAGATATTTCCATGTTTATACAGATCGTGGTGAAGATATTTCCATGTTTATAGAGATCGCGGTGTAGATATTTCCATGTTTATAGAGATCGCAGTGTAGATATTTCCATGTTTATACAGATAGCGGTGTAGATAATTCCATGTTTATACAGATAGCGGTGTAGATATTTCCATGTTTATAGAGATAGCGGTGTAGCTATTTCCATGTTTATAGACATAGCGGTGTAGATACTTCCATGTTTATATAGATGGTGTTGTAGATATTTCCATGTTTATACCGATAGCGGTGTTGGTATTTCCACGTTTATACAGATAGCGATGTAGATATTTCCATGTTTATACAGCTCGCGGTGCAGATATTTATATGTTTACACAGAAGGCATTGTATATATTTCCTTATTCACACAGATGTCGGTGTAGAGGTTTCCATGTTTATACAGATGGCGGAGTAGTTAGTTCCATGTTTATGGAGATGGCAGTGTAGATATTTTCATGTTTATACAGATGTCGGTGTAGATATTTCCATGTTTATAGAGATAGCAGTGTAGATATTTACATGTTTATACAGATGGCTGTGTATTTCCATGTGTATACAGATGGCATTGTAGATATTTCCATGTTTATATAGATGACTCTATACGTATTTCCATGTTTTTACAGATGGCATTGCAAATATTTCCATGTTTATAGAGATAGCGGTGTAGATATTTCCGTGTTTGTACAGATGGCGGTGTTGATATTTCCATCTATACTCAGATGGCCGTGTAGATATTTCCATGTTTATACAGATGGCGGCGAAGATATTTCCATGGACATGCAGATGGCTGTGTAGATATTTCCATGTTTATGCAGATGGCGGTGTAGATATTTCCATGTTTATACAGATAGCGTTGTAGTTATTTCCATGATTATATAGATAGCGGTGTAGATATTTCCATGTATATACACATGGCTGTGTAGATATTTCCATGTTTATACAGATAGCGGTGTAGATATTTCCATGTTTACACAGATGGTGATGTAGTTATTTCCGTGTTTATACACATGGCAGAGTAGATACTTCCATCTTTATGGAGATGGCAGTGTAGATATTGTTATGTTTATAGAGATGGCGGCGTAGATATTTCCATATTTATAGAGATAGCGGTGTAGATATTTCCATCTTTCTACAGATGGCAGTGTAGATATTTCCATGTTTATACAGCTGGCGGTGTATTTCCATATTTATACAGATTTCTGTGTAGATATTTCCATGTGTATACAGATTGTATTGTAGGTATTTCCATGTTTATTCAGATGGTGGTGTAGATATTTCCATGTTTATTCAGATGAGTGTGTAGATATTTCCATGTTTTTACAGATGGCAGTGTAGATATTTCAATGTTTATAGAGATGGCGCTGTAGATATTTCCATGTTTATACAGATAAAGGTGGAGATATTTCCATGCTTATACAGAGAGCAGTGGAGATATATCCATGTTTATACACATAGCGGTGTACATATTTCCATGTTTTTAGAGACAGCGGTGTAGGTATTTCCATGTTTATACAGATAGCGGTGAAGATATTTCCATATATATACAGATGCCTATGCAGATATTTCCATATTTATACAGAGGGCTGTGTAGATATTTCTATGTTTATACAGATGGCAGTGTAGATATTTCCATGTTCCTACACATGACTGTGTAGGTATTTCCATGTTTATACAGATGGCTTTGTAGATATTTCCATGTTTATAGAGATAGTGGTGCAGATATTTCCTTGTTTATACAGATATCGGTGCATATATTTCCATGTTTATACAGATCGTGGTGTAGATATTTCTATGTTTGTACAGATACCGGTGTAGATATTTCCATGTTTATAGAGATAGCGGTGCAGATATTTCCTTGTTTATACAGATATCGGTGTATATATTTCCATGTTTATACAGATCGTGGTGCAGATATTTCCATGTTTGTACAGATACCGGTGTAGATATTTCCATGTTTATACAGACCGCAGTGTAGATATTTCCATGTTTACAGAGATAGCAGTGTAGATATTTCCATGTTTGTACAGATGGCGTTGTTGATGTTTCCATCTATACACAGATTGCCGTGTTGGTATATCCGTGTGTATACAGATGGCATTGTAGATATTTCCATGTTTATACAGATGGTGGTGTAGATATTTCCATGTTTACACAGATGACTCTATAGGTATTTCCATGTTTATACAGATGGTCGTGTAGATATTTCCAACTTTATAGAGATAGGGGTGTAGATATTTCCATATTTATAGAGATAACGGTGTAGAAGTTTCCATGTTTATACAGATAGCGGTGTAAATATTTCCATGTTGATACAGATCACGGTGTAGATATTTCCATGTTTATAGAGATAGCGGTGTAGATATTTCCATGTTTATACAGATAGCGGTGTAGATATTTCCATGTTTATACAGACCGTGGTGTAGATATTTCCATGTTTATACAGATAGCGGTGCAGATATTTCCATGTTTGTACAGATGGCGATGTTGATATGTCCATCTATACTCAGATGACCGTGTAGATATTTCCATGTTTATACAGATGGTGGTGCAGATATTTCCATGGATATGTAGATGGCGGTGTAGATATTTCCTTGTTTATACAGATAGGGGTGTAGTTATTTCAATGTTTATATAGATAGCGGTTTAGATATTTCCATGTATGTACACATGGCTGTGTAGATATTTCCATGTTTATACATATGACGGTGTAGATATTTCCATGTTTAAACAGATAACTTTGTAAGTATTTCCATGTTTATACAGATGGCGGTGTAGATATTTCGATGTTTATAGAGATAGCAGTGGAGATATTTCCATGTTTATACAGATAGCGGTGTAGATATTTCCATGTTTATACTGATCGTGGTGTAGATATTTCCATGCTTATAGAGATGGCGGTGTAGATATTTCAATGTTCATAGAGATAGCGGTGTTGATTTTTCCATGTTTATAGAGATAGTGGTGTGGATATTTCCATGTTTATACAGATAGGTGTGTCGATATTTCCATGGTTATACAGATGGCGGTGTAGATATTTCCATGTTTATACAGATCACGGTGTAGATATTTCCTTGTTGATACAAATAGCGGTGTAGTTATTTCCATGTTTATACAGATAGCGGTGTAGTTATTTCCATGTATATACAGATGGCTGTGTAGATATTTCCATGTTTATACAGATGGCTGTGTAGGTATTTCCATGTTTATTCAGATAACTTTGTAGGTATTTCCATGTTTATACAGATGGCGGTGTATATATTTCCATGTTTATAGAGATAGCTGTGTAGATATTTCCATGTTTATACAGATCGCGGTTTAGATATTTCCATGTTTATACAGATAGCGGTGTAGATATTTACATGTTTTTACAGATATCGGTGTAGATATATCCATGTTTACACAGATTGCGGTGCAGATATTTCCATGTTTTTACAGATATCGGTGTAGATATATCCATGTTTACACAGATTGCGGTGTAGATATTTCCATATTTCTACAGATGTCAATGTAGATATTTCCATGTTTATACAGATGGCGGTGTAGATATTTACATGTTTATATAGATGGTGGTGTAGATATTACCATGTTTATGCAGATCGCGGTGTAGATATTTCCATGTTTATACAGATCGTGGTGAAGATATTTCCATGTTTATAGAGATCGCGGTGTAGATATTTCCATGTTTACACAGATCGTGGTGAAGATATTTCCATGTTTATAGAGATCGCGGTGTAGATATTTCCATGTTTATACAGATCGCAGTGTAGATATTTCCATGTTTATACAGCTAGCGGTGTAGATAATTCCATGTTTATACAGATAGCGGTGTAGATATTTCCATGTTTATAGAGATAGCAGTGTAGGTATTTCCATGCTTATAGACATAGCGGTGTAGATACTTCCATGTTTATATAGGTGGTGTTGTAGATATTTCCATGTTTATACCGATAGCGGTGTTGGTATTTCCACCTTTATACAGATAGCGATGTAGATATTTCCATGTTTATACAGCTTGCGGTGCAGATATTTATATGTTTACACAGAAGGCATTGTATATATTTCCTTATTCACACAGATGTCGGTGTAGATGTTTCCATGTTTATACAGATGGCGGAGTAGTTAGTTCCATGTTTATGGAGATGGCAGTGTAGATGTTTTCATGTTTATAGAGATGGCGGTGTAGATATTTCCATGTTTATAGAGATAGCAGTGTAGATATATACATGTTTATACAGATGGCTGTGTAGATATTTCCATGTTTATACAGATGACTCTATACATATTTCCACGTTTTTACAGATGTCAGTGCAGATATTTCCATGTTTATAGAGATAGCGGTGTAGATATTTCCATGTTTGTACAGATGGCGGTGTTGATATTTCCATCTATACACAGATGGCCGTGTAGATATTTCCATGTTTATAAAGATGGCGGCATAGATATTTCCATGGACATGCAGATGGCTGTGTAGATATTTACATGTTTATGCAGATGGCGGTGTAGAAATTTTAATGTTTATACAGATAGCGGTGAAGTCATTTCCATGTTTATATAGATAGCGGTGTAGTTATTTCCATGTATATACACATGTCTGTGCAGATATTTCCATGTTTATACAGATAACTTTGTAAGTATTTCCAAGTTTATACAGATGGCGGTGTAGATATTTCGATGTTTATGGAGATAGCAGTGGAGATATTTCCATGTTTATTCAGATAGCGGTGTAGATATTTCCATGTTTATTCTGATCGTGGTGTAGATATTTCCATGTTTATAGAGATGGCGGTGTAGATATTTCCATGTTCATAGAGATAGCGGTGTTGATTTTTCCATGTATATAGAGATAGCGGTGTGGATATTCCATGTTTACACAGATAGGGGTGTAGATATTTCCATGTTTACAGAGATGGCGGTGTAGATAATTCCATCTTTATACAGATCGCGGTGTACATATTTCCTTGTTTATACAGATCATGGTGTAGTTATTTCCATGTTTATACAGATCGCAGTGTTGATATTACCATGTTTATAGGGATAGCGGTGCAAATATTTCCACATTTATACAGATAGCGGTGTAGTTATTTGCATGTTTTTACAGATAGCGGTGTAGTTATTTGCATGTTTATACAGATAGCGGTGTAGATATTTCCAGGTATAAACAGATGTCTGTGTATATATTTCCATGTTAAAACAGATGGCGGTGTAGATATTTCCTTGTTTATACAAATAGCGGTGTAGTTATTTCCATCTTTATACAGATCACGGTGTAGATATTTCCTTGTTTATACATATAGCGGTGTAGTTGTTTCCATGCTTATACAGATAACGGTGTAGATATTTCTTTGTTTATAAAAATAGCGGTGTAGATATTTCCATGTTTGTACAGATCACGGTGTAGATATATCCTTGTTTATACTAATAGCGGTGTAGTTATTTCGATGTTTATACAGATAGCGGTGTAGATATTTCTATGTATATACAGATGGCTGTGTAGATATTTCCATGTTTATACAGATGCCTGTGTAGATGTTTCCATGTTTATACAGATGACTTTGTGGGTATTTCCATGTTTATACAGATGGCGTTGTAGATATTTCCATGTTTATAGAGATTCATGTGTAGATATTTCCATGTTTATACAGATAGCGGTGTAGGTATTTCCATGTTTATACTGATCGCGTTTTAGATATTTCCATGTTTATACAGATCGCAGTGTAGATATTTCCATGTTTATACAGATAGCGGTGTAGATATTTCCATGTATTTACAGATATCGGGGTAGATATTTCCATGTTTACACAGATTACGGTGTAGATATTTCCATCTTTCTACAGATGGCATTGTAGATATTTCCATGTTTATACAGATGGTTGTGTAGATATTTTCAAGTTTAAATAGATGGTGGTGTAGATATTACCATGTTTATACAGATAGCGGTGTAGATAAATCCATGTTTATACAGAAGGCGGTGTAGACATTTCCAAGTTTATAAAGATAGCGGTGTAGATATTTCCATGTTTACACAGATTGCACTGTAGATATTTCCATCTTTGCACAGATTTCATTGTAGATATTTCCATCTTTACACAGATAGCGGTGTAGATATTTCCATGTTTACACAGATAGCTCTGTAGGTATTTCCATGTTTACACAGATAGTGATGTAGATGTTTCCATGTTTATAGAGATAGCGGTTTAGATATTTCCATGTTTCTACAGATAGCGGTGTAGACATTTCCATGTTTACAGGTATAGAAGTTTACATATTTCCATGTTTATACAGATAGCGGTGTAGATTTTTCCATGTTTACAAAGATATCGTTATATATATTTGCATGTTTATACAGATAGCAGTGTAGAGATTTCCATGTTTATACTGATGGCGGTGTAAATGTTTCCATGCTTATACAGATAGCGGTGTAGATATTTCCATGTTTATACAGATAGCGGTGTACATGATTCTATGTTTATACAGATATAGGTGGAGATATATCCATGTTTATACAGATAGCGGTGTAGATATTTCCATGTTTACAGAGATAGCAGTGTAGTTATTTCCATATTTATACAGATGGCGGTGTACATATTTCCATGTTTATTCATATGTCGGTGTAGATATATCCATGTTTATACAGATGGCAGTGTAGGTATTTCCATGTTTATACAGATAGAGGTGTAGATATTTCCATGTATATACAGATACCGGTGTAGATATTTCCATGTTTATACAGACCGCAGTGTAGATATTTCCATGTTTATAGAGATAGCAGTGTAGATATTTCCATGTTTGTACAGATGGCGGTGTTGATGTTTCCATCTATACACAGATTGCCGTCTTGGTATTTCTGTGTGTATACAGATGGCATTGTAGATATTTCCATGTTTATACAGATGGTGGTGTAGATATTTCCATGTTTACACAGATGACTCTATAGGTATTTCCATGTTTATACAGATGGTGGTGTAGTTATTTCCAACTTTATAGAGATAGGGGTGTAGATATTTCCATATTTTTAGAGATAACGGTGTAGAAGTTTCCATGTTTATACAGATAGCGGTGTAAATATTTCCATGTTGATACAGATAATGGTGTAGATATTTCCATGTTTATAGAGATAGCGGTGTAGATATTTCCATGTTTATACAGATAGCGGTGTTGATATTTCCATGTTTATACAGACCGTGTTGTAGATATTTCCATGTTTATACAGATAGAGGTGCAGATATTTCCATGTTTGTACAGATGGCGGTGTTGATATTTCCATCTATACTCAGATGACCTTGTAGATATTTCCATGTTTATACAGATGGTGGTGCAGATATTTCCATGGATATGTAGATGGCGGTGTAGATATTTCCATGTTTATACAGATAGCGGTGTAGTTATTTCAATGTTTATATAGATAGCGGTTTAGATATTTCCATGTATGTACACATCGCTGTGTAGACATTTCCATGTTTATACAGATGACGGTGTAGATATTTCCATGTTTAAACAGATAACTTTGTAAGTATTTCCATGTTTATACAGATGGCGGTGTAGATATTTCGCTGTTTATATAGATAGCAGTGGAGATATTTCCATTTTTATACAGATAGCGGTGTAGATATTTCCATGTTTATACTGATCGTGGTGTAAATATTTCCATGTTTATAGAGATGGCGGTGTAGATATTTCAATGTTCATAGAGATAGCGGTGTTGATTTTTCCATGTTCATAGAGATAGCGGTGTGGATATTTCCATGTTTATACTGATAGGTGTGTAGATACTTCCATGGTTATACAGATGGCGGTGTAGATATTTCCATGTTTATACAGATCACGGTGTAGATATTTCCTTGTTGATACAAATAGCGGTGTAGTTATTTCCATGTTTATACAGATAGCGGTGTAGTTATTTCCATGTATATACAGATGGCTGTGTAGATATTTCCATGTTTATACAGATGGCTGTGTAGGTATTTCCATGTTTATTCAGATGACTTTGTAGGTATTTCCATGTTTATACAGATGGCGGTGTAGATATTTCCATGTTAATAGAGATAGCTGTGTACATATTTCCATGTTTATACAGATCGCGGTGTAGATATTTCCATGTTTATACAGATAGCGGTGTAGACATTTACATGTTTTTACAGATATCGGTGTAGATATATCCATGTTTACACAGATTGCGGTGTAGATATTTCCATATTTCTACAGATGTCATTGTAGATATTTCCGTGTTTATACAGATGGCGGTGTAGATATTTCCATATTTATTTAGATGTCTGTGTAGATATTTCCATGTGTATACAGATGGTATTGTAGGTATTTCCATGTTTATACAGATGGTGGTGTAGATATTTCCATGTTTATTCAGATGAGTGTGTAGATATTTCCATGTTTTTACAGATGGCAGTGTAGATATTTCAATGTTGATAGAGATGGCGCTGTAGATATTTCCATGTTTATACAGATAAAGTTGGAGATATTTCCATGCTTGTACAGAGAGCAGTGGAGATATATCCATGTTTATACATATAGCGGTGTACATATTTCCATGTTTATAGAGACAGCGGTGTAGGTATTTCCATGTTTCTACAGATAGCTGTGCAGATATTTCCATGTTTATACAGATGCCTAAGCAGATATTTCCATATTTATACAGAGGGCTGTGTAGATATTTCTATGTTTATGCAGATGGCAATGTAGATATTTCCATGTTCCTACACATGACTGTGTGGGTATTTCCATGTTTATACAGATGGCTTTGTAGATATTTCCATGTTTATAGAGATAGCGGTGCAGATATTTCCTTGTTTATACAGATATCGGTGTATATATTTCCATGTTTATACAGATCGTGGTGTAGATATTTCCATGTTTATACAGATACCGGTGTAGATATTTCCATGTTTATACAGACCGCAGTGTAGATATTTCCATGTTTATAGAGATAGCAGTGTAGATATTTCCATGTTTGTTCAGATGGCGGTGTTGATGTTTCCATCTATACACAGATTGCCGGGTTGGTATTTCTGTGTGTATACAGATGGCAATGTAGATATTTCCATGTTTATACAGATGGTGGTGTAGATATTTCCATGTTTACACAGATGACTGTATAGGTATTTCCATGTTTATACAGATGGTGGTGTAGATATTTCCAACTTTATAGAGATAGGGGTGTAGATATTTCCATATTTTTAGAGATAACAGTGTAGAAGTTTCCATGTTTATACAGATAGTGGTGTAAATATTTCCATGTTGATACAGATAATGGTGTAGATATTTCCATGTTTATAGAGATAGCGGTGTAGATATTTCCATGTTTATACTGATAGCGGTGTAGATATTTCCATGTTGATACAGACCGTGGTGTAGTTAGTTCCATGTTTATACAGATAGTGGTGCAGATATTTCCATGTTTGTACAGATGGCGGTGTTGATATTTTCATCTATACTCAGATGACCGTGTAGATATTTCCATGTTTATACAGATGGTTGTGCAGATATTTCCATGGATATGTAGATGGCGGTGTAGATATTCCCATGTTTATACAGGTAGCGGTGTAGTTATTTCAATGGTTATATAAATAGCGGTTTAGATATTTCCATGTATGTACACATGGCTGTGTAGACATTTCCATGTTTATACAGATGACGGTGTAGATATTTCCATGTTTAAACAGATAACTTTGTAAGTATTTCCATGTTTATACAGATGGCGGTGTAGATATGTCTATGTTTATAGAGATAGCTGTGGAGATATTAACATGTTTATACGGATAGCGGTGTAGCTATTTCCATGTTTATACTGATCGTGGTGTAGATATTTCCATGTTTTTAGAGATGGCGGTGTAGATATTTCAATGTTCATAGAGATAGCGGTGTTGATTTTTCCATGTTTATAGAGATAGCGGTGTGGATATTTCCATGTTTATACTGATAGGTGTGTAGATATTTCCATGGTTATACAGATGGCGGTGTAGATATTTCCATGTTTATACAGATCACGGTGTAGGTATTTCCTTGTTTATACAAATAGCGGTGTAGTTATTTCCATGTTTATACAGATAGCGGTGTAGTTATTTCCATGTATATACAGATGGCTGTGTAGATATTTCCATGTTTATACAGATGGCTGTGTAGGTATTTCCATGTTTATTCAGATGACTTTGTAGGTATTTCCATGTTTATACAGATGGCGGTGTAGATATTTCCATGTTAATAGAGATAGCTGTGTTCATATTTCCATGTTTATACAGATCGCGGTGTAGATATTTCCATGTTTATACAGATAGCGGTGTAGATATTTACATGTTTTTACAGATATCGGTGTAGACATATCCATGTTTACACAGATTGCGGTGTAGATATTTCCATATTTCTACAGATATCATTGTAGATATTTCCATGTTTTTACAGATGGCGGTGTAGATATTTCCATGTTTATATAGATGGTGGTGTAGATATTACCATGTTTATTCAGATGAGTGTGTAGATATTTCCATGTTTTTACAGATGGCAGTGTAGATATTTCAATGTTTATAGAGATGGCGCTGTAGATATTTCCATGTTTATACAGATAAAGGTGGAGATATTTCCATGCTTATACAGAGAGCAGTGGAGATATATCCATGTTTATACACATAGCGGTGTACATATTTCCATGTTTTTAGAGACAGCGGTGTAGGTATTTCCATGTTTATACAGATAGCGGTGAAGATATTTCCATATATATACAGATGCCTATGCAGATATTTCCATATTTATACAGAGGGCTGTGTAGATATTTCTATGTTTATACAGATGGCAGTGTAGATATTTCCATGTTCCTACACATGACTGTGTAGGTATTTCCATGTTTATACAGATGGCTTTGTAGATATTTCCATGTTTATAGAGATAGTGGTGCAGATATTTCCTTGTTTATACAGATATCGGTGCATATATTTCCATGTTTATACAGATCGTGGTGTAGATATTTCTATGTTTGTACAGATACCGGTGTAGATATTTCCATGTTTATAGAGATAGCGGTGCAGATATTTCCTTGTTTATACAGATATCGGTGTATATATTTCCATGTTTATACAGATCGTGGTGCAGATATTTCCATGTTTGTACAGATACCGGTGTAGATATTTCCATGTTTATACAGACCGCAGTGTAGATATTTCCATGTTTACAGAGATAGCAGTGTAGATATTTCCATGTTTGTACAGATGGCGTTGTTGATGTTTCCATCTATACACAGATTGCCGTGTTGGTATATCCGTGTGTATACAGATGGCATTGTAGATATTTCCATGTTTATACAGATGGTGGTGTAGATATTTCCATGTTTACACAGATGACTGTATAGGTATTTCCATGTTTATACAGATGGTCGTGTAGATATTTCCAACTTTATAGAGATAGGGGTGTAGATATTTCCATATTTATAGAGATAACGGTGTAGAAGTTTCCATGTTTATACAGATAGCGGTGTAAATATTTCCATGTTGATACAGATCACGGTGTAGATATTTCCATGTTTATAGAGATAGCGGTGTAGATATTTCCATGTTTATACAGATAGCGGTGTAGATATTTCCATGTTTATACAGACCGTGGTGTAGATATTTCCATGTTTATACAGATAGCGGTGCAGATATTTCCATGTTTGTACAGATGGCGATGTTGATATGTCCATCTATACTCAGATGACCGTGTAGATATTTCCATGTTTATACAGATGGTGGTGCAGATATTTCCATGGATATGTAGATGGCGGTGTAGATATTTCCTTGTTTATACAGATAGGGGTGTAGTTATTTCAATGTTTATATAGATAGCGGTTTAGATATTTCCATGTATGTACACATGGCTGTGTAGATATTTCCATGTTTATACATATGACGGTGTAGATATTTCCATGTTTAAACAGATAACTTTGTAAGTATTTCCATGTTTATACAGATGGCGGTGTAGATATTTCGATGTTTATAGAGATAGCAGTGGAGATATTTCCATGTTTATACAGATAGCGGTGTAGATATTTCCATGTTTATACTGATCGTGGTGTAGATATTTCCATGCTTATAGAGATGGCGGTGTAGATATTTCAATGTTCATAGAGATAGCGGTGTTGATTTTTCCATGTTTATAGAGATAGTGGTGTGGATATTTCCATGTTTATACAGATAGGTGTGTCGATATTTCCATGGTTATACAGATGGCGGTGAAGATATTTCCATGTTTATACAGATCACGGTGTAGATATTTCCTTGTTGATACAAATAGCGGTGTAGTTATTTCCATGTTTATACAGATAGCGGTGTAGTTATTTCCATGTATATACAGATGGCTGTGTAGATATTTCCATGTTTATACAGATGGCTGTGTAGGTATTTCCATGTTTATTCAGATAACTTTGTAGGTATTTCCATGTTTATACAGATGGCGGTGTATATATTTCCATGTTTATAGAGATAGCTGTGTAGATATTTCCATGTTTATACAGATCGCGGTTTAGATATTTCCATGTTTATACAGATAGCGGTGTAGATATTTACATGTTTTTACAGATATCGGTGTAGATATATCCATGTTTACACAGATTGCGGTGCAGATATTTCCATGTTTTTACAGATATCGGTGTAGATATATCCATGTTTACACAGATTGCGGTGTAGATATTTCCATATTTCTACAGATGTCAATGTAGATATTTCCATGTTTATACAGATGGCGGTGTAGATATTTACATGTTTATATAGATGGTGGTGTAGATATTACCATGTTTATGCAGATCGCGGTGTAGATATTTCCATGTTTATACAGATCGTGGTGAAGATATTTCCATGTTTATAGAGATCGCGGTGTAGATATTTCCATGTTTACACAGATCGTGGTGAAGATATTTCCATGTTTATAGAGATCGCGGTGTAGATATTTCCATGTTTATACAGATCGCAGTGTAGATATTTCCATGTTTATACAGCTAGCGGTGTAGATAATTCCATGTTTATACAGATAGCGGTGTAGATATTTCCATGTTTATAGAGATAGCAGTGTAGGTATTTCCATGCTTATAGACATAGCGGTGTAGATACTTCCATGTTTATATAGGTGGTGTTGTAGATATTTCCATGTTTATACCGATAGCGGTGTTGGTATTTCCACCTTTATACAGATAGCGATGTAGATATTTCCATGTTTATACAGCTTGCGGTGCAGATATTTATATGTTTACACAGAAGGCATTGTATATATTTCCTTATTCACACAGATGTCGGTGTAGATGTTTCCATGTTTATACAGATGGCGGAGTAGTTAGTTCCATGTTTATGGAGATGGCAGTGTAGATGTTTTCATGTTTATAGAGATGGCGGTGTAGATATTTCCATGTTTATAGAGATAGCAGTGTAGATATATACATGTTTATACAGATGGCTGTGTAGATATTTCCATGTTTATACAGATGACTCTATACATATTTCCACGTTTTTACAGATGTCAGTGCAGATATTTCCATGTTTATAGAGATAGCGGTGTAGATATTTCCATGTTTGTACAGATGGCGGTGTTGATATTTCCATCTATACACAGATGGCCGTGTAGATATTTCCATGTTTATAAAGATGGCGGCATAGATATTTCCATGGACATGCAGATGGCTGTGTAGATATTTACATGTTTATGCAGATGGCGGTGTAGAAATTTTAATGTTTATACAGATAGCGGTGAAGTCATTTCCATGTTTATATAGATAGCGGTGTAGTTATTTCCATGTATATACACATGTCTGTGCAGATATTTCCATGTTTATACAGATAACTTTGTAAGTATTTCCAAGTTTATACAGATGGCGGTGTAGATATTTCGATGTTTATGGAGATAGCAGTGGAGATATTTCCATGTTTATTCAGATAGCGGTGTAGATATTTCCATGTTTATTCTGATCGTGGTGTAGATATTTCCATGTTTATAGAGATGGCGGTGTAGATATTTCCATGTTCATAGAGATAGCGGTGTTGATTTTTCCATGTATATAGAGATAGCGGTGTGGATATTCCATGTTTACACAGATAGGGGTGTAGATATTTCCATGTTTACAGAGATGGCGGTGTAGATAATTCCATCTTTATACAGATCGCGGTGTACATATTTCCTTGTTTATACAGATCATGGTGTAGTTATTTCCATGTTTATACAGATCGCAGTGTTGATATTACCATGTTTATAGGGATAGCGGTGCAAATATTTCCACATTTATACAGATAGCGGTGTAGTTATTTGCATGTTTTTACAGATAGCGGTGTAGTTATTTGCATGTTTATACAGATAGCGGTGTAGATATTTCCAGGTATAAACAGATGTCTGTGTATATATTTCCATGTTAAAACAGATGGCGGTGTAGATATTTCCTTGTTTATACAAATAGCGGTGTAGTTATTTCCATCTTTATACAGATCACGGTGTAGATATTTCCTTGTTTATACATATAGCGGTGTAGTTGTTTCCATGCTTATACAGATAACGGTGTAGATATTTCTTTGTTTATAAAAATAGCGGTGTAGATATTTCCATGTTTGTACAGATCACGGTGTAGATATATCCTTGTTTATACTAATAGCGGTGTAGTTATTTCGATGTTTATACAGATAGCGGTGTAGATATTTCTATGTATATACAGATGGCTGTGTAGATATTTCCATGTTTATACAGATGCCTGTGTAGATGTTTCCATGTTTATACAGATGACTTTGTGGGTATTTCCATGTTTATACAGATGGCGTTGTAGATATTTCCATGTTTATAGAGATTCATGTGTAGATATTTCCATGTTTATACAGATAGCGGTGTAGGTATTTCCATGTTTATACTGATCGCGTTTTAGATATTTCCATGTTTATACAGATCGCAGTGTAGATATTTCCATGTTTATACAGATAGCGGTGTAGATATTTCCATGTATTTACAGATATCGGGGTAGATATTTCCATGTTTACACAGATTACGGTGTAGATATTTCCATCTTTCTACAGATGGCATTGTAGATATTTCCATGTTTATACAGATGGTTGTGTAGATATTTTCAAGTTTAAATAGATGGTGGTGTAGATATTACCATGTTTATACAGATAGCGGTGTAGATAAATCCATGTTTATACAGAAGGCGGTGTAGACATTTCCAAGTTTATAAAGATAGCGGTGTAGATATTTCCATGTTTACACAGATTGCACTGTAGATATTTCCATCTTTGCACAGATTTCATTGTAGATATTTCCATCTTTACACAGATAGCGGTGTAGATATTTCCATGTTTACACAGATAGCTCTGTAGGTATTTCCATGTTTACACAGATAGTGATGTAGATGTTTCCATGTTTATAGAGATAGCGGTTTAGATATTTCCATGTTTCTACAGATAGCGGTGTAGACATTTCCATGTTTACAGGTATAGAAGTTTACATATTTCCATGTTTATACAGATAGCGGTGTAGATTTTTCCATGTTTACAAAGATATCGTTATATATATTTGCATGTTTATACAGATAGCAGTGTAGAGATTTCCATGTTTATACTGATGGCGGTGTAAATGTTTCCATGCTTATACAGATAGCGGTGTAGATATTTCCATGTTTATACAGATAGCGGTGTACATGATTCTATGTTTATACAGATATAGGTGGAGATATATCCATGTTTATACAGATAGCGGTGTAGATATTTCCATGTTTACAGAGATAGCAGTGTAGTTATTTCCATATTTATACAGATGGCGGTGTACATATTTCCATGTTTATTCATATGTCGGTGTAGATATATCCATGTTTATACAGATGGCAGTGTAGGTATTTCCATGTTTATACAGATAGAGGTGTAGATATTTCCATGTATATACAGATACCGGTGTAGATATTTCCATGTTTATACAGACCGCAGTGTAGATATTTCCATGTTTATAGAGATAGCAGTGTAGATATTTCCATGTTTGTACAGATGGCGGTGTTGATGTTTCCATCTATACACAGATTGCCGTCTTGGTATTTCTGTGTGTATACAGATGGCATTGTAGATATTTCCATGTTTATACAGATGGTGGTGTAGATATTTCCATGTTTACACAGATGACTCTATAGGTATTTCCATGTTTATACAGATGGTGGTGTAGTTATTTCCAACTTTATAGAGATAGGGGTGTAGATATTTCCATATTTTTAGAGATAACGGTGTAGAAGTTTCCATGTTTATACAGATAGCGGTGTAAATATTTCCATGTTGATACAGATAATGGTGTAGATATTTCCATGTTTATAGAGATAGCGGTGTAGATATTTCCATGTTTATACAGATAGCGGTGTTGATATTTCCATGTTTATACAGACCGTGTTGTAGATATTTCCATGTTTATACAGATAGAGGTGCAGATATTTCCATGTTTGTACAGATGGCGGTGTTGATATTTCCATCTATACTCAGATGACCTTGTAGATATTTCCATGTTTATACAGATGGTGGTGCAGATATTTCCATGGATATGTAGATGGCGGTGTAGATATTTCCATGTTTATACAGATAGCGGTGTAGTTATTTCAATGTTTATATAGATAGCGGTTTAGATATTTCCATGTATGTACACATCGCTGTGTAGACATTTCCATGTTTATACAGATGACGGTGTAGATATTTCCATGTTTAAACAGATAACTTTGTAAGTATTTCCATGTTTATACAGATGGCGGTGTAGATATTTCGCTGTTTATATAGATAGCAGTGGAGATATTTCCATTTTTATACAGATAGCGGTGTAGATATTTCCATGTTTATACTGATCGTGGTGTAAATATTTCCATGTTTATAGAGATGGCGGTGTAGATATTTCAATGTTCATAGAGATAGCGGTGTTGATTTTTCCATGTTCATAGAGATAGCGGTGTGGATATTTCCATGTTTATACTGATAGGTGTGTAGATACTTCCATGGTTATACAGATGGCGGTGTAGATATTTCCATGTTTATACAGATCACGGTGTAGATATTTCCTTGTTGATACAAATAGCGGTGTAGTTATTTCCATGTTTACACAGATTGCGGTGTAGATATTTCCATATTTCTACAGATGTCATTGTAGATATTTCCGTGTTTATACAGATGGCGGTGTAGATATTTCCATATTTATTTAGATGTCTGTGTAGATATTTCCATGTGTATACAGATGGTATTGTAGGTATTTCCATGTTTATACAGATGGTGGTGTAGATATTTCCATGTTTATTCAGATGAGTGTGTAGATATTTCCATGTTTTTACAGATGGCAGTGTAGATATTTCAATGTTTATAGAGATGGCGCTGTAGATATTTCCATGTTTATACAGATAAAGTTGGAGATATTTCCATGCTTATACAGAGAGCAGTGGAGATATATCCATGTTTATACATATAGCGGTGTACATATTTCCATGTTTATAGAGACAGCGGTGTAGGTATTTCCATGTTTCTGCAGATAGCTGTTCAGATATTTCCATGTTTATACAGATGCCTATGCAGATATTTCCATATTTATACAGAGGGCTGTGTAGATATTTCTATGTTTATACAGATGGCAGTGTAGATATTTCCATGTTCCTACACATGACTGTGTGGGTATTTCCATGTTTATACAGATGGCTTTGTAGATATTTCCATGTTTATAGAGATAGCGGTGCAGATATTTCCTTGTTTATACAGATATCGGTGTATATATTTCCATGTTTATACAGATCGTGGTGTAGATATTTCCATGTTTATACAGATACCGGTGTAGATTTTTCCATGTTTATACAGACCGCAGTGTAGATATTTCCATGTTTATAGAGATAGCAGTGTAGATATTTCCATGTTTGTTCAGATGGCGGTGTTGATGTTTCCATCTATACACAGATTGCCGTGTTGGTATTTCTGTGTGTATACAGATGGCATTGTAGATATTTCCATGTTTATACAGATGGTGGTGTAGATATTTCCATGTTTACACAGATGACTGTATAGGTATTTCCATGTTTATACAGATGGTGGTGTAGATATTTCCAACTTTACAGAGATAGGGGTGTAGATATTTCCATATTTTTAGAGATAACGGTGTAGAAGTTTCCATGTTTATACAGATAGTGGTGTAAATATTTCCATGTTGATACAGATCACGGTGTAGATATTTCCATGTTTATAGAGATAGCGGTGTAGATATTTCCATGTTTATACAGATAGCGGTGTAGATATTTCTATGTTTATACAGTCTGTGGTGTAGATATTTCCATGTTTATACAGATAGCGGTGCAGATATTTCCATGTTTGTACAGATGGCGGTGTTGATATTTCCATCTATACTCAGATGACCGTGTAGACATTTCCATGTTTATACAGATGGTGGTGCAGATATTTCCATGGATATGTAGATGGCGGTGTAGATATTTCCATGTTTATACAGATAGCGGTGTAGTTATTTCAATGTTTATATAGATAGCGGTTTAGATATTTCCATGTATGTACACATGGCTGTGTAGACATTTCCATGTTTATACAGGGCACGGTGTAGATATTTCCATGTTTAAACAGATAACTTTGTAAGTATTTCCATGTTTATACAGATGGCGGTGTAGATATTTCGATGTTTATAGAGATAGCAGTGGAGATATTTCCATGTTTATACAGATAGCGGTGTAGATATTTCCATGTTTATACTGATCGTGGTGTAGATATTTCCATGTTTATAGAGATGGCGGTGTAGATATTTCAATGTTCATAGAGATAGCGGTGTTGATTTTTCCATGTTTATAGAGATAGCGGTGTGGATATTTCCATGTTTATACTGATAGGTGTGTAGATATTTCCATGGTTATACAGATGGCGGTGTAGATATTTCCATGTTTATACAGATCACGGTGTAGATATTACCTTGTTTATACAAATAGCGGTGTAGTTATTTCCATGTTTATACAGATAGCGGTGTAGTTATTTCCATGTATATACAGATGGCTGTGTAGATATTTCCATGTTTATACAGATGGCTGTGTAGGTATTTCCATGTTTATTCAGATGACTTTGTAGGTATTTCCATGTTTATACAGATGGCGGTGTAGAAATTTCCATGTTAATAGAGATAGCTGTGTACATATTTCCATGTTTATACAGATCGTGGTGTAGATATTTCCATGTTTATACAGATAGCGGTGTAGATATTTACATGTTTTTACAGATATCGGTGTAGATATATCCATGTTTACACAGATTGCGGTGTAGATATTTCCATATTTCTACAGATGTCATTGTAGATATTTCCATGTTTGTACAGATGGCGGTGTAGATATTTCCATGTTTATATAGATGGTGTTGTAGATATTACCATGTTTATACAGATCGCAGTGTAGATATTTCCATGTTTATACAGATCGTGGTGAAGATATTTCCATGTTTATAGAGATCGCGGTGTAGATATTTCCATGTTTATAGAGATCGCAGTGTAGATATTTCCATGTTTATACAGATAGCGGTGTAGATAATTCCATGTTTATACAGATAGCGGTGTAGATATTTCCATGTTTATAGAGATAGCGGTGTAGCTATTTCCATGTTTATAGACATAGCGGTGTAGATACTTCCATGTTTATATAGATGGTGTTGTAGATATTTCCATGTTTATACCGATAGCGGTGTTGGTATTTCCACGTTTATACAGATAGCGATGTAGATATTTCCATGTTTATACAGCTCGCGGTGCAGATATTTATATGTTTACACAGAAGGCATTGTATATATTTCCTTATTCACACAGATGTCGGTGTAGAGGTTTCCATGTTTATACAGATGGCGGAGTAGTTAGTTCCATGTTTATGGAGATGGCAGTGTAGATATTTTCATGTTTATACAGATGTCGGTGTAGATATTTCCATGTTTATAGAGATAGCAGTGTAGATATTTACATGTTTATACAGATGGCTGTGTATTTCCATGTGTATACAGATGGCATTGTAGATATTTCCATGTTTATATAGATGACTCTATACGTATTTCCATGTTTTTACAGATGGCATTGCAAATATTTCCATGTTTATAGAGATAGCGGTGTAGATATTTCCGTGTTTGTACAGATGGCGGTGTTGATATTTCCATCTATTCTCAGATGGCCGTGTAGATATTTCCATGTTTATACAGATGGCGGCGAAGATATTTCCATGGACATGCAGATGGCTGTGTAGATATTTCCATGTTTATGCAGATGGCGGTGTAGATATTTCCATGTTTATACAGATAGCGGTGTAGTTATTTCCATGTTTATATAGATAGCGGTGTAGATATTTCCATGTATATACACATGGCTGTGTAGATATTTCCATGTTTATACAGATAGCGGTGTAGATATTTCCATGTTTACACAGATGGTGATGTAGTTATTTCCGTGTTTATACACATGGCAGAGTAGATACTTCCATCTTTATGGAGATGGCAGTGTAGATATTGTTATGTTTATAGAGATGGCGGCGTAGATATTTCCATATTTATAGAGATAGCGGTGTAGATATTTCCATCTTTCTACAGATGGCAGTGTAGATATTTCCATGTTTATACAGCTGGCGGTGTAAGTATTTCCATATTTATACAGATTTCTGTGTAGATATTTCCATGTGTATACAGATTGTATTGTAGGTATTTCCATGTTTATTCAGATGGTGGTGTAGATATTTCCATGTTTATTCAGATGAGTGTGTAGATATTTCCATGTTTTTACAGATGGCAGTGTAGATATTTCAATGTTTATAGAGATGGCGCTGTAGATATTTCCATGTTTATACAGATAAAGGTGGAGATATTTCCATGCTTATACAGAGAGCAGTGGAGATATATCCATGTTTATACACATAGCGGTGTACATATTTCCATGTTTTTAGAGACAGCGGTGTAGGTATTTCCATGTTTATACAGATAGCGGTGAAGATATTTCCATATATATACAGATGCCTATGCAGATATTTCCATATTTATACAGAGGGCTGTGTAGATATTTCTATGTTTATACAGATGGCAGTGTAGATATTTCCATGTTCCTACACATGACTGTGTAGGTATTTCCATGTTTATACAGATGGCTTTGTAGATATTTCCATGTTTATAGAGATAGTGGTGCAGATATTTCCTTGTTTATACAGATATCGGTGCATATATTTCCATGTTTATACAGATCGTGGTGTAGATATTTCTATGTTTGTACAGATACCGGTGTAGATATTTCCATGTTTATAGAGATAGCGGTGCAGATATTTCCTTGTTTATACAGATATCGGTGTATATATTTCCATGTTTATACAGATCGTGGTGCAGATATTTCCATGTTTGTACAGATACCGGTGTAGATATTTCCATGTTTATACAGACCGCAGTGTAGATATTTCCATGTTTACAGAGATAGCAGTGTAGATATTTCCATGTTTGTACAGATGGCGTTGTTGATGTTTCCATCTATACACAGATTGCCGTGTTGGTATTTCCGTGTGTATACAGATGGCATTGTAGATATTTCCATGTTTATACAGATGGTGGTGTAGATATTTCCATGTTTACACAGATGACTGTATAGGTATTTCCATGTTTATACAGATGGTGGTGTAGATATTTCCAACTTTACAGAGATAGGGGTGTAGATATTTCCATATTTTTAGAGATAACGGTGTAGAAGTTTCCATGTTTATACAGATAGCGGTGTAAATATTTCCATGTTGATACAGATAATGGTGTAGATATTTCCATGTTTATAGAGATAGCGGTGTAGATATTTCCATGTTTATACAGATAGCGGTGTAGATATTTCCATGTTTATACAGACCGTGTTGTAGATATTTCCATGTTTATACAGATAGAGGTGCAGATATTTCCATGTTTGTACAGATGGCGGTGTTGATATTTCCATCTATACTCAGATGACCTTGTAGATATTTCCATGTTTATACAGATGGTGGTGCAGATATTTCCATGGATATGTAGATGGCGGTGTAGATATTTCCATGTTTATACAGATAGCGGTGTAATTATTTCAATGTTTATATAGATAGCGGTTTAGATATTTCCATGTATGTACACATCGCTGTGTAGACATTTCCATGTTTATACAGATGACGGTGTAGATATTTCCTTGTTTAAACAGATAACTTTGTAAGTATTTCCATGTTTATACAGATGGCGGTGTAGATATTTCGATGTTTATATAGATAGCAGTGGAGATATTTCCATGTTTATACAGATAGCGGTGTAGATATTTCCATGTTTATACTGATCGTGGTGTAAATATTTCCATGTTTATAGAGATGGCGGTGTAGATATTTCAATGTTCATAGAGATAGCGGTGTTGATTTTTCCATGTTCATAGAGATAGCGGTGTGGATATTTCCATGTTTATACTGATAGGTGTGTAGATATTTCCATGTTTATATAGATGACTCTATACGTATTTCCATGTTTTTACAGATGGCATTGCAAATATTTCCATGTTTATAGAGATAGCGGTGTAGATATTTCCGTGTTTGTACAGATGGCGGTGTTGATATTTCCATCTATACTCAGATGGCCGTGTAGATATTTCCATGTTTATACAGATGGCGGCGAAGATATTTCCATGGACATGCAGATGGCTGTGTAGATATTTCCATGTTTATGCAGATGGCGGTGTAGATATTTCCATGTTTATACAGATAGCGGTGTAGTTATTTCCATGTTTATATAGATAGCGGTGTAGATATTTCCATGTATATACACATGGCTGTGTAGATATTTCCATGTTTATACAGATAGCGGTGTAGATATTTCCATGTTTACACAGATGGTGATGTAGTTATTTCCGTGTTTATACACATGGCAGAGTAGATACTTCCATCTTTATGGAGATGGCAGTGTAGATATTGTTATGTTTATAGAGATGGCGGCGTAGATATTTCCATATTTATAGAGATAGCGGTGTAGATATTTCCATCTTTCTACAGATGGCAGTGTAGATATTTCCATGTTTATACAGCTGGCGGTGTAAGTATTTCCATATTTATACAGATTTCTGTGTAGATATTTCCATGTGTATACAGATTGTATTGTAGGTATTTCCATGTTTATTCAGATGGTGGTGTAGATATTTCCATGTTTATTCAGATGAGTGTGTAGATATTTCCATGTTTTTACAGATGGCAGTGTAGATATTTCAATGTTTATAGAGATGGCGCTGTAGATATTTCCATGTTTATACAGATAAAGGTGGAGATATTTCCATGCTTATACAGAGAGCAGTGGAGATATATCCATGTTTATACACATAGCAGTGTACATATTTCCATGTTTTTAGAGACAGCGGTGTAGGTATTTCCATGTTTATACAGATAGCGGTGAAGATATTTCCATATATATACAGATGCCTATGCAGATATTTCCATATTTATACAGAGGGCTGTGTAGATATTTCTATGTTTATACAGATGGCAGTGTAGATATTTCCATGTTCCTACACATGACTGTGTAGGTATTTCCATGTTTATACAGATGGCTTTGTAGATATTTCCATGTTTATAGAGATAGTGGTGCAGATATTTCCTTGTTTATACAGATATCGGTGCATATATTTCCATGTTTATACAGATCGTGGTGTAGATATTTCTATGTTTGTACAGATACCGGTGTAGATATTTCCATGTTTATAGAGATAGCGGTGCAGATATTTCCTTGTTTATACAGATATCGGTGTATATATTTCCATGTTTATACAGATCGTGGTGCAGATATTTCCATGTTTGTACAGATACCGGTGTAGATATTTCCATGTTTATACAGACCGCAGTGTAGATATTTCCATGTTTACAGAGATAGCAGTGTAGATATTTCCATGTTTGTACAGATGGCGTTGTTGATGTTTCCATCTATACACAGATTGCCGTGTTGGTATTTCCGTGTGTATACAGATGGCATTGTAGATATTTCCATGTTTATACAGATGGTGGTGTAGATATTTCCATGTTTACACAGATGACTGTATAGGTATTTCCATGTTTATACAGATGGTGGTGTAGATATTTCCAACTTTACAGAGATAGGGGTGTAGATATTTCCATATTTTTAGAGATAACGGTGTAGAAGTTTCCATGTTTATACAGATAGCGGTGTAAATATTTCCATGTTGATACAGATAATGGTGTAGATATTTCCATGTTTATAGAGATAGCGGTGTAGATATTTCCATGTTTATACAGATAGCGGTGTAGATATTTCCATGTTTATACAGACCGTGTTGTAGATATTTCCATGTTTATACAGATAGAGGTGCAGATATTTCCATGTTTGTACAGATGGCGGTGTTGATATTTCCATCTATACTCAGATGACCTTGTAGATATTTCCATGTTTATACAGATGGTGGTGCAGATATTTCCATGGATATGTAGATGGCGGTGTAGATATTTCCATGTTTATACAGATAGCGGTGTAATTATTTCAATGTTTATATAGATAGCGGTTTAGATATTTCCATGTATGTACACATCGCTGTGTAGACATTTCCATGTTTATACAGATGACGGTGTAGATATTTCCTTGTTTAAACAGATAACTTTGTAAGTATTTCCATGTTTATACAGATGGCGGTGTAGATATTTCGATGTTTATATAGATAGCAGTGGAGATATTTCCATGTTTATACAGATAGCGGTGTAGATATTTCCATGTTTATACTGATCGTGGTGTAAATATTTCCATGTTTATAGAGATGGCGGTGTAGATATTTCAATGTTCATAGAGATAGCGGTGTTGATTTTTCCATGTTCATAGAGATAGCGGTGTGGATATTTCCATGTTTATACTGATAGGTGTGTAGATATTTCCATGTTTATATAGATGACTCTATACGTATTTCCATGTTTTTACAGATGGCATTGCAAATATTTCCATGTTTATAGAGATAGCGGTGTAGATATTTCCGTGTTTGTACAGATGGCGGTGTTGATATTTCCATCTATACTCAGATGGCCGTGTAGATATTTCCATGTTTATACAGATGGCGGCGAAGATATTTCCATGGACATGCAGATGGC
This sequence comes from Pan paniscus, assembly GCF_029289425.2. Lineage (NCBI taxonomy): Eukaryota > Metazoa > Chordata > Mammalia > Primates > Hominidae > Pan > Pan paniscus. Next base: position 2,005,078 of record NC_073258.2, on the reverse strand, counting down.
TGTGTAGATATTTCCATGTTTATGCAGATGGCGGTGTAGATATTTCCATGTTTATACAGATAGCGGTGTAGTTATTTCCATGTTTATATAGATAGCGGTGTAGATATTTCCATGTATATACACATGGCTGTGTAGATATTTCCATGTTTATACAGATAGCGGTGTAGATATTTCCATGTTTACACAGATGGTGATGTAGTTATTTCCGTGTTTATACACATGGCAGAGTAGATACTTCCATCTTTATGGAGATGGCAGTGTAGATATTGTTATGTTTATAGAGATGGCGGCGTAGATATTTCCATATTTATAGAGATAGCGGTGTAGATATTTCCATCTTTCTACAGATGGCAGTGTAGATATTTCCATGTTTATACAGCTGGCGGTGTAAGTATTTCCATATTTATACAGATTTCTGTGTAGATATTTCCATGTGTATACAGATTGTATTGTAGGTATTTCCATGTTTATTCAGATGGTGGTGTAGATATTTCCATGTTTATTCAGATGAGTGTGTAGATATTTCCATGTTTTTACAGATGGCAGTGTAGATATTTCAATGTTTATAGAGATGGCGCTGTAGATATTTCCATGTTTATACAGATAAAGGTGGAGATATTTCCATGCTTATACAGAGAGCAGTGGAGATATATCCATGTTTATACACATAGCGGTGTACATATTTCCATGTTTTTAGAGACAGCGGTGTAGGTATTTCCATGTTTATACAGATAGCGGTGAAGATATTTCCATATATATACAGATGCCTATGCAGATATTTCCATATTTATACAGAGGGCTGTGTAGATATTTCTATGTTTATACAGATGGCAGTGTAGATATTTCCATGTTCCTACACATGACTGTGTAGGTATTTCCATGTTTATACAGATGGCTTTGTAGATATTTCCATGTTTATAGAGATAGTGGTGCAGATATTTCCTTGTTTATACAGATATCGGTGCATATATTTCCATGTTTATACAGATCGTGGTGTAGATATTTCTATGTTTGTACAGATACCGGTGTAGATATTTCCATGTTTATAGAGATAGCGGTGCAGATATTTCCTTGTTTATACAGATATCGGTGTATATATTTCCATGTTTATACAGATCGTGGTGCAGATATTTCCATGTTTGTACAGATACCGGTGTAGATATTTCCATGTTTATACAGACCGCAGTGTAGATATTTCCATGTTTACAGAGATAGCAGTGTAGATATTTCCATGTTTGTACAGATGGCGTTGTTGATGTTTCCATCTATACACAGATTGCCGTGTTGGTATTTCCGTGTGTATACAGATGGCATTGTAGATATTTCCATGTTTATACAGATGGTGGTGTAGATATTTCCATGTTTACACAGATGACTGTATAGGTATTTCCATGTTTATACAGATGGTGGTGTAGATATTTCCAACTTTACAGAGATAGGGGTGTAGATATTTCCATATTTTTAGAGATAACGGTGTAGAAGTTTCCATGTTTATACAGATAGCGGTGTAAATATTTCCATGTTGATACAGATAATGGTGTAGATATTTCCATGTTTATAGAGATAGCGGTGTAGATATTTCCATGTTTATACAGATAGCGGTGTAGATATTTCCATGTTTATACAGACCGTGTTGTAGATATTTCCATGTTTATACAGATAGAGGTGCAGATATTTCCATGTTTGTACAGATGGCGGTGTTGATATTTCCATCTATACTCAGATGACCTTGTAGATATTTCCATGTTTATACAGATGGTGGTGCAGATATTTCCATGGATATGTAGATGGCGGTGTAGATATTTCCATGTTTATACAGATAGCGGTGTAATTATTTCAATGTTTATATAGATAGCGGTTTAGATATTTCCATGTATGTACACATCGCTGTGTAGACATTTCCATGTTTATACAGATGACGGTGTAGATATTTCCTTGTTTAAACAGATAACTTTGTAAGTATTTCCATGTTTATACAGATGGCGGTGTAGATATTTCGATGTTTATATAGATAGCAGTGGAGATATTTCCATGTTTATACAGATAGCGGTGTAGATATTTCCATGTTTATACTGATCGTGGTGTAAATATTTCCATGTTTATAGAGATGGCGGTGTAGATATTTCAATGTTCATAGAGATAGCGGTGTTGATTTTTCCATGTTCATAGAGATAGCGGTGTGGATATTTCCATGTTTATACTGATAGGTGTGTAGATATTTCCATGGTTATACAGATGGCGGTGTAGATATTTCCATGTTTATACAGATCACGGTGTAGATATTTCCTTGTTGATACATATAGCGGTGTAGTTATTTCCATGTTTATACAGATAGCGGTGTAGTTATTTCCATGTATATACAGATGGCTGTGTAGATATTTCCATGTTTATACAGATGGCTGTGTAGGTATTTCCATGTTTATTCAGATGACTTTGTAGGTATTTCCATGTTTATTCAGATGGCGGTGTAGATATTTCCATGTTAATAGAGATAGCTGTGTACATATTTCCATGTTTATACAGATCGCGGTGTAGATATTTCCATGTTTATACAGATAGCGGTGTAGACATTTACATGTTTTTACAGATATCGGTGTAGATATATCCATGTTTACACAGATTGCGGTGTAGATATTTCCATATTTCTACAGATGTCATTGTAGATATTTCCGTGTTTATACAGATGGCGGTGTAGATATTTCCATATTTATTTAGATGTCTGTGTAGATATTTCCATGTGTATACAGATGGTATTGTAGGTATTTCCATGTTTATACAGATGGTGGTGTAGATATTTCCATGTTTATTCAGATGAGTGTGTAGATATTTCCATGTTTTTACAGATGGCAGTGTAGATATTTCAATGTTTATAGAGATGGCGCTGTAGATATTTCCATGTTTATACAGATAAAGTTGGAGATATTTCCATGCTTATACAGAGAGCAGTGGAGATATATCCATGTTTATACATATAGCGGTGTACATATTTCCATGTTTATAGAGACAGCGGTGTAGGTATTTCCATGTTTCTGCAGATAGCTGTTCAGATATTTCCATGTTTATACAGATGCCTATGCAGATATTTCCATATTTATACAGAGGGCTGTGTAGATATTTCTATGTTTATACAGATGGCAGTGTAGATATTTCCATGTTCCTACACATGACTGTGTGGGTATTTCCATGTTTATACAGATGGCTTTGTAGATATTTCCATGTTTATAGAGATAGCGGTGCAGATATTTCCTTGTTTATACAGATATCGGTGTATATATTTCCATGTTTATACAGATCGTGGTGTAGATATTTCCATGTTTATACAGATACCGGTGTAGATTTTTCCATGTTTATACAGACCGCAGTGTAGATATTTCCATGTTTATAGAGATAGCAGTGTAGATATTTCCATGTTTGTTCAGATGGCGGTGTTGATGTTTCCATCTATACACAGATTGCCGTGTTGGTATTTCTGTGTGTATACAGATGGCATTGTAGATATTTCCATGTTTATACAGATGGTGGTGTAGATATTTCCATGTTTACACAGATGACTGTATAGGTATTTCCATGTTTATACAGATGGTGGTGTAGATATTTCCAACTTTACAGAGATAGGGGTGTAGATATTTCCATATTTTTAGAGATAACGGTGTAGAAGTTTCCATGTTTATACAGATAGTGGTGTAAATATTTCCATGTTGATACAGATCACGGTGTAGATATTTCCATGTTTATAGAGATAGCGGTGTAGATATTTCCATGTTTATACAGATAGCGGTGTAGATATTTCTATGTTTATACAGTCTGTGGTGTAGATATTTCCATGTTTATACAGATAGCGGTGCAGATATTTCCATGTTTGTACAGATGGCGGTGTTGATATTTCCATCTATACTCAGATGACCGTGTAGACATTTCCATGTTTATACAGATGGTGGTGCAGATATTTCCATGGATATGTAGATGGCGGTGTAGATATTTCCATGTTTATACAGATAGCGGTGTAGTTATTTCAATGTTTATATAGATAGCGGTTTAGATATTTCCATGTATGTACACATGGCTGTGTAGACATTTCCATGTTTATACAGGGCACGGTGTAGATATTTCCATGTTTAAACAGATAACTTTGTAAGTATTTCCATGTTTATACAGATGGCGGTGTAGATATTTCGATGTTTATAGAGATAGCAGTGGAGATATTTCCATGTTTATACAGATAGCGGTGTAGATATTTCCATGTTTATACTGATCGTGGTGTAGATATTTCCATGTTTATAGAGATGGCGGTGTAGATATTTCAATGTTCATAGAGATAGCGGTGTTGATTTTTCCATGTTTATAGAGATAGCGGTGTGGATATTTCCATGTTTATACTGATAGGTGTGTAGATATTTCCATGGTTATACAGATGGCGGTGTAGATATTTCCATGTTTATACAGATCACGGTGTAGATATTACCTTGTTTATACAAATAGCGGTGTAGTTATTTCCATGTTTATACAGATAGCGGTGTAGTTATTTCCATGTATATACAGATGGCTGTGTAGATATTTCCATGTTTATACAGATGGCTGTGTAGGTATTTCCATGTTTATTCAGATGACTTTGTAGGTATTTCCATGTTTATACAGATGGCGGTGTAGAAATTTCCATGTTAATAGAGATAGCTGTGTACATATTTCCATGTTTATACAGATCGCGGTGTAGATATTTCCATGTTTATACAGATAGCGGTGTAGATATTTACATGTTTTTACAGATATCGGTGTAGATATATCCATGTTTACACAGATTGCGGTGTAGATATTTCCATATTTCTACAGATGTCATTGTAGATATTTCCATGTTTGTACAGATGGCGGTGTAGATATTTCCATGTTTATATAGATGGTGTTGTAGATATTACCATGTTTATACAGATCGCAGTGTAGATATTTCCATGTTTATACAGATCGTGGTGAAGATATTTCCATGTTTATAGAGATCGCGGTGTAGATATTTCCATGTTTATAGAGATCGCAGTGTAGATATTTCCATGTTTATACAGATAGCGGTGTAGATAATTCCATGTTTATACAGATAGCGGTGTAGATATTTCCATGTTTATAGAGATAGCGGTGTAGCTATTTCCATGTTTATAGACATAGCGGTGTAGATACTTCCATGTTTATATAGATGGTGTTGTAGATATTTCCATGTTTATACCGATAGCGGTGTTGGTATTTCCACGTTTATACAGATAGCGATGTAGATATTTCCATGTTTATACAGCTCGCGGTGCAGATATTTATATGTTTACACAGAAGGCATTGTATATATTTCCTTATTCACACAGATGTCGGTGTAGAGGTTTCCATGTTTATACAGATGGCGGAGTAGTTAGTTCCATGTTTATGGAGATGGCAGTGTAGATATTTTCATGTTTATACAGATGTCGGTGTAGATATTTCCATGTTTATAGAGATAGCAGTGTAGATATTTACATGTTTATACAGATGGCTGTGTATTTCCATGTGTATACAGATGGCATTGTAGATATTTCCATGTTTATATAGATGACTCTATACGTATTTCCATGTTTTTACAGATGGCATTGCAAATATTTCCATGTTTATAGAGATAGCGGTGTAGATATTTCCGTGTTTGTACAGATGGCGGTGTTGATATTTCCATCTATACTCAGATGGCCGTGTAGATATTTCCATGTTTATACAGATGGCGGCGAAGATATTTCCATGGACATGCAGATGGCTGTGTAGATATTTCCATGTTTATGCAGATGGCGGTGTAGATATTTCCATGTTTATACAGATAGCGTTGTAGTTATTTCCATGATTATATAGATAGCGGTGTAGATATTTCCATGTATATACACATGGCTGTGTAGATATTTCCATGTTTATACAGATAGCGGTGTAGATATTTCCATGTTTACACAGATGGTGATGTAGTTATTTCCGTGTTTATACACATGGCAGAGTAGATACTTCCATCTTTATGGAGATGGCAGTGTAGATATTGTTATGTTTATAGAGATGGCGGCGTAGATATTTCCATATTTATAGAGATAGCGGTGTAGATATTTCCATCTTTCTACAGATGGCAGTGTAGATATTTCCATGTTTATACAGCTGGCGGTGTAAGTATTTCCATATTTATACAGATTTCTGTGTAGATATTTCCATGTGTATACAGATTGTATTGTAGGTATTTCCATGTTTATTCAGATGGTGGTGTAGATATTTCCATGTTTATTCAGATGAGTGTGTAGATATTTCCATGTTTTTACAGATGGCAGTGTAGATATTTCAATGTTTATAGAGATGGCGCTGTAGATATTTCCATGTTTATACAGATAAAGGTGGAGATATTTCCATGCTTATACAGAGAGCAGTGGAGATATATCCATGTTTATACACATAGCGGTGTACATATTTCCATGTTTTTAGAGACAGCGGTGTAGGTATTTCCATGTTTATACAGATAGCGGTGAAGATATTTCCATATATATACAGATGCCTATGCAGATATTTCCATATTTATACAGAGGGCTGTGTAGATATTTCTATGTTTATACAGATGGCAGTGTAGATATTTCCATGTTCCTACACATGACTGTGTAGGTATTTCCATGTTTATACAGATGGCTTTGTAGATATTTCCATGTTTATAGAGATAGTGGTGCAGATATTTCCTTGTTTATACAGATATCGGTGCATATATTTCCATGTTTATACAGATCGTGGTGTAGATATTTCTATGTTTGTACAGATACCGGTGTAGATATTTCCATGTTTATAGAGATAGCGGTGCAGATATTTCCTTGTTTATACAGATATCGGTGTATATATTTCCATGTTTATACAGATCGTGGTGCAGATATTTCCATGTTTGTACAGATACCGGTGTAGATATTTCCATGTTTATACAGACCGCAGTGTAGATATTTCCATGTTTACAGAGATAGCAGTGTAGATATTTCCATGTTTGTACAGATGGCGTTGTTGATGTTTCCATCTATACACAGATTGCCGTGTTGGTATATCCGTGTGTATACAGATGGCATTGTAGATATTTCCATGTTTATACAGATGGTGGTGTAGATATTTCCATGTTTACACAGATGACTCTATAGGTATTTCCATGTTTATACAGATGGTCGTGTAGATATTTCCAACTTTATAGAGATAGGGGTGTAGATATTTCCATATTTATAGAGATAACGGTGTAGAAGTTTCCATGTTTATACAGATAGCGGTGTAAATATTTCCATGTTGATACAGATCACGGTGTAGATATTTCCATGTTTATAGAGATAGCGGTGTAGATATTTCCATGTTTATACAGATAGCGGTGTAGATATTTCCATGTTTATACAGACCGTGGTGTAGATATTTCCATGTTTATACAGATAGCGGTGCAGATATTTCCATGTTTGTACAGATGGCGATGTTGATATGTCCATCTATACTCAGATGACCGTGTAGATATTTCCATGTTTATACAGATGGTGGTGCAGATATTTCCATGGATATGTAGATGGCGGTGTAGATATTTCCTTGTTTATACAGATAGGGGTGTAGTTATTTCAATGTTTATATAGATAGCGGTTTAGATATTTCCATGTATGTACACATGGCTGTGTAGATATTTCCATGTTTATACATATGACGGTGTAGATATTTCCATGTTTAAACAGATAACTTTGTAAGTATTTCCATGTTTATACAGATGGCGGTGTAGATATTTCGATGTTTATAGAGATAGCAGTGGAGATATTTCCATGTTTATACAGATAGCGGTGTAGATATTTCCATGTTTATACTGATCGTGGTGTAGATATTTCCATGCTTATAGAGATGGCGGTGTAGATATTTCAATGTTCATAGAGATAGCGGTGTTGATTTTTCCATGTTTATAGAGATAGTGGTGTGGATATTTCCATGTTTATACAGATAGGTGTGTCGATATTTCCATGGTTATACAGATGGCGGTGTAGATATTTCCATGTTTATACAGATCACGGTGTAGATATTTCCTTGTTGATACAAATAGCGGTGTAGTTATTTCCATGTTTATACAGATAGCGGTGTAGTTATTTCCATGTATATACAGATGGCTGTGTAGATATTTCCATGTTTATACAGATGGCTGTGTAGGTATTTCCATGTTTATTCAGATAACTTTGTAGGTATTTCCATGTTTATACAGATGGCGGTGTATATATTTCCATGTTTATAGAGATAGCTGTGTAGATATTTCCATGTTTATACAGATCGCGGTTTAGATATTTCCATGTTTATACAGATAGCGGTGTAGATATTTACATGTTTTTACAGATATCGGTGTAGATATATCCATGTTTACACAGATTGCGGTGCAGATATTTCCATGTTTTTACAGATATCGGTGTAGATATATCCATGTTTACACAGATTGCGGTGTAGATATTTCCATATTTCTACAGATGTCAATGTAGATATTTCCATGTTTATACAGATGGCGGTGTAGATATTTACATGTTTATATAGATGGTGGTGTAGATATTACCATGTTTATGCAGATCGCGGTGTAGATATTTCCATGTTTATACAGATCGTGGTGAAGATATTTCCATGTTTATAGAGATCGCGGTGTAGATATTTCCATGTTTACACAGATCGTGGTGAAGATATTTCCATGTTTATAGAGATCGCGGTGTAGATATTTCCATGTTTATACAGATCGCAGTGTAGATATTTCCATGTTTATACAGCTAGCGGTGTAGATAATTCCATGTTTATACAGATAGCGGTGTAGATATTTCCATGTTTATAGAGATAGCAGTGTAGGTATTTCCATGCTTATAGACATAGCGGTGTAGATACTTCCATGTTTATATAGGTGGTGTTGTAGATATTTCCATGTTTATACCGATAGCGGTGTTGGTATTTCCACCTTTATACAGATAGCGATGTAGATATTTCCATGTTTATACAGCTTGCGGTGCAGATATTTATATGTTTACACAGAAGGCATTGTATATATTTCCTTATTCACACAGATGTCGGTGTAGATGTTTCCATGTTTATACAGATGGCGGAGTAGTTAGTTCCATGTTTATGGAGATGGCAGTGTAGATGTTTTCATGTTTATAGAGATGGCGGTGTAGATATTTCCATGTTTATAGAGATAGCAGTGTAGATATATACATGTTTATACAGATGGCTGTGTAGATATTTCCATGTTTATACAGATGACTCTATACATATTTCCACGTTTTTACAGATGTCAGTGCAGATATTTCCATGTTTATAGAGATAGCGGTGTAGATATTTCCATGTTTGTACAGATGGCGGTGTTGATATTTCCATCTATACACAGATGGCCGTGTAGATATTTCCATGTTTATAAAGATGGCGGCATAGATATTTCCATGGACATGCAGATGGCTGTGTAGATATTTACATGTTTATGCAGATGGCGGTGTAGAAATTTTAATGTTTATACAGATAGCGGTGAAGTCATTTCCATGTTTATATAGATAGCGGTGTAGTTATTTCCATGTATATACACATGTCTGTGCAGATATTTCCATGTTTATACAGATAACTTTGTAAGTATTTCCAAGTTTATACAGATGGCGGTGTAGATATTTCGATGTTTATGGAGATAGCAGTGGAGATATTTCCATGTTTATTCAGATAGCGGTGTAGATATTTCCATGTTTATTCTGATCGTGGTGTAGATATTTCCATGTTTATAGAGATGGCGGTGTAGATATTTCCATGTTCATAGAGATAGCGGTGTTGATTTTTCCATGTATATAGAGATAGCGGTGTGGATATTCCATGTTTACACAGATAGGGGTGTAGATATTTCCATGTTTACAGAGATGGCGGTGTAGATAATTCCATCTTTATACAGATCGCGGTGTACATATTTCCTTGTTTATACAGATCATGGTGTAGTTATTTCCATGTTTATACAGATCGCAGTGTTGATATTACCATGTTTATAGGGATAGCGGTGCAAATATTTCCACATTTATACAGATAGCGGTGTAGTTATTTGCATGTTTTTACAGATAGCGGTGTAGTTATTTGCATGTTTATACAGATAGCGGTGTAGATATTTCCAGGTATAAACAGATGTCTGTGTATATATTTCCATGTTAAAACAGATGGCGGTGTAGATATTTCCTTGTTTATACAAATAGCGGTGTAGTTATTTCCATCTTTATACAGATCACGGTGTAGATATTTCCTTGTTTATACATATAGCGGTGTAGTTGTTTCCATGCTTATACAGATAACGGTGTAGATATTTCTTTGTTTATAAAAATAGCGGTGTAGATATTTCCATGTTTGTACAGATCACGGTGTAGATATATCCTTGTTTATACTAATAGCGGTGTAGTTATTTCGATGTTTATACAGATAGCGGTGTAGATATTTCTATGTATATACAGATGGCTGTGTAGATATTTCCATGTTTATACAGATGCCTGTGTAGATGTTTCCATGTTTATACAGATGACTTTGTGGGTATTTCCATGTTTATACAGATGGCGTTGTAGATATTTCCATGTTTATAGAGATTCATGTGTAGATATTTCCATGTTTATACAGATAGCGGTGTAGGTATTTCCATGTTTATACTGATCGCGTTTTAGATATTTCCATGTTTATACAGATCGCAGTGTAGATATTTCCATGTTTATACAGATAGCGGTGTAGATATTTCCATGTATTTACAGATATCGGGGTAGATATTTCCATGTTTACACAGATTACGGTGTAGATATTTCCATCTTTCTACAGATGGCATTGTAGATATTTCCATGTTTATACAGATGGTTGTGTAGATATTTTCAAGTTTAAATAGATGGTGGTGTAGATATTACCATGTTTATACAGATAGCGGTGTAGATAAATCCATGTTTATACAGAAGGCGGTGTAGACATTTCCAAGTTTATAAAGATAGCGGTGTAGATATTTCCATGTTTACACAGATTGCACTGTAGATATTTCCATCTTTGCACAGATTTCATTGTAGATATTTCCATCTTTACACAGATAGCGGTGTAGATATTTCCATGTTTACACAGATAGCTCTGTAGGTATTTCCATGTTTACACAGATAGTGATGTAGATGTTTCCATGTTTATAGAGATAGCGGTTTAGATATTTCCATGTTTCTACAGATAGCGGTGTAGACATTTCCATGTTTACAGGTATAGAAGTTTACATATTTCCATGTTTATACAGATAGCGGTGTAGATTTTTCCATGTTTACAAAGATATCGTTATATATATTTGCATGTTTATACAGATAGCAGTGTAGAGATTTCCATGTTTATACTGATGGCGGTGTAAATGTTTCCATGCTTATACAGATAGCGGTGTAGATATTTCCATGTTTATACAGATAGCGGTGTACATGATTCTATGTTTATACAGATATAGGTGGAGATATATCCATGTTTATACAGATAGCGGTGTAGATATTTCCATGTTTACAGAGATAGCAGTGTAGTTATTTCCATATTTATACAGATGGCGGTGTACATATTTCCATGTTTATTCATATGTCGGTGTAGATATATCCATGTTTATACAGATGGCAGTGTAGGTATTTCCATGTTTATACAGATAGAGGTGTAGATATTTCCATGTATATACAGATACCGGTGTAGATATTTCCATGTTTATACAGACCGCAGTGTAGATATTTCCATGTTTATAGAGATAGCAGTGTAGATATTTCCATGTTTGTACAGATGGCGGTGTTGATGTTTCCATCTATACACAGATTGCCGTCTTGGTATTTCTGTGTGTATACAGATGGCATTGTAGATATTTCCATGTTTATACAGATGGTGGTGTAGATATTTCCATGTTTACACAGATGACTCTATAGGTATTTCCATGTTTATACAGATGGTGGTGTAGTTATTTCCAACTTTATAGAGATAGGGGTGTAGATATTTCCATATTTTTAGAGATAACGGTGTAGAAGTTTCCATGTTTATACAGATAGCGGTGTAAATATTTCCATGTTGATACAGATAATGGTGTAGATATTTCCATGTTTATAGAGATAGCGGTGTAGATATTTCCATGTTTATACAGATAGCGGTGTTGATATTTCCATGTTTATACAGACCGTGTTGTAGATATTTCCATGTTTATACAGATAGAGGTGCAGATATTTCCATGTTTGTACAGATGGCGGTGTTGATATTTCCATCTATACTCAGATGACCTTGTAGATATTTCCATGTTTATACAGATGGTGGTGCAGATATTTCCATGGATATGTAGATGGCGGTGTAGATATTTCCATGTTTATACAGATAGCGGTGTAGTTATTTCAATGTTTATATAGATAGCGGTTTAGATATTTCCATGTATGTACACATCGCTGTGTAGACATTTCCATGTTTATACAGATGACGGTGTAGATATTTCCATGTTTAAACAGATAACTTTGTAAGTATTTCCATGTTTATACAGATGGCGGTGTAGATATTTCGCTGTTTATATAGATAGCAGTGGAGATATTTCCATTTTTATACAGATAGCGGTGTAGATATTTCCATGTTTATACTGATCGTGGTGTAAATATTTCCATGTTTATAGAGATGGCGGTGTAGATATTTCAATGTTCATAGAGATAGCGGTGTTGATTTTTCCATGTTCATAGAGATAGCGGTGTGGATATTTCCATGTTTATACTGATAGGTGTGTAGATACTTCCATGGTTATACAGATGGCGGTGTAGATATTTCCATGTTTATACAGATCACGGTGTAGATATTTCCTTGTTGATACAAATAGCGGTGTAGTTATTTCCATGTTTATACAGATAGCGGTGTAGTTATTTCCATGTATATACAGATGGCTGTGTAGATATTTCCATGTTTATACAGATGGCTGTGTAGGTATTTCCATGTTTATTCAGATGACTTTGTAGGTATTTCCATGTTTATACAGATGGCGGTGTAGATATTTCCATGTTAATAGAGATAGCTGTGTACATATTTCCATGTTTATACAGATCGCGGTGTAGATATTTCCATGTTTATACAGATAGCGGTGTAGACATTTACATGTTTTTACAGATATCGGTGTAGATATATCCATGTTTACACAGATTGCGGTGTAGATATTTCCATATTTCTACAGATGTCATTGTAGATATTTCCGTGTTTATACAGATGGCGGTGTAGATATTTCCATATTTATTTAGATGTCTGTGTAGATATTTCCATGTGTATACAGATGGTATTGTAGGTATTTCCATGTTTATACAGATGGTGGTGTAGATATTTCCATGTTTATTCAGATGAGTGTGTAGATATTTCCATGTTTTTACAGATGGCAGTGTAGATATTTCAATGTTGATAGAGATGGCGCTGTAGATATTTCCATGTTTATACAGATAAAGTTGGAGATATTTCCATGCTTGTACAGAGAGCAGTGGAGATATATCCATGTTTATACATATAGCGGTGTACATATTTCCATGTTTATAGAGACAGCGGTGTAGGTATTTCCATGTTTCTACAGATAGCTGTGCAGATATTTCCATGTTTATACAGATGCCTAAGCAGATATTTCCATATTTATACAGAGGGCTGTGTAGATATTTCTATGTTTATGCAGATGGCAATGTAGATATTTCCATGTTCCTACACATGACTGTGTGGGTATTTCCATGTTTATACAGATGGCTTTGTAGATATTTCCATGTTTATAGAGATAGCGGTGCAGATATTTCCTTGTTTATACAGATATCGGTGTATATATTTCCATGTTTATACAGATCGTGGTGTAGATATTTCCATGTTTATACAGATACCGGTGTAGATATTTCCATGTTTATACAGACCGCAGTGTAGATATTTCCATGTTTATAGAGATAGCAGTGTAGATATTTCCATGTTTGTAAAGATGGCGGTGTTGATGTTTCCATCTATACACAGATTGCCGGGTTGGTATTTCTGTGTGTATACAGATGGCAATGTAGATATTTCCATGTTTATACAGATGGTGGTGTAGATATTTCCATGTTTACACAGATGACTGTATAGGTATTTCCATGTTTATACAGATGGTGGTGTAGATATTTCCAACTTTATAGAGATAGGGGTGTAGATATTTCCATATTTTTAGAGATAACAGTGTAGAAGTTTCCATGTTTATACAGATAGTGGTGTAAATATTTCCATGTTGATACAGATAATGGTGTAGATATTTCCATGTTTATAGAGATAGCGGTGTAGATATTTCCATGTTTATACTGATAGCGGTGTAGATATTTCCATGTTGATACAGACCGTGGTGTAGTTAGTTCCATGTTTATACAGATAGTGGTGCAGATATTTCCATGTTTGTACAGATGGCGGTGTTGATATTTTCATCTATACTCAGATGACCGTGTAGATATTTCCATGTTTATACAGATGGTTGTGCAGATATTTCCATGGATATGTAGATGGCGGTGTAGATATTCCCATGTTTATACAGGTAGCGGTGTAGTTATTTCAATGGTTATATAAATAGCGGTTTAGATATTTCCATGTATGTACACATGGCTGTGTAGACATTTCCATGTTTATACAGATGACGGTGTAGATATTTCCATGTTTAAACAGATAACTTTGTAAGTATTTCCATGTTTATACAGATGGCGGTGTAGATATGTCTATGTTTATAGAGATAGCTGTGGAGATATTAACATGTTTATACGGATAGCGGTGTAGCTATTTCCATGTTTATACTGATCGTGGTGTAGATATTTCCATGTTTTTAGAGATGGCGGTGTAGATATTTCAATGTTCATAGAGATAGCGGTGTTGATTTTTCCATGTTTATAGAGATAGCGGTGTGGATATTTCCATGTTTATACTGATAGGTGTGTAGATATTTCCATGGTTATACAGATGGCGGTGTAGATATTTCCATGTTTATACAGATCACGGTGTAGGTATTTCCTTGTTTATACAAATAGCGGTGTAGTTATTTCCATGTTTATACAGATAGCGGTGTAGTTATTTCCATGTATATACAGATGGCTGTGTAGATATTTCCATGTTTATACAGATGGCTGTGTAGGTATTTCCATGTTTATTCAGATGACTTTGTAGGTATTTCCATGTTTATACAGATGGCGGTGTAGATATTTCCATGTTAATAGAGATAGCTGTGTTCATATTTCCATGTTTATACAGATCGCGGTGTAGATATTTCCATGTTTATACAGATAGCGGTGTAGATATTTACATGTTTTTACAGATATCGGTGTAGACATATCCATGTTTACACAGATTGCGGTGTAGATATTTCCATATTTCTACAGATATCATTGTAGATATTTCCATGTTTTTACAGATGGCGGTGTAGATATTTCCATGTTTATATAGATGGTGGTGTAGATATTACCATGTTTATTCAGATGAGTGTGTAGATATTTCCATGTTTTTACAGATGGCAGTGTAGATATTTCAATGTTTATAGAGATGGCGCTGTAGATATTTCCATGTTTATACAGATAAAGGTGGAGATATTTCCATGCTTATACAGAGAGCAGTGGAGATATATCCATGTTTATACACATAGCGGTGTACATATTTCCATGTTTTTAGAGACAGCGGTGTAGGTATTTCCATGTTTATACAGATAGCGGTGAAGATATTTCCATATATATACAGATGCCTATGCAGATATTTCCATATTTATACAGAGGGCTGTGTAGATATTTCTATGTTTATACAGATGGCAGTGTAGATATTTCCATGTTCCTACACATGACTGTGTAGGTATTTCCATGTTTATACAGATGGCTTTGTAGATATTTCCATGTTTATAGAGATAGTGGTGCAGATATTTCCTTGTTTATACAGATATCGGTGCATATATTTCCATGTTTATACAGATCGTGGTGTAGATATTTCTATGTTTGTACAGATACCGGTGTAGATATTTCCATGTTTATAGAGATAGCGGTGCAGATATTTCCTTGTTTATACAGATATCGGTGTATATATTTCCATGTTTATACAGATCGTGGTGCAGATATTTCCATGTTTGTACAGATACCGGTGTAGATATTTCCATGTTTATACAGACCGCAGTGTAGATATTTCCATGTTTACAGAGATAGCAGTGTAGATATTTCCATGTTTGTACAGATGGCGTTGTTGATGTTTCCATCTATACACAGATTGCCGTGTTGGTATATCCGTGTGTATACAGATGGCATTGTAGATATTTCCATGTTTATACAGATGGTGGTGTAGATATTTCCATGTTTACACAGATGACTGTATAGGTATTTCCATGTTTATACAGATGGTCGTGTAGATATTTCCAACTTTATAGAGATAGGGGTGTAGATATTTCCATATTTATAGAGATAACGGTGTAGAAGTTTCCATGTTTATACAGATAGCGGTGTAAATATTTCCATGTTGATACAGATCACGGTGTAGATATTTCCATGTTTATAGAGATAGCGGTGTAGATATTTCCATGTTTATACAGATAGCGGTGTAGATATTTCCATGTTTATACAGACCGTGGTGTAGATATTTCCATGTTTATACAGATAGCGGTGCAGATATTTCCATGTTTGTACAGATGGCGATGTTGATATGTCCATCTATACTCAGATGACCGTGTAGATATTTCCATGTTTATACAGATGGTGGTGCAGATATTTCCATGGATATGTAGATGGCGGTGTAGATATTTCCTTGTTTATACAGATAGGGGTGTAGTTATTTCAATGTTTATATAGATAGCGGTTTAGATATTTCCATGTATGTACACATGGCTGTGTAGATATTTCCATGTTTATACATATGACGGTGTAGATATTTCCATGTTTAAACAGATAACTTTGTAAGTATTTCCATGTTTATACAGATGGCGGTGTAGATATTTCGATGTTTATAGAGATAGCAGTGGAGATATTTCCATGTTTATACAGATAGCGGTGTAGATATTTCCATGTTTATACTGATCGTGGTGTAGATATTTCCATGCTTATAGAGATGGCGGTGTAGATATTTCAATGTTCATAGAGATAGCGGTGTTGATTTTTCCATGTTTATAGAGATAGTGGTGTGGATATTTCCATGTTTATACAGATAGGTGTGTCGATATTTCCATGGTTATACAGATGGCGGTGAAGATATTTCCATGTTTATACAGATCACGGTGTAGATATTTCCTTGTTGATACAAATAGCGGTGTAGTTATTTCCATGTTTATACAGATAGCGGTGTAGTTATTTCCATGTATATACAGATGGCTGTGTAGATATTTCCATGTTTATACAGATGGCTGTGTAGGTATTTCCATGTTTATTCAGATAACTTTGTAGGTATTTCCATGTTTATACAGATGGCGGTGTATATATTTCCATGTTTATAGAGATAGCTGTGTAGATATTTCCATGTTTATACAGATCGCGGTTTAGATATTTCCATGTTTATACAGATAGCGGTGTAGATATTTACATGTTTTTACAGATATCGGTGTAGATATATCCATGTTTACACAGATTGCGGTGCAGATATTTCCATGTTTTTACAGATATCGGTGTAGATATATCCATGTTTACACAGATTGCGGTGTAGATATTTCCATATTTCTACAGATGTCAATGTAGATATTTCCATGTTTATACAGATGGCGGTGTAGATATTTACATGTTTATATAGATGGTGGTGTAGATATTACCATGTTTATGCAGATCGCGGTGTAGATATTTCCATGTTTATACAGATCGTGGTGAAGATATTTCCATGTTTATAGAGATCGCGGTGTAGATATTTCCATGTTTACACAGATCGTGGTGAAGATATTTCCATGTTTATAGAGATCGCGGTGTAGATATTTCCATGTTTATACAGATCGCAGTGTAGATATTTCCATGTTTATACAGCTAGCGGTGTAGATAATTCCATGTTTATACAGATAGCGGTGTAGATATTTCCATGTTTATAGAGATAGCAGTGTAGGTATTTCCATGCTTATAGACATAGCGGTGTAGATACTTCCATGTTTATATAGGTGGTGTTGTAGATATTTCCATGTTTATACCGATAGCGGTGTTGGTATTTCCACCTTTATACAGATAGCGATGTAGATATTTCCATGTTTATACAGCTTGCGGTGCAGATATTTATATGTTTACACAGAAGGCATTGTATATATTTCCTTATTCACACAGATGTCGGTGTAGATGTTTCCATGTTTATACAGATGGCGGAGTAGTTAGTTCCATGTTTATGGAGATGGCAGTGTAGATGTTTTCATGTTTATAGAGATGGCGGTGTAGATATTTCCATGTTTATAGAGATAGCAGTGTAGATATATACATGTTTATACAGATGGCTGTGTAGATATTTCCATGTTTATACAGATGACTCTATACATATTTCCACGTTTTTACAGATGTCAGTGCAGATATTTCCATGTTTATAGAGATAGCGGTGTAGATATTTCCATGTTTGTACAGATGGCGGTGTTGATATTTCCATCTATACACAGATGGCCGTGTAGATATTTCCATGTTTATAAAGATGGCGGCATAGATATTTCCATGGACATGCAGATGGCTGTGTAGATATTTACATGTTTATGCAGATGGCGGTGTAGAAATTTTAATGTTTATACAGATAGCGGTGAAGTCATTTCCATGTTTATATAGATAGCGGTGTAGTTATTTCCATGTATATACACATGTCTGTGCAGATATTTCCATGTTTATACAGATAACTTTGTAAGTATTTCCAAGTTTATACAGATGGCGGTGTAGATATTTCGATGTTTATGGAGATAGCAGTGGAGATATTTCCATGTTTATTCAGATAGCGGTGTAGATATTTCCATGTTTATTCTGATCGTGGTGTAGATATTTCCATGTTTATAGAGATGGCGGTGTAGATATTTCCATGTTCATAGAGATAGCGGTGTTGATTTTTCCATGTATATAGAGATAGCGGTGTGGATATTCCATGTTTACACAGATAGGGGTGTAGATATTTCCATGTTTACAGAGATGGCGGTGTAGATAATTCCATCTTTATACAGATCGCGGTGTACATATTTCCTTGTTTATACAGATCATGGTGTAGTTATTTCCATGTTTATACAGATCGCAGTGTTGATATTACCATGTTTATAGGGATAGCGGTGCAAATATTTCCACATTTATACAGATAGCGGTGTAGTTATTTGCATGTTTTTACAGATAGCGGTGTAGTTATTTGCATGTTTATACAGATAGCGGTGTAGATATTTCCAGGTATAAACAGATGTCTGTGTATATATTTCCATGTTAAAACAGATGGCGGTGTAGATATTTCCTTGTTTATACAAATAGCGGTGTAGTTATTTCCATCTTTATACAGATCACGGTGTAGATATTTCCTTGTTTATACATATAGCGGTGTAGTTGTTTCCATGCTTATACAGATAACGGTGTAGATATTTCTTTGTTTATAAAAATAGCGGTGTAGATATTTCCATGTTTGTACAGATCACGGTGTAGATATATCCTTGTTTATACTAATAGCGGTGTAGTTATTTCGATGTTTATACAGATAGCGGTGTAGATATTTCTATGTATATACAGATGGCTGTGTAGATATTTCCATGTTTATACAGATGCCTGTGTAGATGTTTCCATGTTTATACAGATGACTTTGTGGGTATTTCCATGTTTATACAGATGGCGTTGTAGATATTTCCATGTTTATAGAGATTCATGTGTAGATATTTCCATGTTTATACAGATAGCGGTGTAGGTATTTCCATGTTTATACTGATCGCGTTTTAGATATTTCCATGTTTATACAGATCGCAGTGTAGATATTTCCATGTTTATACAGATAGCGGTGTAGATATTTCCATGTATTTACAGATATCGGGGTAGATATTTCCATGTTTACACAGATTACGGTGTAGATATTTCCATCTTTCTACAGATGGCATTGTAGATATTTCCATGTTTATACAGATGGTTGTGTAGATATTTTCAAGTTTAAATAGATGGTGGTGTAGATATTACCATGTTTATACAGATAGCGGTGTAGATAAATCCATGTTTATACAGAAGGCGGTGTAGACATTTCCAAGTTTATAAAGATAGCGGTGTAGATATTTCCATGTTTACACAGATTGCACTGTAGATATTTCCATCTTTGCACAGATTTCATTGTAGATATTTCCATCTTTACACAGATAGCGGTGTAGATATTTCCATGTTTACACAGATAGCTCTGTAGGTATTTCCATGTTTACACAGATAGTGATGTAGATGTTTCCATGTTTATAGAGATAGCGGTTTAGATATTTCCATGTTTCTACAGATAGCGGTGTAGACATTTCCATGTTTACAGGTATAGAAGTTTACATATTTCCATGTTTATACAGATAGCGGTGTAGATTTTTCCATGTTTACAAAGATATCGTTATATATATTTGCATGTTTATACAGATAGCAGTGTAGAGATTTCCATGTTTATACTGATGGCGGTGTAAATGTTTCCATGCTTATACAGATAGCGGTGTAGATATTTCCATGTTTATACAGATAGCGGTGTACATGATTCTATGTTTATACAGATATAGGTGGAGATATATCCATGTTTATACAGATAGCGGTGTAGATATTTCCATGTTTACAGAGATAGCAGTGTAGTTATTTCCATATTTATACAGATGGCGGTGTACATATTTCCATGTTTATTCATATGTCGGTGTAGATATATCCATGTTTATACAGATGGCAGTGTAGGTATTTCCATGTTTATACAGATAGAGGTGTAGATATTTCCATGTATATACAGATACCGGTGTAGATATTTCCATGTTTATACAGACCGCAGTGTAGATATTTCCATGTTTATAGAGATAGCAGTGTAGATATTTCCATGTTTGTACAGATGGCGGTGTTGATGTTTCCATCTATACACAGATTGCCGTCTTGGTATTTCTGTGTGTATACAGATGGCATTGTAGATATTTCCATGTTTATACAGATGGTGGTGTAGATATTTCCATGTTTACACAGATGACTCTATAGTTATTTCCATGTTTATACAGATGGTGGTGTAGTTATTTCCAACTTTATAGAGATAGGTGTGTAGATATTTCCATATTTTTAGAGATAACGGTGTAGAAGTTTCCATGTTTATACAGATAGCGGTGTAAATATTTCCATGTTGATACAGATAATGGTGTAGATATTTCCATGTTTATAGAGATAGCGGTGTAGATATTTCCATGTTTATACAGATAGCGGTGTTGATATTTCCATGTTTATACAGACCGTGTTGTAGATATTTCCATGTTTATACAGATAGAGGTGCAGATATTTCCATGTTTGTACAGATGGCGGTGTTGATATTTCCATCTATACTCAGATGACCTTGTAGATATTTCCATGTTTATACAGATGGTGGTGCAGATATTTCCATGGATATGTAGATGGCGGTGTAGATATTTCCATGTTTATACAGATAGCGGTGTAGTTATTTCAATGTTTATATAGATAGCGGTTTAGATATTTCCATGTATGTACACATCGCTGTGTAGACATTTCCATGTTTATACAGATGACGGTGTAGATATTTCCATGTTTAAACAGATAACTTTGTAAGTATTTCCATGTTTATACAGATGGCGGTGTAGATATTTCGCTGTTTATATAGATAGCAGTGGAGATATTTCCATTTTTATACAGATAGCGGTGTAGATATTTCCATGTTTATACTGATCGTGGTGTAAATATTTCCATGTTTATAGAGATGGCGGTGTAGATATTTCAATGTTCATAGAGATAGCGGTGTTGATTTTTCCATGTTCATAGAGATAGCGGTGTGGATATTTCCATGTTTATACTGATAGGTGTGTAGATACTTCCATGGTTATACAGATGGCGGTGTAGATATTTCCATGTTTATACAGATCACGGTGTAGATATTTCCTTGTTGATACAAATAGCGGTGTAGTTATTTCCATGTTTATACAGATAGCGGTGTAGTTATTTCCATGTATATACAGATGGCTGTGTAGATATTTCCATGTTTATACAGATGGCTGTGTAGGTATTTCCATGTTTATTCAGATGACTTTGTAGGTATTTCCATGTTTATACAGATGGCGGTGTAGATATTTCCATGTTAATAGAGATAGCTGTGTACATATTTCCATGTTTATACAGATCGCGGTGTAGATATTTCCATGTTTATACAGATAGCGGTGTAGACATTTACATGTTTTTACAGATATCGGTGTAGATATATCCATGTTTACACAGATTGCGGTGTAGATATTTCCATATTTCTACAGATGTCATTGTAGATATTTCCGTGTTTATACAGATGGCGGTGTAGATATTTCCATATTTATTTAGATGTCTGTGTAGATATTTCCATGTGTATACAGATGGTATTGTAGGTATTTCCATGTTTATACAGATGGTGGTGCAGATATTTCCATGTTTATTCAGATGAGTGTGTAGATATTTCCATGTTTTTACAGATGGCAGTGTAGATATTTCAATGTTGATAGAGATGGCGCTGTAGATATTTCCATGTTTATACAGATAAAGTTGGAGATATTTCCATGCTTGTACAGAGAGCAGTGGAGATATATCCATGTTTATACATATAGCGGTGTACATATTTCCATGTTTATAGAGACAGCGGTGTAGGTATTTCCATGTTTCTACAGATAGCTGTGCAGATATTTCCATGTTTATACAGATGCCTAAGCAGATATTTCCATATTTATACAGAGGGCTGTGTAGATATTTCTATGTTTATGCAGATGGCAATGTAGATATTTCCATGTTCCTACACATGACTGTGTGGGTATTTCCATGTTTATACAGATGGCTTTGTAGATATTTCCATGTTTATAGAGATAGCGGTGCAGATATTTCCTTGTTTATACAGATATCGGTGTATATATTTCCATGTTTATACAGATCGTGGTGTAGATATTTCCATGTTTATACAGATACCGGTGTAGATATTTCCATGTTTATACAGACCGCAGTGTAGATATTTCCATGTTTATAGAGATAGCAGTGTAGATATTTCCATGTTTGTAAAGATGGCGGTGTTGATGTTTCCATCTATACACAGATTGCCGGGTTGGTATTTCTGTGTGTATACAGATGGCAATGTAGATATTTCCATGTTTATACAGATGGTGGTGTAGATATTTCCATGTTTACACAGATGACTGTATAGGTATTTCCATGTTTATACAGATGGTGGTGTAGATATTTCCAACTTTATAGAGATAGGGGTGTAGATATTTCCATATTTTTAGAGATAACAGTGTAGAAGTTTCCATGTTTATACAGATAGCGGTGTAAATATTTCCATGTTGATACAGATCACGGTGTAGATATTTCCATGTTTATAGAGATAGCGGTGTAGATATTTCCATGTTTATACTGATAGCGGTGTAGATATTTCCATGTTGATACAGACCGTGGTGTAGTTAGTTCCATGTTTATACAGATAGTGGTGCAGATATTTCCATGTTTGTACAGATGGCGGTGTTGATATTTTCATCTATACTCAGATGACCGTGTAGATATTTCCATGTTTATACAGATGGTTGTGCAGATATTTCCATGGATATGTAGATGGCGGTGTAGATATTCCCATGTTTATACAGGTAGCGGTGTAGTTATTTCAATGGTTATATAAATAGCGGTTTAGATATTTCCATGTATGTACACATGGCTGTGTAGACATTTCCATGTTTATACAGATGACGGTGTAGATATTTCCATGTTTAAACAGATAACTTTGTAAGTATTTCCATGTTTATACAGATGGCGGTGTAGATATGTCTATGTTTATAGAGATAGCTGTGGAGATATTAACATGTTTATACGGATAGCGGTGTAGATATTTCCATGTTTATACTGATCGTGGTGTAGATATTTCCATGTTTTTAGAGATGGCGGTGTAGATATTTCAATGTTCATAGAGATAGCGGTGTTGATTTTTCCATGTTTATAGAGATAGCGGTGTGGATATTTCCATGTTTATACTGATAGGTGTGTAGATATTTCCATGGTTATACAGATGGCGGTGTAGATATTTCCATGTTTATACAGATCACGGTGTAGATATTTCCTTGTTTATACAAATAGCGGTGTAGTTATTTCCATGTTTATACAGATAGCGGTGTAGTTATTTCCATGTATATACAGATGGCTGTGTAGATATTTCCATGTTTATACAGATGGCTGTGTAGGTATTTCCATGTTTATTCAGATGACTTTGTAGGTATTTCCATGTTTATACAGATGGCGGTGTAGATATTTCCATGTTAATAGAGATAGCTGTGTTCATATTTCCATGTTTATACAGATCGCGGTGTAGATATTTCCATGTTTATACAGATAGCGGTGTAGATATTTACATGTTTTTACAGATATCGGTGTAGACATATCCATGTTTACACAGATTGCGGTGTAGATATTTCCATATTTCTACAGATGTCATTGTAGATATTTCCATGTTTTTACAGATGGCGGTGTAGATATTTCCATGTTTATATAGATGGTGGTGTAGATATTACCATGTTTATTCAGATGAGTGTGTAGATATTTCCATGTTTTTACAGATGGCAGTGTAGATATTTCAATGTTTCTAGAGATGGCGCTGTAGATATTTCCATGTTTATACAGATAAAGGTGGAGATATTTCCATGCTTATACAGAGAGCAGTGGAGATATATCCATGTTTATACATATAGCGGTGTACCTATTTCCATGTTTATAGAGACAGCGGTGTAGGTATTTCCATGTTTCTACATATAGCTGTGCAGATATTTCCATGTTTACACAGATGCCTATGCAGATATTTCCATATTTATACAGAGGGCTGTGTAGATATTTCTACGTTTATACAGATGGCAGTGTAGATATTTCCATGTTCCTACACATGACTGTGTAGGCATTTCCATGTTTATACAGATGGCTTTGTAGATATTTCCATGTTTATAGAGATAGCGGTGCAGATATTTCCTTGTTTATACAGATACCGGTGTAGATATTTCCATGTTTATACAGACCGCAGTGTAGATATTTCCATGTTTATAGAGATAGCAGTGTAGATATTTCCATGTTTGTACAGATGGCGGTGTTGATGTTTCCATCTATACACAGATTGCCGTG
Organism: Pan paniscus; assembly: GCF_029289425.2. Lineage (NCBI taxonomy): Eukaryota > Metazoa > Chordata > Mammalia > Primates > Hominidae > Pan > Pan paniscus. The sequence goes on along the minus strand of NC_073258.2, from coordinate 1,979,864 downwards.
TTGGTATTTCTGTGTGTATACAGATGGCATTGTAGATATTTCCATGTTTATACAGATGGTGGTGTAGATATTTCCATGTTTACACAGATGACTGTATACGTATTTCCATGTTTATACAGATGGTGGTGTAGATATTTCCAACTTTATAGAGATAGGGGTGTAGATATTTCCATATTTTTAGAGATTACGGTGTAGAAGTTTCCATGTTTATACAGATAGCGGTGTAAATATTTCCATGTTGATACAGATCACGGTGTAGATATTTCCATGTTTATAGAGATAGCGGTGTAGATATTTCCATGTTTATACAGATAGCGGTGTAGATATTTCCATGTTTATACAGACCGTGTTGTAGATATTTCCATGTTTATACAGATAGAGGTGCAGATATTTCCATGTTTGTACAGATGGCGGTGTTGATATTTCCATCTATACTCAGATGACCTTGTAGATATTTCCATGTTTATACAGATGGTGGTGCAGATATTTCCATGGATATGTAGATGGCGGTGTAGATATTTCCAGGTTTATACAGATAGCGGAGTAGTTATTTCAATGTTTATATAGATAGCGGTTTAGATATTTCCATGTATGTACACATGGCTGTGTAGACATTTCCATGTTTATACAGAGGACGGTGTAGATATTTCCGTGTTTAAACAGATAACTTTGTAAGTATTTCCATGTTTATACAGATGGCGGTGTAGATATTTCGATGTTTATAGACATAGCAGTGGAGATATTTCCATGTTTACACAGATAGCGGTGTAGATATTTCCATGTTTATACTGATCGTGGTGTAGATATTTCCATGTTTATAGAGATGGCGGTGTAGATATTTCAATGTTCATAGAGATAGCGGTGTTGATTTTTCCATGTTTACAGAGATAGCGGTGTGGTTATTTCCATGTTTATACTGATAGGTTTGTAGATATTTCCATGGTTATAGAGATGGCGGTGTAGATATTTCCATGTTTATACAGATCACGGTGTAGATATTTCCTTGTTTATACAAACAGCGGTGTAGTTATTTCCATGTTTATACAGATAGCGGTGTAGTTATTTCCATGTATATACAGATGGCTGTGTAGATGTTTCCATGTTTATACAGATGGCTGTGTAGGTATTTCCATGATTATTCAGATGACTTTGTAGGTATTTCCATGTTTATTCAGATGGCGGTGTAGATATTTCCATGTTAATAGAGATAGCTGTGTACATATTTCCATGTTTATACAGATCGCGGTGTAGATATTTCCGTGTTTATACAGATAGCGGTGTAGATATTTACATGTTTTTCCAGATATCGGTGTAGATATATCCATGTTTACACAGATTGCGGTGTAGATATTTCCATATTTCTACAGATGTCATTGTAGATATTTCCATGTTTATACAGATGGCGGTGTAGATATTTCCAGGTTTATATAGATGGTGGTGTAGATATTACCATGTTTATTCAGATGAGTGTGTAGATATTTCCATGTTTTTACAGATGGCAGTGTAGATATTTCAATGTTTATAGAGATGGCGCTGTAGATATTTCCATGTTTATACAGATAAAGGTGGAGATATTTCCATGCTTCTACAGAGAGCATTGGAGATATATCCATATTTATACATATAGCGGTGTACATATTTCCATGTTTATAGAGACAGCGGTGTAGGTATTTCCATGTTTCTACAGATAGCTGTGCAGATATTTCCATGTTTATACAGATGCCTATGCAGATATTTCCATATTTATACAGAGGGCTGTGTAGATATTTCTATGTTTATACAGATGGCAGTGTAGATATTTCCATGTTCCTACACATGACTGTGTAGGTATTTCCATGTTTATACAGATGGTTTTGTAGATATTTCCATGTTTATAGAGTTAGCGGTGCAGATATTTCCTTGTTTATACAGATATCGGTGTATATATTTCCATGTTTATACAGATCGTGGTGTAGATATTTCCATGTTTATACAGATACCGGTGTAGATATTTCCATGTTTATACAGACCGCAGTGTAGATATTTCCATGTTTATAGAGATAGAAGTGTAGATATTTCCATGTTTGTTCAGATGGCGGTGTTGATGTTTCCATCTATACACAGATTGCCGTGTTGGTATTTCTGTGTGTATACAGATGGCATTGTAGATATTTCCATGTTTATACAGATGGTGGTGTAGATATTTCCATGTTTACACAGATGACTGTATAGGTATTTCCATGTTTATACAGATGGTGGTGTAGATATTTCCAACTTTACAGAGATAGGGGTGTAGATATTTCCATATTTTTAGAGATAACGGTGTAGAAGTTTCCATGTTTATACAGATAGCGGTGTAAATATTTCCATGTTGATACAGATAATGGTGTAGATATTTCCATGTTTATAGAGATAGCGGTGTAGATATTTCCATGTTTATACAGATAGCGGTGTAGATATTTCCATGTTTATACAGACCGTGTTGTAGATATTTCCATGTTTATACAGATAGAGGTGCAGATATTTCCATGTTTGTACAGATGGCGGTGTTGATATTTCCATCTATACTCAGATGACCTTGTAGATATTTCCATGTTTATACAGATGGTGGTGCAGATATTTCCATGGATATGTAGATGGCGGTGTAGATATTTCCATGTTTATACAGATAGCGGTGTAATTATTTCAATGTTTATATAGATAGCGGTTTAGATATTTCCATGTATGTACACATCGCTGTGTAGACATTTCCCTGTTTATACAGATGACGGTGTAGATATTTCCTTGTTTAAACAGATAACTTTGTAAGTATTTCCATGTTTATACAGATGGCGGTGTAGATATTTCGATGTTTATATAGATAGCAGTGGAGATATTTCCATGTTTATACAGATAGCGGTGTAGATATTTCCATGTTTATACTGATCGTGGTGTAAATATTTCCATGTTTATAGAGATGGCGGTGTAGATATTTCAATGTTCATAGAGATAGCGGTGTTGATTTTTCCATGTTCATAGAGATAGCGGTGTGGATATTTCCATGTTTATACTGATACGTGTGTAGATATTTCCATGGTTATACAGATGGCGGTGTAGATATTTCCATGTTTATACAGATCACGGTGTAGATATTTCCTTGTTGATACAAATAGCGGTGTAGTTATTTCCATGTTTATACAGATAGCGGTGTAGTTATTTCCATGTATATACAGATGGCTGTGTAGATATTTCCATGTTTATACAGATGGCTGTGTAGGTATTTCCATGTTTATTCAGATGACTTTGTAGGTATTTCCATGTTTATTCAGATGGCGGTGTAGATATTTGCATGTTAATAGAGATAGCTGTGTACATATTTCCATGTTTATACAGATCGCGGTGTAGATATTTCCATGTTTATACAGATAGCGGTGTAGACATTTACATGTTTTTACAGATATCGGTGTAGATATATCCATGTTTACACAGATTGCGGTGTAGATATTTCCATATTTCTACAGATGTCATTGTAGATATTTCCGTGTTTATACAGATGGCGGTGTAGATATTTCCATATTTATTTAGATGTCTGTGTAGATATTTCCATGTGTATACAGATGGTATTGTAGGTATTTCCATGTTTATACAGATGGTGGTGTAGATATTTCCATGTTTATTCAGATGAGTGTGTAGATATTTCCATGTTTTTACAGATGGCAGTGTAGATATTTCAATGTTTATAGAGATGGCGCTGTAGATATTTCCATGTTTATACAGATAAAGTTGGAGATATTTCCATGCTTATACAGAGAGCAGTGGAGATATATCCATGTTTATACATATAGCGGTGTACATATTTCCATGTTTATAGAGACAGCGGTGTAGGTATTTCCATGTTTCTGCAGATAGCTGTTCAGATATTTCCATGTTTATACAGATGCCTATGCAGATATTTCCATATTTATACAGAGGGCTGTGTAGATATTTCTATGTTTATACAGATGGCAGTGTAGATATTTCCATGTTCCTAACCAAGACTGTGTGGGTATTTCCATGTTTATACAGATGGCTTTGTAGATATTTCCATGTTTATAGAGATAGCGGTGCAGATATTTCCTTGTTTATACAGATATCGGTGTATATATTTCCATGTTTATACAGATCGTGGTGTAGATATTTCCATGTTTATACAGATACCGGTGTAGATTTTTCCATGTTTATACAGACCGCAGTGTAGATATTTCCATGTTTATAGAGATAGCAGTGTAGATATTTCCATGTTTGTTCAGATGGCGGTGTTGATGTTTCCATCTATACACACATTGCCGTGTTGGTATTTCTGTGTGTATACAGATGGCATTGTAGATATTTCCATGTTTATACAGATGGTGGTGTAGATATTTCCATGTTTACACAGATGACTGTATAGGTATTTCCATGTTTATACAGATGGTGGTGTAGATATTTCCAACTTTACAGAGATAGGGGTGTAGATATTTCCATATTTTTAGAGATAACGGTGTAGAAGTTTCCATGTTTATACAGATAGTGGTGTAAATATTTCCATGTTGATACAGATCACGGTGTAGATATTTCCATGTTTATAGAGATAGCGGTGTAGATATTTCCATGTTTATACAGATAGCGGTGTAGATATTTCTATGTTTATACAGTCTGTGGTGTAGATATTTCCATGTTTATACAGATAGAGGTGCAGATATTTCCATGTTTGTACAGATGGCGGTGTTGATATTTCCATCTATACTCAGATGACCGTGTAGACATTTCCATGTTTATACAGATGGTGGTGCAGATATTTCCATGGATATGTAGATGGCGGTGTAGATATTTCCATGTTTATACAGATAGCGGTGTAGTTATTTCAATGTTTATATAGATAGCGGTTTAGATATTTCCATGTATGTACACATGGCTGTGTAGACATTTCCATGTTTATACAGGGCACGGTGTAGATATTTCCATGTTTAAACAGATAACTTTGTAAGTATTTCCATGTTTATACAGATGGCGGTGTAGATATTTCGATGTTTATAGAGATAGCAGTGGAGATATTTCCATGTTTATACAGATAGCGGTGTAGATATTTCCATGTTTATACTGATCGTGGTGTAGATATTTCCATGTTTATAGAGATGGCGGTGTAGATATTTCAATGTTCATAGAGATAGCGGTGTTGATTTTTCCATGTTTATAGAGATAGCGGTGTGGATATTTCCATGTTTATACTGATAGGTGTGTAGATATTTCCATGGTTATACAGATGGCGGTGTAGTTATTTCCATGTTTATACAGATAGCGGTGTAGTTATTTCCATGTATATACAGATGGCTGTGTAGATATTTCCATGTTTATACAGATGGCTGTGTAGGTATTTCCATGTTTATTCAGATGACTTTGTAGGTATTTCCATGTTTATACAGATGGCGGTGTAGAAATTTCCATGTTAATAGAGATAGCTGTGTACATATTTCCATGTTTATACAGATCGCGGTGTAGATATTTCCATGTTTATACAGATAGCGGTGTAGATATTTACATGTTTTTACAGATATCGGTGTAGATATATCCATGTTTACACAGATTGCGGTGTAGATATTTCCATATTTCTACAGATGTCATTGTAGATATTTCCATGTTTGTACAGATGGCGGTGTAGATATTTCCATGTTTATATAGATGGTGTTGTAGATATTACCATGTTTATACAGATCGCAGTGTAGATATTTCCATGTTTATACAGATCGTGGTGAAGATATTTCCATGTTTATAGAGATCGCGGTGGAGATATTTCCATGTTTATAGAGATCGCAGTGTAGATATTTCCATGTTTATACAGATAGCGGTGTAGATAATTCCATGTTTATACAGATAGCGGTGTAGATATTTCCATGTTTATAGAGATAGCGGTGTAGCTATTTCCATGTTTATAGACATAGCGGTGTAGATACTTCCATGTTTATATAGATGGTGTTGTAGATATTTCCATGTTTATACCGATAGCGGTGTTGGTATTTCCACGTTTATACAGATAGCGATGTAGATATTTCCATGTTTATACAGCTCGCGGTGCAGATATTTATATGTTTACACAGAAGGCATTGTATATATTTCCTTATTCACACAGATGTCGGTGTAGAGGTTTCCATGTTTATACAGATGGCGGAGTAGTTAGTTCCATGTTTATGGAGATGGCAGTGTAGATATTTTCATGTTTATACAGATGTCGGTGTAGATATTTCCATGTTTATAGAGATAGCAGTGTAGATATTTACATGTTTATACAGATGGCTGTGTATTTCCATGTGTATACAGATGGCATTGTAGATATTTCCATGTTTATATAGATGACTCTATACGTATTTCCATGTTTTTACAGATGGCATTGCAAATATTTCCATGTTTATAGAGATAGCGGTGTAGATATTTCCGTGTTTGTACAGATGGCGGTGTTGATATTTCCATCTATACTCAGATGGCCGTGTAGATATTTCCATGTTTATACAGATGGCGGCGAAGATATTTCCATGGACATGCAGATCGCTGTGTAGATATTTCCATGTTTATGCAGATGGCGGTGTAGATATTTCCATGTTTATACAGATAGCGGTGTAGTTATTTCCATGTTTATATAGATAGCGGTGTAGATATTTCCATGTATATACACATGGCTGTGTAGATATTTCCATGTTTATACAGATAGCGGTGTAGATATTTCCATGTTTACACAGATGGTGATGTAGTTATTTCCGTGTTTATACACATGGCAGAGTAGATACTTCCATCTTTATGGAGATGGCAGTGTAGATATTGTTATGTTTATAGAGATGGCGGCGTAGATATTTCCATATTTATAGAGATAGCGGTGTAGATATTTCCATCTTTCTACGGATGGCAGTGTAGATATTTCCATGTTTATACAGCTGGCGGTGTAAGTATTTCCATATTTATACAGATTTCTGTGTAGATATTTCCATGTGTATACAGATTGTATTGTAGGTATTTCCATGTTTATTCAGATGGTGGTGTAGATATTTCCATGTTTATTCAGATGAGTGTGTAGATATTTCCATGTTTTTACAGATGGCAGTGTAGATATTTCAATGTTTATAGAGATGGCGCTGTAGATATTTCCATGTTTATACAGATAAAGGTGGAGATATTTCCATGCTTATACAGAGAGCAGTGGAGATATATCCATGTTTATACACATAGCGGTGTACATATTTCCATGTTTTTAGAGACAGCGGTGTAGGTATTTCCATGTTTATACAGATAGCGGTGAAGATATTTCCATATATATACAGATGCCTATGCAGATATTTCCATATTTATACAGAGGGCTGTGTAGATATTTCTATGTTTATACAGATGGCAGTGTAGATATTTCCATGTTCCTACACATGACTGTGTAGGTATTTCCATGTTTATACAGATGGCTTTGTAGATATTTCCATGTTTATAGAGATAGTGGTGCAGATATTTCCTTGTTTATACAGATATCGGTGCATATATTTCCATGTTTATACAGATCGTGGTGTAGATATTTCTATGTTTGTACAGATACCGGTGTAGATATTTCCATGTTTATAGAGATAGCGGTGCAGATATTTCCTTGTTTATACAGATATCGGTGTATATATTTCCATGTTTATACAGATCGTGGTGCAGATATTTCCATGTTTGTACAGATACCGGTGTAGATATTTCCATGTTTATACAGACCGCAGTGTAGATATTTCCATGTTTACAGAGATAGCAGTGTAGATATTTCCATGTTTGTACAGATGGCGTTGTTGATGTTTCCATCTATACACAGATTGCCGTGTTGGTATATCCGTGTGTATACAGATGGCATTGTAGATATTTCCATGTTTATACAGATGGTGGTGTAGATATTTCCATGTTTACACAGATGACTCTATAGGTATTTCCATGTTTATACAGATGGTCGTGTAGATATTTCCAACTTTATAGAGATAGGGGTGTAGATATTTCCATATTTATAGAGATAACGGTGTAGAAGTTTCCATGTTTATACAGATAGCGGTGTAAATATTTCCATGTTGATACAGATCACGGTGTAGATATTTCCATGTTTATAGAGATAGCGGTGTAGATATTTCCATGTTTATACAGATAGCGGTGTAGATATTTCCATGTTTATACAGACCGTGGTGTAGATATTTCCATGTTTATACAGATAGCGGTGCAGATATTTCCATGTTTGTACAGATGGCGATGTTGATATGTCCATCTATACTCAGATGACCGTGTAGATATTTCCATGTTTATACAGATGGTGGTGCAGATATTTCCATGGATATGTAGATGGCGGTGTAGATATTTCCTTGTTTATACAGATAGGGGTGTAGTTATTTCAATGTTTATATAGATAGCGGTTTAGATATTTCCATGTATGTACACATGGCTGTGTAGATATTTCCATGTTTATACATATGACGGTGTAGATATTTCCATGTTTAAACAGATAACTTTGTAAGTATTTCCATGTTTATACAGATGGCGGTGTAGATATTTCGATGTTTATAGAGATAGCAGTGGAGATATTTCCATGTTTATACAGATAGCGGTGTAGATATTTCCATGTTTATACTGATCGTGGTGTAGATATTTCCATGCTTATAGAGATGGCGGTGTAGATATTTCAATGTTCATAGAGATAGCGGTGTTGATTTTTCCATGTTTATAGAGATAGTGGTGTGGATATTTCCATGTTTATACAGATAGGTGTGTCGATATTTCCATGGTTATACAGATGGCGGTGTAGATATTTCCATGTTTATACAGATCACGGTGTAGATATTTCCTTGTTGATACAAATAGCGGTGTAGTTATTTCCATGTTTATACAGATAGCGGTGTAGTTATTTCCATGTATATACAGATGGCTGTGTAGATATTTCCATGTTTATACAGATGGCTGTGTAGGTATTTCCATGTTTATTCAGATAACTTTGTAGGTATTTCCATGTTTATACAGATGGCGGTGTATATATTTCCATGTTTATAGAGATAGCTGTGTAGATATTTCCATGTTTATACAGATCGCGGTTTAGATATTTCCATGTTTATACAGATAGCGGTGTAGATATTTACATGTTTTTACAGATATCGGTGTAGATATATCCATGTTTACACAGATTGCGGTGCAGATATTTCCATGTTTTTACAGATATCGGTGTAGATATATCCATGTTTACACAGATTGCGGTGTAGATATTTCCATATTTCTACAGATGTCAATGTAGATATTTCCATGTTTATACAGATGGCGGTGTAGATATTTACATGTTTATATAGATGGTGGTGTAGATATTACCATGTTTATGCAGATCGCGGTGTAGATATTTCCATGTTTATACAGATCGTGGTGAAGATATTTCCATGTTTATAGAGATCGCGGTGTAGATATTTCCATGTTTACACAGATCGTGGTGAAGATATTTCCATGTTTATAGAGATCGCGGTGTAGATATTTCCATGTTTATACAGATCGCAGTGTAGATATTTCCATGTTTATACAGCTAGCGGTGTAGATAATTCCATGTTTATACAGATAGCGGTGTAGATATTTCCATGTTTATAGAGATAGCAGTGTAGGTATTTCCATGCTTATAGACATAGCGGTGTAGATACTTCCATGTTTATATAGGTGGTGTTGTAGATATTTCCATGTTTATACCGATAGCGGTGTTGGTATTTCCACCTTTATACAGATAGCGATGTAGATATTTCCATGTTTATACAGCTTGCGGTGCAGATATTTATATGTTTACACAGAAGGCATTGTATATATTTCCTTATTCACACAGATGTCGGTGTAGATGTTTCCATGTTTATACAGATGGCGGAGTAGTTAGTTCCATGTTTATGGAGATGGCAGTGTAGATGTTTTCATGTTTATAGAGATGGCGGTGTAGATATTTCCATGTTTATAGAGATAGCAGTGTAGATATATACATGTTTATACAGATGGCTGTGTAGATATTTCCATGTTTATACAGATGACTCTATACATATTTCCACGTTTTTACAGATGTCAGTGCAGATATTTCCATGTTTATAGAGATAGCGGTGTAGATATTTCCATGTTTGTACAGATGGCGGTGTTGATATTTCCATCTATACACAGATGGCCGTGTAGATATTTCCATGTTTATAAAGATGGCGGCGTAGATATTTCCATGGACATGCAGATGGCTGTGTAGATATTTACATGTTTATGCAGATGGCGGTGTAGAAATTTTAATGTTTATACAGATAGCGGTGAAGTCATTTCCATGTTTATATAGATAGCGGTGTAGTTATTTCCATGTATATACACATGTCTGTGCAGATATTTCCATGTTTATACAGATAACTTTGTAAGTATTTCCAAGTTTATACAGATGGCGGTGTAGATATTTCGATGTTTATGGAGATAGCAGTGGAGATATTTCCATGTTTATTCAGATAGCGGTGTAGATATTTCCATGTTTATTCTGATCGTGGTGTAGATATTTCCATGTTTATAGAGATGGCGGTGTAGATATTTCCATGTTCATAGAGATAGCGGTGTTGATTTTTCCATGTATATAGAGATAGCGGTGTGGATATTCCATGTTTACACAGATAGGGGTGTAGATATTTCCATGTTTACAGAGATGGCGGTGTAGATAATTCCATCTTTATACAGATCGCGGTGTACATATTTCCTTGTTTATACAGATCATGGTGTAGTTATTTCCATGTTTATACAGATCGCAGTGTTGATATTACCATGTTTATAGGGATAGCGGTGCAAATATTTCCACATTTATACAGATAGCGGTGTAGTTATTTGCATGTTTTTACAGATAGCGGTGTAGTTATTTGCATGTTTATACAGATAGCGGTGTAGATATTTCCAGGTATAAACAGATGTCTGTGTATATATTTCCATGTTAAAACAGATGGCGGTGTAGATATTTCCTTGTTTATACAAATAGCGGTGTAGTTATTTCCATCTTTATACAGATCACGGTGTAGATATTTCCTTGTTTATACATATAGCGGTGTAGTTGTTTCCATGCTTATACAGATAACGGTGTAGATATTTCTTTGTTTATAAAAATAGCGGTGTAGATATTTCCATGTTTGTACAGATCACGGTGTAGATATATCCTTGTTTATACTAATAGCGGTGTAGTTATTTCGATGTTTATACAGATAGCGGTGTAGATATTTCTATGTATATACAGATGGCTGTGTAGATATTTCCATGTTTATACAGATGCCTGTGTAGATGTTTCCATGTTTATACAGATGACTTTGTGGGTATTTCCATGTTTATACAGATGGCGTTGTAGATATTTCCATGTTTATAGAGATTCATGTGTAGATATTTCCATGTTTATACAGATAGCGGTGTAGGTATTTCCATGTTTATACTGATCGCGTTTTAGATATTTCCATGTTTATACAGATCGCAGTGTAGATATTTCCATGTTTATACAGATAGCGGTGTAGATATTTCCATGTATTTACAGATATCGGGGTAGATATTTCCATGTTTACACAGATTACGGTGTAGATATTTCCATCTTTCTACAGATGGCATTGTAGATATTTCCATGTTTATACAGATGGTTGTGTAGATATTTTCAAGTTTAAATAGATGGTGGTGTAGATATTACCATGTTTATACAGATAGCGGTGTAGATAAATCCATGTTTATACAGAAGGCGGTGTAGACATTTCCAAGTTTATAAAGATAGCGGTGTAGATATTTCCATGTTTACACAGATTGCACTGTAGATATTTCCATCTTTGCACAGATTTCATTGTAGATATTTCCATCTTTACACAGATAGCGGTGTAGATATTTCCATGTTTACACAGATAGCTCTGTAGGTATTTCCATGTTTACACAGATAGTGATGTAGATGTTTCCATGTTTATAGAGATAGCGGTTTAGATATTTCCATGTTTCTACAGATAGCGGTGTAGACATTTCCATGTTTACAGGTATAGAAGTTTACATATTTCCATGTTTATACAGATAGCGGTGTAGATTTTTCCATGTTTACAAAGATATCGTTATATATATTTGCATGTTTATACAGATAGCAGTGTAGAGATTTCCATGTTTATACTGATGGCGGTGTAAATGTTTCCATGCTTATACAGATAGCGGTGTAGATATTTCCATGTTTATACAGATAGCGGTGTACATGATTCTATGTTTATACAGATATAGGTGGAGATATATCCATGTTTATACAGATAGCGGTGTAGATATTTCCATGTTTACAGAGATAGCAGTGTAGTTATTTCCATATTTATACAGATGGCGGTGTACATATTTCCATGTTTATTCATATGTCGGTGTAGATATATCCATGTTTATACAGATGGCAGTGTAGGTATTTCCATGTTTATACAGATAGAGGTGTAGATATTTCCATGTATATACAGATACCGGTGTAGATATTTCCATGTTTATACAGACCGCAGTGTAGATATTTCCATGTTTATAGAGATAGCAGTGTAGATATTTCCATGTTTATACAGATAGAGGTGCAGATATTTCCATGTTTGTACAGATGGCGGTGTTGATATTTCCATCTATACTCAGATGACCTTGTAGATATTTCCATGTTTATACAGATGGTGGTGCAGATATTTCCATGGATATGTAGATGGCGGTGTAGATATTTCCAGGTTTATACAGATAGCGGAGTAGTTATTTCAATGTTTATATAGATAGCGGTTTAGATATTTCCATGTATGTACACATGGCTGTGTAGACATTTCCATGTTTATACAGAGGACAGTGTAGATATTTCCGTGTTTAAACAGATAACTGTGTAAGTATTTCCATGTTTATACAGATGGCGGTGTAGATATTTCGATGTTTATAGACATAGCAGTGGAGATATTTCCATGTTTACACAGATAGCGGTGTAGATATTTCCATGTTTATACTGATCGTGGTGTAGATATTTCCATGTTTATAGAGATGGCGGTGTAGATATTTCAATGTTCATAGAGATAGCGGTGTTGATTTTTCCATGTTTACAGAGATAGCGGTGTGGTTATTTCCATGTTTATACTGATAGGTTTGTAGATATTTCCATGGTTATAGAGATGGCGGTGTAGATATTTCCATGTTTATACAGATCACGGTGTAGATATTTCCTTGTTTATAGAAACAGCGGTGTAGTTATTTCCATGTTTATACAGATAGCTGTGTAGTTATTTCCATGTATATACAGATGGCTGTGTAGATGTTTCCATGTTTATACAGATGGCTGTGTAGGTATTTCCATGATTATTCAGATGACTTTGTAGGTATTTCCATGTTTATTCAGATGGCGGTGTAGATATTTCCATGTTAATAGAGATAGCTGTGTACATATTTCCATGTTTATACAGATCGCGGTGTAGATATTTCCGTGTTTATACAGATAGCGGTGTAGATATTTACATGTTTTTCCAGATATCGGTGTAGATATATCCATGTTTACACAGATTGCGGTGTAGATATTTCCATATTTCTACAGATGTCATTGTAGATATTTCCATGTTTATACAGATGGCGGTGTAGATATTTCCAGGTTTATATAGATGGTGGTGTAGATATTACCATGTTTATTCAGATGAGTGTGTAGATATTTCCATGTTTTTACAGATGGCAGTGTAGATATTTCAATGTTTATAGAGATGGCGCTGTAGATATTTCCATGTTTATACAGATAAAGGTGGAGATATTTCCATGCTTCTACAGAGAGCATTGGAGATATATCCATATTTATACATATAGCGGTGTACATATTTCCATGTTTATAGAGACAGCGGTGTAGGTATTTCCATGTTTCTACAGATAGCTGTGCAGATATTTCCATGTTTATACAGATGCCTATGCAGATATTTCCATATTTATACAGAGGGCTGTGTAGATATTTCTATGTTTATACAGATGGCAGTGTAGATATTTCCATGTTCCTACACATGACTGTGTAGGTATTTCCATGTTTATACAGATGGTTTTGTAGATATTTCCATGTTTATAGAGTTAGCGGTGCAGATATTTCCTTGTTTATACAGATATCGGTGTATATATTTCCATGTTTATACAGATCGTGGTGTAGATATTTCCATGTTTATACAGATACCGGTGTAGATATTTCCATGTTTATACAGACCGCAGTGTAGATATTTCCATGTTTATAGAGATAGAAGTGTAGATATTTCCATGTTTGTTCAGATGGCGGTGTTGATGTTTCCATCTATACACAGATTGCCGTGTTGGTATTTCTGTGTGTATACAGATGGCATTGTAGATATTTCCATGTTTATACAGATGGTGGTGTAGATATTTCCATGTTTACACAGATGACTGTATAGGTATTTCCATGTTTATACAGATGGTGGTGTAGATATTTCCAACTTTACAGAGATAGGGGTGTAGATATTTCCATATTTTTAGAGATAACGGTGTAGAAGTTTCCATGTTTATACAGATAGCGGTGTAAATATTTCCATGTTGATACAGATAATGGTGTAGATATTTCCATGTTTATAGAGATAGCGGTGTAGATATTTCCATGTTTATACAGATAGCGGTGTAGATATTTCCATGTTTATACAGACCGTGTTGTAGATATTTCCATGTTTATACAGATAGAGGTGCAGATATTTCCATGTTTGTACAGATGGCGGTGTTGATATTTCCATCTATACTCAGATGACCTTGTAGATATTTCCATGTTTATACAGATGGTGGTGCAGATATTTCCATGGATATGTAGATGGCGGTGTAGATATTTCCATGTTTATACAGATAGCGGTGTAATTATTTCAATGTTTATATAGATAGCGGTTTAGATATTTCCATGTATGTACACATCGCTGTGTAGACATTTCCATGTTTATACAGATGACGGTGTAGATATTTCCTTGTTTAAACAGATAACTTTGTAAGTATTTCCATGTTTATACAGATGGCGGTGTAGATATTTCGATGTTTATATAGATAGCAGTGGAGATATTTCCATGTTTATACAGATAGCGGTGTAGATATTTCCATGTTTATACTGATCGTGGTGTAAATATTTCCATGTTTATAGAGATGGCGGTGTAGATATTTCAATGTTCATAGAGATAGCGGTGTTGATTTTTCCATGTTCATAGAGATAGCGGTGTGGATATTTCCATGTTTATACTGATAGGTGTGTAGATATTTCCATGGTTATACAGATGGCGGTGTAGATATTTCCATGTTTATACAGATCACGGTGTAGATATTTCCTTGTTGATACAAATAGCGGTGTAGTTATTTCCATGTTTATACAGATAGCGGTGTAGTTATTTCCATGTATATACAGATGGCTGTGTAGATATTTCCATGTTTATACAGATGGCTGTGTAGGTATTTCCATGTTTATTCAGATGACTTTGTAGGTATTTCCATGTTTATTCAGATGGCGGTGTAGATATTTCCATGTTAATAGAGATAGCTGTGTACATATTTCCATGTTTATACAGATCGCGGTGTAGATATTTCCATGTTTATACAGATAGCGGTGTAGACATTTACATGTTTTTACAGATATCGGTGTAGATATATCCATGTTTACACAGATTGCGGTGTAGATATTTCCATATTTCTACAGATGTCATTGTAGATATTTCCGTGTTTATACAGATGGCGGTGTAGATATTTCCATATTTATTTAGATGTCTGTGTAGATATTTCCATGTGTATACAGATGGTATTGTAGGTATTTCCATGTTTATACAGATGGTGGTGTAGATATTTCCATGTTTATTCAGATGAGTGTGTAGATATTTCCATGTTTTTACAGATGGCAGTGTAGATATTTCAATGTTTATAGAGATGGCGCTGTAGATATTTCCATGTTTATACAGATAAAGTTGGAGATATTTCCATGCTTATACAGAGAGCAGTGGAGATATATCCATGTTTATACATATAGCGGTGTACATATTTCCATGTTTATAGAGACAGCGGTGTAGGTATTTCCATGTTTCTGCAGATAGCTGTTCAGATATTTCCATGTTTATACAGATGCCTATGCAGATATTTCCATATTTATACAGAGGGCTGTGTAGATATTTCTATGTTTATACAGATGGCAGTGTAGATATTTCCATGTTCCTACACATGACTGTGTGGGTATTTCCATGTTTATACAGATGGCTTTGTAGATATTTCCATGTTTATAGAGATAGCGGTGCAGATATTTCCTTGTTTATACAGATATCGGTGTATATATTTCCATGTTTATACAGATCGTGGTGTAGATATTTCCATGTTTATACAGATACCGGTGTAGATTTTTCCATGTTTATACAGACCGCAGTGTAGATATTTCCATGTTTATAGAGATAGCAGTGTAGATATTTCCATGTTTGTTCAGATGGCGGTGTTGATGTTTCCATCTATACACAGATTGCCGTGTTGGTATTTCTGTGTGTATACAGATGGCATTGTAGATATTTCCATGTTTATACAGATGGTGGTGTAGATATTTCCATGTTTACACAGATGACTGTATAGGTATTTCCATGTTTATACAGATGGTGGTGTAGATATTTCCAACTTTACAGAGATAGGGGTGTAGATATTTCCATATTTTTAGAGATAACGGTGTAGAAGTTTCCATGTTTATACAGATAGTGGTGTAAATATTTCCATGTTGATACAGATCACGGTGTAGATATTTCCATGTTTATAGAGATAGCGGTGTAGATATTTCCATGTTTATACAGATAGCGGTGTAGATATTTCTATGTTTATACAGTCTGTGGTGTAGATATTTCCATGTTTATACAGATAGCGGTGCAGATATTTCCATGTTTGTACAGATGGCGGTGTTGATATTTCCATCTATACTCAGATGACCGTGTAGACATTTCCATGTTTATACAGATGGTGGTGCAGATATTTCCATGGATATGTAGATGGCGGTGTAGATATTTCCATGTTTATACAGATAGCGGTGTAGTTATTTCAATGTTTATATAGATAGCGGTTTAGATATTTCCATGTATGTACACATGGCTGTGTAGACATTTCCATGTTTATACAGGGCACGGTGTAGATATTTCCATGTTTAAACAGATAACTTTGTAAGTATTTCCATGTTTATACAGATGGCGGTGTAGATATTTCGATGTTTATAGAGATAGCAGTGGAGATATTTCCATGTTTATACAGATAGCGGTGTAGATATTTCCATGTTTATACTGATCGTGGTGTAGATATTTCCATGTTTATAGAGATGGCGGTGTAGATATTTCAATGTTCATAGAGATAGCGGTGTTGATTTTTCCATGTTTATAGAGATAGCGGTGTGGATATTTCCATGTTTATACTGATAGGTGTGTAGATATTTCCATGGTTATACAGATGGCGGTGTAGATATTTCCATGTTTATACAGATCACGGTGTAGATATTACCTTGTTTATACAAATAGCGGTGTAGTTATTTCCATGTTTATACAGATAGCGGTGTAGTTATTTCCATGTATATACAGATGGCTGTGTAGATATTTCCATGTTTATACAGATGGCTGTGTAGGTATTTCCATGTTTATTCAGATGACTTTGTAGGTATTTCCATGTTTATACAGATGGCGGTGTAGAAATTTCCATGTTAATAGAGATAGCTGTGTACATATTTCCATGTTTATACAGATCGCGGTGTAGATATTTCCATGTTTATACAGATAGCGGTGTAGATATTTACATGTTTTTACAGATATCGGTGTAGATATATCCATGTTTACACAGATTGCGGTGTAGATATTTCCATATTTCTACAGATGTCATTGTAGATATTTCCATGTTTGTACAGATGGCGGTGTAGATATTTCCATGTTTATATAGATGGTGTTGTAGATATTACCATGTTTATACAGATCGCAGTGTAGATATTTCCATGTTTATACAGATCGTGGTGAAGATATTTCCATGTTTATAGAGATCGCGGTGTAGATATTTCCATGTTTATAGAGATCGCAGTGTAGATATTTCCATGTTTATACAGATAGCGGTGTAGATAATTCCATGTTTATACAGATAGCGGTGTAGATATTTCCATGTTTATAGAGATAGCGGTGTAGCTATTTCCATGTTTATAGACATAGCGGTGTAGATACTTCCATGTTTATATAGATGGTGTTGTAGATATTTCCATGTTTATACCGATAGCGGTGTTGGTATTTCCACGTTTATACAGATAGCGATGTAGATATTTCCATGTTTATACAGCTCGCGGTGCAGATATTTATATGTTTACACAGAAGGCATTGTATATATTTCCTTATTCACACAGATGTCGGTGTAGAGGTTTCCATGTTTATACAGATGGCGGAGTAGTTAGTTCCATGTTTATGGAGATGGCAGTGTAGATATTTTCATGTTTATACAGATGTCGGTGTAGATATTTCCATGTTTATAGAGATAGCAGTGTAGATATTTACATGTTTATACAGATGGCTGTGTATTTCCATGTGTATACAGATGGCATTGTAGATATTTCCATGTTTATATAGATGACTCTATACGTATTTCCATGTTTTTACAGATGGCATTGCAAATATTTCCATGTTTATAGAGATAGCGGTGTAGATATTTCCGTGTTTGTACAGATGGCGGTGTTGATATTTCCATCTATACTCAGATGGCCGTGTAGATATTTCCATGTTTATACAGATGGCGGCGAAGATATTTCCATGGACATGCAGATGGCTGTGTAGATATTTCCATGTTTATGCAGATGGCGGTGTAGATATTTCCATGTTTATACAGATAGCGGTGTAGTTATTTCCATGTTTATATAGATAGCGGTGTAGATATTTCCATGTATATACACATGGCTGTGTAGATATTTCCATGTTTATACAGATAGCGGTGTAGATATTTCCATGTTTACACAGATGGTGATGTAGTTATTTCCGTGTTTATACACATGGCAGAGTAGATACTTCCATCTTTATGGAGATGGCAGTGTAGATATTGTTATGTTTATAGAGATGGCGGCGTAGATATTTCCATATTTATAGAGATAGCGGTGTAGATATTTCCATCTTTCTACAGATGGCAGTGTAGATATTTCCATGTTTATACAGCTGGCGGTGTAAGTATTTCCATATTTATACAGATTTCTGTGTAGATATTTCCATGTGTATACAGATTGTATTGTAGGTATTTCCATGTTTATTCAGATGGTGGTGTAGATATTTCCATGTTTATTCAGATGAGTGTGTAGATATTTCCATGTTTTTACAGATGGCAGTGTAGATATTTCAATGTTTATAGAGATGGCGCTGTAGATATTTCCATGTTTATACAGATAAAGGTGGAGATATTTCCATGCTTATACAGAGAGCAGTGGAGATATATCCATGTTTATACACATAGCGGTGTACATATTTCCATGTTTTTAGAGACAGCGGTGTAGGTATTTCCATGTTTATACAGATAGCGGTGAAGATATTTCCATATATATACAGATGCCTATGCAGATATTTCCATATTTATACAGAGGGCTGTGTAGATATTTCTATGTTTATACAGATGGCAGTGTAGATATTTCCATGTTCCTACACATGACTGTGTAGGTATTTCCATGTTTATACAGATGGCTTTGTAGATATTTCCATGTTTATAGAGATAGTGGTGCAGATATTTCCTTGTTTATACAGATATCGGTGCATATATTTCCATATTTATACAGATCGTGGTGTAGATATTTCTATGTTTGTACAGATACCGGTGTAGATATTTCCATGTTTATAGAGATAGCGGTGCAGATATTTCCTTGTTTATACAGATATCGGTGTATATATTTCCATGTTTATACAGATCGTGGTGCAGATATTTCCATGTTTGTACAGATACCGGTGTAGATATTTCCATGTTTATACAGACCGCAGTGTAGATATTTCCATGTTTACAGAGATAGCAGTGTAGATATTTCCATGTTTGTACAGATGGCGTTGTTGATGTTTCCATCTATACACAGATTGCCGTGTTGGTATTTCCGTGTGTATACAGATGGCATTGTAGATATTTCCATGTTTATACAGATGGTGGTGTAGATATTTCCATGTTTACACAGATGACTCTATAGGTATTTCCATGTTTATACAGATGGTCGTGTAGATATTTCCAACTTTATAGAGATAGGGGTGTAGATATTTCCATATTTATAGAGATAACGGTGTAGAAGTTTCCATGTTTATACAGATAGCGGTGTAAATATTTCCATGTTGATACAGATCACGGTGTAGATATTTCCATGTTTATAGAGATAGCGGTGTAGATATTTCCATGTTTATACAGATAGCGGTGTAGATATTTCCATGTTTAGACAGACCGTGGTGTAGATATTTCCATGTTTATACAGATAGCGGTGCAGATATTTCCATGTTTGTACAGATGGCGATGTTGATATGTCCATCTATACTCAGATGACCGTGTAGATATTTCCATGTTTATACAGATGGTGGTGCAGATATTTCCATGGATATGTAGATGGCGGTGTAGATATTTCCTTGTTTATACAGATAGGTGTGTAGTTATTTCAATGTTTATATAGATAGCGGTTTAGATATTTCCATGTATGTACACATGGCTGTGTAGATATTTCCATGTTTATACATATGACGGTGTAGATATTTCCATGTTTAAACAGATAACTTTGTAAGTATTTCCATGTTTATACAGATGGCGGTGTAGATATTTCGATGTTTATATAGATAGCAGTGGAGATATTTCCATGTTTATACAGATAGCGGTGTAGATATTTCCATGTTTATACTGATCGTGGTGTAGATATTTCCATGCTTATAGAGATGGCGGTGTAGATATTTCAATGTTCATAGAGATAGCGGTGTTGATTTTTCCATGTTTATAGAGATAGTGGTGTGGATATTTCCATGTTTATACAGATAGGTGTGTCGATATTTCCATGGTTATACAGATGGCGGTGTAGATATTTCCATGTTTATACAGATCACGGTGTAGATATTTCCTTGTTGATACAAATAGCGGTGTAGTTATTTCCATGTTTATACAGATAGCGGTGTAGTTATTTCCATGTATATACAGATGGCTGTGTAGATATTTCCATGTTTATACAGATGGCTGTGTAGGTATTTCCATGTTTATTCAGATAACTTTGTAGGTATTTCCATGTTTATACAGATGGCGGTGTATATATTTCCATGTTTATAGAGATAGCTGTGTAGATATTTCCATGTTTATACAGATCGCGGTTTAGATATTTCCATGTTTATACAGATAGCGGTGTAGATATTTACATGTTTTTACAGATATCGGTGTAGATATATCCATGTTTACACAGATTGCGGTGCAGATATTTCCATGTTTTTACAGATATCGGTGTAGATATATCCATGTTTACACAGATTGCGGTGTAGATATTTCCATATTTCTACAGATGTCAATGTAGATATTTCCATGTTTATACAGATGGCGGTGTAGATATTTACATGTTTATATAGATGGTGGTGTAGATATTACCATGTTTATGCAGATCGCGGTGTAGATATTTCCATGTTTATACAGATCGTGGTGAAGATATTTCCATGTTTATAGAGATCGCGGTGTAGATATTTCCATGTTTACACAGATCGTGGTGAAGATATTTCCATGTTTATAGAGATCGCGGTGTAGATATTTCCATGTTTATACAGATCGCAGTGTAGATATTTCCATGTTTATACAGCCAGCGGTGTAGATAATTCCATGTTTATACAGATAGCGGTGTAGATATTTCCATGTTTATAGAGATAGCAGTGTAGGTATTTCCATGCTTATAGACATAGCGGTGTAGATACTTCCATGTTTATATAGATGGTGTTGTAGATATTTCCATGTTTATACCGATAGCGGTGTTGGTATTTCCACCTTTATACAGATAGCGATGTAGATATTTCCATGTTTATACAGTTTGCGGTGCAGATATTTATATGTTTACACAGAAGGCATTGTATATATTTCCTTATTCACACAGATGTCGGTGTAGAGGTTTCCATGTTTATACAGATGGCGGAGTAGTTAGTTCCATGTTTATGGAGATGGCAGTGTAGATGTTTTCATGTTTATAGAGATGGCGGTGTAGATATTTCCATGTTTATAGAGATAGCAGTGTAGATATATACATGTTTATACAGATGGCTGTGTAGATATTTCCATGTTTATACAGATGACTCTATACATATTTCCACGTTTTTACAGATGTCAGTGCAGATATTTCCATGTTTATAGAGATAGCGGTGTAGATATTTCCATGTTTGTACAGATGGCGGTGTTGATATTTCCATCTATACACAGATGGCCGTGTAGATATTTCCATGTTTATAAAGATGGCGGCGTAGATATTTCCATGGACATGCAGATGGCTGTGTAGATATTTACATGTTTATGCAGATGGCGGTGTAGAAATTTTAATGTTTATACAGATAGCGGTGAAGTCATTTCCATGTTTATATAGATAGCGGTGTAGTTATTTCCATGTATATACACATGTCTGTGCAGATATTTCCATGTTTATACAGATAACTTTGTAAGTATTTCCAAGTTTATACAGATGGCGGTGTAGATATTTCGATGTTTATGGAGATAGCAGTGGAGATATTTCCATGTTTATTCAGATAGCGGTGTAGATATTTCCATGTTTATTCTGATCGTGGTGTAGATATTTCCATGTTTATAGAGATGGCGGTGTAGATATTTCCATGTTCATAGAGATAGCGGTGTTGATTTTTCCATGTATATAGAGATAGCGGTGTGGATATTCCATGTTTACACAGATAGGGGTGTAGATATTTCCATGTTTACAGAGATGGCGGTGTAGATAATTCCATCTTTATACAGATCGCGGTGTACATATTTCCTTGTTTATACAGATCATGGTGTAGTTATTTCCATGTTTATACAGATCGCAGTGTTGATATTACCATGTTTATAGGGATAGCGGTGCAAATATTTCCACATTTATACAGATAGCGGTGTAGTTATTTGCATGTTTTTACAGATAGCGGTGTAGTTATTTGCATGTTTATACAGATAGCGGTGTAGATATTTCCAGGTATAAACAGATGTCTGTGTATATATTTCCATGTTAAAACAGATGGCGGTGTAGATATTTCCTTGTTTATACAAATAGCGGTGTAGTTATTTCCATCTTTATACAGATCACGGTGTAGATATTTCCTTGTTTATACATATAGCGGTGTAGTTGTTTCCATGCTTATACAGATAACGGTGTAGATATTTCTTTGTTTATAAAAATAGCGGTGTAGATATTTCCATGTTTGTACAGATCACGGTGTAGATATATCCTTGTTTATACTAATAGCGGTGTAGTTATTTCGATGTTTATACAGATAGCGGTGTAGATATTTCTATGTATATACAGATGGCTGTGTAGATATTTCCATGTTTATACAGATGCCTGTGTAGATGTTTCCATGTTTATACAGATGACTTTGTGGGTATTTCCATGTTTATACAGATGGCGTTGTAGATATTTCCATGTTTATAGAGATTCATGTGTAGATATTTCCATGTTTATACAGATAGCGGTGTAGGTATTTCCATGTTTATACTGATCGCGTTTTAGATATTTCCATGTTTATACAGATCGCAGTGTAGATATTTCCATGTTTATACAGATAGCGGTGTAGATATTTCCATGTTTTTACAGATATCGGGGTAGATATTTCCATGTTTACACAGATTACGGTGTAGATATTTCCATCTTTCTACAGATGGCATTGTAGATATTTCCATGTTTATACAGATGGTTGTGTAGATACTTTCAAGTTTAAATAGATGGTGGTGTAGATATTACCATGTTTATACAGATAGCGGTGTAGATATTTCCATGTTTATACAGATCGTGGTGAAGATATTTCCATGTTTATACAGATCGCGTTGTAGATATTTCCATGTTTATACAGATCGCGGTGTAGATATTTCCATGTTTATACAGATGGCGGCGTAGATATTTCCATGGACATGCAGATGGCGGTGTAGATATTTCCACGTTTATACAGATAGCGGTGTATATATTTCCATGTTGACACAGATGGTGGTGTAGATATTTCCGTGTTTATACACATGGCGGAGTAGATACTTCCATCTTTATGGAGACGGCAGTGTAGATATTTTCAGGTTTATAGAGACGGCGGTGTAGATATTTCCATATTTATAGAGATTGCGGTGTAGATATTTCCATCTTTCTACAGATGGCAGTGTAGATATTTCCATGTTTATACAGCTGGTGGTGTAGATATTTCCATATTTATACAGATGACTGTTTAGATATTTCCATGTGTATACAGATGGTATTGTAGGTATTTCCATGTTTATACAGATGGTGGTGTAGATATTTCCATGTTTATTCAGATGACTGTGTAGATATTTCCATGTTTTTACAGATGGCAGTGTAGGTATTTCAATGTTTATAGAGATGGCACTGTAGATATTTCCATGTTTATACAGATAACGGTGGAGATATTTTCATGTTTATACAGAGAG
Organism: Pan paniscus; assembly: GCF_029289425.2. Lineage (NCBI taxonomy): Eukaryota > Metazoa > Chordata > Mammalia > Primates > Hominidae > Pan > Pan paniscus. Next base: position 1,955,303 of record NC_073258.2, on the reverse strand, counting down.
CAGTAGAGATATCTCCATGTTTACACACATAGCGGTGTACATATTTCCATGCTTATAGAGACTGCGGTGTAGGTATTTCCATGTTTATTCAGATAGCGGTGCAGATATTTCCATGTTTATACAGATGCCTTTGCAGATACTTCCATATTTATACAGAGGGCTGTGTAGATATTTCTATGTTTATACAGATGGCAGTGTAGATATTACCATGTTCCTACACATGACTGTGTAGGTATTTCCATGTTTCTACAGATGTCTTTGTAGATATTTCCATGTTTATAGAGATAGCAGAGTAGAGATTTACATGTTTATACAGATGTCTGTGTAGATGTTTCCATGTGTATACAGATGGCATTGTAGATATTTCCATGTTTATACAGATGACTCTATACGTATTTCCACGTTTTTACAGATGGCAGTGCAGATATTTCCATGTTTATAGAGATAGCGGTGTAGATATTTCCATGTTTGTACAGATGGCGGTGTTGATATTTCCATCTATACACAGATGTCCGTGTAGATATTTCCATGTTTATACAGATGGCGGCGTAGATATTTCCATGGACATGCAGATGGCTGTGTAGATATTTCCATGTTTATGCAGATGGCGGTGTAGATATTTCCATGTTTATACAGATAGCGGTGTAGTTATTTCCATGTTTATATTGATAGCGGTGTAGATATTTCCATGTATATACACATGGCTGTGTAGATATTTCCATGTTTATACAGATAACTTTGTAAGTATTTCCAAGTTTATACAGATGGCGGTGTAGATATTTCGATGTTTATAGAGATAGCAGTGTAGATATTTCCATGTTTATTCAGATAGCGGTGTAGATATTTCCATGTTTATACTGATCGTGGTGTAGATATTTCCATGTTTATAGAGATGGCGGTGTAGATATTTCCATGTTCATAGAGATAGCGGTGTTGATTTTTCCATGTATATAGGGATAGCGGTGTGGATATTTCCTTGTTTACACAGATAGGGGTGTAGATATTTCCATGTTTATAGAGATGGCGGCGTAGATATTTCCATGTTTATACAGATGGCGGTGTAGACATTTCCATGTTTATACAGATCATGGTGTAGTTATTTCCATGTTTATACAGATCGCAGTGTTGATATTACCATGTTTATAGGGATAGCGGTGGAAATATTTCCACATTTATACAGATAGCGGTGTAGTTATTTGCATGTTTATACAGATAGCGGTGTAGATATTTACATGTATAAACAGATGTCTGTGTATATACTTCGATGTTAAAACAGATGGCGGTGTAGATATTTCCTTGTTTATACAAGTAGCGGTGTAGTTATCTCCATGTTTATACAGATCACTGTGTGGATATTTCCTTCTTTATACCTATAGCGGTGTAGTTATTTCCATGCTTATACAGATAACGGTGTAGATATTTCTTTGTTTATACAAACAGCGGTGCAGATATTTCCATGTTTATACAGATCACGGTGTAGATATATCCTTGTTTATACAAATAGCGGTGTAGTTATTTCCATGTTTATACAGATAGCGGTGTAGATATTTCCATGTATATACAGATGGCTAGATATTTCCATGTTTATACAGATGCCTGTGTAGATGTTTCCATGTTTATACAGATGACTTTGTAGGTATTTCCATGTTTATACAGATGGCGGTGTAGATATTTCCATGTTTATAGAGATTCCTGTGTAGATATTTCCATGTTTATACAGTTAGAGGTGTAGATATTTCCATGTTTATACAGATAGCGGTGTAGATATTTCCATGTTTTTACAGATATCGGTGTAGATATTTCCATGTTTACACAGATTACGGTGTAGATATTTCCATCTTTCTACAGATGGCATTGTAGATATTTCCATGTTTATACAGATGGTTGTGTAGATATTTTCATGTTTAAATAGATGGTGGTGTAGATATTACCATGTTTATACAGATAGCGGTGTAGATATTTCCATGTTTATACAGATCGTGGTGAAGATATTTCCATGTTTATACAGATCGCGGTGTAGATATTTCCATGTTTATACAGATCGCGGTGTAGATATTTCCATGTTTATACAGATGGCGGCGTAGATATTTCCATGGACATGCAGATGGCGGTGTAGATATTTCCACGTTTATAGAGATAGCGGTGTATATATTTCCATGTTTACACAGATGGTGGTGTAGATATTTCCGTGTTTATACACATGGCGGAGTAGATACTTCCATCTTTTTGGAGACGGCAGTGTAGATATTTTCATGTTTATAGAGATGGTGGTGTAGATATTTCCATATTTATAGAGATAGCGGTATAGATATTTCCATCTTTCTACAAATGGCAGTGTAGATATTTCCATGTTTATACAGCTGGTGGTGTAGATATTTCCATATTTATACAGATGTTTGTGTAGATATTTCCATGTGTATACAGATGGTATTGTGGGTATTTCCATGTTTATAAAGACGGTGTTGTAGATATTTCTATGTTTATTCAGATGACTGTGTAGATATTTCCATGTTTTTACAGATGGCAGTGTAGGTATTTCAATGTTTATAGAGATGGCACTGTAGATATTTCCATGTTTATACAGATAACGGTGGAGATATTTCCATGTTTATACAGAGAGCAGTAGAGATATCTCCATGTTTATACACATAGCGGTGTACATATTTCCATGTTTATAGAGACAGCGGTGCAGGTATTTCCATGTTTATTCAGATAGCGGTGCAGTTATTTCCATATTTATACAGATGCCTTTGCAGGTATTTCCATATTTATACAGAGGGCTGTGTAGATATTTCTATGTTTATACAGATGGCAGTGTAGATATTTCCATGTTCCTACACATGACTGTGTAGGTATTTCCATGTTTCTACAGATGGCTTTGTAGATATTTCCATGTTTATAGAGATAGCGGTGCAGATATTTCCATGTTTATTCATATAGCGGTGTATATATTTCCATGTTTATACAGATCGTGGTGTAGATATTTCCATGTTTATACAGATACCAGTGTAGATATTTCCATGTTTATACAGACCGCAGTGTAGATATTTTCATGTTTATAGAGATAGCAGTGTAGATATTTCCATGTTTGTACAGATGGCGGTGTTGATGTTTCCATCTATACACAGATTTCCGTGTAGGTATTTCCATTTGTATACAGATGGCATTGTAGATATTTCCATGTTTATACAGATGGTGGTGTAGATATTTCCATGTTTACACAGATGACTGTATAGGTATATCCATGTTTATACAGATGGCGGTGTAGATATTTCCAAGTTTATAGAGATAGCGGTGTAGATATTTCCATATTTATACAGATAACGGTGAAGAAGTTTCCATGTTTATACAGATAGCGGTGTAAATATTTCCATGTTTATACTGATCACGGTGTAGATATTTCCATGTTTATAGAGATAGCGGTGTAGATATTTCCATGTTTATAAAGATAGCGGTGTAGATATTTCCATGATTTTACACATATCGGTGTAGGTATTTCCATGTTTATGCAGATGGATGTGTAGATATTTCCATGTTTATACAGATGACTTTGTAGGTATTTCCATGTTTTTACAGATGGCAGTGCAGATATTTCCATGTTTATAGAGATAGCGATGTAGATATTTCCATGTTTGTACAGATGGCGGTGTTGATATTTCCATCTATACACAGATGGCCGTGTAGATATTTCCGTGTTTACACAGATGGCAGTGTAGATATTTCCATGGACATGCAGATGGCGGTGTAGATATTTCCATGTTTACACAGATGACTCTATAGGTATTTCCATGTTTATAGAGATGGCGGTGTAGGTATTTCCAAGTTTATAGAGATAGCGGTGTAGACATTTCCATATTTATACAGATCACGGTGTAGATATTTCCATGTTTATAGAGATATCGGTGTAGATATTTCCATGTTTATACAGATAGCGGTGTAGATATTTCTATGTTTATACAGACCGCGGTGTAGATATTTCCATGTTTATACAGACAGCGGTGCAGATACTTCCATGTTTGTACAGATGGCGGTGTTGATATTTCCATCTATACAGAGATGACCATGTAGATATTTCCATGTTTATACAGATGGTGGCGCAGACATTTCCATGGATATGTAGATGGCGGTGTAGATATTTCCATGTTTATACAGATAGCGGTGTAGTTATTTCCATGTTTATATAGATAGCGGTGTAGCTATTTCCATGTATGTACACATGGCTGTGTAGATATTCCCATGTTTATACTGATGGCGGTGTAGATATTTCCATGTTTATACAGATAACTTTGTAAGTATTTCCATGTTTATACAGATGGCGGTGTAGATATTTCGATGTTTATAGAGATAGCAGTGGAGATATTTCCATGTTTATACAGATAGCGGTGTAGATATTTCCATGTTTATACTGATCGTGGTGTAGATATTTCCATGTTTATATAGATGGCGGTGTACATATTTCCATGTTCATAGAGATAGCAGTGTTGATTTTTCCATGTTTATAGGGATAGCGGTGTGGATATTCCCACGTTTATACAGATAGGGGTGTAGATATTTCCATGTTTATAGAAATGGCGGTGTAGATATTTCCATGTTTATACAGATCACAGTGTAGATATTTCCTTGTTTATACAAATAGCGGTGTAGGTATTTCCATGTTTATACAGATAGCGGTGTAGATATTTCCATGTATATACAGATGACTGTGTAGATATTTCCATGTTTATACAGGTGGCTGTGTAGATATTTCCATGTTTATACAGATGACTTTGTAGGTATTTCCATGTTTATACAGATGGTGGTGTAGATATTTCCATGTTTATAGAGATAGCTGTGTAGATATTTCCATGTTTGTACAGATAGCGGTGTAGATATTTCCATGTTTATGAAGATAGCGGTGTAGATATTTCCATGTTTTTACAGATATCGGTGTATGTATTTCCATGTTTATACAGATGGCTGTGTAGATATTTCCATGTTTAAACAGATGACTTTGTAGGTATTTCCATGTTTTTCCAGATGGCAGTGTAGATATTTCCATATTTATACAGATCGTGGTGTAGATATTTCCATCTTCATACAGATAGCACTGTGGATATTTCCATGTTTATACAGATAGCGTTGTAGTCATTTCCAAGTTTACAGAGATAGCGGTGTAGATATTTCTATATTTGCACAGATGTCGGTGCAGATATTTCCATCTTTACACAGATAGCGATGTACATATTTCCATGTTTACACAGATAGCCATGTAGATATTTCCATGTTTACACAGATAGTGTTATAGATATTTCCATGTTTATACAGATAACGGTGTTGATATTTCCATGTTTATACAGATAGCGGTGTAGATATTTCCATGTTTATACTGATAGCGGTGTAGGTATTTCCATGTTTATAGAGATAGCGGTGTATATAATTCCATGTTTATACATGTGGCTGTGTGGATATTTCCATGTCTATACAGATGGCAGTGTAGATATTTCCGTGTGTATACACATGGAGGTGTAGATATTTCCATGTTTATACAGATTACTGTGTAGATATTTCCATGTTTTTACAGATGGTGGTGTAGATATTTCCATGTTTATACTGATGGCGGTGTTGCTATTTCCATGTTTACACAGATAGCGGAGTACATATTTCCATGTTTATAGAGATGGCTGTGTAGATATTTCATTGTTTATACAGATGGCCGTGTAGATATTTCCATGTTTATACAGATAGTGTTGTAGATATTTCAATGTTTACACAGATGACTGCGTAGGTATTTCCCTGTTTACACAGATGGCGGTGTAGATATTTCCATGTTTATAGAGATTGCCATGTAGCTATTTCCAAGTTTAGGCAGATATTGTTGTAGACATTTCTATGATTATAGGGAATGCAGTGTAGAGATTTCCATATTTCTACAGATAGCGGTGTAGATATGTGCATCTTTTTACAGATGGCGGTGTAGATGTTTCCATGTTTATAGAGATAGCGGTGTAGATATTTCCATGTTTATACAGATCGTGGTGTAGATGTTTCCATGTTTTTACAGATAGCGGTGTAGATGTTTCCATGTTTATACAGATAGCGGTGAACATGTTTCCATGTTAACAGAGATAGTGGTGTAGATATTTAAATGTTTATACAGATAGCGCTGTAGATATTAACATGTTTAAACAGATAGTGGTGTAGATATTTCCATGTTTATACAGATATCATTGGAGATATTTCCCTGTTTAAACAGATAGCCGTGGAGATATTTCCATGTTTTTACAGATGGCGGAGTAGATATTTCCAAGTTTATACAGATAGCGGTGTAGGTATTTCCATGTTTATACAGATAGCGGTGTAGATATTTCCATGTTTCTACAGATAGCGGTGAAGGTATTTCCATGTTTATGAAGATAGCGGTGTGGCTATTTCCATGTTTATACAAATACCGGTGTAGATATTTCCAAGTTTATAGAGATGGCTGTGTAGATATTTCCATGTTTACAGAGATAGCGGTGTAGATATTTCCATGTTTATACAGATAGCGGTGTAGATATTTCCATTTTTACGCAGATAACTGTGTAGATATTACCATGTTTACAGAGATAGTGTTATAGATATTTCCATGTTTATACAGATAACGGTGTAGATTTTCCATGTTTATAAAGATAGCGGTGTAGATATTTCCATGTTTATACAGATAGCGTTGTAGGTATTTCCATGTGTATACAGATAGCTGTGTAGATATTTCCATGTTCACAGAGACAGTGGTGTAGATATTTCCATATTTGCTCAGATTTCGGTGTAGATATTTCCATGTTTATACAGATAGCGGTGTTGGTATTTCCATGTTTATAGAGATAGCGGTGTAGATAATTCCATGTTTATACAAATGGCTGTGCAGGTATTTCCATGTGTATACAGATGGCAGTGTAGATATTTCCATGTGTATACACATGCAGGTGTAGATATTTCCATGCTTACACAGATGACTGTGTAGATAATTCCATGTTTTTACAGATGGCGGTGTAGATATTTCAATGTTTATACAGATAGCGGTGTGGCTATTTCCATGTTTATACAGATAGCGGTGTTTGTATTTACATGTTTATTCAGATAACGGTGCAGACATTTCCATGATATAGAGATAGCGGTGTAGATATTTCCATGTTCATACAAATAGCGGTGTAGGTATTTCCATGTTCATGCAGATGGCGATGTAGATATTTCCATGTTTATAGAGATGGCGGTGTAGTTATTTCCCTGTTTATAGAGATAGTGGTTAAGATATTTCCATGTTTATACAGATAGCGGTGTAGTTATTTCCATGTTTATACAGATAGCTTTGTAGATATTTCCATGTTTGTTCTGATGGCTGTGTAGATATTTTCCATGTGTATACAGATGGCAGTTTAGCTATTTCCATGTTCATAAAGATAGTGGTGTAGATATTTCCAAGATTATACAGATGAATGTGAAGATATTTGCATGTTTATACAGATGGCGGTGTATATATTTCCATGTTTATAGAGATAGCGTTGTAGATATTTCCATGTTTATTAGAGATAGCGTTGTCTATATTTCCATATTTATACAGATAGTGGTGTAGATATTTCCATGTTTATACAAATGGCGGTGTAGACATTTCCATGTTTATACAGATGGTGGTGTAGATATTTCCATGTTTATACAGGTGGCGGTGTACACATTTACATGTTTATACATATAGCGGTGTAGATATTTCCATGTTTACAGAGATAGCGTTGTAGATATTTCCCTCTTTGCACAGATAGCGGTGTAGATATTTCCAACTTTACACAGATAGCTGTGTGGATATTTCTATATTTACACAGATAGCGGTGTAGATATTTCCATGTTTATATAGATAGCGGTGTAGATATGTCCACCTTTGTACAGATAGCGGTGTAGATATTTCCACGTTTATACAGATAGCGGTGTAGATATTTCCAAGTTTATGCAGATGGCGATGTAGATATTTCCATGTGTATACAGATAGCGGTGTAGACATTTCCATGTTTATACAGATCGTGATGTAGATATTTCCATGTTTATACAGATCGTGGTGTAGATATTTCCATGTTTATACAGATAGCGGTGTAGATATTTCCATGTTTTTACAGATATCGGTGCAGATATTTCCATGTTTACACAGATTGCGGTGTAGATATTTCCATCTTTCTAGAGATGGCATTGTGGATATTTCCGTGTTTATACAGATGGTGGTGTAGATATTTCCATGTTTATATAGATGGTGGTGTAGATATTACCATGTTTATACAGATAGCGGTGTAGATATTTTCATGTTTATACAGATCGTGGTGAAGATATTTCCATGTTTATACAGATTGCGAAGTAGATATTTCCATGTTTACACAGATCGCGGTGAAGATATTTCCATGTTTATACAGATAGTGGTGTAGGTATTTCCATGTTTATAGAGATAGCGGTGTAGTGATTTCCATGTTTATAGACATAGTGGTGTAGATATTTCCATGTTTATATAGATGGCGTTGTAGATATTTCCATGTTTATACCGATAGCGGTGTTGGTATTTCCACGTTTATACAGATAGCGATGTAGATATTTCCATGTTTATACAGCTCGAGGTGCAGATATTTATATCTTTATACACATGGCATTGTAGATATTTCCTTATTCACACAGATGGCGTTGTAGATGTTTCCATGTTTATACAGATGGCAAAGTAGTTAGTTCCATGTTTATGGAGATGGCAGTGTAGATATTTTCATGTTTATAGAGATGGCGGTGTAGATATTTCCATGTTTATAGAGATAGCAGTGTTGATATTTACATGTTTATAGAGATGGCTATGTAGATATTTCCATGTGTATACAGATGGCATTGTAGATATTTCCATGTTTATACAGATGACTCTATACGTATTTCCATGTTTTTACAGATGGCAGTGCAGATATTTCCATGTTTATAGGGTTAGCGATGTAGATATTTCCATGTTTGTACAAATGGCGGTTTTGATATTTCCATCTATACACAGATGGCCGTGTAGATATTTCCATGTTTATACAGATGGCGGCGTAGATATTTCCATGGACATGCAGATGGCGGTGTAGGTATTTCCATGTTTATACAGATAGCGGTGTAGATATTTCCATGTTTACACAGATGGTGGTGTAGATATTTCCGTGTTTATACACATGGCGGAGTAGATACTTCCATCTTTATGAAGATGGCAGTGTAGATATTTTCATGTTTATAGAGATGGCGGTGTAGATATTTCCATATTTATACAGATATCTGTGTACATATTTCCATCTTTCTACATGTGGCAGTGTAGATATTTCCATGTTAATAGAGATGGCGGTGTAGATATTTCCATATTTATACAGATGTCTGTTTAGATATTTCCATGTGTATACAGATGGTATTGTAGGTATTTCCATGTTTATACAGATGGTGGTGTAGATATTTCCATGTTTATTCAGATGACTGTGTAGATATTTCCATGTTTTTACAGATGGCATTGTAGATATTTCAATGTTTATAGAGATGGCCCTCTAGATATTTCCATGTTTAAACAGATAACCGTGGATATATTTCCATGTTTATACAGACAGCAGTGGAGATATTTCCATGTTTATTCACATAGCGGTGTACATATTTCCATGTTTATAGAGACAGCGGTGTAGGTATTTCCATGTTTATACAGATAGCAGTGCAGATATTTCCTTGTTTACACAGATGCCTATGCAGATATTTCCATATTTATACAGAGGGCTGTGTAGATATTTCTATGTTTATACAGATGGCAGTGTAGATATTTCCATGTTCCTACACATGACTGTGTAGGTATTTGCATGTTTATACAGATGGCATTGTAGATATTTCCATGTTTATAGAGATAGCGGTGCAGATATTTCCATGTTTATACAGATAGCGCTGTACATATTTCCATGTTTATACAGATCGTGGTGTAGATATTTCCATGTTTATACAGATACCGGTGTAGATATTTCCATGTTTATACAGACCGCAGTGTAGATAATTCCATGTTTATAGAGATAGCAGTGTAGATATTTCCTTGTTTGTATAGGTGGCGGTGTGGGTGTTTCCATCTATACACAGATTTCCGTGTAGGTATTTCCATGTGTATACAGATGGCATTGTAGATATTTCCATGTTTATACAGATGGTGGTGTAGATATTTCCATGTTTATACAGAACGCGGTGTAGATATTTCCATGTTTATACAGGTAACTTTGTAAGTATTTCCATGTTTATACAGATGGCGGTGTAGATATTTCGATGTTTATAGAGATAGCAGTGGATATATTTCCATGTTTATACAGATAGCGGTGTAGATATTTCCATGTTTATACTGATAGTGGTGTAGATATTTCCATTTTTATAGAGATGGCGGTGTAGATATTTCCATGTTCATAATGATAGCGGTGTTGATTTTTCCATGTTTATAGAGATAGCGGTGTGGATATTTCCATGTTTATACAGATAGGGGTGTAGATCTTTCCATGTTTATAGAGATGGCGGTGTAGATATTTCCATGTGTATACAGATATCGGTGCAGATATTTCCATGTTTGTACAGATGGCGGTGTTGATATTTCCATCTATACACAGATGACCGTGTATATATTTCCATGTTAATACAGATGGCGGTGCAGATGTTTCCATGGATATGTAGATGGCGGTGTAGATATTTCCATGTTTATACAGATATCGATGTAGATATTTCCATGTATATACACATGGCTGTGTAGATATTTCCATGTTTTTACAGATGGCGGTGTAGATCTTTCCATGTTTATACAGATAACTTTGTAAGTATTTCCATGTTTATACAGATGCCGGTGTCGATATTTCCATGTATATACAGATAGCGGTGTAGTTATTTCCATGTTTATATAGATAAGCGGTGTAGATATTTCCATGGTTATACAGATGGCTTTGTAGTTATTTCCATGTTTATAGAGATGGCGGTGTAGATATTTCCATGTTTATACAGATAGCGCTGTATATATTTCCATGTTTATACAGATCGTGGTGTAGATATTTCCATGTTTATACAGATACCGGTGTAGATATTTCCACGTTTATACAGATGGTGGTTTAGATATTTCCATGTTTACACAGATGACTGTATAGGTATTTCCATGTTTATACAGATGGCGGTGTAGATATTTCCATATTTATACAGATCGTGGTGTAGATATTTCCATCTTCATACAGATAGCACTGTGGATATTTCCATGTTTATACAGATAGCGTTGTAGTCATTTCCAAGTTTACAGAGATAGCGGTGTAGATATTTCTATATTTGCACAGATGTCGGTGCAGATATTTCCATCTTTACACAGATAGCGATGTACATATTTCCATGTTTACACAGATAGCCGTGTAGATATTTCCATGTTTACACAGATAGTGTTATAGATATTTCCATGTTTATACAGATAACGGTGTTGATATTTCCATGTTTATACAGATAGCGGTGTAGATATTTCCATGTTTATACAGATAGCGGTGTAGGTATTTCCATGTTTATAGAGATAGCGGTGTATATAATTCCATGTTTACACATGTGGCTGTGTGGATATTTCCATGTGTATACAGATGGCAGTGTAGATATTTCCGTGTGTATACACATGGAGGTGTAGATATTTCCATGTTTATACAGATGACTGTGTAGGTATTTCCATGTTTTTACAGATGGTGGTGTAGATATTTCCATGTTTATACTGATGGCGGTGTTGCTATTTCCATGTTTACACAGATAGCGGAGTACATATTTCCATGTTTATAGAGATGGCTGTGTAGATATTTCATTGTTTATACAGATGGCCGTGTAGATATTTCCATGTTTATACAGATAGTTTTGTAGATATTTCAATGTTTACACAGATGACTGCGTAGGTATTTCCCTGTTTACACAGATGGCGGTGTAGATATTTCCATGTTTATAGAGATTGCCATGTAGCTATTTCCAAGTTTAGGCAGATATTGTTGTAGACATTTCTATGATTATAGGGAATGCAGTGTAGAGATTTCCATATTTCTACAGATAGCGGTGTAGATATGTCCATCTTTTTACAGATGGCGGTGTAGATGTTTCCATGTTTATAGAGATAGCGGTGTAGATATTTCCATGTTTATACAGATCGTGGTGTAGATGTTTCCATGTTTTTACAGATAGCGGTGTAGATGTTTCCATGTTTATACAGATAGCGGTGAACATGTTTCCATGTTAACAGAGATAGTGGTGTAGATATTTAAATGTTTATACAGATAGCGCTGTAGATATTAACATGTTTAAACAGATAGTGGTGTAGATATTTCCATGTTTATACAGATATCATTGGAGATATTTCCCTGTTTAAACAGATAGCCGTGGAGATATTTCCATGTTTTTACAGATGGCGGAGTAGATATTTCCAAGTTTATACAGATAGCGGTGTAGGTATTTCCATGTTTATACAGATAGCGGTGTAGATATTTCCATATTTCTACAGATAGCGGTGTAGGTATTTCCATGTTCATGAAGATAGCGGTGTGGCTATTTCCATGTTTATACAAATACCGGTGTAGATATTTCCAAGTTTATAGAGATGGCTGTGTAGATATTTCCATGTTTACAGAGATAGCGGTGTAGATATTTCCATGTTTATACAGATAGTGGTGTAGATATTTCCATTTTTACGCAGATAACTGTGTAGATATTACCATGTTTACAGAGATAGTGTTATAGATATTTCCATGTTTATACAGATAACGGTGTAGATTTTCCATGTTTATAAAGGTAGCGGTGTAGATATTTCCATGTTTATACAGATAGCGTTGTAGGTATTTCCATGTTTATACAGATAGCTGTGTAGATATTTCCATGTTCACAGAGACAGTGGTGTAGATATTTCCATATTTGCTCAGATTTCGGTGTAGATATTTCCATGTTTATACAGATAGCGGTGTTGGTATTTCCATGTTTATAGAGATAGCGGTGTAGATAATTCCATGTTTATACAGATGGCTGTGCAGTTATTTCCATGTGTATACAGATGGCAGTGTAGATATTTCCATGTGTATACACATGCAGGTGTAGATATTTCCATGCTTACACAGATGACTGTGTAGATAATTCCATGTTTTTACAGATGGCGGTGTAGATATTTCAATGTTTATACAGATAGCGGTGTGGCTATTTCCATGTTTATACAGATAGCGTTTTAGATATTTCCATGTTTACAGAGATGACTGTGTAGATATTTCCTAGTTTATACAGATGGCCGTGTAGATATTTCCATATTTATACAGATAGTGGTGTAGATATTTCCATGTTTATACAGATGGCGGTGTAGATATTTCCATGTTTATAGAGATAGCCATGTAGCTATTTCCATGTTTGTACAGATAGCGTTGAAGACATTTCCATGTTTATAGAGATAGCAGTGTAGATATTTCCATATTTATACAGATAGCGGTGTAGATATTTCCATGTTTAAACAGAGAGCTATGTAGATATTTCCATGTTTATACAGATATCGTTGGAGATTTTTCTTGTTTATATAGATAGTGGTGGAGATATTTCAATGTTTATCCAGATGGCGTTGTAGATATTTCCAAGTTTAAACAGATAGCAGTGTAGCTATTTGCATGTTTATACAGATAGCGGTGTAAATATTTCCACGTTTATACAGATAGCGGTGTTAGTATTTCCAAGTTTATATAGATAGCAGTGTGGGTATTTCCATGTTTATACAGATAGAGGTGTAGATATTTCCATGTTTATAGAGATGGCTGTGTACATATTTCCATGTTTTTACAGATGGCAGTGTAGATATTTCCATGTTTATACAGATAGTGGTGTAGATATTTCCGTCTTTATACATATGACTGTGTTGGTATTTCCATGTTTATACAGATATTGGTGCAGATGTTTCCATGTTTATAGAGATAGCCATGTAGATATTTTCATGTTTACAGAGATATGGCTGTAGACATTTTCATGTTTATGGAGATAGCGGTGTAGATATTTGCATGTTTATACAGATAGCGGTGAAGTTATTTCTTAGTTTATACAGATAGCGGTGTAGATATTTCTATGTTTGTAAAGATCGTGCTGTAGTTATTTCCGTGTATATACAGAGAGCGGTGTAGATATTTCCATGTTTATACAGATAGCGGTGTAGATATTTCCGTGTTTACAGAGATAGCGGTGTAGATATTTCCATGTTTATACAGATAGCGGTTTAGATATTTCCATGTTTACAGATATAGCGGTGTAGATATTTCCATATTTGCACAGATTGCGGTGTAGTTATTTCCATGTTTATACAGATAGCGGTGTAGGTATTTCCATGTTTATAGAGATAGCGGTGTAGATATTTCCATGTTTATACAGATAGCTGTGTAGATATTTCCATGTGTATACTGATGGCAGTGTAGGTATTTCCATGAGTATACACATGGAGGTGTAGATATTTCCATGTTTATACAGATGACTGTGTACATATTTCCATGTTTTACAGATGGCGGTGTAGATATTTCCATGTTTACAAAGATAGCAGTGTGCTTTTTCCAGGTTTATACAGATAGCGGTGTAGATATTTCCATGTTTACAGAGATGGCTCTGTAGATATTTCCTAGTTTATACAGATGGCCTTTTAGATATTTCCATATTTATACAGATAGTGGTGTAGATATTTCCATGTTTATACAGATGGCGGTATATATATTTCCATGTTTATAGAGATATCCGTGTAGCTATTTCCATGTTTCTACAGATAGCGTTGTAGACATTTCCATGTTTATAGAGATAGCAGTGTAGATATTTCCATATTTATACAGATAGCGGGGTAAATATTTCCAAGTTTAAACAGATAGCTGTGTAGACGTTTCCATGTTTATACAGATATCGTTGGAGATATTTCCCTGTTTATACAGATAGCATTGTAGATATTTCAATCTTTGCACAGATTGCGGTGTAGATATTTCCTTCTTTACACAGAGAGCTGTGTAGTTATTTCCAAGTATACACAGATAGCTGTGTAGATATTTCCATGATTAAACAGATAGTGTTGAAGATATTTCCATGTTTACACAGATTGCATTGTAGATATTTCCATGTTTATACAGATAGCGGTGTAGATATTTCCAAGTTTACACAGATATCTGTGCAGATATTTCCATGTAAACACAGATAGCGTTTTAGATATTTCCATGTTTATACAGATAGCGGTGTAGGTATTTCCATGTTTATACAGATAGCGGTGTACATAGTTCCATGTTTACACAGATAGCAGTGGAGATATTTCCATGTTTATACAGATAGCGATGTAGATATTTCCATGTTTATGCAGATAGCAGTGTAGATATTTCCATGTTTATACAGATAGCCTTGTAGATATTTCCATGTTTATAGAAATAGCAGTGTAGATGTTTCCATGCTTATACCGATAGTGGTGTAGATATTTCCATGTTTATACAGATAGCGGTGGAGATATTTCCATGTTTATAGAGATGGTGGAGTAAAAGTTTCCATGTTTACAGAGATAGCGGAGTAGATATTTCCATGTTTATACAGATGGCTGTGTAGATATTTAAATGTGTATACAGATGGCGGTGTAGATATTTCCATGTTTATAGAGATGGTGGTTTAGATATTTCCATGTTTATACAGACGACTGTGTAGATATTTGCAAGTTTATACAGATGGCGGTGTAGATATTTCCATGTTGATAGAGATAGCGGTGGTGATATTTCCATATTTATACAGATAGCGGTGTAGATATGTCCATGTTTATACAGATGACGGTGTAGATATTTCCATGTTTATTCAGATGGTGGCGTAGATATTTCCATGTTTATACAGATAGCGCTGTAGATATCTCCATGTTTGTACAGATAGCAGTGTAGATATTTCCAAGTTTACAGAGATAGCGGTGTAGATATTTCCGTCTTTGCACAGATTGCAGTGTAGATATTTCCATGTTTACACAGACAGCGGAGAAGGTATTTCCAAGTTTACACAGATAGCTGTGTAGATATTTCCATGTTTATACAGACAGCGCTGTAGATATTTCCATAGGGATACACTTCGCCGTGTAGTTATTTCCGTCTTCATACAGATGGCATTCTAGATATTTCCATGTTTATACTGATAGTGGTGTAGATATTTCCATGTTTATACAGATGCCGGGGTAGATATTTCCATGTTTATAGCGATTGTGGTGTATATATTTCCATGTTTATAGAGATAGCGGTTTAGATAATTCAATGTTTATAGAGATGGCGGTGTAGATATTTCCATGTTTATACGGATAGCTGTGTATATATTTCCATGTCTATACAGATAGGGATGAAGATATTTCCATGATTATACAGATAGCTGTGTAGATATTTCCATGTTTATGCAGATAGCGCTGTAGATATTTCCACGTTTATACAGATAACGATGGAGATATTTCCATGTTTATGAAGATAGTGATGTAGATATTTCCATGTTTATACAGAGAGCGGTGTAGATATTTTCATATTTATACAGAGGGCTTTGTAGATATTTCCATGTGTATACAGATGGCGGTGTATATATTTCCGTGTTTATAGAGATGGTGGTGTAGATATTCCATGTTTATACAGACGACTGTGTAGATACTTGCAAGTTTATACAGATGGTGGTGTAGATGTTTCCATCTTTATAGAGATAGTGGTGTATATATTTCCATGTTTACACAGATAGCGGTGTAGATATTTCCATGTTTATACAGATAGTGGTGTTGGTATTTCCATGTTTATACAGATACCGGTGGAGATATTTCCACGTTTATAGAGATGGTGGTGAAAAGATTTCCATGTTTATAGAGATTGCGGTGTAGATATTTCCACGTTTATACAGAGAGAGGTGAAGATATTTCCATGTTTACTGAGATAGCGGTTGGAGGTATTTCCACATTTATTCACATACTGATGTAGATATTTCCACGTTTATACAGATAGCGTTGTAGATATTTTGACGTTTATACAAAAAGCGGTGTAGATATTTCCACGTTTATACAGATATCGGTGTAGATATTTCCATCTTTATACAGATAGCGGTGTAGATATTTCAATCTTAATGCAGATGGCGGTGTAGATATTTCCTAGTTTATAGAGATGGCGGTGTAGATATTTCCATGTTTGTAGAGATAGCCGTGCAAATATTTCCATGTTTATTCAGATGGTGGTGTAGATATTTCCATGGTTAGAGAGATAGCGGTGTACATATTTCCATGTTTATACAGATGGCGGTGTAGATATTTCCTTGTTTATACAGATAGTGGTATAGATATTTCCATGTTTATACAGATAGCAGTGTAGATATTTCCATGTTTATAGAGATAGCGGTGTAGATATTTCCCTCTTTGCACAGATTGCGGTGCAGGTATTTACATCTTTTCACAGAAAACCCGGTAGATATTTACAAGTTTAGACAGATAGCTGTGTATATATTTCCATGTTTACACAGATAGCGTTGTAGGTATTTCCATGTTTATACAGACAGCCGTGTAGATATTTCCATGTTTATACAGATAGCGGTGTAGATATTTCCATGTTTATACAGATTGCGGTGCAGATATTTCAATGTTTATAGAGATCGTTGTGTAGATATTTCCATGTTTATACAGATAGCGGTGGAGATATTTCCATGTTTATAGAGACAGCGGTGTAGATATTTCCATGTTTATACAGATGGCTGTGTAGATATTTTCATGTGTATACAGATGGTAGTGTACATATTTCCATGTTTATAGAGATGGTGGTGTAGATATTTCCATGTTTATACAGACGACTGTGTAGATATTTGCATGTTTATATAGATGGCGGTGTAGATATTTCCATGGTTATAGAGATAGCGGTGTAGATATTTCCATGTTTATACAGACGGCTGTGTAGGTATTTCCTTGTTTATTCAGATGGCGGTGTAGATATTTTCTTGTGCATTCAGATAGTGGTGTAGGTATTTCCATGTTTATACAGATAGCGGTGTCAATATCTCCATGTTTATAGCGATAGCGGTGTAGATATTTCCATCTTTGCACAGATTGTGGTGCAGATATTTCCATCTTTACACAGATAGCTCTGTATATATTTCCAAGTTTACACAGATAGCTGTGTAGGTATTTACATGTTTACACAGATAGCTTTGTAGATATTTCCATGTTTATACTGATAGCGGTATAGATATTTCCATGTTTATACTGATAGCGGTGTAGATATTTCCATGTTCATACACATAGAGGTGGAGTTATTTCCATGTTTATACAGATAGCGATGTAGATATTTACATGTTTATACAGATAGCGGTGTAGATATTAACATGTTTATAGAGATAACATTGTAGCTACTTCCATATTTATACAGATAGCGGTGTAGATATTTCCATGTTTACACAGATGTCGGTGTAGATATTTCCATGATTATACAGATGGCGGTGGAGATATTTCCATGTTTATACAGATCGTGGTGAAGATATTTCCATGTTTATACAGATAGCGGTGTTTGTATTTACATGTTTATTCACATAACGGTGCAGACATTTCCATGATATAGAGATAGCGGTGTAGATATTTCCATGTTCATACAAATAGCGGTGTAGGTATTTCCATGTTTATACAGATAGATGTGTAGTTATTTCCATGTTTATAGAGATAAATGTGTAGATATTTGCATATTTATACAGATAGCGGTGTAGATATTACCATGTTTTTACAGATGGTGGTGTAGATATTTCCATGTTTATACAGATAGCAGTGTAGATATTTCCATGTTCATGCAGATTGCGATGTAGATATTTCCATATTTATAGAGATGGCGGTGTAGTTATTTCCCTGTTTATAGAGATAGTGGTTAAGATATTTCCATGTTTATACAGATAGCGATGTAGTTATTTCCATGTTTATACAGATAGCTTTGTAGATATTTCCATGTTTGTTCTGATGGCTGTGTAGATATTTTCCATGTGTATACAGATGGCAGTTTAGCTATTTCCATGTTTATAAAGATAGTGGTGTAGATATTTCCAAGATTATACAGATGAATGTGAAGATATTTGCATGTTTATACAGATGGCGGTGTATATATTTCCATGTTTATAGAGATAGCATTGTAGATATTTCCATGTTTATTAGAGATAGCGTTGTCTATATTTCCATATTTATACAGATAGTGGTGTAGATATTTCCATGTTTATACAAATGGCGGTGTAGACATTTCCATGTTTATACAGATGGTGGTGTAGATATTTCCATGTTTATACAGGTGGCGGTGTACACATTTACATGTTTATACATATAGCGGTGTAGATATTTCCATGTTTACAGAGATAGCGTTGTAGATATTTCCCTCTTTGCACAGATAGCGGTGTAGATATTTCCAACTTTACACAGATAGCTGTGTGGATATTTCTATATTTACACAGATAGCGGTGTAGATATTTCCATGTTTATATAGATAGCGGTGTAGATATGTCCACCTTTGTACAGATAGCGGTGTAGATATTTCCACGTTTATACAGATAGCGGTGTAGATATTTCCAAGTTTATGCAGATGGCGATGTAGATATTTCCATGTGTATACAGATAGCGGTGTAGATATTTCCATGTATATTCAGATAGCGGTGTAGATATTTCCACGTTTATACAGATAGCGATGTAGAGCTTTCTGCGTTTATACAAATAGCGTTGTAGATATTTCTACGTTTATACAGCTAGCAGTGTAGATATTTCCACGTTTATACAGATAGCGTTGTAGATATTTCCATGTTTATACAGATGGCGATGTACATATTTCCATGTTTATGCAGGTAGCGGTGTAGATATTTCCATGTTTATACAGATAGCGGTGTAAATATTTTCATGTTTATACAGATGGCGAGAAGATATTTCCATGTGTATACATATGGTAATGTAGATATTTCCATGTTTATAGAGATGGTGGTGTAGATATTTCCATGTTTATACAGATGGTGGTGTAGATATTCCCATGTTTATACAGATGACTGTGTAGATATTTGAATGTTCATACAGATTGCAGTGTAGATATTTCCATGTTTATAGAGATAGTGGTGTAGATATTTCCATGTATATACAGATGGCGGTGTAGGTATTTCCATGTTTATTGAGATAAAAGTGTAGATTTTTCCATATTGATACCGATAACGGTGTAGATATTGCCATGCTTACACAGCTCGCGGTGTAGATATTTCCATGTTTATACAGATGGCGGTGTAGGTATTTCCATGTTTATACCGATGGAGGTGTAGATATTTCCATGTTTATACACATAGCAGTGTAGATAATTCCATGTTTACAGAGAAAGCGGTGTAGATATTTCCATCTTTGCACAGATTGCAGTGCTGAAATTTCCATCTTTACACAGATAGCGGTGTAGATATTTCTTAGTTTACACAGATACCTGTGGAGATATTTCCATGTTTACACAGAAAGGGTTGTAGATATTTCCGTGTTTATTCAGATAGCAGTGTAGATATTTCCATGTTTACACAGATAGTGGTGGAGATATTTCCTTGTTTATACAGATCGTGGTGGAGATATTTCCATGTTTATACGGAAAGCGGTGTAGATATTTCCTTGTTTATACAGATAGTGGTGTAGATATTTCCATGTTTATAGAGATAGCGGTGTAGATATTTCCATGTTTATAGAGATAGCGGTGTAGATATTTTCCTCTTTGCACAGATTGCGGTACAGATATTTACATCTTTACACAGATAACCCGGTGGATATTTCCAAGTGTAGACAGATAGCTGTGTATATATTTCCATATTTACACAGATAGCGTTTTAGATATTTCCATGTTTATACAGACAGCAGTGTAGATATTTCCATGTTTATACAGATAGCGGTGTAGATATTTCCATGTTTATACAGATAGCGGTGCAGATATTTCAATGTTTATAGAGATCGTTGTGTAGATATTTCCATGTTTATACAGATAGCGGTGGAGATATTTCCATGTTTATAGAGACAGCGTTGTAGATATTTCCATGTTTATACAGATGGCGATGTACATATTTCCATGTTTTTGCAGGTAGCGGTGTAGATATTTCCATGTTTATACAGATAGCGGTGTAAATATTTCCATGTTTATACAGATGGCGTGAAGATATTTCCATGTGTATACATATGGTAATGTAAATATTTCCATGTTTATAGAGATGGTGGTGTGGATATTTCCATGTTTACACGGATGGTGGTGTAGATATTCCCATGTTTATACAGATGACTGTGTAGATATTTGAATGTTCATACAGATTGCAGTGTAGATATTTCCATGTTTATAGAGATAGTGGTGTAGTTATTTCCATGTATATACAGATGGCGGTGTAGTTATTTCCATGTTTATTGAGATAACAGTGTAGATTTTTCCATATTTATACCGATAACGGTGTAGATATTTCCATGTTTATACAGCTCGCAGTGTAGATATTTCCATGTTTATACAGATGGCGGTGTAGGTATTTCCATGTTTATACAGATGGAGGTGTAGATATTTCCATGTTTATACACATAGCAGTGTAGATAATTCCATGTTTACAGAAATAGCGGTGTAGATATTTCCATCTTTGCACAGATTGCGGTGTTGATATTTCCATCTTTACACAGATAGCGGTGTAGATATTTCTTAGTTTACACAGATACCTGTGTAGATATTTCCATGTTTACACAGATAGAGGTGGAGATATTTCCTTGTTTATGCAGATCGTGGTGGAGATCTTTCCATGTTTATACAGAAAGCGGTGTAGATATTTCCATGTTTCTACAGGTAGCGGTGTAGATATTTCCATTTTATACAGATCGCGATGTAGATATTTCCATCTTTCCACAGATGGCAGTGTAGAGATTTCCATGTTTATAGAGATCGCGATGTAAATATTTCCATGTTTGTACAGATGGCGGTGTAGATATTTCCATGTTTATAGAGATAGCGGTGTAGATTTTAACATGATTATACAGAAAGTGGTGTAGATATTTCCATGTTTGTACAGATAGCGGTGTAGATATTTCCATATTTACATAGATAGCTTTGTACATATTTCCATCTTTGCACTGATAGCGGTGTAGATATTTCCATGTTTACACAGATAGCTGTGTAGATATTTCCATGTGTATACAGAGAGCGTCGTAGATATTTCCATGATTATGGAGATAGCCTTGTAGACATTACCATGTTTATAGAGGTAGCGGTGTAGATATTTCCATGTTCATAGAGATAGCGGTGTAGATATTTCCATGTTTATACAGATAGCGGTGTAGATATTTCCATTTTTATACAGATAGCGGTGTAGATATTTCCATGTTTATACAGAGAGCGGTGTAGATATTTCCATGTTTATACAGGTAGCTTTGTAGAAATTTCCATGTTTATAGCAATCGCAGTGTAGATACTTCCATCTTTCTACAGATGGCATTGTAGATATTTCGTTGTTTATACCGATGGCGGTGTAGATATTTCCATGTTTATACAGATGGCGGTGTAGATATTTCCATGTTTATGCACATGGCGGTGTAGATATTTCCATTTTTATAGAGATGGCAGTGTAGATTTTTCAATGTTTATAGAGATAGCGGTGTAGATATTTCCATGTTTACAGAGATGGCGGTGTAGGTATTTCCATGTTTATAGAGATAGTGGTGTATATATTTCCATGTTTATACAGCTCGCGGTGTCGATATTTCCATCTTTATACAGATGGCAGTGTAAGTATTTCCATGTTTATAGAGACAGCGGTGTAGATATTTCCATGTTTATACAGATAGCGGTGTAGATGTTTCCATGTCTATACAGATAGCGGTGTAGATATTACCATGTTTATGGAGATAGTGGTGTACATATTTCCATATTTATACAGATAGCGGTGTAGATAATTCCATGTTTACAGAGATAACGGTGTAGATATTCCCATAATTGCACAGATTGCTCTGTAGATATTTCCATCTTTACCCAGATAGCGGTTTACATATTTCCATGTTTACACAGATAGCTGTGTAGATATTTCCATGTTTACAAAGATAGTGTTGTAGATATTTCCATCATTATACAGATAGTGGTGTAGATATTTCCATGTTTATAATGATAGCGGTGTAGATATTTCCATGTTGATAGAGGTTGCGGTGGAGATATTTCCATGTTTATACAGATAGCGATGTAGATATTTCAATGTTTATACAGATAGCGGTGTAGATATTTTCATGTTTATGCAGAAAGCGGTGGAGATATTTCCATGTTTATACAGATGTCGGTGTAGATATATCCAAGTTTACACAGATAGCGGTGTAGTTATTTCCATGTTTATACAGATTACGGTGTAGGTACTTCCTTGTTTATAGAGATAGCGGTGTAGATATTTCCATCTTTATGCAGATCTTGTTGTAGACATTTCCATCTTTCTACACATGGCAGTGTACATATTTCTATGTTTATAGAGATGGCGGTGTAGATAATTCCATGGTTGTACAGATGGCGGTGTAGTTATTTCCATGTTTATGCCGATGGCGATGTAGATATTTCCATGTTTATAGAGATGGCGATGTAGATATTTCCATGTTTATACAGATAGTGGTGTAAATATTTCCATGTTTATACAGATAGTGGTGTACATATTTCCATGTTTACAGAGATAGCACTGTAGGTATTTTCATATTTGCACAGATTGGGGTCTAGATATTTCCATCTTTACACAGATATTGTTGCAGATATTTCCATGTTTATACAGATGGCAGTGTAGATATTTCCATGTTTACACAGATAGTGTTGTAGATATTTCCATGTTTATACAGGTAGCGTTGTAGTTATTTCCATGTTTATAGAGATAGAGCTGGAGATATTTCCATGTTTATACAGATAGCGATGTAGATATTTCCATGCTTACGCAGATAGCAGTGTAGATAATTCCATGTTTATATTGATAGCGGTGTATATATTTCCATGTTTATGCAGATACCTGTGTAGATATTTCCATGTTTTTACAGATAGCGGTGTAGATATTTCCATGTTTACAGAGATAGCGGTGTAGATATTTCCATCCTTGCACAGATTGCAGTGTAGGTATTTCCATGTTTACACAGATAGCGGTGTAGATATTTCCATGTTTACACAGATATCTGTGTATATATTTCCATGTTTACACAGATAGCCTTGTAGATATTTCCATGTTTATACAGATAGGGGTGTAGATATTTCCATGTTTATAAAGATATCGGTATAGATATTTCCGTGTTTATACAGATAGCGTTGCAGGTATCTCCATGTTTATAGAGATAGCGGTGTAGATATTTCCATGTTCATAGAGATAGCGGTGTAGATATTTCCACGTTTATACAGATAGCAGTGTAGACATTTCCATGTTTATAGAGATAGCTGTGTAGATATTTACATGTTCATACAGATGGCAGTGTAGATATATTCATGTTTATGCAGATGGCGGTGTAGGTATTTCTATGTTTATGCAGATGACTGTGTAGCTATTTCCATGTATATACAGATGGCGGTGTGGATATTTCCATTTTTATAGAGACGGCTGTGTAGATATTTCCCTGTTTATACAGATAGCATTGTAGACATTTCCATGAATATAGAGATGGCTGTGTAGATATTTCTATTTTTATAGAGAGGGCGTGTAGTTATTTCCACGTGTATAGAGATGGCAGTGTAGTTATTTCCATGTTTATAGAGATAGCGGTGGAGATATTTCCATGTTTATACAGATAGCGGTGTAGATATTTCCATGTTTATACAGATAGCGGTGTAGATATTTCCATGTTTAAAAAGATGGCGGTGTACATAGTTCCATGTTTATGGAGATGGCGGTGTAGGTATTTTCATGTTTATAGAGATGGTGGTGTAGATATTTCTATGTTCATAGAGATTGCAGTTTAGATATTTGCATGTTTATAGAGACAGCGGTGTATGTATTTCTATGTTTATAGAGATGCGGGTGTAGTTATTTCCATGTTTATACAGATGGCAGTGTAGATATTTCCACGTTTATGCAGATAGCGGTGTAGATATTTCCATGTTTATAGAGATAGGGGTGTAAATATTTCCATGTTTATACAGATGGCCGTGTAGATATTTCCATGTGTATACATATGTCCGTGTAGATATTTCCATGTTTATAGAAATGGCGGTGTAGATATTTCCATGTTTATAGAGATAGCGGTGTACATATTTCCATGTTTATACAGATGGCGGTGTAGATATTTCCTTGTTTATACAGATAGTGGAGTAGATATTTCCATGTTTATATAGATAGCGGTGTAGATATTTCCATGTTTATAGAGATAGAGGTGTAGATATTTCCCTTTTTGCATGGATTGCGGTGCAGAAATTTCCATCTTTACACAGATAGCCCGGTAGATATTTCCAAGTTTAGACAGATAGCTGTGTATATATTTCCATGTTTACAGAGATAGTGTTGTAGATATTTCCATGTTTATACAGACAGCGGTGTAGATACTTCCATGTTTATACAGATAGCGGTGTAAATATTTCCATGTTTATACAGATTGCGGTGCAGATATTTCCATGTTTATAGAGATCATTGTGTAGATATTTCCATGTTTATACAGATAGCGGTGGAGATATTTCCATGTTTATAGAGACAGCGGTGTAGATATTTCCATGTTTATACAGATGGCTGTGTAGATATTTTCATGTTTATACAGATGGTAGTGTATATATTTCCATGTTTATAGAGATGGTTGTGTAGATATTTCCATGTTTATACAGACGACTGTGTAGATATTTGCATGTTTATATAGATGGCGGTGTAGATATTTCCATCGTTATAGAGATAGCGGTGTAGATATTTCCATGTATTTACAGATGGCGGTGTAGATATTTCCTTGTTTATTCAGATGGCGGTGTAGATATTTTCTTGTGTATTCAGATAGTGGTGTAGGTATTTCCATGTTTATACAGATAGCAGTGTAAATATCTGCATGTTTATAGAGATAGCGGTGTAGATATTTCCAACTTTGCACAGATTGTGGTGCAGATATTTCCATCTTTACACAGGTAGCTCTGTATATATTTCCAAGTTTACACAGATAGCTGTGTAGATATTTACGTGTTTACACAGATAGCTTTGTACATATTTCCATGTTTATAGTGATAGCGGTGTAGATATTTCCATGATGATATTGATAGCAGTGTAGATATTTCCATGTTCATACAGATAGAGGTGGAGTTATTTCCATGTTTATACAGATAGCGATGTAGATATTTACATGTTTATACAGATAGCGGTGTAGTTATTTGCATGTTTATAGAGATAAAGGTGTAGATATTTCCATATTTATACTGATAGCGGTGTAGATATTTCTATGTTTTTACAGATGGTGGTGAAGATATTTCCATGTTTATACAGATAGCGGTGTAGATATTTCGTTGTTCATGCAGATGGCGATGTATATATTTCCATGTTTATAGAGATGGCGGTGTAGCTATTTCCATGTTTATACAGATAGTGGTGTAGATATTTCCATGTTTATACAGATAGTGGTGTACATATTTCCATGTTTACAGAGATAGCACTGTAGGTATTTTCATATTTGCACAGATTGTGGTCTAGATATTTCCATATTTACACAGATAGTGATGTACATATTTTCATGTTTACACAGATATCTGTGTAGATATTTCCATCTTTACACAGATATCTGTGTAGATATTTCCATCTTTACACAGATATTGTTGCAGATATTTTCATGTTTATAGAGATGCCTGTGTAGATATTTCCATGATTATACAGATGGCAGTGTAGATATTTCCATGTTTATACAGATAGTTGTATAGAGATTTCCATGTTTATACAGATGACTGTGTAGCTCTTTCCGTGTTTATACAGATGGCAGTGTAGATATTTCCATGTTTTTACAGATAGAAATGTAGATATTTCCATGTTTATAGTGATAGTGGTGTAGATATTTCCTTGTTTATACAGATAGCGGTGTACATATTTCTATGTTTATACAGATCGTGGTGTAGATATTTCCATGTTTATACATATCGTGGTGTAGATATTTCCATGTTTATTCAGATACCAGTGTAGATATTTCCATGTTTACAGAAATAGCGGTGTAGATATTTGCATATTTGCACAGATTGCGGTGTAAATATTTCCATCTTTATACAGATAGCGGTGTATATATTTCCATGTTTACACAGATAGCTGTGTAGATATTTCCATGTTTACACAGATAGTGTTGTAGTTATTTCCATGTTTATACAGGTAGCGTTGTAGATATTTCCATGTTTATAGAGATACCGCTGGAGATATTTCCACGTTTATACAGATAGCGATGTAGATTTTTCCATGCTTACGCAGATAGCGGTGTAGATATTTCCATGTTTATACTGATAGCGGTGTATATATTTCCATGTTTATACAGATAGCAGTGTAGATATTTCCATGTTTTTACAGATAGCGGTGTAGATATTTCCATGTTTACAGAGATAACAGTGTAGATATTTCCTTCCTTGCACAGATTGCAGTGTAGATATTTCCATGGTTACACAGATAGCGGTGTAGATATTTCCATGTTTACACAGATATCTGTGTATATATTTCCATGTTTACACAGATAGCCTTGTAGATATTTCCATGTTTATACAGATAGGGGTGTAGATATTTCCATGTTTATAAAGATAGCGGTATAGATGTTTCCATGTTTATACAGATAGCGTTGCATGTATTTCCATGTTTTTAGAGACAGCGGTGTAGATATTTCCATGTTTATACAGATGGCTGTGTAGATATTTTCATGTGTATACAGATGGTAGTGTATATATTTCCATGTTTATATAGGTGGTGGTGTAGATATTTCCATGTTTATACAGACGACTGTGAAGATATTTGCATGTTTATATACATGGCGGTGTAGATATTTCCATGGTTATAGAGATAGCGGTGTAGATATTTCCATGTTTATACAGATGGCGGTGTAGATATTTCCTTGTTTATTCAGATGGCGGTGTAGGTATTTCCTTGTGTACTCAGATAGTGGTGAAGCTATTTCCATGTTTATACAGATAGCGGTGTAAATACCTCCATGTTATAGAGATAGCGGTGTAGATATTTCCAAGTTCATAGAGATAACGGTGTAGATATTTCCATGTTTATACAGAGAGCGGTGTAGATATGTCCATGTTTATAGAGAGAATGGTGTAGATATTTCCATATTTATACAGATAGCGGTGTAGATATTTCCATCTTTATGCAGATGGCGGTGTAGATATTTCCATGTTTATAGAGATGGCGGTGTAGTTATTTCCATTTTTATAAAGATTGTGGTGTAGATATTTCCATGTTTATAAATACGGTGGTGTAGATATTTCCATGTTTATACAGATAGCCGTGGAGATATCTCCTTGTTTATACAAATCGTGGTGTAGATAATTCCATGTTTATACATGTAGCGGTGTTAATAATTCCATGTTTATACAGGTAGCTGTGTAGATATATCCATCTTTATACAGATCACGGTGTTGATATTTCTCTCTTTCCTCAGATGGTCGTGTAGATATTTCCATGTTTATTCAGATGGCGGTGTAGATATTTCCATGTTTATAGAGATGGCGGTATAGATATTTCTATGTTTATACAGATAGCCCCGTAGATATTTCCATGTGTATAGAGATGGCGGTGTAGGTATTTCCATGTTTACAGAGATAGTGGTGAAGATATTTCCATGTTTATACAGATAGTGGTGTAGATATTTCCATGTTTACTGGGATAGCGGTGTGGATATTTCCATCTTTGCACAGATGGCGGTGCAGATATTTCCATCTTTACACAGATAGACGTGCAGATATTTCCAAGTTTACACAGATAGCTGTGTACATATTTCTAAGTTTACACAGATAGCGTTGTAGATATTTCCATTTTTATACAGATACTGGTGTAGATATTTCCATGTTTATAGAGATAGCGGTGTGGATATTTCCATGTTTATACAGAGAGCGGTGTAGATATTTCCATGTTTATCGAGAGAGCGGTGTAAATATTTCCATGTTTATACAGATGGCTGTGTACATATTTCCATGTTTATTCATATGGCAGTGTAGATATTTCCGTGTTTATAGAGATGGCGGTGTAGATATTTCCATAGTTATAGAGACAGCGGTGTAGATATTTCCATGTTTATTCTGATGGCGGTGTAGATATTTCCTTGTTTATGCAGACCGTGGTGTAAGTTTTTCCATGTTTATACAGATAGCGGTGTAGATATTTCCATGTTTATAGAGATAGCGGTGTAGATATTTCCATTTTGCACAGATTGCAGTGCAGATACTGCCATCGTTACACAGATAACTCTGTAGATATTTACAAGTACACTGATAGCTGTGTTGATATTTCCATGTTTACACAGAAAGCGTTGTAGATATTTCCATGTTTACACTGATAGCGGTGTAGATATTTCCATGTTTATACAGATAGCGGTGTAGATATTTCCATGTTCATACAAATAGCGGTGGAGCTATTTCCATGTTTATACAGATAGCGATGTAGATATTTCCATGTTTATACAGATAGCGGTGTAGATATTAACATGTTTATAGAGATAGCGGTGTAGATATTTCCATGTTTATACAGATGGCTGTGTTGATATTTCCATGTGTATACAGATGGCATTGTAGCTATTTCCATGTTTATAAAGATAGTGGTGTAGATATTTCCATGATTATACAGATGAATGTGAAGATATTTGCATGTTTATACAGATGGCGGTGTAGATATTTTCATGTTTACAGAGATAGTGGTGTAGATATTTCCATGTTTATTGGAGATAGTGGTGTATATATTTCCATATTTATACAGATAGCGGTGTATATATTTACATGTTTATACAGATGGCGGTGTAGATATTTCCATGTTTATACAGATGGCGGTGTACACATTTCCATGTTTATACTGATGGCGGTGTACATATTTCCATGTTTATACTGATAGTGGTGTAGATATTTCCATGTTTACAGAGATAGCGTTGTAGATATTTCCATCTTTGCATAGATTGCGGGTTAGATATTTCCATCTTTACACATATAGCGGTGAAGATATTTCCAAGTTTACACAGACAGCTGTGTGGATATTTCTATGTTTACACAGATAGCGTTGTAGATACTTCCTTGTTTACACAGATAGCGGTGTAGATATTTCCATGTTTATACAGAGAGCGGTGTAGATATTTCCATCTTTGTACAGATAGCGTTGTAGATATATCCATGTTTATACAGATGGCGATGTAGATATTTCCATATGTATACAGATAGCGGTTTAGATATTTCCATGTTTATATAGATAGCGGTGTAGATATTTCCATGTTTACAGAGATAGCGGTGTAGATATTTCCATCTTTCCACAGATTGCGGTGTAGATATTTCCATGTTTTCACAGATAGCGTTGTAGATATTTCCATGTTTACACAGAGAGCTGTGAAGTTATTTCCATGTTTTCACTGATAGCGTTGTAGATATTTCCATGTTTATAAAGATAGCGGTGTAGATATTTCCAAGTTTATACAGATAGCGGTGTAAATATTTCCATGTTTATACAGATGGCGTTAAGCTATTTCCATGTGTATACATATGGCAATGTAGATATTTGCAAGTTTATAAAGATGGTGGTGTAGATATTTCCATGTTTATACAGATGGTGGTGTAGATATTTCCATGTTTATACAGATGAGTGTGTAGATATTTGAATGTCTATACAGATTGCAGTGTAGATATTTCCATGTTTACAGAGATAGTGGTGTAGATATTTCCATGTATATACAGATGGCGGTGTAGATATTTCTATTTTCATAGAGATAACAGTGTAGATATTTCCATATTTATACAGATAGCGATGTAGATATTTCCATGTTTATACAGATGGCTGTGTAGTTATTTCCATGTTTATACAGATGGCGGTGTACATATTTCCATGTTTATACAGATAGCGGTGTGGATATTTCCATGTTTTCAGAGATAGCGTTGTAGATATTTCCATCTTTGCACAGATTGCGGTGCAGATATTTCCATTTTTACACAGATAGCGGTGTAGATATTTCCAAGTTTACACAGATAGCTGTGTGGATATTTCTATGTTTATACAGATAGCGTTGAAAATTTTTCCATTTTTACACAGATAGAGGTGTAGATATTTCCATGTTTATACTGATAGTGGTGTAGATATTTCCACGTTTGTACAGATAGCGGTGGAGATATTTCCACGTTTATACAGATAGCGATGAAGAGATTTACACGTGTATACAAATAGCATTGTAGATATTTCCATGTTTATACAGATTGTGGTGTACGTATTTCCATGTTTACACAGATAGCTGTGTAGATATTTCCATGTTTATACAGATAGCGGTGTAGATATTTCCATGTTTATACTGATTGCGGTGTACATATTTCCATGTTTATAGAGATATCGGGGTAGATATTTCCATGTTTATACGGATGGCTGTGTAGATATTTCCATGTGTATACAGATGGCAATGTAGCTATTTCTATGTTTATACAGATTTTGGTGTAGATATTTCCATGTTTATACAGATGGCGGTGTAGATATTTCCATGTTTATGCCGATGGGGTTGTAGATATTTCCATGTTTATAGAGATGGCCGTGTAGATGTTTTTGGTTTACAGATATAGCGGTGTAGATAATTCCATGTTTACAGAGATGGCGGTGTAGTTATTTCCATGTTTATAGAGATAGAGGTGTAGTTATTTCCATGTTTATACAGATAGCGGTGTAGATATTTCCATGTTTATACAGATAGTTGTGTTGGTATTTCCGTGTTTATACAAATAGCAGTGTAGATATTTCCTGGATTATACAGCTCACGGCGTAGATATTTCCATCTTTATACAGACAGCAGTGTAGATATTTCCATGTTTACACAGATAGCGTTGTAGATATTTCCATCTTTATACAGACAGCATTGTAGATATTTCGTTGTTCGTACAGATAGCAGTGGAGGTAGTTCCGTCTTTATACAGATAGCGGTGTAGATATTTCCATGTTTATACAGATATCGGTGTAGATATTCCCATGTTTATACAGATTGCGGTGTTCGTATTTCCATGTTTATAGAGATAGCGGGGTAGATATTTCCATGTTTATACGGACGGCTGTGTAGATATTTCCATGTGTATACAGATGGCAATGTAGATATTTCTATGTTTATATAGATTGTGGTGTAGATATTTCCAGGTTTATACAGATGGAGGTGTAGATATTTCCATGTTTATACAGATGACTGTGTAGATATTCCCATGTTTTTACAGATGGCGGTGTAGATATTTCATTGTTTGTACAGATAGCTGTGTGGATATTTCTATGTTTATACAGATTGCGGTGTAGTTATTTCCATGTTTATAGAGATGGCGGTATAGATATTTCCATGTTTATGCAAATGGCGTTGTAGATATTTCCATGTTTATAGAGATGGCCATGTAGACATTTCTATGTTTACAGAGATAGCGGTGTAGATAATTCCATGTTTACAGAGATGGCGGTGTAGGTATTTCCAAGTTTATAGAGATAGTGGTGTAGATATTTCCATGTTTATACAGGTTGCGGCGTAGATATTTCCATTTTTATACAGATGGCATTGTAGACATTTCCATGTTTATGCAGATAGCGGTGTAGATATTTGCATGTTTACACAGATGGCAGTGGAGATAGTTCCATGTTTATGGAGATGGCATTGTAGATATTTTCATGCTTATTGAGATGGCGGTGTATATATTTCCATGTTTATTGAGAAAGCGGTGTAGACATTTCCATGATTATAGAGATTACGGTGTAGGTATTTTCATGAGTATAGAGATAGCGGTGCAGATGTATCCATGTTTATACTGATGGCTGTGAAGATATTTGCATGTGTATACAGATGGCAATTTAGATATTTCCATGTTTATAGAGATGGTGGTGTAGATAATTCCATGTATATACAGATGACTGTGTAGATATTTCCATGTTTATACAGATGGCGGTGTATATATTTCCATGTTTTGGAGATAGCGGTGTAGATATTTCCATGTTTATACAGATAGTGGTGTAGATATTTCCATGTTTACAGAGACAGCGGTGTAGATATTTCCATGTTTGCACAGATTGTGGTGTAGATATTTCTATCTTTACACAGTTAGTGGTGTACCTATATCCATCTTTACACAGATAGCTGCGTAGATATTTCCATGTTTACACAGATAGTGTTGTAGATATTTCCATGTTTATACAGAGAGCGGTGAAGGTATTACCATGTTTATAAAGAAAGCGGTGTAGATATTTCCATGTTTATACAGATAGCGGTGGAGATATTTCCATGATTATACAGACAGCGTTGTAGATATTTCCATGTTTATACAGATAGCGGTGTAGATATTTCCATGTTTATACAGATAGCGGTGTAGATATTTCCATGTTTATACAGATATCGGTGTAGATATTCCCATGTTTATACAAATAGTGGTGTAGATATTTCCATGTTTATACAGATAGCGGTGGAGATATTTCCATGTTTATACAGATAGCGGTGGAGATATTTCCATGTTTATACAGATAGCGGTGTAGATATTTCCATGTTTATATACATAGGGGTGTAGATATTTCCAAGTTTATACAGATAACGGAGAAGATATTTCCATGTTTATACAGATGGCGGTTTAGATATTTCCAAGTTTATGCAGATAGCGGTGTAGATATTTCCATGTTTATACAGATTGCGGTATACATATTTCCTTGTTTATAGAGATAGCGGTGTAGAGATTTCCATGTTTATACGGATGGCTGTGTAGATATTTCCATGTGAATACAGATGTTAGTGTAAATATTTCCATGTTTATACAGATGGAGGTGTAGATATTTCTATGTTTATACAGATGACTGTGCAGAAATTTCCATGTTTTTACTGATGGCGGTGTAGATATTTCCATGTTTATACAGATAGCGGTGAAGATATTTCCATGTTTATAGAGATGGCTGTGTAGATATTGGTTTGTTTATACAGATGGCTGTGTGGATAGTTCCATATTTATACAGATGTCATTGTAGATATTTCCATGTTTATGCAAATAGTTGTGTAGATATTTCCCTGTTTATATAGATGACAGTTTAGTTATTTCCATGTTTATACAGATGGCGGTGTATATATTTCCATGTTTATAGAGATAGCCATGTAGATATTTCCATGTTTATATGGATAGCGGTGTAGGCATTTCCATGTTTATATAGATAGCGGTGTACATATTTCCATATTGATACAGATAGTGGTGTAGATATTTCCATGTTTATACTGATGGCGTTGTAGATATTTCCATGTTTATACAGATGGCTGTGTGGATAGTTCCATGTTTATACAGATGGTAGTGTAGATATTTTCATGTATATTCAAATAGCTGTGTAGATATTTCCATGTTTATACAGATGACCGTGTAGGTATTTCCTTGTTTATACAGATTGCGGTATAGATATTTCCGTGTTTATAGAGATATCTATTTAGATATTTCCATATTTATACAGATAGCGGTGTAGACATTTCCATGTTTATAGAGATAGTGGTGTAGATATTTCCATATTGATACAGATAGCGGTGTAGATATTTCCATGTTTATACAGATAGCAGTCTAGATATTTCCATGTTTATACAAATAGCGGTGTAGATATTTCGATGTTTATACAGATAGCGGTGTAGATAATTCCATGCTTACAGAGATAGCGGTGTATATTTTTCCATATTTGCACAGATTGTGGTGTAGATATTTCCATTTTACACAGATAGCGGTGTACATATTTCCATGCTTACTCAGATAGCGGTGTAGATATTTCCATGTTTATGCAGGTAGAGGTGTAGATATTTCCATGTTTATGCAGATCATAGTGCAGATATTTCCACCTTTCTACAGATGGCAGTGTAGATATTTCTATGTTTATACAGATTGCGGTGTAGATATTTTCATGTTTATACAGATGGCGGTGTAGATATTTCCATGTTTATGCAGATGGCGGTGTAGATATTTCCATGTTTATAGAGATGACCGTGTAGATATTTCTATGATTACAGAGTTATCTTATCGGTGTAGATAATTCCATATTTACAGAGATGGCGGTGTAGGTATTTCCATGTTTATAGAGATAGTGGTGCAGATATTTCCATGTTTATACAGCTCGCGGCGTAGATATTTCCATCTTTATACAGATGGCAGTGTAGTTATTTCCATGTTTATACAGATAGCGGTGTAGATATTTCCATGTTTACACAGATAGCAGTGTAGATAGTTCCATGTTTATGGAGATGGCATGTAGATATTTTCATGCTTATAGAGATGGCGGTGTATATATTTCCCTGTTTATAGATATAGCGGTGTAGATATTTCCATGTTTATAGAGATTGCGGTGTAGATATTTCCATCTTTACACAGATAGCTGTGTACATATTTCCATGTTTACGCAGATAGCTGTGTAGATATTTCCATGTTTTCACAGATAGTGTTATAGATATTTCCATGTTTATACAGATATCGGTGTAGATATTTCCATATTTATACAGATAGTGATGGAGATATTTCCATGTTTATACAGGTAGAGGTGCAGATATTTCCATGTTTATGCAGATCGTGGTGCAGATATTTCCATCTTTCTACAGACGGCAGTGTAGATATTTCTATGTTTATACAGAAGGTGGTGTAGATATTTCCATGTATATACAGATGACTGTGTAGATATTTTCATGTTTATACAGATGGCTGTGTAGATATTTCCATGTTTATACAGATGGCGGTGTAGACATTTCCATGTTTTTGGAGATAGCGGTGTAGATATATCCATGTTTGTACATATAACGTTGCAGATATTTCCAAGTTTATAGAAATAGCGGTGTAGATATTTCCATCTTGGAACAGATTGCGGTGAAGATATTTCTATGTTTATACAAATGGCAGTGTAGATATTTCCAAGTTTATAGAGATAGCGGTGTATATATTTCCATTTTATAGAGGTAGCGTTGTAGATACTTCCATTTCTATACAGATTGTGGTGTAGGTATTCCCATGTTTATGGAGATAGCGGTGTAGATATTTCCATGT
Source organism: Pan paniscus (assembly GCF_029289425.2). Classification (NCBI taxonomy): domain Eukaryota; kingdom Metazoa; phylum Chordata; class Mammalia; order Primates; family Hominidae; genus Pan; species Pan paniscus. Next base: position 1,919,169 of record NC_073258.2, on the reverse strand, counting down.
TTATACAGATGGCTGTTTAGTTATTTCCATGTTTATACAGATGGAGTTGTAGATATTTCCATGTTTATACAGATGACTATGTAGATATTTTCATGTTTTTACAGATGGCGGTGTAGATATTTCCATGTTTATTCAGATAGCGGTGGAGATATTTCCATGTCTATACACGTAGCGGTGTACATATTTCCAGGTTTATACAGACAGCGGTGTAGGTACTTCCATGTTTATACAGATAGCGGTGCAGATATTTCCATGTTTATACAGATGCCTATGCAGATATTTCCATATTTATACAGAGGGCTCTGTAGATATTTCCATGTTTATACAGATGGCAGTGTAGATATTTCCATGTTCCTACACATGACTGTGTAGGTATTTCCATGTTTATACTGATGGCTTTGTAGATGTTTCCATGTTTATAGAGATAGCGGTGCAGATATTTCCATGTTTATACAGATAGCGGTTTAAATATTTCCATGTTTATACAGATCGTGGTGTAGATATTTGCATGTTTATACAGATAGCGGTGTAGACATTTCCATGTTTATACAGACCGCAGTGTAGTTATTTCCATGTTTATAGAGATAGCGGTGTAGAAATTTCCATGTTTGTACAGATGGCGGTGTTGAGGTTTCCATCTATACACAGATTGCCGTGTAGGTATTTCCATGTGTATACAGATGGCATTGTAGATATTTCCATGTTTATACAGATGGTGGTGTAGATATTTCCATGTTTATACAGATGACTGTATTGGTATTTCCATGTTTTTACAGATGGCATTGTAGATATTTACATGATTATAGAGATAGCAGTGTAGATATTTCCATGTTTATACAGATGGCGGTGTAGAAATTTCCATGTTTATAGAGATAGCGGTGTAGATATTTCCAGATTTATACAGATAACGGTGTAGATATTTCCATGTTTATACAGATAGCGGTGTAAATATTTCCATGTTTATACAGTACACGGTGTAGTTATTTCCATGTTTATAGAGATAGTGGTGTAGTTATTTCCATGTTTATAGAGATAGCGGTGTAGATATTTCCATGTTTATACAGATAACGGTGTAGATATTTCCATGTTTATACAGATCGCAGTGTAAATATTTCCATGTTTATACAGATCACGGTGTAGTTATTTCCATGTTTATACAGATAGCGGTTTAGATATTTCCATGTTTATACAGACCGCGGTGTAGATACTTCCATGTTTATACAGATGGCGGTGTTGATATTTCCATCTTTACACAGACGACCGTGTAGATATTTCCATGTTTATACAGATGGCGGTGCAGATATTTCCATGGATATGCAGATGGCGGTGTAGATATTTCCATGTTTATACAGATAGCGGTGTAGTTATTTCCATGTTTGTATAGATAGCTGTGTAGATATTTCCATGTATATACACATGGCTGTGTAGGCATTTCCATGTTTATTCAGATGGCGGTGTAGATATTTCCATGTTAATAGAGATAGCTGTGTACATATTTCCATGTTTATACAGATCGCGGTGTAGATATTTCCATGTTTATACAGATAGCGGTGTAGACATTTACATGTTTTTACAGATATCGGTGTAGATATATCCATGTTTACACAGATTGCGGTGTAGATATTTCCATATTTCTACAGATGTCATTGTAGATATTTCCGTGTTTATACAGATGGCGGTGTAGATATTTCCATATTTATTTAGATGTCTGTGTAGATATTTCCATGTGTATACAGATGGTATTGTAGGTATTTCCATGTTTATACAGATGGTGGTGTAGATATTTCCATGTTTATTCAGATGAGTGTGTAGATATTTCCATGTTTTTACAGATGGCAGTGTAGATATTTCAATGTTTATAGAGATGGCGCTGTAGATATTTCCATGTTTATACAGATAAAGTTGGAGATATTTCCATGCTTATACAGAGAGCAGTGGAGATATATCCATGTTTATACATATAGCGGTGTACATATTTCCATGTTTATAGAGACAGCGGTGTAGGTATTTCCATGTTTCTGCAGATAGCTGTTCAGATATTTCCATGTTTATACAGATGCCTATGCAGATATTTCCATATTTATACAGAGGGCTGTGTAGATATTTCTATGTTTATACAGATGGCAGTGTAGATATTTCCATGTTCCTACACATGACTGTGTGGGTATTTCCATGTTTATACAGATGGCTTTGTAGATATTTCCATGTTTATAGAGATAGCGGTGCAGATATTTCCTTGTTTATACAGATATCGGTGTATATATTTCCATGTTTATACAGATCGTGGTGTAGATATTTCCATGTTTATACAGATACCGGTGTAGATTTTTCCATGTTTATACAGACCGCAGTGTAGATATTTCCATGTTTATAGAGATAGCAGTGTAGATATTTCCATGTTTGTTCAGATGGCGGTGTTGATGTTTCCATCTATACACAGATTGCCGTGTTGGTATTTCTGTGTGTATACAGATGGCATTGTAGATATTTCCATGTTTATACAGATGGTGGTGTAGATATTTCCATGTTTACACAGATGACTGTATAGGTATTTCCATGTTTATACAGATGGTGGTGTAGATATTTCCAACTTTACAGAGATAGGGGTGTAGATATTTCCATATTTTTAGAGATAACGGTGTAGAAGTTTCCATGTTTATACAGATAGTGGTGTAAATATTTCCATGTTGATACAGATCACGGTGTAGATATTTCCATGTTTATAGAGATAGCGGTGTAGATATTTCCATGTTTATACAGATAGCGGTGTAGATATTTCTATGTTTATACAGTCTGTGGTGTAGATATTTCCATGTTTATACAGATAGCGGTGCAGATATTTCCATGTTTGTACAGATGGCGGTGTTGATATTTCCATCTATACTCAGATGACCGTGTAGACATTTCCATGTTTATACAGATGGTGGTGCAGATATTTCCATGGATATGTAGATGGCGGTGTAGATATTTCCATGTTTATACAGATAGCGGTGTAGTTATTTCAATGTTTATATAGATAGCGGTTTAGATATTTCCATGTATGTACACATGGCTGTGTAGACATTTCCATGTTTATACAGGGCACGGTGTAGATATTTCCATGTTTAAACAGATAACTTTGTAAGTATTTCCATGTTTATACAGATGGCGGTGTAGATATTTCGATGTTTATAGAGATAGCAGTGGAGATATTTCCATGTTTATACAGATAGCGGTGTAGATATTTCCATGTTTATACTGATCGTGGTGTAGATATTTCCATGTTTATAGAGATGGCGGTGTAGATATTTCAATGTTCATAGAGATAGCGGTGTTGATTTTTCCATGTTTATAGAGATAGCGGTGTGGATATTTCCATGTTTATACTGATAGGTGTGTAGATATTTCCATGGTTATACAGATGGCGGTGTAGATATTTCCATGTTTATACAGATCACGGTGTAGATATTACCTTGTTTATACAAATAGCGGTGTAGTTATTTCCATGTTTATACAGATAGCGGTGTAGTTATTTCCATGTATATACAGATGGCTGTGTAGATATTTCCATGTTTATACAGATGGCTGTGTAGGTATTTCCATGTTTATTCAGATGACTTTGTAGGTATTTCCATGTTTATACAGATGGCGGTGTAGAAATTTCCATGTTAATAGAGATAGCTGTGTACATATTTCCATGTTTATACAGATCGCGGTGTAGATATTTCCATGTTTATACAGATAGCGGTGTAGATATTTACATGTTTTTACAGATATCGGTGTAGATATATCCATGTTTACACAGATTGCGGTGTAGATATTTCCATATTTCTACAGATGTCATTGTAGATATTTCCATGTTTGTACAGATGGCGGTGTAGATATTTCCATGTTTATATAGATGGTGTTGTAGATATTACCATGTTTATACAGATCGCAGTGTAGATATTTCCATGTTTATACAGATCGTGGTGAAGATATTTCCATGTTTATAGAGATCGCGGTGTAGATATTTCCATGTTTATAGAGATCGCAGTGTAGATATTTCCATGTTTATACAGATAGCGGTGTAGATAATTCCATGTTTATACAGATAGCGGTGTAGATATTTCCATGTTTATAGAGATAGCGGTGTAGCTATTTCCATGTTTATAGACATAGCGGTGTAGATACTTCCATGTTTATATAGATGGTGTTGTAGATATTTCCATGTTTATACCGATAGCGGTGTTGGTATTTCCACGTTTATACAGATAGCGATGTAGATATTTCCATGTTTATACAGCTCGCGGTGCAGATATTTATATGTTTACACAGAAGGCATTGTATATATTTCCTTATTCACACAGATGTCGGTGTAGAGGTTTCCATGTTTATACAGATGGCGGAGTAGTTAGTTCCATGTTTATGGAGATGGCAGTGTAGATATTTTCATGTTTATACAGATGTCGGTGTAGATATTTCCATGTTTATAGAGATAGCAGTGTAGATATTTACATGTTTATACAGATGGCTGTGTATTTCCATGTGTATACAGATGGCATTGTAGATATTTCCATGTTTATATAGATGACTCTATACGTATTTCCATGTTTTTACAGATGGCATTGCAAATATTTCCATGTTTATAGAGATAGCGGTGTAGATATTTCCGTGTTTGTACAGATGGCGGTGTTGATATTTCCATCTATACTCAGATGGCCGTGTAGATATTTCCATGTTTATACAGATGGCGGCGAAGATATTTCCATGGACATGCAGATGGCTGTGTAGATATTTCCATGTTTATGCAGATGGCGGTGTAGATATTTCCATGTTTATACAGATAGCGGTGTAGTTATTTCCATGTTTATATAGATAGCGGTGTAGATATTTCCATGTATATACACATGGCTGTGTAGATATTTCCATGTTTATACAGATAGCGGTGTAGATATTTCCATGTTTACACAGATGGTGATGTAGTTATTTCCGTGTTTATACACATGGCAGAGTAGATACTTCCATCTTTATGGAGATGGCAGTGTAGATATTGTTATGTTTATAGAGATGGCGGCGTAGATATTTCCATATTTATAGAGATAGCGGTGTAGATATTTCCATCTTTCTACAGATGGCAGTGTAGATATTTCCATGTTTATACAGCTGGCGGTGTAAGTATTTCCATATTTATACAGATTTCTGTGTAGATATTTCCATGTGTATACAGATTGTATTGTAGGTATTTCCATGTTTATTCAGATGGTGGTGTAGATATTTCCATGTTTATTCAGATGAGTGTGTAGATATTTCCATGTTTTTACAGATGGCAGTGTAGATATTTCAATGTTTATAGAGATGGCGCTGTAGATATTTCCATGTTTATACAGATAAAGGTGGAGATATTTCCATGCTTATACAGAGAGCAGTGGAGATATATCCATGTTTATACACATAGCGGTGTACATATTTCCATGTTTTTAGAGACAGCGGTGTAGGTATTTCCATGTTTATACAGATAGCGGTGAAGATATTTCCATATATATACAGATGCCTATGCAGATATTTCCATATTTATACAGAGGGCTGTGTAGATATTTCTATGTTTATACAGATGGCAGTGTAGATATTTCCATGTTCCTACACATGACTGTGTAGGTATTTCCATGTTTATACAGATGGCTTTGTAGATATTTCCATGTTTATAGAGATAGTGGTGCAGATATTTCCTTGTTTATACAGATATCGGTGCATATATTTCCATGTTTATACAGATCGTGGTGTAGATATTTCTATGTTTGTACAGATACCGGTGTAGATATTTCCATGTTTATAGAGATAGCGGTGCAGATATTTCCTTGTTTATACAGATATCGGTGTATATATTTCCATGTTTATACAGATCGTGGTGCAGATATTTCCATGTTTGTACAGATACCGGTGTAGATATTTCCATGTTTATACAGACCGCAGTGTAGATATTTCCATGTTTACAGAGATAGCAGTGTAGATATTTCCATGTTTGTACAGATGGCGTTGTTGATGTTTCCATCTATACACAGATTGCCGTGTTGGTATTTCCGTGTGTATACAGATGGCATTGTAGATATTTCCATGTTTATACAGATGGTGGTGTAGATATTTCCATGTTTACACAGATGACTGTATAGGTATTTCCATGTTTATACAGATGGTGGTGTAGATATTTCCAACTTTACAGAGATAGGGGTGTAGATATTTCCATATTTTTAGAGATAACGGTGTAGAAGTTTCCATGTTTATACAGATAGCGGTGTAAATATTTCCATGTTGATACAGATAATGGTGTAGATATTTCCATGTTTATAGAGATAGCGGTGTAGATATTTCCATGTATATACACATGGCTGTGTAGATATTTCCATGTTTATACAGACGGCGGTGTAGATATTTCCATGTTAATACAGATAACTTTGTAAGTATTTCCATGTTTATACAGATGGCGGTGTATATATTTCGATGTTTATAGAGATAGCAGTGGAGATATTTCCATGTTTATACAGATAGCGGTGTAGACATTTCCATGTTTATACTGGTAGTGGTGTAGATATTTCCATGTTTATAGAGATGGCGGTGTAGATATTTCCATGTTCATAGAGATAGCGGTGTTGGTTTTTCCATGTTTATAGAGATAGCGGTGAGGATATTTCCATGTTTATACAGATAGCGGTGTAGATATTTCCATGTTTATAGAGATGGCGGTGTAGATATTTCCATATTTATACAGATCATGGTGTAGATATTTCCTTGTTTATACAAATAGCGGAGTAGTTATTTCCATGTTTATACAGATAGCGGTGTAGATATTTCCATGTTTATACAGATGGCTGTGTAGATATTTCCATGTTTATACAGATGGCTGTGTAGATATTTCAATGTTTATACACATGACTTTGTAGGTATTTCCATGTTTATACAGATGGCGGTGTAGATATTTCCATGTTTATAGAGATAGCTGTGCAGATATTTCCATGTTTATACAGATAGCGGTGAGGATAATTCCATGTTTATACAGATAGCGGTGTAGATATTTCCATGTTTATACAGATCGCGGTGTAGGTATTTCCATGTTTATACAGATAGCGGTGTAGATATTTCCATGTATTTAGCGATATCGGTGTAGATATTTCCATGTTTACACAGATTGCGGTGTAGATATTTCCATCTTTCTACAGATGGCATTGTATATATTTCCATGTTTATACAGATGGCGGTGTAGATATTTCCATGTTTATATAGCTGGTGGTGTAGATATTACCATGTTTATACAGGTAGCGGTGTAGATATTTCCATGTTAATACAGATTGTGGTGAAGATATTTCCTTGTTTGTACAGATCGCTTTGTAGATATTTCCATGTTTATACAGATCGCTGTGTACATATTTCCATGTCTATACAGATAGCGGTGTAGATATTTACATGTTCATACAGATAGCGGTGTAGATATTTCCATATTTATACAGATAATGGTGTAGAAATTTCCATGTTTATACAGATAGTGGTGTAAATATTTCCATGTTTATACAGATCATGGTGTAGATATTTCCATGTTTAAAGAGATAACTGTGTAGATATTTCCATTTTATACAGATAGCGGTGTAGATATTTCCAGGTTTATACAGACCGCGGTGTAGACATTTCCATGGTTATACAGATGGCCGCGCAGATATTTCCATGGATATGTAGATGGCAGTGTAGATATTTAAATGTTTATACAGATAGCGGTGTAGTAATTTCCATGATTATATAGTTAGCGGTGTAGATATTTCCATGTATATACACATGGCTGTGTAGATATTTCCATGTTTATACAGATGGCGGTGTAGATATTTCCATGTTTATACAGATAACTTTGTAACTATTTCCATGTTTATACAGATGGTGGTGTAGATATTTCGATGTTTATAGAGATAGCGGTGGAGATATTTCCATGTTTATAAGGATACCGGTGTAGATATTTCCATGTTTATACTGATCGCGGTGTAGATATTTCCATGTTTATAGAGATGGCGGTGTAGATATTTCCATGTTCATAGAGATAGCTGTGTTGATTTTTCCATGTTTATAGAGATAGCGGTGTGGATATATCCATGTTTATACAGATAGGGGTGTAGATATTTCCATGTTTATAGAGATGGCGGTGTAGATATTTCCAGATTTATACAGATCACGGTGTAGATATTTGCTTGTTTATACAAATTGCAGTGTAGTTATTTCCATGTTTATACAGATAGCGGTGTAGATATTTCCATGTATATACAGATGGCTGTGTAGGTATTTCCATGTTTATACCGATGGCTGTGTAGATATTTCCATGTATATACAGATGACCTTGTAGGTATTTCCATGTTTATACAGATGGCGGTGTAGATATTTCCATGTTTATAGAGATAGCTGTGTAGATATTTCCATGTTTATACAGATAGTGGTGTAGATATTTCCATGTTTATACAGATGGCGGTGTAGATACTTCCATGTTTATAGAGATGGCGTTGTAGATATTTCCATGTTTATAGAGATAGCGGTGTAGATATATCCATGTTCATTGAGATAGCAGTGAGGATATTTCCATGTTTATACAGATAGAAGTGTAGATATTTCCACTTTTATAGAGATGGCAGTTTAGATATTTCATATTTATACAGATATCGGTGTAGATATTTCCATGATTATACAGATTGCGGTGTAGATATTTCCATGTTTATACAGATAGCGGTGTAGATATTTCCACGTTTATACAGATGGTGGTGTAGATATTTCCATCTTTCTACAAATGGCAGTGTTGTTATTTCCATGTTTATAGAGATGGTGGTGTAGATATTTCCATGTTTATATAGATGGCAGTGTAGATATTTTCTTGTTTATGTAGATGGCGTTATTGATACCTCCATGTTTAAAGAGATGGCGGTGTGTATATTTCCATGTTGATGGAGATAGCGGTGTAGTTATTTCCATGTTTATAGAGATAGCGGTGTAGATATTTCCATGTTTCTACAGATGACTGTGTAGATATTTCCATGTTTGTACAGATGGCAGTGTAGATATTTCCATGTATATAGAGATAGCTGTGTAGATATTTTCATGTTTATACAGATTGCGGTGGAGGTATGTCCATGATTATACAGATAGAAATGGAGATATTTCCACGTTAATACACATAGCGGTGTAGATATTTCCATGTTTATACAGATAGCGGTGTAGATATTTCCGTGTTTACACAGATGCCTATGCATATATTTCCATATTTAGACAGAGGGCTGTGTAGATATTTCTATGTTTATACAGATGGCTGTGTAGATATTTAAATGTTCCTACACATGACTATGTAGGTATTTCCATGTTTATACAGATGTCTTTGTAGATATTTCCATGTTTATAGAGATAGCGGTGCAGATATTTCCATGTTTATACAGATAGCGGTGTATATATTTCCATGTTTATACAGATCATGGTGTAGATATTTCCATGTTTATAAACATACCGGTGTAGGTATTTCCATGTTTATACAGACCGCAGTGTAGCTATTTCCATGTTTACAGAGATAGCAGTGTAGATATTTCCATGTTTGTACCGATGGCGGTGTTGATGTTTCCATCTATACACAGATTGTCGTGTAGGTATTTTCATGTGTATACAGATGGCATTGAAGGTATTTCCGTGTTTATACAGATGGTTGTGTAGATATTTCCATGTTTACACAGATGACCATATAGGTATTTCCATGTTTATACAGATGGCGGTGTAGATATTTCCATGTTTATAGAGATAGCGGTGTAGATATTTCCATAATTATACAGATAACGGTGTAGAAATTTCCATGTTTATAAAGATAGCGGTTTAAATATTTCCATGTTTATACAGATCACGGTGCAGATATTTCCATGTTTATAGAGATAGCGGTGTAGATATTTCCATGTTTACACTGATAGCGGTGTAGATATTTCCATGTTTATACAGACCGCGGTGTAGATATTTCCATGTTTATACAGATAGCGGTGCAGATATTTCCATGTTTGCACAGATGGCGGTGCTGATATTTCCATCTATACACAGATGACCGTGTAGATATTTCCATGTTTATACAGATGGCGGCACAGATATTTCCATGGATATGTAGATGGCGGTGTAGATATTTCCATGTATATACACATGGCTGTGTAGATATTTCCATGGTTATTCAGATGGCGGTGTAGATATTTCCATGTTATTACAGATAATTTTGTAAGTATTTCCATGTTTATACACATAGCGGTGTAGATATTTCCATGTTTATATAGATAGCGGTGTAGATATTTCCATGTATATACACATGGCTGTTTAGATATTTCCATGTTTATACAGATGGCGGTGTAGATATTTCCATGTTATTACAGATAACTTTGTAAGTATTTCCATGTTTATACAGATGGCGGTGTAGATATTTCGATGTTTATAGAGATAGCAGTGGAGATATTTCCATGTTTATTCAGATAGCGGTGTAGATATTTCCATGTTTATACTGATAGTGGTGTAGATATTTCCATGTTTATAGAGATGGCGATGTAGATATTTCCATGTTCATAGAGATAGCGGTGTTGATTTTTCCATGTTTATAGAGATAGCGGTGAGGATATTTCCATGTTTATACAGATAGCGGTGTAGATATTTCCATGTTTACAGAGTTGGCGGTGTAGATATTTCCATGTTTATACAGATCACGGTGTAGATATTTCCTTGTTTATACAAATAGCGGAGTAGTTATTTCCATGTTTATACAGATAGCGGAGTAGATATTTCCATGTATATACAGATGGCTGTGTAGATATTTCCATGTTTATACAGATGGCTGTGTAGATATTTCCATGTTTATACACATGACTTTGTAGGTATTTCCATGTTTATACAGATGGCGGTGTAGATATTTCCATGTTTCTAGAGATAGCTGTGCAGATATTTCCATGTTTATACAGATAGCGGTGAGGATAATTCCATGTTTATACAGATCGCCGTGTAGATATTTCCATGTTTATACACATCGCGGTGTAGGTATTTCCATGTTTATACAGATAGCGGTGTAGATATTTCCATGTTTTTACAGATATCGGTGTAGATATTTCCATGTTTACGCAGATTGCGGTGTAGATATTTCCATCTTTCTACAGATGGCATTGTAGATATTTCCATGTTTATACAGATGGCGGTGTAGATATTTCAATGTTTATATAGCTGGTGGTGTAGATATTACCATGTTTATACAGGTAGCGGTGTAGATATTTCCATGTTAATACTGATTGTGCTGAAGATACTTCCATGTTTATACAGATCGCTTTGTAGATATTTCCATGTTTATACAGATCGCGGTGTAGATATTTACATGTTTATACAGATAGCGGTGTAGATATTTCCATGTATATACAGATAGCGGTGTAGATATTTCCATATTTATAAAGATAATGGTGTAGAAATTTCCATGTTTATACAGATAGCGGTGTAAATATTTCCATGTTTATACAGATCACGGTGTAGATATTTCCATGTTTAAAGAGATAGCAGTGTAGATATTTCCATGTTTATACAGATAGCGGTGTAGATATTTCCATGTTTATACAGACCGCGGTGTAGATATTTCCATGGTTATACAGATAGCGGTGCAGATATTTCCATGTTTGTACAGATGGCGGTGTTGATATTTCCATCTATACACAGATGACCGTGTAGATATTTCCATGTTTATACTGATGGCCGCGCAGATATTTCCATGGATATGTAGATGGCAGTGTAGATATTTAAATGTTTATACAGATAGCGGTGTAGTAATTTCCATGGTTATATAGATAGCGGTGTAGATATTTCCATGTATATACACATGGCTGTGTAGATATTTCCATGTTTATACAGATGGCGGTGTAGATATTTCCATGTTTATACTGATCGTCGTGTAGATATTTCCTTGTTTATAGAGATGGCGGTGTAGATATTTCCATGTTCATAGAGATAGCAGTGTTGATTTTTCCATGTGTATAGAGATAGCGGTGTGGATATTTCCATGTTTATAAAGATAGGGGTGTAGATATTTCCATGTTTATAGAGATGGCGGTGTAGATATTTCCAGATTTATACGGATCACGATGTAGATATTTGCTTGTTTATACAAATAGCGGTGTAGTTACTTCCATGTTTATACAGATAGCGGTGTAGATATTTCCATGTATATACAGATGGCTGTGTAGGTATTTCCATGTTTATACCGATGGCTGTGTAGATATTTCCATGTATATACAGATGACTTTGTAGGTATTTCCATGTTTATACAGATGGCGGTGTAGATATTTCCATGTTTATAGAGATAGCTGTGTAGATGTTTCCATGTTTATACAGATAGTGGTGTAGATATTTCCATGTTTATACAGATGGCGGTGTAGATATTTCCATGTTTATAGATATGGCGGTGTAGATATTTCCATGTTTATAGAGATAGCGGTGTAGATATATCCATGTTCATAGAGATAGCAGTGAGGATATTTCCATGTTTATATAGATAGCAGTGTAGATATTTCCACTTTTATAGAGATAGCGGTTTAGATATTTCATATTTATACAGATATCGGTGTAGATATTTCCATGATTATACAGATTGCGGTGTAGATATTTCCATGTCTATACAGATAGCGGTGTAGATATTTCCACGTTTATACAGATGGCGGTGTAGATATTTCCATCTTTCTACAAATGGCAGTGTAGGTATTTCCATGTTTATAGAGATGGTGGTGTAGATATTTCCATGTTTATATAGATGGCAGTGTAGATATTTTCTTGTTTATGTAGATGGCGTTGTAGATACCTCCATGTTTAAAGAGATGGCGGTGTGTATATTTCCATGTTGATGGAGATAGCGGTGTAGATATTTCCATGTTTATAGAGATAGCGGTGTAGTTATTTCCATGTTTATAGAGACAGCGGTGTAGATATTTCCATGTTTCTACAGATGACTGTGTAGATATTTCCATGTTTGTACAGATGGCAGTGTAGATATCTCCATGTTTATAGAGATAGCCGTGTAGATATTTTCATGTTTATACAGATTGCGGTGGAGGTGTGTCCATGATTATACAGATAGAAATGGAGATATTTCCACGTTAATACACATAGCTGTGTAGATATTTCCATGTTTATACAGATAGCGGTGTATATATTTCCATGTTTATACAGATGGCTGTGTCGATATTTCCATGTTAATACAGAGTTCTCTCTAGATAATTCCATGTTTTTATTGATGACAGTGTAGATATTTCCCGGTTTATACAGATGACTGTGTAGATATTTCCATGTTAATACAGATGACGGTGTAGATACAGCCATGTTTCTGAAGATGGCAGTGTAGATATTTTCATGTTTACATAGATGGCGGTGTAGATATTTCCATGTTTACTGAGATTGCAGTGTAGATACTTCCATGTTTATAGTGCAAGTGGTGTGGGTATTTCCATGTTTATAGAGATAGCGGTGTAGACATTAACATTTATGCAGGTAATGGTGTAGGTATTTCCATGTTTATACAGATAGCGGTGCAGATATTTCCATGTTTACACAGATGCCTATGCATATATTTCCATATTTATACAGAGGGCTGTGTAGATATTTCTATGTTTATACAGATGGCAGTGTAGATATTTAAATGTTCCTACACATGACTGTGTAGGTATTTCCATGTTAATACAGATGTCTTTGTAGATATTTCCATGTTTATAGAGATAGCGGTGCAGATATTTCCATGTTTATACAGACCGCAGTGTAGCTATTTCCATGTTTACAGAGATAGCAGTGTAGATATTTCCATGTTTGTACCGATGGCGGTGTTGATGTTTCCATCTATACACAGATTGCCGTGTAGGTATTTTCATGTGTATACAGATGGCATTGAAGATATTTCCATGTTTATAGAGATGGTGGTGTAGATATTTCCATGTTTACAAAGATGACCGTATAGGTATTTCCATGTTTATACAGATGGCGGTGTAGATATTTCCATGTTTATAGAGATAGCGGTGTAGATATTTCCATAATTATACAGATAACGGTGTAGAAATTTCCATGTTTTTACAGATAGCGGTGTAAATATTTCCATGTTTATACAGATCACGGTGCAGATATTTCCATGTTTATAGAGATAGCGGTGTAGATATTTCCATGTTTATACAGATAGCGGTGTAGATATTTCCCTGTTTATACAGACCGCAGTGTAGATATTTCCATGTTTATACACATAGCGGTGCAGATATTTCCATGTTTGCACAGATGGCGGTGTTGATATTTCCATCTATACACAGATGACCGTGTAGATATTTCCATGTTTATACAGATGGCAGCACAGATATTTCCATGGATATGTAGATGGCGGTGTAGATATTTCCATGTTTATACACATAGCGGTGTAGTTATTTCCATGTTTATATAGATAGCGGTGTAGATATTTCCATGTATATACACATGGCTGTGTAGATATTTCCGTGTTTATACAGATGGCGGCGAAGATATTTCCACGTTTATACAGATAACTTTGTAAGTATTTCCAAGTTTATACAGATGGTGGTGTAGATATTTTGATGTTTATAGAGATAGCAGTGGAGATATTTCCATGTTTATACAGATAGCGGTGTAGATATTTCTATTTTTATACTGATAGAGGTGTAGATATTTCCATGTTTATAGAGATGGCGGTGTAGATATTTCCATGTTCATAGAGATAGCGGTGATGATTTTTCCATGTTTATAGAGATAGCGGTGAGGATACTTCCATGTTTATACAGATAGGGGTGTAGATATTTCCATGTTTATAGAGATGGCGGTGTAGATATTTCCATGTTTATACAGATCACGGTGTAGATATTTCCTTGTTTATACAAATAGCGGAGTAGTTATTTCCATGTTTATACAGATTGCGGTGTAGATATTTCCATGTATATGTAGATGGATGTGTAGATATTTCCATGTTTATACAGATGGCTGTGTAGATATATCAATGTTTATACAGATGACTTTGTAGGTATTTCCATGTTTATACAGATGGCGGTGTAGATATTTCCATGTTTATAGAGATAGCTGTGTAGATATTTCCATGTTTTTACAGATAGCGGAGAGGATAATTCTTTGTTTATACAGATCGCAGTGTAGATATTTCCATGTTTATACAGATCGCGGTGTAGATATTTCCATGTTTATACAGATAGTGGTGTAGATATTTCCATGTTTTTACAGATAGCGGTGTAGATATTTCCATGTTTACACAGATTTCGGTGTAGATATTTCTATCTTTCTACAGAAGGCATTGTAGATATTTCCATGTTTATACAGATGGCGGTGTAGATATTTCCATGTTTATATAGCTGGTGGTGTAGATATTACCATGTTTATACAGGTAGCGGTGTAGATATTTCCATGTTAATACAGATTGTGGTGAAGATATTTCCATGTTTATACAGATCGCTTTGTAGATATTTCCATGTTTATAGAGATCACGGTGTAGATATTTCCATGTTTATACAGATAGCGGTGTAGATATTTCCATATTTATACTGATAATGGTGTAGAAATTTCCATGTTTATACAGATAGCGGTGTAAATATTTCCATGTTTATACAGATCACAGTGTAGATATTTCCATGTTTATAGAGATGGCGGTGTAGATATTTCCAGGTTTATACAGATCACGGTGTAGATATTTGCTTGTTTATACAAATAGCGGTGTAGTTATTTCCATGTTTATACAGATAGCGGTGTAGATATTTCCATGTATATACAGATGGCTGTGTAGTTATTTCCATGTTTATACCGATGGCTGTGTAGATATTTCCATGTATATACAGATGACTTTGTAGGTATTTCCATGTTTATACAGATGGCGGTGTAGATATTTCCATGTTTATAGAGATTGCTGTGTAGATATTTCCATGTTTATACAGATAGCAGTGTAGATATTTCCATGTTTATACAGATGGCGGTGTAGATATTTCCATGTTTATAGAGATGGCGGTGTAGATATTAACATGTTTATAGAGGTAGCGGTGTAGTTATTTCCATGTTTATAGAGATAGCGGTGTAGATATTTCCATGTTTCTACAGATGACTGTGTAGATATTTCCATGTTTGTACTGACGGCAGTGTAGACATTTCCATGTTTATACAGATAGCCGTGTAGATATTTTAATGTTTATACAGATTGCGGTGGAGGTATGTCCATCATTATACAGATAGAAATGGAGATATTTCCACATTAATACACATAGCGGTGTAGATATTTCCATGTTTATACAGATAGCGGTGTAGATATTTCCATGTTTATACAGATGGCTGTGTCGATATTTCCATGTTTATACAGAGTTCTCTCTAGATATTTCTATGTTTATATAGATGACAGTGTAGTTATTTCCCGGTTTATACTGATGACTGTGTAAATATTTCCATGTTAATACAGATGGTGGTGTAGATATTTCCATGTTTAGAGAGATAATGGTGTAGGTATTTCCATGTTTATAGAAATAGCGGTTTAAATATTTCCATCTTTATACAGATAGTGGTGTAGATATTTCCATGTTTATACAGATGACGGTGCAGATACAGCCATGTTTCTGATGACGGCAGTGTAGATATTTTCATGTTTACATAGATGGCGGTGTGGATATTTCCATGTTTACTGAGATTGCAGTGTAGATATTTCCATGTTTATAGTGCAAGTGGTGTGGGTATTTCCATGTTTATAGAGATAGCGGTGTAGACATTTCCATGTTTATACAGGTAACGGTGTAGGTATTTCCATGTTTATACAGATGGCGGTGTAGATATTTCCATGTTTCTAAAGACGGCGGTGTAGATATTTCCTTGTTTGTACAGATAGTGGTGTAGATATTTCCTTGTATATACAGATAGCGGTGTAGATATTTCCATGTTTACACAGATGGTGGTGGAGATATTTCCCTGTTTATACAGATAGCGATGTAGATATTTCCATCTTTATACAGATAGCGGTGTAGATATTTCCATGTTTATAGAGATAGCGGTGTAGATATTTCCATGTTTATACAGATGGCTGTGTAGATATTTCCATGTGTATACAGATGGCGGTGTAGATATTTCCATGTTTATACATATAGCGGTGTAGACATTTCCATGTTTACAGATATAGCAGTAAAGATATTTCCATCTTTGCACAGATTGCGGTGTAGACATTGCAAACTTTACAGAGATAGCGGTGTAGATATTTCCAAGTTTACACAGATAACTGTGTCGATATTTCCATGTTTACAGAGATATCATTGTAGATATTTCCATGTTTATACAGATAGCGGTGTAGTTATTTACATGTTGATACAGATAGCGGTGTAGATATTTTCAGGGTGATACAGATAGTGGTGGAGATATTTCCACGTTTTACAGATAGCTGTGTAGATATTTCCCTGTTTACACAGATAGCGTTGTAAATATTTCCATGTTTACACAGATAGCATTGTAGATATGTCCATGCTTACACAGATTGCGGTGTAGATATTTCCAAGCTTACACAGGTAGCTGTGTAGATATTTCCATGTTTACACAGATAGCGTTGTAGATATTTCATTGTTTACAGAGATAGCGGTGTAGGTATTTCCATGTTTTTAAAGACACCGGTGTAGGTATTTCCGTGTTTATAAAGATAGCGGTGGAAATATTTCCATGTTTATACAGATAGCCGTGTAAAAATTTCCATGTTTATACAGATAGCGGTGTATTTATTTCCATGTTTATACAGATAGCGGTGTAGATATTTCCATGTTTATAGAGACTGCGGTGTAGATATTTCCATCTTTGCACAGATTGCTGTGTTGATATTTCCATGTTTATACAGATAGCCTTGTTGTTATTTCCAAGTTGATACATATAGCGGTGTAGATATTTCCATGTTTATACAGGTAGCGGTGTAGATATTTCCATGTTTATAGAGATAGCGGTGTAGATATTTCCATGTTTATACAGATGGCGGTGTAGATATTTCCATGTTTATACCGATGGGGTTGTAGATATTTCCATGTTTATAGAGATGGCCGTGTAGATGTTTTTGGTTTACAGATATAGCGGTGTAGATAATTCCATGTTTACAGAGATGGCGGTGTAGTTATTTCCATGTTTATAGAGATAGAGGTGTAGTTATTTCCATGTTTATACAGATAGCGGTGTAGATATTTCCATGTTTATACAGATAGTTGTGTTGGTATTTCCGTGTTTATACAAATAGCAGTGTAGATATTTCCTGGATTATACAGCTCACGGCGTAGATATTTCCATCTTTATACAGACAGCAGTGTAGATATTTCCATGTTTACACAGATAGCGTTGTAGATATTTCCATCTTTATACAGACAGCATTGTAGATATTTCGTTGTTCGTACAGATAGCAGTGGAGGTAGTTCCGTCTTTATACAGATAGCGGTGTAGATATTTCCATGTTTATACAGATATCGGTGTAGATATTCCCATGTTTATACAGATTGCGGTGTTCGTATTTCCATGTTTATAGAGATAGCGGGGTAGATATTTCCATGTTTATACGGACGGCTGTGTAGATATTTCCATGTGTATACAGATGGCAATGTAGATATTTCTATGTTTATATAGATTGTGGTGTAGATATTTCCAGGTTTATACAGATGGAGGTGTAGATATTTCCATGTTTATACAGATGACTGTGTAGATATTCCCATGTTTTTACAGATGGCGGTGTAGATATTTCATTGTACAGATAGCTGTGTGGATATTTCTATGTTTATACAGATTGCGGTGTAGTTATTTCCATGTTTATAGAGATGGCGGTATAGATATTTCCATGTTTATGCAAATGGCGTTGTAGATATTTCCATGTTTATAGAGATGGCCATGTAGACATTTCTATGTTTACAGAGATAGCGGTGTAGATAATTCCATGTTTACAGAGATGGCGGTGTAGGTATTTCCAAGTTTATAGAGATAGTGGTGTAGATATTTCCATGTTTATAAAGGTTGCGGCGTAGATATTTCCATTTTTATACAGATGGCATTGTAGACATTTCCATGTTTATGCAGATAGCGGTGTAGATATTTGCATGTTTACACAGATGGCAGTGGAGATAGTTCCATGTTTATGGAGATGGCATTGTAGATATTTTCATGCTTATTGAGATGGCGGTGTATATATTTCCATGTTTATTGAGAAAGCGGTGTAGACATTTCCATGATTATAGAGATTACGGTGTAGGTATTTTCATGAGTATAGAGATAGCGGTGCAGATGTATCCATGTTTATACTGATGGCTGTGAAGATATTTGCATGTGTATACAGATGGCAATTTAGATATTTCCATGTTTATAGAGATGGTGGTGTAGATAATTCCATGTATATACAGATGACTGTGTAGATATTTCCATGTTTATACAGATGGCGGTGTATATATTTCCATGTTTTGAAGATAGCGGTGTAGATATTTCCATGTTTATACAGATAGTGGTGTAGATATTTCCATGTTTACAGAGACAGCGGTGTAGATATTTCCATGTTTGCACAGATTGTGGTGTAGATATTTCTATCTTTACACAGTTAGTGGTGTACCTATATCCATCTTTACACAGATAGCTGCGTAGATATTTCCATGTTTACACAGATAGTGTTGTAGATATTTCCATGTTTATACAGAGAGCGGTGAAGGTATTACCATGTTTATAAAGAAAGCGGTGTAGATATTTCCATGTTTATACAGATAGAGGTGGAGATATTTCCATGATTATACAGACAGCGTTGTAGATATTTCCATGTTTATACAGATAGCGGTGTAGATATTTCCATGTTTATACAGATAGCGGTGTAGATATTTCCATGTTTATACAGATATCGGTGTAGATATTCCCATGTTTATACAAATAGTGGTGTAGATATTTCCATGTTTATACAGATAGCGGTGGAGATATTTCCATGTTTATACAGATAGCGGTGGAGATATTTCCATGTTTATACAGATAGCGGTGTAGATATTTCCATGTTTATATACATAGGGGTGTAGATATTTCCAAGTTTATACAGATAACGGAGAAGATATTTCCATGTTTATACAGATGGCGGTTTAGATATTTCCAAGTTTATGCAGATAGCGGTGTAGATATTTCCATGTTTATACAGATTGCGGTATACATATTTCCCTGTTTATAGAGATAGCGGTGTAGATATTTCCATGTTTATACGGATGGCTGTGTAGATATTTCCATGTGAATACAGATGTTAGTGTAAATATTTCCATGTTTATACAGATGGAGGTGTAGATATTTCTATGTTTATACAGATGACTGTGCAGAAATTTCCATGTTTTTACTGATGGCGGTGTAGATATTTCCATGTTTATACAGATAGCGGTGAAGATATTTCCATGTTTATAGAGATGGCTGTGTAGATATTGGTTTGTTTATACAGATGGCTGTGTGGATAGTTCCATATTTATACAGATGTCATTGTAGATATTTCCATGTTTATGCAAATAGTTGTGTAGATATTTCCCTGTTTATATAGATGACAGTTTAATTATTTCCATGTTTATACAGATGGCGGTGTATATATTTCCATGTTTATAGAGATAGCCATGTAGATATTTCCATGTTTATATGGATAGCGGTGTAGGCATTTCCATGTTTATATAGATAGCGGTGTACATATTTCCATATTGATACAGATAGTGGTGTAGATATTTCCATGTTTATACTGATGGCGTTGTAGATATTTCCATGTTTATACAGATGGCTGTGTGGATAGTTCCATGTTTATACAGATGGTAGTGTAGATATTTTCATGTATATTCAAATAGCTGTGTAGATATTTCCATGTTTATACAGATGACCGTGTAGGTATTTCCTTGTTTATACAGATTGCGGTATAGATATTTCCGTGTTTATAGAGATATCTATTTAGATATTTCCATATTTATACAGATAGCGGTGTAGACATTTCCATGTTTATAGAGATAGTGGTGTAGATATTTCCATATTGATACAGATAGCGGTGTAGATATTTCCATGTTTATACAGATAGCAGTCTAGATATTTCCATGTTTATACAAATAGCGGTGTAGATATTTCGATGTTTATACAGATAGCGGTGTAGATAATTCCATGCTTACAGAGATAGCGGTGTATATTTTTCCATATTTGCACAGATTGTGGTGTAGATATTTCCATTTTACACAGATAGCGGTGTACATATTTCCATGCTTACTCAGATAGCGGTGTAGATATTTCCATGTTTATGCAGGTAGAGGTGTAGATATTTCCATGTTTATGCAGATCATAGTGCAGATATTTCCACCTTTCTACAGATGGCAGTGTAGATATTTCTATGTTTATACAGATTGCGGTGTAGATATTTTCATGTTTATACAGATGGCGGTGTAGATATTTCCATGTTTATGCAGATGGCGGTGTAGATATTTCCATGTTTATAGAGATGACCGTGTAGATATTTCTATGATTACAGAGTTATCTTATCGGTGTAGATAATTCCATATTTACAGAGATGGCGGTGTAGGTATTTCCATGTTTATAGAGATAGTGGTGCAGATATTTCCATGTTTATACAGCTCGCGGCGTAGATATTTCCATCTTTATACAGATGGCAGTGTAGTTATTTCCATGTTTATACAGATAGCGGTGTAGATATTTCCATGTTTACACAGATAGCAGTGTAGATAGTTCCATGTTTATGGAGATGGCATGTAGATATTTTCATGCTTATAGAGATGGCGGTGTATATATTTCCCTGTTTATAGATATAGCGGTGTAGATATTTCCATGATTATAGAGATTTCGGTGTAGGTATTTCCATGAGTATAGAGATAGCGTTGCAGATGTTTCCATGTTTATACTGATGGCTGTGTAGGTACTTCTATGTGTATACAGAAGGAAATTTAGATATTTCCATGTTTACAGAGATGGTGGTGTAGATATTTCCATGTATGTACAGATGACTCTGTAGATATTTCCATGTTTATACATATAGCGGTGTAGATATTTCCAAGTTTATGGAGATAGCGGTGCAGATATTTCCATGTTTATAGAGATTGCGGTGTAGATATTTCCATCTTTACACAGATAGCTGTGTACATATTTCCATGTTTACGCAGATAGCTGTGTAGATATTTCCATGTTTTCACAGATAGTGTTATAGATATTTCCATGTTTATACAGATATCGGTGTAGATATTTCCATATTTATACAGATAGTGATGGAGATATTTCCATGTTTATACAGGTAGAGGTGCAGATATTTCCATGTTTATACAGCTCGCGGCGTAGATATTTCCATCTTTATACAGATGGCAGTGTAGTTATTTCCATGTTTATACAGATAGCGGTGTAGATATTTCCAAGTTTACACAGGTAGCAGTGTAGATAGTTCCATGTTTATGGAGATGGCATGTAGATATTTTCATGCTTATAGAGATGGCGATGTATATATTTCCCTGTTTATAGAGATAGCGGTGTAGATATTTCAATGATTATAGGGATTTCGGTGTAGGTATTTCCATGAGTATAGAGATAGCGTTGCAGATGTTTCCATGTTTATACTGATGGCTGTGTAGGTACTTCTATGTGTATACAGAAGGAAATTTAGATATTTCCATGTTTACAGAGATGGTGGTGTAGAAATTTCCATGTATGTACAGATGACTCTGTAGATATTTCCATGTTTATACATATAGCGGTGTAGATATTTCCAAGTTTATGGAGATAGCGGTGCAGATATTTCCATGTTTATAGAGATAGCGGTGCAGATATTTCCATGTTTATAGAGATTGCGGTGTAGATATTTCCATCTTTACACAGATAGCTGTGTACATATTTCCATGTTTACGCAGATAGCTGTGTAGATATTTCCATGTTTTCACAGATAGTGTTATAGATATTTCCATGTTTATACAGATATCGGTGTAGATATTTCCATATTTATACAGATAGTGATGGAGATATTTCCATGTTTATACAGGTAGAGGTGCAGATATTTCCATGTTTATGCAGATCGTGGTGCAGATATTTCCATCTTTCTACAGACGGCAGTGTAGATATTTCTATGTTTATACAGAAGGTGGTGTAGATATTTCCATGTATATACAGATGACTGTGTAGATATTTTCATGTTTATACAGATGGCTGTGTAGATATTTCCATGTTTATACAGATGGCGGTGTAGACATTTCCATGTTTTTGGAGATAGCGGTGTAGATATATCCATGTTTGTACATATAACGTTGCAGATATTTCCAAGTTTATAGAAATAGCGGTGTAGATATTTCCATCTTGGAACAGATTGCGGTGAAGATATTTCTATGTTTATACAAATGGCAGTGTAGATATTTCCAAGTTTATAGAGATAGCGGTGTATATATTTCCATTTTATAGAGGTAGCGTTGTAGATACTTCCATTTCTATACAGATTGTGGTGTAGGTATTCCCATGTTTATGGAGATAGCGGTGTAGATATTTCCATGTTTATACAGATGGCTGTTTAGTTATTTCCATGTTTATACAGATGGAGTTGTAGATATTTCCATGTTTATACAGATGACTATGTAGATATTTTCATGTTTTTACAGATGGCGGTGTAGATATTTCCATGTTTATTCAGATAGCGGTGGAGATATTTCCATGTCTATACACGTAGCGGTGTACATATTTCCAGGTTTATACAGACAGCGGTGTAGGTACTTCCATGTTTATACAGATAGCGGTGCAGATATTTCCATGTTTATACAGATGCCTATGCAGATATTTCCATATTTATACAGAGGGCTCTGTAGATATTTCCATGTTTATACAGATGGCAGTGTAGATATTTCCATGTTCCTACACATGACTGTGTAGGTATTTCCATGTTTATACTGATGGCTTTGTAGATGTTTCCATGTTTATAGAGATAGCGGTGCAGATATTTCCATGTTTATACAGATAGCGGTTTAAATATTTCCATGTTTATACAGATCGTGGTGTAGATATTTGCATGTTTATACAGATAGCGGTGTAGACATTTCCATGTTTATACAGACCGCAGTGTAGTTATTTCCATGTTTATAGAGATAGCGGTGTAGAAATTTCCATGTTTGTACAGATGGCGGTGTTGAGGTTTCCATCTATACACAGATTGCCGTGTAGGTATTTCCATGTGTATACAGATGGCATTGTAGATATTTCCATGTTTATACAGATGGTGGTGTAGATATTTCCATGTTTATACAGATGACTGTATTGGTATTTCCATGTTTTTACAGATGGCATTGTAGATATTTACATGTTTATAGAGATAGCAGTGTAGATATTTCCATGTTTATACAGATGGCGGTGTAGAAATTTCCATGTTTATAGAGATAGCGGTGTAGATATTTCCAGATTTATACAGATAACGGTGTAGATATTTCCATGTTTATACAGATAGCGGTGTAAATATTTCCATGTTTATACAGTACACGGTGTAGTTATTTCCATGTTTATAGAGATAGTGGTGTAGTTATTTCCATGTTTATAGAGATAGCGGTGTAGATATTTCCATGTTTATACAGATAACGGTGTAGATATTTCCATGTTTATACAGATCGCAGTGTAAATATTTCCATGTTTATACAGATCACGGTGTAGTTATTTCCATGTTTATACTGATAGCGGTTTAGATATTTCCATGTTTATACAGACCGCGGTGTAGATACTTCCATGTTTATACAGATGGCGGTGTTGATATTTCCATCTTTACACAGACGACCGTGTAGATATTTCCATGTTTATACAGATGGCGGTGCAGATATTTCCATGGATATGCAGATGGCGGTGTAGATATTTCCATGTTTATACAGATAGCGGTGTAGTTATTTCCATGTTTGTATAGATAGCTGTGTAGATATTTCCATGTATATACACATGGCTGTGTAGGCATTTCCATGTTTATTCAGATGGCGGTGTAGATATTTCCATGTTAATAGAGATAGCTGTGTACATATTTCCATGTTTATACAGATCGCGGTGTAGATATTTCCATGTTTATACAGATAGCGGTGTAGACATTTACATGTTTTTACAGATATCGGTGTAGATATATCCATGTTTACACAGATTGCGGTGTAGATATTTCCATATTTCTACAGATGTCATTGTAGATATTTCCGTGTTTATACAGATGGCGGTGTAGATATTTCCATATTTATTTAGATGTCTGTGTAGATATTTCCATGTGTATACAGATGGTATTGTAGGTATTTCCATGTTTATACAGATGGTGGTGTAGATATTTCCATGTTTATTCAGATGAGTGTGTAGATATTTCCATGTTTTTACAGATGGCAGTGTAGATATTTCAATGTTTATAGAGATGGCGCTGTAGATATTTCCATGTTTATACAGATAAAGTTGGAGATATTTCCATGCTTATACAGAGAGCAGTGGAGATATATCCATGTTTATACATATAGCGGTGTACATATTTCCATGTTTATAGAGACAGCGGTGTAGGTATTTCCATGTTTCTGCAGATAGCTGTTCAGATATTTCCATGTTTATACAGATGCCTATGCAGATATTTCCATATTTATACAGAGGGCTGTGTAGATATTTCTATGTTTATACAGATGGCAGTGTAGATATTTCCATGTTCCTACACATGACTGTGTGGGTATTTCCATGTTTATACAGATGGCTTTGTAGATATTTCCATGTTTATAGAGATAGCGGTGCAGATATTTCCTTGTTTATACAGATATCGGTGTATATATTTCCATGTTTATACAGATCGTGGTGTAGATATTTCCATGTTTATACAGATACCGGTGTAGATTTTTCCATGTTTATACAGACCGCAGTGTAGATATTTCCATGTTTATAGAGATAGCAGTGTAGATATTTCCATGTTTGTTCAGATGGCGGTGTTGATGTTTCCATCTATACACAGATTGCCGTGTTGGTATTTCTGTGTGTATACAGATGGCATTGTAGATATTTCCATGTTTATACAGATGGTGGTGTAGATATTTCCATGTTTACACAGATGACTGTATAGGTATTTCCATGTTTATACAGATGGTGGTGTAGATATTTCCAACTTTACAGAGATAGGGGTGTAGATATTTCCATATTTTTAGAGATAACGGTGTAGAAGTTTCCATGTTTATACAGATAGTGGTGTAAATATTTCCATGTTGATACAGATCACGGTGTAGATATTTCCATGTTTATAGAGATAGCGGTGTAGATATTTCCATGTTTATACAGATAGCGGTGTAGATATTTCTATGTTTATACAGTCTGTGGTGTAGATATTTCCATGTTTATACAGATAGCGGTGCAGATATTTCCATGTTTGTACAGATGGCGGTGTTGATATTTCCATCTATACTCAGATGACCGTGTAGACATTTCCATGTTTATACAGATGGTGGTGCAGATATTTCCATGGATATGTAGATGGCGGTGTAGATATTTCCATGTTTATACAGATAGCGGTGTAGTTATTTCAATGTTTATATAGATAGCGGTTTAGATATTTCCATGTATGTACACATGGCTGTGTAGACATTTCCATGTTTATACAGGGCACGGTGTAGATATTTCCATGTTTAAACAGATAACTTTGTAAGTATTTCCATGTTTATACAGATGGCGGTGTAGATATTTCGATGTTTATAGAGATAGCAGTGGAGATATTTCCATGTTTATACAGATAGCGGTGTAGATATTTCCATGTTTATACTGATCGTGGTGTAGATATTTCCATGTTTATAGAGATGGCGGTGTAGATATTTCAATGTTCATAGAGATAGCGGTGTTGATTTTTCCATGTTTATAGAGATAGCGGTGTGGATATTTCCATGTTTATACTGATAGGTGTGTAGATATTTCCATGGTTATACAGATGGCGGTGTAGATATTTCCATGTTTATACAGATCACGGTGTAGATATTACCTTGTTTATACAAATAGCGGTGTAGTTATTTCCATGTTTATACAGATAGCGGTGTAGTTATTTCCATGTATATACAGATGGCTGTGTAGATATTTCCATGTTTATACAGATGGCTGTGTAGGTATTTCCATGTTTATTCAGATGACTTTGTAGGTATTTCCATGTTTATACAGATGGCGGTGTAGAAATTTCCATGTTAATAGAGATAGCTGTGTACATATTTCCATGTTTATACAGATCGCGGTGTAGATATTTCCATGTTTATACAGATAGCGTTGTAGATATTTACATGTTTTTACAGATATCGGTGTAGATATATCCATGTTTACACAGATTGCGGTGTAGATATTTCCATATTTCTACAGATGTCATTGTAGATATTTCCATGTTTGTACAGATGGCGGTGTAGATATTTCCATGTTTATATAGATGGTGTTGTAGATATTACCATGTTTATACAGATCGCAGTGTAGATATTTCCATGTTTATACAGATCGTGGTGAAGATATTTCCATGTTTATAGAGATCGCGGTGTAGATATTTCCATGTTTATAGAGATCGCAGTGTAGATATTTCCATGTTTATACAGATAGCGGTGTAGATAATTCCATGTTTATACAGATAGCGGTGTAGATATTTCCATGTTTATAGAGATAGCGGTGTAGCTATTTCCATGTTTATAGACATAGCGGTGTAGATACTTCCATGTTTATATAGATGGTGTTGTAGATATTTCCATGTTTATACCGATAGCGGTGTTGGTATTTCCACGTTTATACAGATAGCGATGTAGATATTTCCATGTTTATACAGCTCGCGGTGCAGATATTTATATGTTTACACAGAAGGCATTGTATATATTTCCTTATTCACACAGATGTCGGTGTAGAGGTTTCCATGTTTATACAGATGGCGGAGTAGTTAGTTCCATGTTTATGGAGATGGCAGTGTAGATATTTTCATGTTTATACAGATGTCGGTGTAGATATTTCCATGTTTATAGAGATAGCAGTGTAGATATTTACATGTTTATACAGATGGCTGTGTATTTCCATGTGTATACAGATGGCATTGTAGATATTTCCATGTTTATATAGATGACTCTATACGTATTTCCATGTTTTTACAGATGGCATTGCAAATATTTCCATGTTTATAGAGATAGCGGTGTAGATATTTCCGTGTTTGTACAGATGGCGGTGTTGATATTTCCATCTATACTCAGATGGCCGTGTAGATATTTCCATGTTTATACAGATGGCGGCGAAGATATTTCCATGGACATGCAGATGGCTGTGTAGATATTTCCATGTTTATGCAGATGGCGGTGTAGATATTTCCATGTTTATACAGATAGCGGTGTAGTTATTTCCATGTTTATATAGATAGCGGTGTAGATATTTCCATGTATATACACATGGCTGTGTAGATATTTCCATGTTTATACAGATAGCGGTGTAGATATTTCCATGTTTACACAGATGGTGATGTAGTTATTTCCGTGTTTATACACATGGCAGAGTAGATACTTCCATCTTTATGGAGATGGCAGTGTAGATATTGTTATGTTTATAGAGATGGCGGCGTAGATATTTCCATATTTATAGAGATAGCGGTGTAGATATTTCCATCTTTCTACAGATGGCAGTGTAGATATTTCCATGTTTATACAGCTGGCGGTGTAAGTATTTCCATATTTATACAGATTTCTGTGTAGATATTTCCATGTGTATACAGATTGTATTGTAGGTATTTCCATGTTTATTCAGATGGTGGTGTAGATATTTCCATGTTTATTCAGATGAGTGTGTAGATATTTCCATGTTTTTACAGATGGCAGTGTAGATATTTCAATGTTTATAGAGATGGCGCTGTAGATATTTCCATGTTTATACAGATAAAGGTGGAGATATTTCCATGCTTATACAGAGAGCAGTGGAGATATATCCATGTTTATACACATAGCGGTGTACATATTTCCATGTTTTTAGAGACAGCGGTGTAGGTATTTCCATGTTTATACAGATAGCGGTGAAGATATTTCCATATATATACAGATGCCTATGCAGATATTTCCATATTTATACAGAGGGCTGTGTAGATATTTCTATGTTTATACAGATGGCAGTGTAGATATTTCCATGTTCCTACACATGACTGTGTAGGTATTTCCATGTTTATACAGATGGCTTTGTAGATATTTCCATGTTTATAGAGATAGTGGTGCAGATATTTCCTTGTTTATACAGATATCGGTGCATATATTTCCATGTTTATACAGATCGTGGTGTAGATATTTCTATGTTTGTACAGATACCGGTGTAGATATTTCCATGTTTATAGAGATAGCGGTGCAGATATTTCCTTGTTTATACAGATATCGGTGTATATATTTCCATGTTTATACAGATCGTGGTGCAGATATTTCCATGTTTGTACAGATACCGGTGTAGATATTTCCATGTTTATACAGACCGCAGTGTAGATATTTCCATGTTTACAGAGATAGCAGTGTAGATATTTCCATGTTTGTACAGATGGCGTTGTTGATGTTTCCATCTATACACAGATTGCCGTGTTGGTATATCCGTGTGTATACAGATGGCATTGTAGATATTTCCATGTTTATACAGATGGTGGTGTAGATATTTCCATGTTTACACAGATGACTGTATAGGTATTTCCATGTTTATACAGATGGTCGTGTAGATATTTCCAACTTTATAGAGATAGGGGTGTAGATATTTCCATATTTATAGAGATAACGGTGTAGAAGTTTCCATGTTTATACAGATAGCGGTGTAAATATTTCCATGTTGATACAGATCACGGTGTAGATATTTCCATGTTTATAGAGATAGCGGTGTAGATATTTCCATGTTTATACA
Source organism: Pan paniscus (assembly GCF_029289425.2). NCBI lineage: Eukaryota > Metazoa > Chordata > Mammalia > Primates > Hominidae > Pan > Pan paniscus. Next base: position 1,889,325 of record NC_073258.2, on the reverse strand, counting down.
GATAGCGGTGTAGATATTTCCATGTTTATACAGACCGTGGTGTAGATATTTCCATGTTTATACAGATAGCGGTGCAGATATTTCCATGTTTGTACAGATGGCGATGTTGATATGTCCATCTATACTCAGATGACCGTGTAGATATTTCCATGTTTATACAGATGGTGGTGCAGGTATTTCCATGGATATGTAGATGGCGGTGTAGATATTTCCTTGTTTATACAGATAGGGGTGTAGTTATTTCAATGTTTATATAGATAGCGGTTTAGATATTTCCATGTATGTACACATGGCTGTGTAGATATTTCCATGTTTATACATATGACGGTGTAGATATTTCCATGTTTAAACAGATAACTTTGTAAGTATTTCCATGTTTATACAGATGGCGGTGTAGATATTTCGATGTTTATAGAGATAGCAGTGGAGATATTTCCATGTTTATACAGATAGCGGTGTAGATATTTCCATGTTTATACTGATCGTGGTGTAGATATTTCCAGGCTTATAGAGATGGCGGTGTAGATATTTCAATGTTCATAGAGATAGCGGTGTTGATTTTTCCATGTTTATAGAGATAGTGGTGTGGATATTTCCATGTTTATACAGATAGGTGTGTCGATATTTCCATGGTTATACAGATGGCGGTGTAGATATTTCCATGTTTATACAGATCACGGTGTAGATATTTCCTTGTTGATACAAATAGCGGTGTAGTTATTTCCATGTTTATACAGATAGCGGTGTAGTTATTTCCATGTATATACAGATGGCTGTGTAGATATTTCCATGTTTATACAGATGGCTGTGTAGTTATTTCCATGTTTATTCAGATAACTTTGTAGGTATTTCCATGTTTATACAGATGGCGGTGTATATATTTCCATGTTTATAGAGATAGCTGTGTAGATATTTCCATGTTTATACAGATCGCGGTTTAGATATTTCCATGTTTATACAGATAGCGGTGTAGATATTTACATGTTTTTACAGATATCGGTGTAGATATGTCCATGTTTACACAGATTGCGGTGCAGATATTTCCATGTTTTTACAGATATCGGTGTAGATATATCCATGTTTACACAGATTGCGGTGTAGATATTTCCATATTTCTACAGATGTCAATGTAGATATTTCCATGTTTATACAGATGGCGGTGTAGATATTTACATGTTTATATAGATGGTGGTGTAGATATTACCATGTTTATGCAGATCGCGGTGTAGAGATTTCCATGTTTATACAGATCGTGGTGAAGATATTTCCATGTTTATAGAGATCGCGGTGTAGATATTTCCATGTTTACACAGATCGTGGTGAAGATATTTCCATGTTTATAGAGATCGCGGTGTAGATATTTCCATGTTTATACAGATCGCAGTGTAGATATTTCCATGTTTATACAGCTAGCGGTGTAGATAATTCCATGTTTATACAGATAGCGGTGTAGATATTTCCATGTTTATAGAGATAGCAGTGTAGGTATTTCCATGCTTATAGACATAGCGGTGTAGATACTTCCATGTTTATATAGATGGTGTTGTAGATATTTCCATGTTTATACCGATAGCGGTGTTGGTATTTCCACCTTTATACAGATAGCGATGTAGATATTTCCATGTTTATACAGCTTGCGGTGCAGATATTTATATGTTTACACAGAAGGCATTGTATATATTTCCTTATTCACACAGATGTCGGTGTAGATGTTTCCATGTTTATACAGATGGCGGAGTAGTTAGTTCCATGTTTATGGAGATGGCAGTGTAGATGTTTTCATGTTTATAGAGATGGCGGTGTAGATATTTCCATGTTTATAGAGATAGCAGTGTAGATATATACATGTTTATACAGATGGCTGTGTAGATATTTCCATGTTTATACAGATGACTCTATACATATTTCCACGTTTTTACAGATGTCAGTGCAGATATTTCCATGTTTATAGAGATAGCGGTGTAGATATTTCCATGTTTGTACAGATGGCGGTGTTGATATTTCCATCTATACACAGATGGCCGTGTAGATATTTCCATGTTTATAAAGATGGCGGCGTAGATATTTCCATGGACATGCAGATGGCTGTGTAGATATTTACATGTTTATGCAGATGGCGGTGTAGAAATTTTAATGTTTATACAGATAGCGGTGAAGTCATTTCCATGTTTATATAGATAGCGGTGTAGTTATTTCCATGTATATACACATGTCTGTGCAGATATTTCCATGTTTATACAGATAACTTTGTAAGTATTTCCAAGTTTATACAGATGGCGGTGTAGATATTTCGATGTTTATGGAGATAGCAGTGGAGATATTTCCATGTTTATTCAGATAGCGGTGTAGATATTTCCATGTTTATTCTGATCGTGGTGTAGATATTTCCATGTTTATAGAGATGGCGGTGTAGATATTTCCATGTTCATAGAGATAGCGGTGTTGATTTTTCCATGTATATAGAGATAGCGGTGTGGATATTCCATGTTTACACAGATAGGGGTGTAGATATTTCCATGTTTACAGAGATGGCGGTGTAGATAATTCCATCTTTATACAGATCGCGGTGTACATATTTCCTTGTTTATACAGATCATGGTGTAGTTATTTCCATGTTTATACAGATCGCAGTGTTGATATTACCATGTTTATAGGGATAGCGGTGCAAATATTTCCACATTTATACAGATAGCGGTGTAGTTATTTGCATGTTTTTACAGATAGCGGTGTAGTTATTTGCATGTTTATACAGATAGCGGTGTAGATATTTCCAGGTATAAACAGATGTCTGTGTATATATTTCCATGTTAAAACAGATGGCGGTGTAGATATTTCCTTGTTTATACAAATAGCGGTGTAGTTATTTCCATCTTTATACAGATCACGGTGTAGATATTTCCTTGTTTATACATATAGCGGTGTAGTTGTTTCCATGCTTATACAGATAACGGTGTAGATATTTCCTTGTTTATAAAAATAGCGGTGTAGATATTTCCATGTTTGTACAGATCACGGTGTAGATATATCCTTGTTTATACTAATAGCGGTGTAGTTATTTTGATGTTTATACAGATAGCGGTGTAGATATTTCTATGTATATACAGATGGCTGTGTAGATATTTCCATGTTTATACAGATGCCTGTGTAGATGTTTCCATGTTTATACAGATGACTTTGTGGGTATTTCCATGTTTATACAGATGGCGTTGTAGATATTTCCATGTTTATAGAGATTAATGTGTAGATATTTCCATGTTTATACAGATAGCGGTGTAGGTATTTCCATGTTTATACTGATCGCGTTTTAGATATTTCCATGTTTATACAGATCGCAGTGTAGATATTTCCATGTTTATACAGATAGCGGTGTAGATATTTCCATGTTTTTACAGATATCGGGGTAGATATTTCCATGTTTACACAGATTACGGTGTAGATATTTCCATCTTTCTACAGATGGCATTGTAGATATTTCCATGTTTATACAGATGGTTGTGTAGATATTTTCAAGTTTAAATAGATGGTGGTGTAGATATTACCATGTTTATACAGATAGCGGTGTAGATAAATCCATGTTTATACAGAAGGCGGTGTAGACATTTCCAAGTTTATAAAGATAGCGGTGTAGATATTTCCATGTTTACACAGATTGCACTGTAGATATTTCCATCTTTGCACAGATTTCATTGTAGATATTTCCATCTTTACACAGATAGCGGTGTAGATATTTCCATGTTTACACAGATAGCTCTGTAGGTATTTCCATGTTTACACAGATAGTGATGTAGATGTTTCCATGTTTATAGAGATAGCGGTTTAGATATTTCCATGTTTCTACAGATAGCGGTGTAGACATTTCCATGTTTACAGGTACAGAAGTTTACATATTTCCATGTTTATACAGATAGCGGTGTAGATTTTTCCATGTTTACAAAGATAGCGTTATATATATTTGCATGTTTATACAGATAGCAGTGTAGAGATTTCCATGTTTATACTGATAGCGGTGTAAATGTTTCCATGCTTATACAGATAGCGGTGTAGATATTTCCATGTTTATACAGATAGCGGTGTACATGATTCTATGTTTATACAGATATAGGTGGAGATATATCCATGTTTATACAGATAGCGGTGTAGATATTTCCATGTTTACAGAGATAGCAGTGTAGTTATTTCCATATTTATACAGATGGCGGTGTACATATTTCCATGTTTATTCATATGTCGGTGTAGATATATCCATGTTTATACAGATGGCAGTGTAGGTATTTCCATGTTTATACAGATAGAGGTGTAGATATTTCCATGTATATACAGATACCGGTGTAGATATTTCCATGTTTATACAGACCGCAGTGTAGATATTTCCATGTTTATAGAGATAGCAGTGTAGATATTTCCATGTTTGTACAGATGGCGGTGTTGATGTTTCCATCTATACACAGATTGCCGTCTTGGTATTTCTGTGTGTATACAGATGGCATTGTAGATATTTCCATGTTTATACAGATGGTGGTGTAGATATTTCCATGTTTACACAGATGACTCTATAGGTATTTCCATGTTTATACAGATGGTGGTGTAGTTATTTCCAACTTTATAGAGATAGGGGTGTAGATATTTCCATATTTTTAGAGATAACGGTGTAGAAGTTTCCATGTTTATACAGATAGCGGTGTAAATATTTCCATGTTGATACAGATAATGGTGTAGATATTTCCATGTTTATAGAGATAGCGGTGTAGATATTTCCATGTTTATACAGATAGCGGTGTTGATATTTCCATGTTTATACAGACCGTGTTGTAGATATTTCCATGTTTATACAGATAGAGGTGCAGATATTTCCATGTTTGTACAGATGGCGGTGTTGATATTTCCATCTATACTCAGATGACCTTGTAGATATTTCCATGTTTATACAGATGGTGGTGCAGGTATTTCCATGGATATGTAGATGGCGGTGTAGATATTTCCATGTTTATACAGATAGCGGTGTAGTTATTTCAATGTTTATATAGATAGCGGTTTAGATATTTCCATGTATGTACACATCGCTGTGTAGACATTTCCATGTTTATACAGATGACGGTGTAGATATTTCCATGTTTAAACAGATAACTTTGTAAGTATTTCCATGTTTATACAGATGGCGGTGTAGATATTTCGCTGTTTATATAGATAGCAGTGGAGATATTTCCATTTTTATACAGATAGCGGTGTAGATATTTCCATGTTTATACTGATCGTGGTGTAAATATTTCCATGTTTATAGAGATGGCGGTGTAGATATTTCAATGTTCATAGAGATAGCGGTGTTGATTTTTCCATGTTCATAGAGATAGCGGTGTGGATATTTCCATGTTTATACTGATAGGTGTGTAGATACTTCCATGGTTATACAGATGGCGGTGTAGATATTTCCATGTTTATACAGATCACGGTGTAGATATTTCCTTGTTGATACAAATAGCGGTGTAGTTATTTCCATGTTTATACAGATAGCGGTGTAGTTATTTCCATGTATATACAGATGGCTGTGTAGATATTTCCATGTTTATACAGATGGCTGTGTAGGTATTTCCATGTTTATTCAGATGACTTTGTAGGTATTTCCATGTTTATACAGATGGCGGTGTAGATATTTCCATGTTAATAGAGATAGCTGTGTACATATTTCCATGTTTATACAGATCGCGGTGTAGATATTTCCATGTTTATACAGATAGCGGTGTAGACATTTACATGTTTTTACAGATATCGGTGTAGATATATCCATGTTTACACAGATTGCGGTGTAGATATTTCCATATTTCTACAGATGTCATTGTAGATATTTCCGTGTTTATACAGATGGCGGTGTAGATATTTCCATATTTATTTAGATGTCTGTGTAGATATTTCCATGTGTATACAGATGGTATTGTAGGTATTTCCATGTTTATACAGATGGTGGTGTAGATATTTCCATGTTTATTCAGATGAGTGTGTAGATATTTCCATGTTTTTACAGATGGCAGTGTAGATATTTCAATGTTGATAGAGATGGCGCTGTAGATATTTCCATGTTTATACAGATAAAGTTGGAGATATTTCCATGCTTGTACAGAGAGCAGTGGAGATATATCCATGTTTATACATATAGCGGTGTACATATTTCCATGTTTATAGAGACAGCGGTGTAGGTATTTCCATGTTTCTACAGATAGCTGTGCAGATATTTCCATGTTTATACAGATGCCTAAGCAGATATTTCCATATTTATACAGAGGGCTGTGTAGATATTTCTATGTTTATGCAGATGGCAATGTAGATATTTCCATGTTCCTACACATGACTGTGTGGGTATTTCCATGTTTATACAGATGGCTTTGTAGATATTTCCATGTTTATAGAGATAGCGGTGCAGATATTTCCTTGTTTATACAGATATCGGTGTATATATTTCCATGTTTATACAGATCGTGGTGTAGATATTTCCATGTTTATACAGATACCGGTGTAGATATTTCCATGTTTATACAGACCGCAGTGTAGATATTTCCATGTTTATAGAGATAGCAGTGTAGATATTTCCATGTTTGTAAAGATGGCGGTGTTGATGTTTCCATCTATACACAGATTGCCGGGTTGGTATTTCTGTGTGTATACAGATGGCAATGTAGATATTTCCATGTTTATACAGATGGTGGTGTAGATATTTCCATGTTTACACAGATGACTGTATAGGTATTTCCATGTTTATACAGATGGTGGTGTAGATATTTCCAACTTTATAGAGATAGGGGTGTAGATATTTCCATATTTTTAGAGATAACGGTGTAGAAGTTTCCATGTTTATACAGATAGCGGTGTAAATATTTCCATGTTGATACAGATCACGGTGTAGATATTTCCATGTTTATAGAGATAGCGGTGTAGATATTTCCATGTTTATACTGATAGCGGTGTAGATATTTCCATGTTGATACAGACCGTGGTGTAGTTAGTTCCATGTTTATACAGATAGTGGTGCAGATATTTCCATGTTTGTACAGATGGCGGTGTTGATATTTTCATCTATACTCAGATGACCGTGTAGATACTTCCATGTTTATACAGATGGTTGTGCAGATATTTCCATGGATATGTAGATGGCGGTGTAGATATTCCCATCTTTATACAGGTAGCGGTGTAGTTATTTCAATGGTTATATAAATAGCGGTTTAGATATTTCCATGTATGTACACATGGCTGTGTAGACATTTCCATGTTTATACAGATGACGGTGTAGATATTTCCATGTTTAAACAGATAACTTTGTAAGTATTTCCATGTTTATACAGATGGCGGTGTAGATATGTCTATGTTTATAGAGATAGCTGTGGAGATATTAACATGTTTATACGGATAGCGGTGTAGATATTTCCATGTTTATACTGATCGTGGTGTAGATATTTCCATGTTTTTAGAGATGGCGGTGTAGATATTTCAATGTTCATAGAGATAGCGGTGTTGATTTTTCCATGTTTATAGAGATAGCGGTGTGGATATTTCCATGTTTATACTGATAGGTGTGTAGATATTTCCATGGTTATACAGATGGCGGTGTAGATATTTCCATGTTTATACAGATCACGGTGTAGATATTTCCTTGTTTATACAAATAGCGGTGTAGTTATTTCCATGTTTATACAGATAGCGGTGTAGTTATTTCCATGTATATACAGATGGCTGTGTAGATATTTCCATGTTTATACAGATGGCTGTGTAGGTATTTCCATGTTTATTCAGATGACTTTGTAGGTATTTCCATGTTTATACAGATGGCGGTGTAGATATTTCCATGTTAATAGAGATAGCTGTGTTCATATTTCCATGTTTATACAGATCGCGGTGTAGATATTTCCATGTTTATACAGATAGCGGTGTAGATATTTACATGTTTTTACAGATATCGGTGTAGACATATCCATGTTTACACAGATTGCGGTGTAGATATTTCCATATTTCTATAGATGTCATTGTAGATATTTCCATGTTTTTACAGATGGCGGTGTAGATATTTCCATGTTTATATAGATGGTGGTGTAGATATTACCATGTTTATTCAGATGAGTGTGTAGATATTTCCATGTTTTTACAGATGGCAGTGTAGATATTTCAATGTTTATAGAGATGGCGCTGTAGATATTTCCATGTTTATACAGATAAAGGTGGAGATATTTCCATGCTTATACAGAGAGCAGTGGAGATATATCCATGTTTATACATATAGCGGTGTACCTATTTCCATGTTTATAGAGACAGCGGTGTAGGTATTTCCATGTTTCTACATATAGCTGTGCAGATATTTCCATGTTTACACAGATGCCTATGCAGATATTTCCATATTTATACAGAGGGCTGTGTAGATATTTCTACGTTTATACAGATGGCAGTGTAGATATTTCCATGTTCCTACACATGACTGTGTAGGCATTTCCATGTTTATACAGATGGCTTTGTAGATATTTCCATGTTTATAGAGATAGCGGTGCAGATATTTCCTTGTTTATACAGATACCGGTGTAGATATTTCCATGTTTATACAGACCGCAGTGTAGATATTTCCATGTTTATAGAGATAGCAGTGTAGATATTTCCATGTTTGTACAGATGGCGGTGTTGATGTTTCCATCTATACACAGATTGCCGTGTTGGTATTTCTGTGTGTATACAGATGGCATTATAGATATTTCCATGTTTATACAGATGGTGGTGTAGATATTTCCATGTTTACACAGATGACTGTATACGTATTTCCATGTTTATACAGATGGTGGTGTAGATATTTCCAACTTTATAGAGATAGGTGTGTAGATATTTCCATATTTTTAGAGATTACGGTGTAGAAGTTTCCATGTTTATACAGATAGCGGTGTAAATATTTCCATGTTGATACAGATCACGGTGTAGATATTTCCATGTTTATAGAGATAGCGGTGTAGATATTTCCATGTTTATACAGATAGCGGTGTAGATATTTCCATGTTTATACAGACCGTGTTGTAGATATTTCCATGTTTATACAGATAGAGGTGCAGATATTTCCATGTTTGTACAGATGGCGGTGTTGATATTTCCATCTATACTCAGATGACCTTGTAGATATTTCCATGTTTATACAGATGGTGGTGCAGATATTTCCATGGATATGTAGATGGCGGTGTAGATATTTCCAGGTTTATACAGATAGCGGAGTAGTTATTTCAATGTTTATATAGATAGCGGTTTAGATATTTCCATGTATGTACACATGGCTGTGTAGACATTTCCATGTTTATACAGAGGACGGTGTAGATATTTCCGTGTTTAAACAGATAACTGTGTAAGTATTTCCATGTTTATACAGATGGCGGTGTAGATATTTCGATGTTTATAGACATAGCAGTGGAGATATTTCCATGTTTACACAGATAGCGGTGTAGATATTTCCATGTTTATACTGATCGTGGTGTAGATATTTCCATGTTTATAGAGATGGCGGTGTAGATATTTCAATGTTCATAGAGATAGCGGTGTTGATTTTTCCATGTTTACAGAGATAGCGGTGTGGTTATTTCCATGTTTATACTGATAGGTTTGTAGATATTTCCATGGTTATAGAGATGGCGGTGTAGATATTTCCATGTTTATACAGATCACGGTGTAGATATTTCCTTGTTTATACAAACAGCGGTGTAGTTATTTCCATGTTTATACAGATAGCGGTGTAGTTATTTCCATGTATATACAGATGGCTGTGTAGATGTTTCCATGTTTATACAGATGGCTGTGTAGGTATTTCCATGATTATTCAGATGACTTTGTAGGTATTTCCATGTTTATTCAGATGGCGGTGTAGATATTTCCATGTTAATAGAGATAGCTGTGTACATATTTCCATGTTTATACAGATCGCGGTGTAGATATTTCCGTGTTTATACAGATAGCGGTGTAGATATTTACATGTTTTTCCAGATATCGGTGTAGATATATCCATGTTTACACAGATTGCGGTGTAGATATTTCCATATTTCTACAGATGTCATTGTAGATATTTCCATGTTTATACAGATGGCGGTGTAGATATTTCCAGGTTTATATAGATGGTGGTGTAGATATTACCATGTTTATTCAGATGAGTGTGTAGATATTTCCATGTTTTTACAGATGGCAGTGTAGATATTTCAATGTTGATAGAGATGGCGCTGTAGATATTTCCATGTTTATACAGATAAAGGTGGAGATATTTCCATGCTTCTACAGAGAGCATTGGAGATATATCCATATTTATACATATAGCGGTGTACATATTTCCATGTTTATAGAGACAGCGGTGTAGGTATTTCCATGTTTCTACAGATAGCTGTGCAGATATTTCCATGTTTATACAGATGCCTATGCAGATATTTCCATATTTATACAGAGGGCTGTGTAGATATTTCTATGTTTATACAGATGGCAGTGTAGATATTTCCATGTTCCTACACATGACTGTGTAGGTATTTCCATGTTTATACAGATGGTTTTGTAGATATTTCCATGTTTATAGAGTTAGCGGTGCAGATATTTCCTTGTTTATACAGATATCGGTGTATATATTTCCATGTTTATACAGATCGTGGTGTAGATATTTCCATGTTTATACAGATACCGGTGTAGATATTTCCATGTTTATACAGACCGCAGTGTAGATATTTCCATGTTTATAGAGATAGAAGTGTAGATATTTCCATGTTTGTTCAGATGGCGGTGTTGATGTTTCCATCTATACACAGATTGCCGTGTTGGTATTTCTGTGTGTATACAGATGGCATTGTAGATATTTCCATGTTTATACAGATGGTGGTGTAGATATTTCCATGTTTACACAGATGACTGTATAGGTATTTCCATGTTTATACAGATGGTGGTGTAGATATTTCCAACTTTACAGAGATAGGGGTGTAGATATTTCCATATTTTTAGAGATAACGGTGTAGAAGTTTCCATGTTTATACAGATAGCGGTGTAAATATTTCCATGTTGATACAGATAATGGTGTAGATATTTCCATGTTTATAGAGATAGCGGTGTAGATATTTCCATGTTTATACAGATAGCGGTGTAGATATTTCCATGTTTATACAGACCGTGTTGTAGATATTTCCATGTTTATACAGATAGAGGTGCAGATATTTCCATGTTTGTACAGATGGCGGTGTTGATATTTCCATCTATACTCAGATGACCTTGTAGATATTTCCATGTTTATACAGATGGTGGTGCAGATATTTCCATGGATATGTAGATGGCGGTGTAGATATTTCCATGTTTATACAGATAGCGGTGTAATTATTTCAATGTTTATATAGATAGCGGTTTAGATATTTCCATGTATGTACACATCGCTGTGTAGACATTTCCATGTTTATACAGATGACGGTGTAGATATTTCCTTGTTTAAACAGATAACTTTGTAAGTATTTCCATGTTTATACAGATGGCGGTGTAGATATTTCGATGTTTATATAGATAGCAGTGGAGATATTTCCATGTTTATACAGATAGCGGTGTAGATATTTCCATGTTTATACTGATCGTGGTGTAAATATTTCCATGTTTATAGAGATGGCGGTGTAGATATTTCAATGTTCATAGAGATAGCGGTGTTGATTTTTCCATGTTCATAGAGATAGCGGTGTGGATATTTCCATGTTTATACTGATAGGTGTGTAGATATTTCCATGGTTATACAGATGGCGGTGTAGATATTTCCATGTTTATACAGATCACGGTGTAGATATTTCCTTGTTGATACAAATAGCGGTGTAGTTATTTCCATGTTTATACAGATAGCGGTGTAGTTATTTCCATGTATATACAGATGGCTGTGTAGATATTTCCATGTTTATACAGATGGCTGTGTAGGTATTTCCATGTTTATTCAGATGACTTTGTAGGTATTTCCATGTTTATTCAGATGGCGGTGTAGATATTTCCATGTTAATAGAGATAGCTGTGTACATATTTCCATGTTTATACAGATCGCGGTGTAGATATTTCCATGTTTATACAGATAGCGGTGTAGATATTTACATGTTTTTACAGATATCGGTGTAGATATATCCATGTTTACACAGATTGCGGTGTAGATATTTCCATATTTCTACAGATGTCATTGTAGATATTTCCGTGTTTATACAGATGGCGGTGTAGATATTTCCATATTTATTTAGATGTCTGTGTAGATATTTCCATGTGTATACAGATGGTATTGTAGGTATTTCCATGTTTATACAGATGGTGGTGTAGATATTTCCATGTTTATTCAGATGAGTGTGTAGATATTTCCATGTTTTTACAGATGGCAGTGTAGATATTTCAATGTTTATAGAGATGGCGCTGTAGATATTTCCATGTTTATACAGATAAAGTTGGAGATATTTCCATGCTTATACAGAGAGCAGTGGAGATATATCCATGTTTATACATATAGCGGTGTACATATTTCCATGTTTATAGAGACAGCGGTGTAGGTATTTCCATGTTTCTGCAGATAGCTGTTCAGATATTTCCATGTTTATACAGATGCCTATGCAGATATTTCCATATTTATACAGAGGGCTGTGTAGATATTTCTATGTTTATACAGATGGCAGTGTAGATATTTCCATGTTCCTACACATGACTGTGTGGGTATTTCCATGTTTATACAGATGGCTTTGTAGATATTTCCATGTTTATAGAGATAGCGGTGCAGATATTTCCTTGTTTATACAGATATCGGTGTATATATCTCCATGTTTATACAGATCGTGGTGTAGATATTTCCATGTTTATACAGATACCGGTGTAGATTTTTCCATGTTTATACAGACCGCAGTGTAGATATTTCCATGTTTATAGAGATAGCAGTGTAGATATTTCCATGTTTGTTCAGATGGCGGTGTTGATGTTTCCATCTATACACAGATTGCCGTGTTGGTATTTCTGTGTGTATACAGATGGCATTGTAGATATTTCCATGTTTATACAGATGGTGGTGTAGATATTTCCATGTTTACACAGATGACTGTATAGGTATTTCCATGTTTATACAGATGGTGGTGTAGATATTTCCAACTTTACAGAGATAGGGGTGTAGATATTTCCATATTTTTAGAGATAACGGTGTAGAAGTTTCCATGTTTATACAGATAGTGGTGTAAATATTTCCATGTTGATACAGATCACGGTGTAGATATTTCCATGTTTATAGAGATAGCGGTGTAGATATTTCCATGTTTATACAGATAGCGGTGTAGATATTTCTATGTTTATACAGTCTGTGGTGTAGATATTTCCATGTTTATACAGATAGCGGTGCAGATATTTCCATGTTTGTACAGATGGCGGTGTTGATATTTCCATCTATACTCAGATGACCGTGTAGACATTTCCATGTTTATACAGATGGTGGTGCAGATATTTCCATGGTTATGTAGACGGCGGTGTAGATATTTCCATGTTTATACAGATAGCGGTGTAGTTATTTCCATGTTTATATAGATAGCGGTTTAGATATTTCCATGTATGTACACATGGCTGTGTAGACATTTCCATGTTTATACAGGGCACGGTGTAGATATTTCCATGTTTAAACAGATAACTTTGTAAGTATTTCCATGTTTATACAGATGGCGGTGTAGATATTTCGATGTTTATAGAGATAGCAGTGGAGATATTTCCATGTTTATACAGATAGCGGTGTAGATATTTCCATGTTTATACTGATCGTGGTGTAGATATTTCCATGTTTATAGAGATGGCGGTGTAGATATTTCAATGTTCATAGAGATAGCGGTGTTGATTTTTCCATGTTTATAGAGATAGCGGTGTGGATATTTCCATGTTTATACTGATAGGTGTGTAGATATTTCCATGGTTATACAGATGGCGGTGTAGATATTTCCATGTTTATACAGATCACGGTGTAGATATTACCTTGTTTATACAAATAGCGGTGTAGTTATTTCCATGTTAATACAGATAGCGGTGTAGTTATTTCCATGTATATACAGATGGCTGTGTAGATATTTCCATGTTTATACAGATGGCTGTGTAGGTATTTCCATGTTTATTCAGATGACTTTGTAGGTATTTCCATGTTTATACAGATGGCGGTGTAGAAATTTCCATGTTATTAGAGATAGCTGTGTACATATTTCCATGTTTATACAGATCGCGGTGTAGATATTTCCATGTTTATACAGATAGCGGTGTAGATATTTACATGTTTTTACAGATATCGGTGTAGATATATCCATGTTTACACAGATTGCGGTGTAGATATTTCCATATTTCTACAGATGTCATTGTAGATATTTCCATGTTTGTACAGATGGCGGTGTAGATATTTCCATGTTTATATAGATGGTGTTGTAGATATTACCATGTTTATACAGATCGCAGTGTAGATATTTCCATGTTTATACAGATCGTGGTGAAGATATTTCCATGTTTATAGAGATCGCGGTGTAGATATTTCCATGTTTATAGAGATCGCAGTGTAGATATTTCCATGTTTATACAGATAGCGGTGTAGATAATTCCATGTTTATACAGATAGCGGTGTAGATATTTCCATGTTTATAGAGATAGCGGTGTAGCTATTTCCATGTTTATAGACATAGCGGTGTAGATACTTCCATGTTTATATAGATGGTGTTGTAGATATTTCCATGTTTATACCGATAGCGGTGTTGGTATTTCCACGTTTATACAGATAGCGATGTAGATATTTCCATGTTTATACAGCTCGCGGTGCAGATATTTATATGTTTACACAGAAGGCATTGTATATATTTCCTTATTCACACAGATGTCGGTGTAGAGGTTTCCATGTTTATACAGATGGCGGAGTAGTTAGTTCCATGTTTATGGAGATGGCAGTGTAGATATTTTCATGTTTATACAGATGTCGGTGTAGATATTTCCATGTTTATAGAGATAGCAGTGTAGATATTTACATGTTTATACAGATGGCTGTGTATTTCCATGTGTATACAGATGGCATTGTAGATATTTCCATGTTTATATAGATGACTCTATACGTATTTCCATGTTTTTACAGATGGCATTGCAAATATTTCCATGTTTATAGAGATAGCGGTGTAGATATTTCCGTGTTTGTACAGATGGCGGTGTTGATATTTCCATCTATACTCAGATGGCCGTGTAGATATTTCCATGTTTATACAGATGGCGGCGAAGATATTTCCATGGACATGCAGATGGCTGTGTAGATATTTCCATGTTTATGCAGATGGCGGTGTAGATATTTCCATGTTTATACAGATAGCGGTGTAGTTATTTCCATGTTTATATAGATAGCGGTGTAGATATTTCCATGTATATACACATGGCTGTGTAGATATTTCCATGTTTATACAGATAGCGGTGTAGATATTTCCGTGTTTACACAGATGGTGATGTAGTTATTTCCGTGTTTATACACATGGCAGAGTAGATACTTCCATCTTTATGGAGATGGCAGTGTAGATATTGTTATGTTTATAGAGATGGCGGCGTAGATATTTCCATATTTATAGAGATAGCGGTGTAGATATTTCCATCTTTCTACAGATGGCAGTGTAGATATTTCCATGTTTATACAGCTGGCGGTGTAAGTATTTCCATATTTATACAGATTTCTGTGTAGATATTTCCATGTGTATACAGATTGTATTGTAGGTATTTCCATGTTTATTCAGATGGTGGTGTAGATATTTCCATGTTTATTCAGATGAGTGTGTAGATATTTCCATGTTTTTACAGATGGCAGTGTAGATATTTCAATGTTTATAGAGATGGCGCTGTAGATATTTCCATGTTTATACAGATAAAGGTGGAGATATTTCCATGCTTATACAGAGAGCAGTGGAGATATATCCATGTTTATACACATAGCGGTGTACATATTTCCATGTTTTTAGAGACAGCGGTGTAGGTATTTCCATGTTTATACAGATAGCGGTGAAGATATTTCCATATATATACAGATGCCTATGCAGATATTTCCATATTTATACAGAGGGCTGTGTAGATATTTCTATGTTTATACAGATGGCAGTGTAGATATTTCCATGTTCCTACACATGACTGTGTAGGTATTTCCATGTTTATACAGATGGCTTTGTAGATATTTCCATGTTTATAGAGATAGTGGTGCAGATATTTCCTTGTTTATACAGATATCGGTGCATATATTTCCATGTTTATACAGATCGTGGTGTAGATATTTCTATGTTTGTACAGATACCGGTGTAGATATTTCCATGTTTATAGAGATAGCGGTGCAGATATTTCCTTGTTTATACAGATATCGGTGTATATATTTCCATGTTTATACAGATCGTGGTGCAGATATTTCCATGTTTGTACAGATACCGGTGTAGATATTTCCATGTTTATACAGACCGCAGTGTAGATATTTCCATGTTTACAGAGATAGCAGTGTAGATATTTCCATGTTTGTACAGATGGCGTTGTTGATGTTTCCATCTATACACAGATTGCCGTGTTGGTATATCCGTGTGTATACAGATGGCATTGTAGATATTTCCATGTTTATACAGATGGTGGTGTAGATATTTCCATGTTTACACAGATGACTGTATAGGTATTTCCATGTTTATACAGATGGTCGTGTAGATATTTCCAACTTTATAGAGATAGGGGTGTAGATATTTCCATATTTATAGAGATAACGGTGTAGAAGTTTCCATGTTTATACAGATAGCGGTGTAAATATTTCCATGTTGATACAGATCACGGTGTAGATATTTCCATGTCTATAGAGATAGCGGTGTAGATATTTCCATGTTTATACAGATAGCGGTGTAGATATTTCCATGTTTATACAGACCGTGGTGTAGATATTTCCATGTTTATACAGATAGCGGTGCAGATATTTCCATGTTTGTACAGATGGCGATGTTGATATGTCCATCTATACTCAGATGACCGTGTAGATATTTCCATGTTTATACAGATGGTGGTGCAGATATTTCCATGGATATGTAGATGGCGGTGTAGATATTTCCTTGTTTATACAGATAGGGGTGTAGTTATTTCAATGTTTATATAGATAGCGGTTTAGATATTTCCATGTATGTACACATGGCTGTGTAGATATTTCCATGTTTATACATATGACAGTGTAGATATTTCCATGTTTAAACAGATAACTTTGTAAGTATTTCCATGTTTATACAGATGGCGGTGTAGATATTTCGATGTTTATAGAGATAGCAGTGGAGATATTTCCATGTTTATACAGATAGCGGTGTAGATATTTCCATGTTTATACTGATCGTGGTGTAGATATTTCCATGCTTATAGAGATGGCGGTGTAGATATTTCAATGTTCATAGAGATAGCGGTGTTGATTTTTCCATGTTTATAGAGATAGTGGTGTGGATATTTCCATGTTTATACAGATAGGTGTGTCGATATTTCCATGGTTATACAGATGGCGGTGTAGATATTTCCATGTTTATACAGATCACGGTGTAGATATTTCCTTGTTGATACAAATAGCGGTGTAGTTATTTCCATGTTTATACAGATAGCGGTGTAGTTATTTCCATGTATATACAGATGGCTGTGTAGATATTTCCATGTTTATACAGATGGCTGTGTAGGTATTTCCATGTTTATTCAGATAACTTTGTAGGTATTTCCATGTTTATACAGATGGCGGTGTATATATTTCCATGTTTATAGAGATAGCTGTGTAGATATTTCCATGTTTATACAGATCGCGGTTTAGATAATTCCATGTTTATACAGATCGCGGTTTAGATATTTCCATGTTTATACAGATAGCGGTGTAGATATTTACATGTTTTTACAGATATCGGTGTAGATATATCCATGTTTACACAGATTGCGGTGCAGATATTTCCATGTTTTTACAGATATCGGTGTAGATATATCCATGTTTACACAGATTGCGGTGTAGATATTTCCATATTTCTACAGATGTCAATGTAGATATTTCCATGTTTATACAGATGGCGGTGTAGATATTTACATGTTTATATAGATGGTGGTGTAGATATTACCATGTTTATGCAGATCGCGGTGTAGATATTTCCATGTTTATACAGATCGTGGTGAAGATATTTCCATGTTTATAGAGATCGCGGTGTAGATATTTCCATGTTTACACAGATCGTGGTGAAGATATTTCCATGTTTATAGAGATCGCGGTGTAGATATTTCCATGTTTATACAGATCGCAGTGTAGATATTTCCATGTTTATACAGCTAGCGGTGTAGATAATTCCATGTTTATACAGATAGCGGTGTAGATATTTCCATGTTTATAGAGATAGCAGTGTAGGTATTTCCATGCTTATAGACATAGCGGTGTAGATACTTCCATGTTTATATAGATGGTGTTGTAGATATTTCCATGTTTATACCGATAGCGGTGTTGGTATTTCCACCTTTATACAGATAGCGATGTAGATATTTCCATGTTTATACCGCTTGCGGTGCAGATATTTATATGTTTACACAGAAGGCATTGTATATATTTCCTTATTCACACAGATGTCGGTGTAGATGTTTCCATGTTTATACAGATGGCGGAGTAGTTAGTTCCATGTTTATGGAGATGGCAGTGTAGATGTTTTCATGTTTATAGAGATGGCGGTGTAGATATTTCCATGTTTATAGAGATAGCAGTGTAGATATATACATGTTTATACAGATGGCTGTGTAGATATTTCCATGTTTATACAGATGACTCTATACATATTTCCACGTTTTTACAGATGTCAGTGCAGATATTTCCATGTTTATAGAGATAGCGGTGTAGATATTTCCATGTTTGTACAGATGGCGGTGTTGATATTTCCATCTATACACAGATGGCCGTGTAGATATTTCCATGTTTATAAAGATGGCGGCGTAGATATTTCCATGGACATGCAGATGGCTGTGTAGATATTTACATGTTTATGCAGATGGCGGTGTAGAAATTTTAATGTTTATACAGATAGCGGTGAAGTCATTTCCATGTTTATATAGATAGCGGTGTAGTTATTTCCATGTATATACACATGTCTGTGCAGATATTTCCATGTTTATACAGATAACTTTGTAAGTATTTCCAAGTTTATACAGATGGCGGTGTAGATATTTCGATGTTTATGGAGATAGCAGTGGAGATATTTCCATGTTTATTCAGATAGCGGTGTAGATATTTCCATGTTTATTCTGATCGTGGTGTAGATATTTCCATGTTTATAGAGTTGGCGGTGTAGATATTTCCATGTTCATAGAGACAGCGGTGTTGATTTTTCCATGTATATAGAGATAGCGGTGTGGATATTCCATGTTTACACAGATAGGGGTGTAGATATTTCCATGTTTACAGAGATGGCGGTGTAGATAATTCCATCTTTATACAGATCGCGGTGTACATATTTCCTTGTTTATACAGATCATGGTGTAGTTATTTCCATGTTTATACAGATCGCAGTGTTGATATTACCATGTTTATAGGGATAGCGGTGCAAATATTTCCACATTTATACAGATAGCGGTGTAGTTATTTGCATGTTTTTACAGATAGCGGTGTAGTTATTTGCATGTTTATACAGATAGCGGTGTAGATATTTCCAGGTATAAACAGATGTCTGTGTATATATTTCCATGTTAAAACAGATGGCGGTGTAGATATTTCCTTGTTTATACAAATAGCGGTGTAGTTATTTCCATCTTTATACAGATCACGGTGTAGATATTTCCTTGTTTATACATATAGCGGTGTAGTTGTTTCCATGCTTATACAGATAACGGTGTAGATATTTCTTTGTTTATAAAAATAGCGGTGTAGATATTTCCATGTTTGTACAGATCACGGTGTAGATATATCCTTGTTTATACTAATAGCGGTGTAGTTATTTCGATGTTTATACAGATAGCGGTGTAGATATTTCTATGTATATACAGATGGCTGTGTAGATATTTCCATGTTTATACAGATGCCTGTGTAGATGTTTCCATGTTTATACAGATGACTTTGTGGGTATTTCCATGTTTATACAGATGGCGTTGTAGATATTTCCATGTTTATAGAGATTCATGTGTAGATATTTCCATGTTTATACAGATAGCGGTGTAGGTATTTCCATGTTTATACTGATCGCGTTTTAGATATTTCCATGTTTATACAGATCGCAGTGTAGATATTTCCATGTTTATACAGATAGCGGTGTAGATATTTCCATGTTTTTACAGATATCGGGGTAGATATTTCCATGTTTACACAGATTACGGTGTAGATATTTCCATCTTTCTACAGATGGCATTGTAGATATTTCCATGTTTATACAGATGGTTGTGTAGATATTTTCAAGTTTAAATAGATGGTGGTGTAGATATTACCATGTTTATACAGATAGCGGTGTAGATAAATCCATGTTTATACAGAAGGCGGTGTAGACATTTCCAAGTTTATAAAGATAGCGGTGTAGATATTTCCATGTTTACACAGATTGCACTGTAGATATTTCCATCTTTGCACAGATTTCATTGTAGATATTTCCATCTTTACACAGATAGCGGTGTAGATATTTCCATGTTTACACAGATAGCTCTGTAGGTATTTCCATGTTTACACAGATAGTGATGTAGATGTTTCCATGTTTATAGAGATAGCGGTTTAGATATTTCCATGTTTCTACAGATAGCGGTGTAGACATTTCCATGTTTACAGGTATAGAAGTTTACATATTTCCATGTTTATACAGATAGCGGTGTAGATTTTTCCATGTTTACAAAGATATCGTTATATATATTTGCATGTTTATACAGATAGCAGTGTAGAGATTTCCATGTTTATACTGATGGCGGTGTAAATGTTTCCATGCTTATACAGATAGCGGTGTAGATATTTCCATGTTTATACAGATAGCGGTGTACATGATTCTATGTTTATACAGATATAGGTGGAGATATATCCATGTTTATACAGATAACGGTGTAGATATTTCCATGTTTACAGAGATAGCAGTGTAGTTATTTCCATATTTATACAGATGGCGGTGTACATATTTCCATGTTTATTCATATGTCGGTGTAGATATATCCATGTTTATACAGATGGCAGTGTAGGTATTTCCATGTTTATACAGATAGAGGTGTAGATATTTCCATGTATATACAGATACCGGTGTAGATATTTCCATGTTTATACAGACCGCAGTGTAGATATTTCCATGTTTATAGAGATAGCAGTGTAGATATTTCCATGTTTGTACAGATGGCGGTGTTGATGTTTCCATCTATACACAGATTGCCGTCTTGGTATTTCTGTGTGTATACAGATGGCATTGTAGATATTTCCATGTTTATACAGATGGTGGTGTAGATATTTCCATGTTTACACAGATGACTCTATAGGTATTTCCATGTTTATACAGATGGTGGTGTAGTTATTTCCAACTTTATAGAGATAGGGGTGTAGATATTTCCATATTTTTAGAGATAACGGTGTAGAAGTTTCCATGTTTATACAGATAGCGGTGTAAATATTTCCATGTTGATACAGATAATGGTGTAGATATTTCCATGTTTATAGAGATAGCGGTGTAGATATTTCCATGTTTATACAGATAGCGGTGTTGATATTTCCATGTTTATACAGACCGTGTTGTAGATATTTCCATGTTTATACAGATAGAGGTGCAGATATTTCCATGTTTGTACAGATGGCGGTGTTGATATTTCCATCTATACTCAGATGACCTTGTAGATATTTCCATGTTTATACAGATGGTGGTGCAGATATTTCCATGGATATGTAGATGGCGGTGTAGATATTTCCATGTTTATACAGATAGCGGTGTAGTTATTTCAATGTTTATATAGATAGCGGTTTAGATATTTCCATGTATGTACACATCGCTGTGTAGACATTTCCATGTTTATACAGATGACGGTGTAGATATTTCCATGTTTAAACAGATAACTTTGTAAGTATTTCCATGTTTATACAGATGGCGGTGTAGATATTTCGCTGTTTATATAGATAGCAGTGGAGATATTTCCATTTTTATACAGATAGCGGTGTAGATATTTCCATGTTTATACTGATCGTGGTGTAAATATTTCCATGTTTATAGAGATGGCGGTGTAGATATTTCAATGTTCATAGAGATAGCGGTGTTGATTTTTCCATGTTCATAGAGATAGCGGTGTGGATATTTCCATGTTTATACTGATAGGTGTGTAGATACTTCCATGGTTATACAGATGGCGGTGTAGATATTTCCATGTTTATACAGATCACGGTGTAGATATTTCCTTGTTGATACAAATAGCGGTGCAGTTATTTCCATGTTTATACAGATAGCGGTGTAGTTATTTCCATGTATATACAGATGGCTGTGTAGATATTTCCATGTTTATACAGATGGCTGTGTAGGTATTTCCATGTTTATTCAGATGACTTTGTAGGTATTTCCATGTTTATACAGATGGCGGTGTAGATATTTCCATGTTAATAGAGATAGCTGTGTACATATTTCCATGTTTATACAGATCGCGGTGTAGATATTTCCATGTTTATACAGATAGCGGTGTAGACATTTACATGTTTTTACAGATATCGGTGTAGATATATCCATGTTTACACAGATTGCGGTGTAGATATTTCCATATTTCTACAGATGTCATTGTAGATATTTCCGTGTTTATACAGATGGCGGTGTAGATATTTCCATATTTATTTAGATGTCTGTGTAGATATTTCCATGTGTATACAGATGGTATTGTAGGTATTTCCATGTTTATACAGATGGTGGTGTAGATATTTCCATGTTTATTCAGATGAGTGTGTAGATATTTCCATGTTTTTACAGATGGCAGTGTAGATATTTCAATGTTGATAGAGATGGCGCTGTAGATATTTCCATGTTTATACAGATAAAGTTGGAGATATTTCCATGCTTGTACAGAGAGCAGTGGAGATATATCCATGTTTATACATATAGCGGTGTACATATTTCCATGTTTATAGAGACAGCGGTGTAGGTATTTCCATGTTTCTACAGATAGCTGTGCAGATATTTCCATGTTTATACAGATGCCTAAGCAGATATTTCCATATTTATACAGAGGGCTGTGTAGATATTTCTATGTTTATGCAGATGGCAATGTAGATATTTCCATGTTCCTACACATGACTGTGTGGGTATTTCCATGTTTATACAGATGGCTTTGTAGATATTTCCATGTTTATAGAGATAGCGGTGCAGATATTTCCTTGTTTATACAGATATCGGTGTATATATTTCCATGTTTATACAGATCGTGGTGTAGATATTTCCATGTTTATACAGATACCGGTGTAGATATTTCCATGTTTATACAGACCGCAGTGTAGATATTTCCATGTTTATAGAGATAGCAGTGTAGATATTTCCATGTTTGTAAAGATGGCGGTGTTGATGTTTCCATCTATACACAGATTGCCGGGTTGGTATTTCTGTGTGTATACAGATGGCAATGTAGATATTTCCATGTTTATGCAGATGGTGGTGTAGATATTTCCATGTTTACACAGATGACTGTATAGGTATTTCCATGTTTATACAGATGGTGGTGTAGATATTTCCAACTTTATAGAGATAGGGGTGTAGATATTTCCATATTTTTAGAGATAACAGTGTAGAAGTTTCCATGTTTATACAGATAGCGGTGTAAATATTTCCATGTTGATACAGATCACGGTGTAGATATTTCCATGTTTATAGAGATAGCGGTGTAGATATTTCCATGTTTATACAGATCACGGTGTAGATATTTCCATGTTGATACAGACCGTGGTGTAGTTAGTTCCATGTTTATACAGATAGTGGTGCAGATATTTCCATGTTTGTACAGATGGCGGTGTTGATATTTTCATCTATACTCAGATGACCGTGTAGATATTTCCATGTTTATACAGATGGTTGTGCAGATATTTCCATGGATATGTAGATGGCGGTGTAGATATTCCCATGTTTATACAGGTAGCGGTGTAGTTATTTCAATGGTTATATAAATAGCGGTTTAGATATTTCCATGTATGTACACATGGCTGTGTAGACATTTCCATGTTTATACAGATGACGGTGTAGATATTTCCATGTTTAAACAGATAACTTTGTAAGTATTTCCATGTTTATACAGATGGCGGTGTAGATATGTCTATGTTTATAGAGATAGCTGTGGAGATATTAACATGTTTATACGGATAGCGGTGTAGATATTTCCATGTTTATACTGATCGTGGTGTAGATATTTCCATGTTTTTAGAGATGGCGGTGTAGATATTTCAATGTTCATAGAGATAGCGGTGTTGATTTTTCCATGTTTATAGAGATAGCGGTGTGGATATTTCCATGTTTATACTGATAGGTGTGTAGATATTTCCATGGTTATACAGATGGCGGTGTAGATATTTCCATGTTTATACAGATCACGGTGTAGATATTTCCTTGTTTATACAAATAGCGGTGTAGTTATTTCCATGTTTATACAGATAGCGGTGTAGTTATTTCCATGTATATACAGATGGCTGTGTAGATATTTCCATGTTTATACAGATGGCTGTGTAGGTATTTCCATGTTTATTCAGATGACTTTGTAGGTATTTCCATGTTTATACAGATGGCGGTGTAGATATTTCCATGTTAATAGAGATAGCTGTGTTCATATTTCCATGTTTATACAGATCGCGGTGTAGATATTTCCATGTTTATACAGATAGCGGTGTAGATATTTACATGTTTTTACAGATATCGGTGTAGACATATCCATGTTTACACAGATTGCGGTGTAGATATTTCCATATTTCTACAGATGTCATTGTAGATATTTCCGTGTTTATACAGATGGCGGTGTAGATATTTCCATATTTATTTAGATGTCTGTGTAGATATTTCCATGTGTATACAGATGGTATTGTAGGTATTTCCATGTTTATACAGATGGTGGTGTAGATATTTCCATGTTTATTCAGATGAGTGTGTAGATATTTCCATGTTTTTACAGATGGCAGTGTAGATATTTCAATGTTTATAGAGATGGCGCTGTAGATATTTCCATGTTTATACAGATAAAGGTGGAGATATTTCCATGCTTATACAGAGAGCAGTGGAGATATATCCATGTTTATACATATAGCGGTGTACATATTTCCATGTTTATAGAGACAGCGGTGTAGGTATTTCCATGTTTCTGCAGATAGCTGTTCAGATATTTCCATGTTTATACAGATGCCTATGCAGATATTTCCATATTTATACAGAGGGCTGTGTAGATATTTCTATGTTTATACAGATGGCAGTGTAGATATTTCCATGTTCCTACACATGACTGTGTGGGTATTTCCATGTTTATACAGATGGCTTTGTAGATATTTCCATGTTTATAGAGATAGCGGTGCAGATATTTCCTTGTTTATACAGATATCGGTGTATATATTTCCATGTTTATACAGATCGTGGTGTAGATATTTCCATGTTTATACAGATACCGGTGTAGATTTTTCCATGTTTATACAGACCGCAGTGTAGATATTTCCATGTTTATAGATATAGCAGTGTAGATATTTCCATGTTTGTTCAGATGGCGGTGTTGATGTTTCCATCTATACACAGATTGCCGTGTTGGTATTTCTGTGTGTATACAGATGGCATTGTAGATATTTCCATGTTTATACAGATGGTGGTGTAGATATTTCCATGTTTACACAGATGACTGTATAGGTATTTCCATGTTTATACAGATGGTGGTGTAGATATTTCCAACTTTACAGAGATAGGGGTGTAGATATTTCCATATTTTTAGAGATAACGGTGTAGAAGTTTCCATGTTTATACAGATAGTGGTGTAAATATTTCCATGTTGATACAGATCACGGTGTAGATATTTCCATGTTTATAGAGATAGCGGTGTAGATATTTCCATGTTTATACAGATAGCGGTGTAGATATTTCTATGTTCATACAGTCTGTGGTGTAGATATTTCCATGTTTATACAGAAAGCGGTGCAGATATTTCCATGTTTGTACAGATGGCGGTGTTGATATTTCCATCT
The DNA here is from genome assembly GCF_029289425.2 of Pan paniscus. Classification (NCBI taxonomy): domain Eukaryota; kingdom Metazoa; phylum Chordata; class Mammalia; order Primates; family Hominidae; genus Pan; species Pan paniscus. Next base: position 1,863,194 of record NC_073258.2, on the reverse strand, counting down.
ATACTCAGATGACCGTGTAGACATTTCCATGTTTATACAGATGGTGGTGCAGATATTTCCATGGATATGTAGACGGCGGTGTAGATATTTCCATGTTTATACAGATAGCGGTGTAGTTATTTCAATGTTTATATAGATAGCGGTTTAGATATTTCCATGTATGTACACATCGCTGTGTAGACATTTCCATGTTTATACAGATGACGGTGTAGATATTTCCATGTTTAAACAGATAACTTTGTAAGTATTTCCATGTTTATACAGATGGCGGTGTAGATATTTCGCTGTTTATATAGATAGCAGTGGAGATATTTCCATTTTTATACAGATAGCGGTGTAGATATTTCCATGTTTATACTGATCGTGGTGTAAATATTTCCATGTTTATAGAGATGGCGGTGTAGATATTTCAATGTTCATAGAGATAGCGGTGTTGATTTTTCCATGTTCATAGAGATAGCGGTGTGGATATTTCCATGTTTATACTGATAGGTGTGTAGATACTTCCATGGTTATACAGATGGCGGTGTAGATATTTCCATGTTTATACAGATCACGGTGTAGATATTTCCTTGTTGATACAAATAGCGGTGTAGTTATTTCCATGTTTATACAGATAGCGGTGTAGTTATTTCCATGTATATACAGATGGCTGTGTAGATATTTCCATGTTTATACAGATGGCTGTGTAGGTATTTCCATGTTTATTCAGATGACTTTGTAGGTATTTCCATGTTTATACAGATGGCGGTGTAGATATTTCCATGTTAATAGAGATAGCTGTGTACATATTTCCATGTTTATACAGATCGCGGTGTAGATATTTCCATGTTTATACAGATAGCGGTGTAGACATTTACATGTTTTTACAGATATCGGTGTAGATATATCCATGTTTACACAGATTGCGGTGTAGATATTTCCATATTTCTACAGATGTCATTGTAGATATTTCCGTGTTTATACAGATGGCGGTGTAGATATTTCCATATTTATTTAGATGTCTGTGTAGATATTTCCATGTGTATACAGATGGTATTGTAGGTATTTCCATGTTTATACAGATGGTGGTGTAGATATTTCCATGTTTATTCAGATGAGTGTGTAGATATTTCCATGTTTTTACAGATGGCAGTGTAGATATTTCAATGTTGATAGAGATGGCGCTGTAGATATTTCCATGTTTATACAGATAAAGTTGGAGATATTTCCATGCTTGTACAGAGAGCAGTGGAGATATATCCATGTTTATACATATAGCGGTGTACATATTTCCATGTTTATAGAGACAGCGGTGTAGGTATTTCCATGTTTCTACAGATAGCTGTGCAGATATTTCCATGTTTATACAGATGCCTAAGCAGATATTTCCATATTTATACAGAGGGCTGTGTAGATATTTCTATGTTTATGCAGATGGCAATGTAGATATTTCCATGTTCCTACACATGACTGTGTGGGTATTTCCATGTTTATACAGATGGCTTTGTAGATATTTCCATGTTTATAGAGATAGCGGTGCAGATATTTCCTTGTTTATACAGATATCGGTGTATATATTTCCATGTTTATACAGATCGTGGTGTAGATATTTCCATGTTTATACAGATACCGGTGTAGATATTTCCATGTTTATACAGACCGCAGTGTAGATATTTCCATGTTTATAGAGATAGCAGTGTAGATATTTCCATGTTTGTTCAGATGGCGGTGTTGATGTTTCCATCTATACACAGATTGCCGGGTTGGTATTTCTGTGTGTATACAGATGGCAATGTAGATATTTCCATGTTTATACAGATGGTGGTGTAGATATTTCCATGTTTACACAGATGACTGTATAGGTATTTCCATGTTTATACAGATGGTGGTGTAGATATTTCCAACTTTATAGAGATAGGGGTGTAGATATTTCCATATTTTTAGAGATAACGGTGTAGAAGTTTCCATGTTTATACAGATAGCGGTGTAAATATTTCCATGTTGATACAGATCACGGTGTAGATATTTCCATGTTTATAGAGATAGCGGTGTAGATATTTCCATGTTTATACTGATAGCGGTGTAGATATTTCCATGTTGATACAGACCGTGGTGTAGTTAGTTCCATGTTTATACAGATAGTGGTGCAGATATTTCCATGTTTGTACAGATGGCGGTGTTGATATTTTCATCTATACTCAGATGACCGTGTAGATACTTCCATGTTTATACAGATGGTTGTGCAGATATTTCCATGGATATGTAGATGGCGGTGTAGATATTCCCATGTTTATACAGGTAGCGGTGTAGTTATTTCAATGGTTATATAAATAGCGGTTTAGATATTTCCATGTATGTACACATGGCTGTGTAGACATTTCCATGTTTATACAGATGACGGTGTAGATATTTCCATGTTTAAACAGATAACTTTGTAAGTATTTCCATGTTTATACAGATGGCGCTGTAGATATGTCTATGTTTATAGAGATAGCTGTGGAGATATTAACATGTTTATACGGATAGCGGTGTAGATATTTCCATGTTTATACTGATCGTGGTGTAGATATTTCCATGTTTTTAGAGATGGCGGTGTAGATATTTCAATGTTCATAGAGATAGCGGTGTTGATTTTTCCATGTTTATAGAGATAGCGGTGTGGATATTTCCATGTTTATACTGATAGGTGTGTAGATATTTCCATGGTTATACAGATGGCGGTGTAGATATTTCCATGTTTATACAGATCACGGTGTAGATATTTCCTTGTTTATACAAATAGCGGTGTAGTTATTTCCATGTTTATACAGATAGCGGTGTAGTTATTTCCATGTATATGCAGATGGCTGTGTAGATATTTCCATGTTTATACAGATGGCTGTGTAGATATTTCCATGTTTATACAGATGGCTGTGTAGGTATTTCCATGTTTATTCAGATGACTTTGTAGGTATTTCCATGTTTATACAGATGGCGGTGTAGATATTTCCATGTTAATAGAGATAGCTGTGTTCATATTTCCATGTTTATACAGATCGCGGTGTAGATATTTCCATGTTTATACAGATAGCGGTGTAGATATTTACATGTTTTTACAGATATCGGTGTAGACATATCCATGTTTACACAGATTGCGGTGTAGATATTTCCATATTTCTACAGATGTCATTGTAGATATTTCCATGTTTTTACAGATGGCGGTGTAGATATTTCCATGTTTATATAGATGGTGGTGTAGATATTACCATGTTTATTCAGATGAGTGTGTAGATATTTCCATGTTTTTACAGATGGCAGTGTAGATATTTCAATGTTTATAGAGATGGCGCTGTAGATATTTCCATGTTTATACAGATAAAGGTGGAGATATTTCCATGCTTATACAGAGAGCAGTGGAGATATATCCATGTTTATACATATAGCGGTGTACCTATTTCCATGTTTATAGAGACAGCGGTGTAGGTATTTCCATGTTTCTACATATAGCTGTGCAGATATTTCCATGTTTACACAGATGCCTATGCAGATATTTCCATATTTATACAGAGGGCTGTGTAGATATTTCTACGTTTATACAGATGGCAGTGTAGATATTTCCATGTTCCTACACATGACTGTGTAGGCATTTCCATGTTTATACAGATGGCTTTGTAGATATTTCCATGTTTATAGAGATAGCGGTGCAGATATTTCCTTGTTTATACAGATACCGGTGTAGATATTTCCATGTTTATACAGACCGCAGTGTAGATATTTCCATGTTTATAGAGATAGCAGTGTAGATATTTCCATGTTTGTACAGATGGCGGTGTTGATGTTTCCATCTATACACAGGTTGCCGTGTTGGTATTTCTGTGTGTATACAGATGGCATTGTAGATATTTCCATGTTTATACAGATGGTGGTGTAGATATTTCCATGTTTACACAGATGACTGTATACGTATTTCCATGTTTATACAGATGGTGGTGTAGATATTTCCAACTTTATAGAGATAGGTGTGTAGATATTTCCATATTTTTAGAGATTACGGTGTAGAAGTTTCCATGTTTATACAGATAGCGGTGTAAATATTTCCATGTTGATACAGATCACGGTGTAGATATTTCCATGTTTATAGAGATAGCGGTGTAGATATTTCCATGTTTATACAGATAGCGGTGTAGATATTTCCATGTTTATACAGACCGTGTTGTAGATATTTCCATGTTTATACAGATAGAGGTGCAGATATTTCCATGTTTGTACAGATGGCGGTGTTGATATTTCCATCTATACTCAGATGACCTTGTAGATATTTCCATGTTTATACAGATGGTGGTGCAGATATTTCCATGGATATGTAGATGGCGGTGTAGATATTTCCAGGTTTATACAGATAGCGGAGTAGTTATTTCAATGTTTATATAGATAGCGGTTTAGATATTTCCATGTATGTACACATGGCTGTGTAGACATTTCCATGTTTATACAGAGGACGGTGTAGATATTTCCGTGTTTAAACAGATAACTTTGTAAGTATTTCCATGTTTATACAGATGGCGGTGTAGATATTTCGATGTTTATAGACATAGCAGTGGAGATATTTCCATGTTTACACAGATAGCGGTGTAGATATTTCCATGTTTATACTGATCGTGGTGTAGATATTTCCATGTTTATAGAGATGGCGGTGTAGATATTTCAATGTTCATAGAGATAGCGGTGTTGATTTTTCCATGTTTACAGAGATAGCGGTGTGGTTATTTCCATGTTTATACTGATAGGTTTGTAGATATTTCCATGGTTATAGAGATGGCGGTGTAGATATTTCCATGTTTATACAGATCACGGTGTAGATATTTCCTTGTTTATACAAACAGCGGTGTAGTTATTTCCATGTTTATACAGATAGCGGTGTAGTTATTTCCATGTATATACAGATGGCTGTGTAGATGTTTCCATGTTTATACAGATGGCTGTGTAGGTATTTCCATGATTATTCAGATGACTTTGTAGGTATTTCCATGTTTATTCAGATGGCGGTGTAGATATTTCCATGTTAATAGAGATAGCTGTGTACATATTTCCATGTTTATACAGATCGCGGTGTAGATATTTCCGTGTTTATACAGATAGCGGTGTAGATATTTACATGTTTTTCCAGATATCGGTGTAGATATATCCATGTTTACACAGATTGCGGTGTAGATATTTCCATATTTCTACAGATGTCATTGTAGATATTTCCATGTTTATACAGATGGCGGTGTAGATATTTCCAGGTTTATATAGATGGTGGTGTAGATATTACCATGTTTATTCATATGAGTGTGTAGATATTTCCATGTTTTTACAGATGGCAGTGTAGATATTTCAATGTTTATAGAGATGGCGCTGTAGATATTTCCATGTTTATACAGATAAAGGTGGAGATATTTCCATGCTTCTACAGAGAGCATTGGAGATATATCCATATTTATACATATAGCGGTGTACATATTTCCATGTTTATAGAGACAGCGGTGTAGGTATTTCCATGTTTCTACAGATAGCTGTGCAGATATTTCCATGTTTATACAGATGCCTATGCAGATATTTCCATATTTATACAGAGGGCTGTGTAGATATTTCTATGTTTATACAGATGGCAGTGTAGATATTTCCATGTTCCTACACATGACTGTGTAGGTATTTCCATGTTTATACAGATGGTTTTGTAGATATTTCCATGTTTATAGAGTTAGCGGTGCAGATATTTCCTTGTTTATACAGATATCGGTGTATATATTTCCATGTTTATACAGATCGTGGTGTAGATATTTCCATGTTTATACAGATACCGGTGTAGATATTTCCATGTTTATACAGACCGCAGTGTAGATATTTCCATGTTTATAGAGATAGAAGTGTAGATATTTCCATGTTTGTTCAGATGGCGGTGTTGATGTTTCCATCTATACACAGATTGCCGTGTTGGTATTTCTGTGTGTATACAGATGGCATTGTAGATATTTCCATGTTTATACAGATGGTGGTGTAGATATTTCCATGTTTACACAGATGACTGTATAGGTATTTCCATGTTTATACAGATGGTGGTGTAGATATTTCCAACTTTACAGAGATAGGGGTGTAGATATTTCCATATTTTTAGAGATAACGGTGTAGAAGTTTCCATGTTTATACAGATAGCGGTGTAAATATTTCCATGTTGATACAGATAATGGTGTAGATATTTCCATGTTTATAGAGATAGCGGTGTAGATATTTCCATGTTTATACAGATAGCGGTGTAGATATTTCCATGTTTATACAGACCGTGTTGTAGATATTTCCATGTTTATACAGATAGAGGTGCAGATATTTCCATGTTTGTACAGATGGCGGTGTTGATATTTCCATCTATACTCAGATGACCTTGTAGATATTTCCATGTTTATACAGATGGTGGTGCAGATATTTCCATGGATATGTAGATGGCGGTGTAGATATTTCCATGTTTATACAGATAGCGGTGTAATTATTTCAATGTTTATATAGATAGCGGTTTAGATATTTCCATGTATGTACACATCGCTGTGTAGACATTTCCATGTTTATACAGATGACGGTGTAGATATTTCCTTGTTTAAACAGATAACTTTGTAAGTATTTCCATGTTTATACAGATGGCGGTGTAGATATTTCGATGTTTATATAGATAGCAGTGGAGATATTTCCATGTTTATACAGATAGCGGTGTAGATATTTCCATGTTTATACTGATCGTGGTGTAAATATTTCCATGTTTATAGAGATGGCGGTGTAGATATTTCAATGTTCATAGAGATAGCGGTGTTGATTTTTCCATGTTCATAGAGATAGCGGTGTGGATATTTCCATGTTTATACTGATAGGTGTGTAGATATTTCCATGGTTATACAGATGGCGGTGTAGATATTTCCATGTTTATACAGATCACGGTGTAGATATTTCCTTGTTGATACAAATAGCGGTGTAGTTATTTCCATGTTTATACAGATAGCGGTGTAGTTATTTCCATGTATATACAGATGGCTGTGTAGATATTTCCATGTTTATACAGATGGCTGTGTAGGTATTTCCATGTTTATTCAGATGACTTTGTAGGTATTTCCATGTTTATTCAGATGGCGGTGTAGATATTTCCATGTTAATAGAGATAGCTGTGTACATATTTCCATGTTTATACAGATCGCGGTGTAGATATTTCCATGTTTATACAGATAGCGGTGTAGATATTTACATGTTTTTACAGATATCGGTGTAGATATATCCATGTTTACACAGATTGCGGTGTAGATATTTCCATATTTCTACAGATGTCATTGTCGATATTTCCGTGTTTATACAGATGGCGGTGTAGATATTTCCATATTTATTTAGATGTCTGTGTAGATATTTCCATGTGTATACAGATGGTATTGTAGGTATTTCCATGTTTATACAGATGGTGGTGTAGATATTTCCATGTTTATTCAGATGAGTGTGTAGATATTTCCATGTTTTTACAGATGGCAGTGTAGATATTTCAATGTTTATAGAGATGGCGCTGTAGATATTTCCATGTTTATACAGATAAAGTTGGAGATATTTCCATGCTTATACAGAGAGCAGTGGAGATATATCCATGTTTATTCATATAGCGGTGTACATATTTCCATGTTTATAGAGACAGCGGTGTAGGTATTTCCATGTTTCTGCAGATAGCTGTTCAGATATTTCCATGTTTATACAGATGCCTATGCAGATATTTCCATATTTATACAGAGGGCTGTGTAGATATTTCTATGTTTATACAGATGGCAGTGTAGATATTTCCATGTTCCTACACATGACTGTGTGGGTATTTCCATGTTTATACAGATGGCTTTGTAGATATTTCCATGTTTATAGAGATAGCGGTGCAGATATTTCCTTGTTTATACAGATATCGGTGTATATATTTCCATGTTTATACAGATCGTGGTGTAGATATTTCCATGTTTATACAGATACCGGTGTAGATTTTTCCATGTTTATACAGACCGCAGTGTAGATATTTCCATGTTTATAGAGATAGAAGTGTAGATATTTCCATGTTTGTTCAGATGGCGGTGTTGATGTTTCCATCTATACACAGATTGCCGTGTTGGTATTTCTGTGTGTATACAGATGGCATTGTAGATATTTCCATGTTTATACAGATGGTGGTGTAGATATTTCCATGTTTACACAGATGACTGTATAGGTATTTCCATGTTTATACAGATGGTGGTGTAGATATTTCCAACTTTACAGAGATAGGGGTGTAGATATTTCCATATTTTTAGAGATAACGGTGTAGAAGTTTCCATGTTTATACAGATAGTGGTGTAAATATTTCCATGTTGATACAGATCACGGTGTAGATATTTCCATGTTTATAGAGATAGCGGTGTAGATATTTCCATGTTTATACAGATAGCGGTGTAGATATTTCTATGTTTATACAGTCTGTGGTGTAGATATTTCCATGTTTATACAGATAGCGGTGCAGATATTTCCATGTTTGTACAGATGGCGGTGTTGATATTTCCATCTATACTCAGATGACCGTGTAGACATTTCCATGTTTATACAGATGGTGGTGCAGATATTTCCATGGTTATGTAGATGGCGGTGTAGATATTTCCATGTTTATACAGATAGCGGTGTAGTTATTTCAATGTTTATATAGATAGCGGTTTAGATATTTCCATGTATGTACACATGGCTGTGTAGACATTTCCATGTTTATACAGGGCACGGTGTAGATATTTCCATGTTTAAACAGATAACTTTGTAAGTATTTCCATGTTTATACAGATGGCGGTGTAGATATTTCGATGTTTATAGAGATAGCAGTGGAGATATTTCCATGTTTATACAGATAGCGGTGTAGATATTTCCATGTTTATACTGATCGTGGTGTAGATATTTCCATGTTTATAGAGATGGCGGTGTAGATATTTCAATGTTCATAGAGATAGCGGTGTTGATTTTTCCATGTTTATAGAGATAGCGGTGTGGATATTTCCATGTTTATACTGATAGGTGTGTAGATATTTCCATGGTTATACAGATGGCGGTGTAGATATTTCCATGTTTATACAGATCACGGTGTAGATATTACCTTGTTTATACAAATAGCGGTGTAGTTATTTCCATGTTTATACAGATAGCGGTGTAGTTATTTCCATGTATATACAGATGGCTGTGTAGATATTTCCATGTTTATACAGATGGCTGTGTAGGTATTTCCATGTTTATTCAGATGACTTTGTAGGTATTTCCATGTTTATACAGATGGCGGTGTAGAAATTTCCATGTTAAGAGAGATAGCTGTGTACATATTTCCATGTTTATACAGATCGCGGTGTAGATATTTCCATGTTTATACAGATAGCGGTGTAGATATTTACATGTTTTTACGGATATCGGTGTAGATATATCCATGTTTACACAGATTGCGGTGTAGATATTTCCATATTTCTACAGATGTCATTGTAGATATTTCCATGTTTGTACAGATGGCGGTGTAGATATTTCCATGTTTATATAGATGGTGTTGTAGATATTACCATGTTTATACAGATCGCAGTGTAGATATTTCCATGTTTATACAGATCGTGGTGAAGATATTTCCATGTTTATAGAGATCGCGGTGTAGATATTTCCATGTTTATAGAGATCGCAGTGTAGATATTTCCATGTTTATACAGATAGCGGTGTAGATAATTCCATGTTTATACAGATAGCGGTGTAGATATTTCCATGTTTATAGAGATAGCGGTGTAGCTATTTCCATGTTTATAGACATAGCGGTGTAGATACTTCCATGTTTATATAGATGGTGTTGTAGATATTTCCATGTTTATACCGATAGCGGTGTTGGTATTTCCACGTTTATACAGATAGCGATGTAGATATTTCCATGTTTATACAGCTCGCGGTGCAGATATTTATATGTTTACACAGAAGGCATTGTATATATTTCCTTATTCACACAGATGTCGGTGTAGAGGTTTCCATGTTTATACAGATGGCGGAGTAGTTAGTTCCATGTTTATGGAGATGGCAGTGTAGATATTTTCATGTTTATACAGATGTCGGTGTAGATATTTCCATGTTTATAGAGATAGCAGTGTAGATATTTACATGTTTATACAGATGGCTGTGTATTTCCATGTGTATACAGATGGCATTGTAGATATTTCCATGTTTATATAGATGACTCTATACGTATTTCCATGTTTTTACAGATGGCATTGCAAATATTTCCATGTTTATAGAGATAGCGGTGTAGATATTTCCGTGTTTGTACAGATGGCGGTGTTGATATTTCCATCTATACTCAGATGGCCGTGTAGATATTTCCATGTTTATACAGATGGCGGCGAAGATATTTCCATGGACATGCAGATGGCTGTGTAGATATTTCCATGTTTATGCAGATGGCGGTGTAGATATTTCCATGTTTATACAGATAGCGGTGTAGTTATTTCCATGTTTATATAGATAGCGGTGTAGATATTTCCATGTATATACACATGGCTGTGTAGATATTTCCATGTTTATACAGATAGCGGTGTAGATATTTCCATGTTTACACAGATGGTGATGTAGTTATTTCCGTGTTTATACACATGGCAGAGTAGATACTTCCATCTTTATGGAGATGGCAGTGTAGATATTGTTATGTTTATAGAGATGGCGGCGTAGATATTTCCATATTTATAGAGATAGCGGTGTAGATATTTCCATCTTTCTACAGATGGCAGTGTAGATATTTCCATGTTTATACAGCTGGCGGTGTAAGTATTTCCATATTTATACAGATTTCTGTGTAGATATTTCCATGTGTATACAGATTGTATTGTAGGTATTTCCATGTTTATTCAGATGGTGGTGTAGATATTTCCATGTTTATTCAGATGAGTGTGTAGATATTTCCATGTTTTTACAGATGGCAGTGTAGATATTTCAATGTTTATAGAGATGGCGCTGTAGATATTTCCATGTTTATACAGATAAAGGTGGAGATATTTCCATGCTTATACAGAGAGCAGTGGAGATATATCCATGTTTATACACATAGCGGTGTACATATTTCCATGTTTTTAGAGACAGCGGTGTAGGTATTTCCATGTTTATACAGATAGCGGTGAAGATATTTCCATATATATACAGATGCCTATGCAGATATTTCCATATTTATACAGAGGGCTGTGTAGATATTTCTATGTTTATACAGATGGCAGTGTAGATATTTCCATGTTCCTACACATGACTGTGTAGGTATTTCCATGTTTATACAGATGGCTTTGTAGATATTTCCATGTTTATAGAGATAGTGGTGCAGATATTTCCTTGTTTATACAGATATCGGTGCATATATTTCCATGTTTATACAGATCGTGGTGTAGATATTTCTATGTTTGTACAGATACCGGTGTAGATATTTCCATGTTTATAGAGATAGCGGTGCAGATATTTCCTTGTTTATACAGATATCGGTGTATATATTTCCATGTTTATACAGATCGTGGTGCAGATATTTCCATGTTTGTACAGATACCGGTGTAGATATTTCCATGTTTATACAGACCGCAGTGTAGATATTTCCATGTTTACAGAGATAGCAGTGTAGATATTTCCATGTTTGTACAGATGGCGTTGTTGATGTTTCCATCTATACACAGATTGCCGTGTTGGTATATCCGTGTGTATACAGATGGCATTGTAGATATTTCCATGTTTATACAGATGGTGGTGTAGATATTTCCATGTTTACACAGATGACTGTATAGGTATTTCCATGTTTATACAGATGGTCGTGTAGATATTTCCAACTTTATAGAGATAGGGGTGTAGATATTTCCATATTTATAGAGATAACGGTGTAGAAGTTTCCATGTTTATACAGATAGCGGTGTAAATATTTCCATGTTGATACAGATCACGGTGTAGATATTTCCATGTTTATAGAGATAGCGGTGTAGATATTTCCATGTTTATACAGATAGCGGTGTAGATATTTCCATGTTTATACAGACCGTGGTGTAGATATTTCCATGTTTATACAGATAGCGGTGCAGATATTTCCATGTTTGTACAGATGGCGATGATGATATGTCCATCTATACTCAGATGACCGTGTAGATATTTCCATGTTTATACAGATGGTGGTGCAGATATTTCCATGGATATGTAGATGGCGGTGTAGATATTTCCAGGTTTATACAGATAGCGGAGTAGTTATTTCAATGTTTATATAGATAGCGGTTTAGATATTTCCATGTATGTACACATGGCTGTGTAGACATTTCCATGTTTATACAGAGGACGGTGTAGATATTTCCGTGTTTAAACAGATAACTTTGTAAGTATTTCCATGTTTATACAGATGGCGGTGTAGATATTTCGATGTTTATAGACATAGCAGTGGAGATATTTCCATGTTTACACAGATAGCGGTGTAGATATTTCCATGTTTATACTGATCGTGGTGTAGATATTTCCATGTTTATAGAGATGGCGGTGTAGATATTTCAATGTTCATAGAGATAGCGGTGTTGATTTTTCCATGTTTACAGAGATAGCGGTGTGGTTATTTCCATGTTTATATTGATAGGTTTGTAGATATTTCCATGGTTATAGAGATGGCGGTGTAGATATTTCCATGTTTATACAGATCACGGTGTAGATATTTCCTTGTTTATACAAACAGCGGTGTAGTTATTTCCATGTTTATACAGATAGCGGTGTAGTTATTTCCATGTATATACAGATGGCTGTGTAGATGTTTCCATGTTTATACAGATGGCTGTGTAGGTATTTCCATGATTATTCAGATGACTTTGTAGGTATTTCCATGTTTATTCAGATGGCGGTGTAGATATTTCCATGTTAATAGAGATAGCTGTGTACATATTTCCATGTTTATACAGATCGCGGTGTAGATATTTCCGTGTTTATACAGATAGCGGTGTAGATATTTACATGTTTTTCCAGATATCGGTGTAGATATATCCATGTTTACACAGATTGCGGTGTAGATATTTCCATATTTCTACAGATGTCATTGTAGATATTTCCATGTTTATACAGATGGCGGTGTAGATATTTCCAGGTTTATATAGATGGTGGTGTAGATATTACCATGTTTATTCATATGAGTGTGTAGATATTTCCATGTTTTTACAGATGGCAGTGTAGATATTTCAATGTTTATAGAGATGGCGCTGTAGATATTTCCATGTTTATACAGATAAAGGTGGAGATATTTCCATGCTTCTACAGAGAGCATTGGAGATATATCCATATTTATACATATAGCGGTGTACATATTTCCATGTTTATAGAGACAGCGGTGTAGGTATTTCCATGTTTCTACAGATAGCTGTGCAGATATTTCCATGTTTATACAGATGCCTATGCAGATATTTCCATATTTATACAGAGGGCTGTGTAGATATTTCTATGTTTATACAGATGGCAGTGTAGATATTTCCATGTTCCTACACATGACTGTGTAGGTATTTCCATGTTTATACAGATGGTTTTGTAGATATTTCCATGTTTATAGAGTTAGCGGTGCAGATATTTCCTTGTTTATACAGATATCGGTGTATATATTTCCATGTTTATACAGATCGTGGTGTAGATATTTCCATGTTTATACAGATACCGGTGTAGATATTTCCATGTTTATACAGACCGCAGTGTAGATATTTCCATGTTTATAGAGATAGAAGTGTAGATATTTCCATGTTTGTTCAGATGGCGGTGTTGATGTTTCCATCTATACACAGATTGCCGTGTTGGTATTTCTGTGTGTATACAGATGGCATTGTAGATATTTCCATGTTTATACAGATGGTGGTGTAGATATTTCCATGTTTACACAGATGACTGTATAGGTATTTCCATGTTTATACAGATGGTGGTGTAGATATTTCCAACTTTACAGAGATAGGGGTGTAGATATTTCCATATTTTTAGAGATAACGGTGTAGAAGTTTCCATGTTTATACAGATAGCGGTGTAAATATTTCCATGTTGATACAGATAATGGTGTAGATATTTCCATGTTTATAGAGATAGCGGTGTAGATATTTCCATGTTTATACAGATAGCGGTGTAGATATTTCCATGTTTATACAGACCGTGTTGTAGATATTTCCATGTTTATACAGATAGAGGTGCAGATATTTCCATGTTTGTACAGATGGCGGTGTTGATATTTCCATCTATACTCAGATGACCTTGTAGATATTTCCATGTTTATACAGATGGTGGTGCAGATATTTCCATGGATATGTAGATGGCGGTGTAGATATTTCCATGTTTATACAGATAGCGGTGTAATTATTTCAATGTTTATATAGATAGCGGTTTAGATATTTCCATGTATGTACACATCGCTGTGTAGACATTTCCATGTTTATACAGATGACGGTGTAGATATTTCCTTGTTTAAACAGATAACTTTGTAAGTATTTCCATGTTTATACAGATGGCGGTGTAGATATTTCGATGTTTATATAGATAGCAGTGGAGATATTTCCATGTTTATACAGATAGCGGTGTAGATATTTCCATGTTTATACTGATCGTGGTGTAAATATTTCCATGTTTATAGAGATGGCGGTGTAGATATTTCAATGTTCATAGAGATAGCGGTGTTGATTTTTCCATGTTCATAGAGATAGCGGTGTGGATATTTCCATGTTTATACTGATAGGTGTGTAGATATTTCCATGGTTATACAGATGGCGGTGTAGATATTTCCATGTTTATACAGATCACGGTGTAGATATTTCCTTGTTGATACAAATAGCGGTGTAGTTATTTCCATGTTTATACAGATAGCGGTGTAGTTATTTCCATGTATATACAGATGGCTGTGTAGATATTTCCATGTTTATACAGATGGCTGTGTAGGTATTTCCATGTTTATTCAGATGACTTTGTAGGTATTTCCATGTTTATTCAGATGGCGGTGTAGATATTTCCATGTTAATAGAGATAGCTGTGTACATATTTCCATGTTTATACAGATCGCGGTGTAGATATTTCCATGTTTATACAGATAGCGGTGTAGATATTTACATGTTTTTACAGATATCGGTGTAGATATATCCATGTTTACACAGATTGCGGTGTAGATATTTCCATATTTCTACAGATGTCATTGTCGATATTTCCGTGTTTATACAGATGGCGGTGTAGATATTTCCATATTTATTTAGATGTCTGTGTAGATATTTCCATGTGTATACAGATGGTATTGTAGGTATTTCCATGTTTATACAGATGGTGGTGTAGATATTTCCATGTTTATTCAGATGAGTGTGTAGATATTTCCATGTTTTTACAGATGGCAGTGTAGATATTTCAATGTTTATAGAGATGGCGCTGTAGATATTTCCATGTTTATACAGATAAAGTTGGAGATATTTCCATGCTTATACAGAGAGCAGTGGAGATATATCCATGTTTATTCATATAGCGGTGTACATATTTCCATGTTTATAGAGACAGCGGTGTAGGTATTTCCATGTTTCTGCAGATAGCTGTTCAGATATTTCCATGTTTATACAGATGCCTATGCAGATATTTCCATATTTATACAGAGGGCTGTGTAGATATTTCTATGTTTATACAGATGGCAGTGTAGATATTTCCATGTTCCTACACATGACTGTGTGGGTATTTCCATGTTTATACAGATGGCTTTGTAGATATTTCCATGTTTATAGAGATAGCGGTGCAGATATTTCCTTGTTTATACAGATATCGGTGTATATATTTCCATGTTTATACAGATCGTGGTGTAGATATTTCCATGTTTATACAGATACCGGTGTAGATTTTTCCATGTTTATACAGACCGCAGTGTAGATATTTCCATGTTTATAGAGATAGAAGTGTAGATATTTCCATGTTTGTTCAGATGGCGGTGTTGATGTTTCCATCTATACACAGATTGCCGTGTTGGTATTTCTGTGTGTATACAGATGGCATTGTAGATATTTCCATGTTTATACAGATGGTGGTGTAGATATTTCCATGTTTACACAGATGACTGTATAGGTATTTCCATGTTTATACAGATGGTGGTGTAGATATTTCCAACTTTACAGAGATAGGGGTGTAGATATTTCCATATTTTTAGAGATAACGGTGTAGAAGTTTCCATGTTTATACAGATAGTGGTGTAAATATTTCCATGTTGATACAGATCACGGTGTAGATATTTCCATGTTTATAGAGATAGCGGTGTAGATATTTCCATGTTTATACAGATAGCGGTGTAGATATTTCTATGTTTATACAGTCTGTGGTGTAGATATTTCCATGTTTATACAGATAGCGGTGCAGATATTTCCATGTTTGTACAGATGGCGGTGTTGATATTTCCATCTATACTCAGATGACCGTGTAGACATTTCCATGTTTATACAGATGGTGGTGCAGATATTTCCATGGTTATGTAGATGGCGGTGTAGATATTTCCATGTTTATACAGATAGCGGTGTAGTTATTTCAATGTTTATATAGATAGCGGTTTAGATATTTCCATGTATGTACACATGGCTGTGTAGACATTTCCATGTTTATACAGGGCACGGTGTAGATATTTCCATGTTTAAACAGATAACTTTGTAAGTATTTCCATGTTTATACAGATGGCGGTGTAGATATTTCGATGTTTATAGAGATAGCAGTGGAGATATTTCCATGTTTATACAGATAGCGGTGTAGATATTTCCATGTTTATACTGATCGTGGTGTAGATATTTCCATGTTTATAGAGATGGCGGTGTAGATATTTCAATGTTCATAGAGATAGCGGTGTTGATTTTTCCATGTTTATAGAGATAGCGGTGTGGATATTTCCATGTTTATACTGATAGGTGTGTAGATATTTCCATGGTTATACAGATGGCGGTGTAGATATTTCCATGTTTATACAGATCACGGTGTAGATATTACCTTGTTTATACAAATAGCGGTGTAGTTATTTCCATGTTTATACAGATAGCGGTGTAGTTATTTCCATGTATATACAGATGGCTGTGTAGATATTTCCATGTTTATACAGATGGCTGTGTAGGTATTTCCATGTTTATTCAGATGACTTTGTAGGTATTTCCATGTTTATACAGATGGCGGTGTAGAAATTTCCATGTTAAGAGAGATAGCTGTGTACATATTTCCATGTTTATACAGATCGCGGTGTAGATATTTCCATGTTTATACAGATAGCGGTGTAGATATTTACATGTTTTTACGGATATCGGTGTAGATATATCCATGTTTACACAGATTGCGGTGTAGATATTTCCATATTTCTACAGATGTCATTGTAGATATTTCCATGTTTGTACAGATGGCGGTGTAGATATTTCCATGTTTATATAGATGGTGTTGTAGATATTACCATGTTTATACAGATCGCAGTGTAGATATTTCCATGTTTATACAGATCGTGGTGAAGATATTTCCATGTTTATAGAGATCGCGGTGTAGATATTTCCATGTTTATAGAGATCGCAGTGTAGATATTTCCATGTTTATACAGATAGCGGTGTAGATAATTCCATGTTTATACAGATAGCGGTGTAGATATTTCCATGTTTATAGAGATAGCGGTGTAGCTATTTCCATGTTTATAGACATAGCGGTGTAGATACTTCCATGTTTATATAGATGGTGTTGTAGATATTTCCATGTTTATACCGATAGCGGTGTTGGTATTTCCACGTTTATACAGATAGCGATGTAGATATTTCCATGTTTATACAGCTCGCGGTGCAGATATTTATATGTTTACACAGAAGGCATTGTATATATTTCCTTATTCACACAGATGTCGGTGTAGAGGTTTCCATGTTTATACAGATGGCGGAGTAGTTAGTTCCATGTTTATGGAGATGGCAGTGTAGATATTTTCATGTTTATACAGATGTCGGTGTAGATATTTCCATGTTTATAGAGATAGCAGTGTAGATATTTACATGTTTATACAGATGGCTGTGTATTTCCATGTGTATACAGATGGCATTGTAGATATTTCCATGTTTATATAGATGACTCTATACGTATTTCCATGTTTTTACAGATGGCATTGCAAATATTTCCATGTTTATAGAGATAGCGGTGTAGATATTTCCGTGTTTGTACAGATGGCGGTGTTGATATTTCCATCTATACTCAGATGGCCGTGTAGATATTTCCATGTTTATACAGATGGCGGCGAAGATATTTCCATGGACATGCAGATGGCTGTGTAGATATTTCCATGTTTATGCAGATGGCGGTGTAGATATTTCCATGTTTATACAGATAGCGGTGTAGTTATTTCCATGTTTATATAGATAGCGGTGTAGATATTTCCATGTATATACACATGGCTGTGTAGATATTTCCATGTTTATACAGATAGCGGTGTAGATATTTCCATGTTTACACAGATGGTGATGTAGTTATTTCCGTGTTTATACACATGGCAGAGTAGATACTTCCATCTTTATGGAGATGGCAGTGTAGATATTGTTATGTTTATAGAGATGGCGGCGTAGATATTTCCATATTTATAGAGATAGCGGTGTAGATATTTCCATCTTTCTACAGATGGCAGTGTAGATATTTCCATGTTTATACAGCTGGCGGTGTAAGTATTTCCATATTTATACAGATTTCTGTGTAGATATTTCCATGTGTATACAGATTGTATTGTAGGTATTTCCATGTTTATTCAGATGGTGGTGTAGATATTTCCATGTTTATTCAGATGAGTGTGTAGATATTTCCATGTTTTTACAGATGGCAGTGTAGATATTTCAATGTTTATAGAGATGGCGCTGTAGATATTTCCATGTTTATACAGATAAAGGTGGAGATATTTCCATGCTTATACAGAGAGCAGTGGAGATATATCCATGTTTATACACATAGCGGTGTACATATTTCCATGTTTTTAGAGACAGCGGTGTAGGTATTTCCATGTTTATACAGATAGCGGTGAAGATATTTCCATATATATACAGATGCCTATGCAGATATTTCCATATTTATACAGAGGGCTGTGTAGATATTTCTATGTTTATACAGATGGCAGTGTAGATATTTCCATGTTCCTACACATGACTGTGTAGGTATTTCCATGTTTATACAGATGGCTTTGTAGATATTTCCATGTTTATAGAGATAGTGGTGCAGATATTTCCTTGTTTATACAGATATCGGTGCATATATTTCCATGTTTATACAGATCGTGGTGTAGATATTTCTATGTTTGTACAGATACCGGTGTAGATATTTCCATGTTTATAGAGATAGCGGTGCAGATATTTCCTTGTTTATACAGATATCGGTGTATATATTTCCATGTTTATACAGATCGTGGTGCAGATATTTCCATGTTTGTACAGATACCGGTGTAGATATTTCCATGTTTATACAGACCGCAGTGTAGATATTTCCATGTTTACAGAGATAGCAGTGTAGATATTTCCATGTTTGTACAGATGGCGTTGTTGATGTTTCCATCTATACACAGATTGCCGTGTTGGTATATCCGTGTGTATACAGATGGCATTGTAGATATTTCCATGTTTATACAGATGGTGGTGTAGATATTTCCATGTTTACACAGATGACTGTATAGGTATTTCCATGTTTATACAGATGGTCGTGTAGATATTTCCAACTTTATAGAGATAGGGGTGTAGATATTTCCATATTTATAGAGATAACGGTGTAGAAGTTTCCATGTTTATACAGATAGCGGTGTAAATATTTCCATGTTGATACAGATCACGGTGTAGATATTTCCATGTTTATAGAGATAGCGGTGTAGATATTTCCATGTTTATACAGATAGCGGTGTAGATATTTCCATGTTTATACAGACCGTGGTGTAGATATTTCCATGTTTATACAGATAGCGGTGCAGATATTTCCATGTTTGTACAGATGGCGATGATGATATGTCCATCTATACTCAGATGACCGTGTAGATATTTCCATGTTTATACAGATGGTGGTGCAGATATTTCCATGGATATGTAGATGGCGGTGTAGATATTTCCAGGTTTATACAGATAGCGGAGTAGTTATTTCAATGTTTATATAGATAGCGGTTTAGATATTTCCATGTATGTACACATGGCTGTGTAGACATTTCCATGTTTATACAGAGGACGGTGTAGATATTTCCGTGTTTAAACAGATAACTTTGTAAGTATTTCCATGTTTATACAGATGGCGGTGTAGATATTTCGATGTTTATAGACATAGCAGTGGAGATATTTCCATGTTTACACAGATAGCGGTGTAGATATTTCCATGTTTATACTGATCGTGGTGTAGATATTTCCATGTTTATAGAGATGGCGGTGTAGATATTTCAATGTTCATAGAGATAGCGGTGTTGATTTTTCCATGTTTACAGAGATAGCGGTGTGGTTATTTCCATGTTTATACTGATAGGTTTGTAGATATTTCCATGGTTATAGAGATGGCGGTGTAGATATTTCCATGTTTATACAGATCACGGTGTAGATATTTCCTTGTTTATACAAACAGCGGTGTAGTTATTTCCATGTTTATACAGATAGCGGTGTAGTTATTTCCATGTATATACAGATGGCTGTGTAGATGTTTCCATGTTTATACAGATGGCTGTGTAGGTATTTCCATGATTATTCAGATGACTTTGTAGGTATTTCCATGTTTATTCAGATGGCGGTGTAGATATTTCCATGTTAATAGAGATAGCTGTGTACATATTTCCATGTTTATACAGATCGCGGTGTAGATATTTCCGTGTTTATACAGATAGCGGTGTAGATATTTACATGTTTTTCCAGATATCGGTGTAGATATATCCATGTTTACACAGATTGCGGTGTAGATATTTCCATATTTCTACAGATGTCATTGTAGATATTTCCATGTTTATACAGATGGCGGTGTAGATATTTCCAGGTTTATATAGATGGTGGTGTAGATATTACCATGTTTATTCATATGAGTGTGTAGATATTTCCATGTTTTTACAGATGGCAGTGTAGATATTTCAATGTTTATAGAGATGGCGCTGTAGATATTTCCATGTTTATACAGATAAAGGTGGAGATATTTCCATGCTTCTACAGAGAGCATTGGAGATATATCCATATTTATACATATAGCGGTGTACATATTTCCATGTTTATAGAGACAGCGGTGTAGGTATTTCCATGTTTCTACAGATAGCTGTGCAGATATTTCCATGTTTATACAGATTCCTATGCAGATATTTCCATATTTATACAGAGGGCTGTGTAGATATTTCTATGTTTATACAGATGGCAGTGTAGATATTTCCATGTTCCTACACATGACTGTGTAGGTATTTCCATGTTTATACAGATGGTTTTGTAGATATTTCCATGTTTATAGAGTTAGCGGTGCAGATATTTCCTTGTTTATACAGATATCGGTGTATATATTTCCATGTTTATACAGATCGTGGTGTAGATATTTCCATGTTTATACAGATACTGGTGTAGATATTTCCATGTTTATACAGACCGCAGTGTAGATATTTCCATGTTTATAGAGATAGAAGTGTAGATATTTCCATGTTTGTTCAGATGGCGGTGTTGATGTTTCCATCTATACACAGATTGCCGTGTTGGTATTTCTGTGTGTATACAGATGGCATTGTAGATATTTCCATGTTTATACAGATGGTGGTGTAGATATTTCCATGTTTACACAGATGACTGTATAGGTATTTCCATGTTTATACAGATGGTGGTGTAGATATTTCCAACTTTACAGAGATAGGGGTGTAGATATTTCCATATTTTTAGAGATAACGGTGTAGAAGTTTCCATGTTTATACAGATAGCGGTGTAAATATTTCCATGTTGATACAGATAATGGTGTAGATATTTCCATGTTTATAGAGATAGCGGTGTAGATATTTCCATGTTTATACAGATAGCGGTGTAGATATTTCCATGTTTATACAGACCGTGTTGTAGATATTTCCATGTTTATACAGATAGAGGTGCAGATATTTCCATGTTTGTACAGATGGCGGTGTTGATATTTCCATCTATACTCAGATGACGTTGTAGATATTTCCATGTTTATACAGATGGTGGTGCAGATATTTCCATGGATATGTAGATGGCGGTGTAGATATTTCCATGTTTATACAGATAGCGGTGTAATTATTTCAATGTTTATATAGATAGCGGTTTAGATATTTCCATGTATGTACACATCGCTGTGTAGACATTTCCATGTTTATACAGATGACGGTGTAGATATTTCCTTGTTTAAACAGATAACTTTGTAAGTATTTCCATGTTTATACAGATGGCGGTGTAGATATTTCGATGTTTATATAGATAGCAGTGGAGATATTTCCATGTTTATACAGATAGCGGTGTAGATATTTCCATGTTTATACTGATCGTGGTGTAAATATTTCCATGTTTATAGAGATGGCGGTGTAGATATTTCAATGTTCATAGAGATAGCGGTGTTGATTTTTCCATGTTCATAGAGATAGCGGTGTGGATATTTCCATGTTTATACTGATAGGTGTGTAGATATTTCCATGGTTATACAGATGGCGGTGTAGATATTTCCATGTTTATACAGATCACGGTGTAGATATTTCCTTGTTGATACAAATAGCGGTGTAGTTATTTCCATGTTTATACAGATAGCGGTGTAGTTATTTCCATGTATATACAGATGGCTGTGTAGATATTTCCATGTTTATACAGATGGCTGTGTAGGTATTTCCATGTTTATTCAGATGACTTTGTAGGTATTTCCATGTTTATTCAGATGGCGGTGTAGATATTTCCATGTTAATAGAGATAGCTGTGTACATATTTCCATGTTTATACAGATCGCGGTGTAGATATTTCCATGTTTATACAGATAGCGGTGTAGATATTTACATGTTTTTACAGATATCGGTGTAGATATATCCATGTTTACACAGATTGCGGTGTAGATATTTCCATATTTCTACAGATGTCATTGTAGATATTTCCGTGTTTATACAGATGGCGGTGTAGATATTTCTATATTTATTTAGATGTCTGTGTAGATATTTCCATGTGTATACAGATGGTATTGTAGGTATTTCCATGTTTATACAGATGGTGGTGTAGATATTTCCATGTTTATTCAGATGAGTGTGTAGATATTTCCATGTTTTTACAGATGGCAGTGTAGATATTTCAATGTTTATAGAGATGGCGCTGTAGATATTTCCATGTTTATACAGATAAAGTTGGAGATATTTCCATGCTTATACAGAGAGCAGTGGAGATATATCCATGTTTATACATATAGCGGTGTACATATTTCCATGTTTATAGAGACAGCGGTGTAGGTATTTCCATGTTTCTGCAGATAGCTGTTCAGATATTTCCATGTTTATACAGATGCCTATGCAGATATTTCCATATTTATACAGAGGGCTGTGTAGATATTTCTATGTTTATACAGATGGCTGTGTAGATATTTCCATGTTCCTACACATGACTGTGTGGGTATTTCCATGTTTATACAGATGGCTTTGTAGATATTTCCATGTTTATAGAGATAGCGGTGCAGATATTTCCTTGTTTATACAGATATCGGTGTATATATCTCCATGTTTATACAGATCGTGGTGTAGATATTTCCATGTTTATACAGATACCGGTGTAGATTTTTCCATGTTTATACAGACCGCAGTGTAGATATTTCCATGTTTATAGAGATAGAAGTGTAGATATTTCCATGTTTGTTCAGATGGCGGTGTTGATGTTTCCATCTATACACAGATTGCCGTGTTGGTATTTCTGTGTGTATACAGATGGCATTGTAGATATTTCCATGTTTATACAGATGGTGGTGT
This sequence comes from Pan paniscus, assembly GCF_029289425.2. Classification (NCBI taxonomy): domain Eukaryota; kingdom Metazoa; phylum Chordata; class Mammalia; order Primates; family Hominidae; genus Pan; species Pan paniscus. Next base: position 1,839,280 of record NC_073258.2, on the reverse strand, counting down.
AGATATTTCCATGTTTACACAGATGACTGTATAGGTATTTCCATGTTTATACAGATGGTGGTGTAGATATTTCCAACTTTACAGAGATAGGGGTGTAGATATTTCCATATTTTTAGAGATAACGGTGTAGAAGTTTCCATGTTTATACAGATAGTGGTGTAAATATTTCCATGTTGATACAGATCACGGTGTAGATATTTCCATGTTTATAGAGATAGCGGTGTAGATATTTCCATGTTTATACAGATAGCGGTGTAGATATTTCTATGTTTATACAGTCTGTGGTGTAGATATTTCCATGTTTATACAGATAGCGGTGCAGATATTTCCATGTTTGTACAGATGGCGGTGTTGATATTTCCATCTATACTCAGATGACCGTGTAGACATTTCCATGTTTATACAGATGGTGGTGCAGATATTTCCATGGTTATGTAGACGGCGGTGTAGATATTTCCATGTTTATACAGATAGCGGTGTAGTTATTTCCATGTTTATATAGATAGCGGTTTAGATATTTCCATGTATGTACACATGGCTGTGTAGACATTTCCATGTTTATACAGGGCACGGTGTAGATATTTCCATGTTTAAACAGATAACTTTGTAAGTATTTCCATGTTTATACAGATGGCGGTGTAGATATTTCGATGTTTATAGAGATAGCAGTGGAGATATTTCCATGTTTATACAGATAGCGGTGTAGATATTTCCATGTTTATACTGATCGTGGTGTAGATATTTCCATGTTTATATAGATGGCGGTGTAGATATTTCAATGTTCATAGAGATAGCGCTGTTGATTTTTCCATGTTTATAGAGATAGCGGTGTGGATATTTCCATGTTTATACTGATAGGTGTGTAGATATTTCCATGGTTATACAGATGGCGGTGTAGATATTTCCATGTTTATACAGATCACGGTGTAGATATTACCTTGTTTATACAAATAGCGGTGTAGTTATTTCCATGTTTATACAGATAGCGGTGTAGTTATTTCCATGTATATACAGATGGCTGTGTAGATATTTCCATGTTTATACAGATGGCTGTGTAGGTATTTCCATGTTTATTCAGATGACTTTGTAGGTATTTCCATGTTTATACAGATGGCGGTGTAGAAATTTCCATGTTAATAGAGATAGCTGTGTACATATTTCCATGTTTATACAGATCGCGGTGTAGATATTTCCATGTTTATACAGATAGCGGTGTAGATATTTACATGTTTTTACAGATATCGGTGTAGATATATCCATGTTTACACAGATTGCGGTGTAGATATTTCCATATTTCTACAGATGTCATTGTAGATATTTCCATGTTTGTACAGATGGCGGTGTAGATATTTCCATGTTTATATAGATGGTGTTGTAGATATTACCATGTTTATACAGATCGCAGTGTAGATATTTCCATGTTTATACAGATCGTGGTGAAGATATTTCCATGTTTATAGAGATCGCGGTGTAGATATTTCCATGTTTATAGAGATCGCAGTGTAGATATTTCCATGTTTATACAGATAGCGGTGTAGATAATTCCATGTTTATACAGATAGCGGTGTAGATATTTCCATGTTTATAGAGATAGCGGTGTAGCTATTTCCATGTTTATAGACATAGCGGTGTAGATACTTCCATGTTTATATAGATGGTGTTGTAGATATTTCCATGTTTATACCGATAGCGGTGTTGGTATTTCCACGTTTATACAGATAGCGATGTAGATATTTCCATGTTTATACAGCTCGCGGTGCAGATATTTATATGTTTACACAGAAGGCATTGTATATATTTCCTTATTCACACAGATGTCGGTGTAGAGGTTTCCATGTTTATACAGATGGCGGAGTAGTTAGTTCCATGTTTATGGAGATGGCAGTGTAGATATTTTCATGTTTATACAGATGTCGGTGTAGATATTTCCATGTTTATAGAGATAGCAGTGTAGATATTTACATGTTTATACAGATGGCTGTGTATTTCCATGTGTATACAGATGGCATTGTAGATATTTCCATGTTTATATAGATGACTCTATACGTATTTCCATGTTTTTACAGATGGCATTGCAAATATTTCCATGTTTATAGAGATAGCGGTGTAGATATTTCCGTGTTTGTACAGATGGCGGTGTTGATATTTCCATCTATACTCAGATGGCCGTGTAGATATTTCCATGTTTATACAGATGGCGGCGAAGATATTTCCATGGACATGCAGATGGCTGTGTAGATATTTCCATGTTTATGCAGATGGCGGTGTAGATATTTCCATGTTTATACAGATAGCGGTGTAGTTATTTCCATGTTTATATAGATAGCGGTGTAGATATTTCCATGTATATACACATGGCTGTGTAGATATTTCCATGTTTATACAGATAGCGGTGTAGATATTTCCGTGTTTACACAGATGGTGATGTAGTTATTTCCGTGTTTATACACATGGCAGAGTAGATACTTCCATCTTTATGGAGATGGCAGTGTAGATATTGTTATGTTTATAGAGATGGCGGCGTAGATATTTCCATATTTATAGAGATAGCGGTGTAGATATTTCCATCTTTCTACAGATGGCAGTGTAGATATTTCCATGTTTATACAGCTGGCGGTGTAAGTATTTCCATATTTATACAGATTTCTGTGTAGATATTTCCATGTGTATACAGATTGTATTGTAGGTATTTCCATGTTTATTCAGATGGTGGTGTAGATATTTCCATGTTTATTCAGATGAGTGTGTAGATATTTCCATGTTTTTACAGATGGCAGTGTAGATATTTCAATGTTTATAGAGATGGCGCTGTAGATATTTCCATGTTTATACAGATAAAGGTGGAGATATTTCCATGCTTATACAGAGAGCAGTGGAGATATATCCATGTTTATACACATAGCGGTGTACATATTTCCATGTTTTTAGAGACAGCGGTGTAGGTATTTCCATGTTTATACAGATAGCGGTGAAGATATTTCCATATATATACAGATGCCTATGCAGATATTTCCATATTTATACAGAGGGCTGTGTAGATATTTCTATGTTTATACAGATGGCAGTGTAGATATTTCCATGTTCCTACACATGACTGTGTAGGTATTTCCATGTTTATACAGATGGCTTTGTAGATATTTCCATGTTTATAGAGATAGTGGTGCAGATATTTCCTTGTTTATACAGATATCGGTGCATATATTTCCATGTTTATACAGATCGTGGTGTAGATATTTCTATGTTTGTACAGATACCCGTGTAGATATTTCCATGTTTATAGAGATAGCGGTGCAGATATTTCCTTGTTTATACAGATATCGGTGTATATATTTCCATGTTTATACAGATCGTGGTGCAGATATTTCCATGTTTGTACAGATACCGGTGTAGATATTTCCATGTTTATACAGACCGCAGTGTAGATATTTCCATGTTTACAGAGATAGCAGTGTAGATATTTCCATGTTTGTACAGATGGCGTTGTTGATGTTTCCATCTATACACAGATTGCCGTGTTGGTATATCCGTGTGTATACAGATGGCATTGTAGATATTTCCATGTTTATACAGATGGTGGTGTAGATATTTCCATGTTTACACAGATGACTGTATAGGTATTTCCATGTTTATACAGATGGTCGTGTAGATATTTCCAACTTTATAGAGATAGGGGTGTAGATATTTCCATATTTATAGAGATAACGGTGTAGAAGTTTCCATGTTTATACAGATAGCGGTGTAAATATTTCCATGTTGATACAGATCACGGTGTAGATATTTCCATGTCTATAGAGATAGCGGTGTAGATATTTCCATGTTTATACAGATAGCGGTGTAGATATTTCCATGTTTATACAGACCGTGGTGTAGATATTTCCATGTTTATACAGATAGCGGTGCAGATATTTCCATGTTTGTACAGATGGCGATGTTGATATGTCCATCTATACTCAGATGACCGTGTAGATATTTCCATGTTTATACAGATGGTGGTGCAGATATTTCCATGGATATGTAGATGGCGGTGTAGATATTTCCTTGTTTATACAGATAGGGGTGTAGTTATTTCAATGTTTATATAGATAGCGGTTTAGATATTTCCATGTATGTACACATGGCTGTGTAGATATTTCCATGTTTATACATATGACAGTGTAGATATTTCCATGTTTAAACAGATAACTTTGTAAGTATTTCCATGTTTATACAGATGGCGGTGTAGATATTTCGATGTTTATAGAGATAGCAGTGGAGATATTTCCATGTTTATACAGATAGCGGTGTAGATATTTCCATGTTTATACTGATCGTGGTGTAGATATTTCCATGCTTATAGAGATGGCGGTGTAGATATTTCAATGTTCATAGAGATAGCGGTGTTGATTTTTCCATGTTTATAGAGATAGTGGTGTGGATATTTCCATGTTTATACAGATAGGTGTGTCGATATTTCCATGGTTATACAGATGGCGGTGTAGATATTTCCATGTTTATACAGATCACGGTGTAGATATTTCCTTGTTGATACAAATAGCGGTGTAGTTATTTCCATGTTTATACAGATAGCGGTGTAGTTATTTCCATGTATATACAGATGGCTGTGTAGATATTTCCATGTTTATACAGATGGCTGTGTAGGTATTTCCATGTTTATTCAGATAACTTTGTAGGTATTTCCATGTTTATACAGATGGCGGTGTATATATTTCCATGTTTATAGAGATAGCTGTGTAGATATTTCCATGTTTATACAGATCGCGGTTTAGATATTTCCATGTTTATACAGATAGCGGTGTAGATATTTACATGTTTTTACAGATATCGGTGTAGATATATCCATGTTTACACAGATTGCGGTGCAGATATTTCCATGTTTTTACAGATATCGGTGTAGATATATCCATGTTTACACAGATTGCGGTGTAGATATTTCCATATTTCTACAGATGTCAATGTAGATATTTCCATGTTTATACAGATGGCGGTGTAGATATTTACATGTTTATATAGATGGTGGTGTAGATATTACCATGTTTATGCAGATCGCGGTGTAGATATTTCCATGTTTATACAGATCGTGGTGAAGATATTTCCATGTTTATAGAGATCGCGGTGTAGATATTTCCATGTTTACACAGATCGTGGTGAAGATATTTCCATGTTTATAGAGATCGCGGTGTAGATATTTCCATGTTTATACAGATCGCAGTGTAGATATTTCCATGTTTATACAGCTAGCGGTGTAGATAATTCCATGTTTATACAGATAGCGGTGTAGATATTTCCATGTTTATAGAGATAGCAGTGTAGGTATTTCCATGCTTATAGACATAGCGGTGTAGATACTTCCATGTTTATATAGATGGTGTTGTAGATATTTCCATGTTTATACCGATAGCGGTGTTGGTATTTCCACCTTTATACAGATAGCGATGTAGATATTTCCATGTTTATACAGCTTGCGGTGCAGATATTTATATGTTTACACAGAAGGCATTGTATATATTTCCTTATTCACACAGATGTCGGTGTAGATGTTTCCATGTTTATACAGATGGCGGAGTAGTTAGTTCCATGTTTATGGAGATGGCAGTGTAGATGTTTTCATGTTTATAGAGATGGCGGTGTAGATATTTCCATGTTTATAGAGATAGCAGTGTAGATATATACATGTTTATACAGATGGCTGTGTAGATATTTCCATGTTTATACAGATGACTCTATACATATTTCCACGTTTTTACAGATGTCAGTGCAGATATTTCCATGTTTATAGAGATAGCGGTGTAGATATTTCCATGTTTGTACAGATGGCGGTGTTGATATTTCCATCTATACACAGATGGCCGTGTAGATATTTCCATGTTTATAAAGATGGCGGCGTAGATATTTCCATGGACATGCAGATGGCTGTGTAGATATTTACATGTTTATGCAGATGGCGGTGTAGAAATTTTAATGTTTATACAGATAGCGGTGAAGTCATTTCCATGTTTATATAGATAGCGGTGTAGTTATTTCCATGTATATACACATGTCTGTGCAGATATTTCCATGTTTATACAGATAACTTTGTAAGTATTTCCAAGTTTATACAGATGGCGGTGTAGATATTTCGATGTTTATGGAGATAGCAGTGGAGATATTTCCATGTTTATTCAGATAGCGGTGTAGATATTTCCATGTTTATTCTGATCGTGGTGTAGATATTTCCATGTTTATAGAGTTGGCGGTGTAGATATTTCCATGTTCATAGAGACAGCGGTGTTGATTTTTCCATGTATATAGAGATAGCGGTGTGGATATTCCATGTTTACACAGATAGGGGTGTAGATATTTCCATGTTTACAGAGATGGCGGTGTAGATAATTCCATCTTTATACAGATCGCGGTGTACATATTTCCTTGTTTATACAGATCATGGTGTAGTTATTTCCATGTTTATACAGATCGCAGTGTTGATATTACCATGTTTATAGGGATAGCGGTGCAAATATTTCCACATTTATACAGATAGCGGTGTAGTTATTTGCATGTTTTTACAGATAGCGGTGTAGTTATTTGCATGTTTATACAGATAGCGGTGTAGATATTTCCAGGTATAAACAGATGTCTGTGTATATATTTCCATGTTAAAACAGATGGCGGTGTAGATATTTCCTTGTTTATACAAATAGCGGTGTAGTTATTTCCATCTTTATACAGATCACGGTGTAGATATTTCCTTGTTTATACATATAGCGGTGTAGTTGTTTCCATGCTTATACAGATAACGGTGTAGATATTTCTTTGTTTATAAAAATAGCGGTGTAGATATTTCCATGTTTGTACAGATCACGGTGTAGATATATCCTTGTTTATACTAATAGCGGTGTAGTTATTTCGATGTTTATACAGATAGCGGTGTAGATATTTCTATGTATATACAGATGGCTGTGTAGATATTTCCATGTTTATACAGATGCCTGTGTAGATGTTTCCATGTTTATACAGATGACTTTGTGGGTATTTCCATGTTTATACAGATGGCGTTGTAGATATTTCCATGTTTATAGAGATTCATGTGTAGATATTTCCATGTTTATACAGATAGCGGTGTAGGTATTTCCATGTTTATACTGATCGCGTTTTAGATATTTCCATGTTTATACAGATCGCAGTGTAGATATTTCCATGTTTATACAGATAGCGGTGTAGATATTTCCATGTTTTTACAGATATCGGGGTAGATATTTCCATGTTTACACAGATTACGGTGTAGATATTTCCATCTTTCTACAGATGGCATTGTAGATATTTCCATGTTTATACAGATGGTTGTGTAGATATTTTCAAGTTTAAATAGATGGTGGTGTAGATATTACCATGTTTATACAGATAGCGGTGTAGATAAATCCATGTTTATACAGAAGGCGGTGTAGACATTTCCAAGTTTATAAAGATAGCGGTGTAGATATTTCCATGTTTACACAGATTGCACTGTAGATATTTCCATCTTTGCACAGATTTCATTGTAGATATTTCCATCTTTACACAGATAGCGGTGTAGATATTTCCATGTTTACACAGATAGCTCTGTAGGTATTTCCATGTTTACACAGATAGTGATGTAGATGTTTCCATGTTTATAGAGATAGCGGTTTAGATATTTCCATGTTTCTACAGATAGCGGTGTAGACATTTCCATGTTTACAGGTATAGAAGTTTACATATTTCCATGTTTATACAGATAGCGGTGTAGATTTTTCCATGTTTACAAAGATATCGTTATATATATTTGCATGTTTATACAGATAGCAGTGTAGAGATTTCCATGTTTATACTGATGGCGGTGTAAATGTTTCCATGCTTATACAGATAGCGGTGTAGATATTTCCATGTTTATACAGATAGCGGTGTACATGATTCTATGTTTATACAGATATAGGTGGAGATATATCCATGTTTATACAGATAACGGTGTAGATATTTCCATGTTTACAGAGATAGCAGTGTAGTTATTTCCATATTTATACAGATGGCGGTGTACATATTTCCATGTTTATTCATATGTCGGTGTAGATATATCCATGTTTATACAGATGGCAGTGTAGGTATTTCCATGTTTATACAGATAGAGGTGTAGATATTTCCATGTATATACAGATACCGGTGTAGATATTTCCATGTTTATACAGACCGCAGTGTAGATATTTCCATGTTTATAGAGATAGCAGTGTAGATATTTCCATGTTTGTACAGATGGCGGTGTTGATGTTTCCATCTATACACAGATTGCCGTCTTGGTATTTCTGTGTGTATACAGATGGCATTGTAGATATTTCCATGTTTATACAGATGGTGGTGTAGATATTTCCATGTTTACACAGATGACTCTATAGGTATTTCCATGTTTATACAGATGGTGGTGTAGTTATTTCCAACTTTATAGAGATAGGGGTGTAGATATTTCCATATTTTTAGAGATAACGGTGTAGAAGTTTCCATGTTTATACAGATAGCGGTGTAAATATTTCCATGTTGATACAGATAATGGTGTAGATATTTCCATGTTTATAGAGATAGCGGTGTAGATATTTCCATGTTTATACAGATAGCGGTGTTGATATTTCCATGTTTATACAGACCGTGTTGTAGATATTTCCATGTTTATACAGATAGAGGTGCAGATATTTCCATGTTTGTACAGATGGCGGTGTTGATATTTCCATCTATACTCAGATGACCTTGTAGATATTTCCATGTTTATACAGATGGTGGTGCAGATATTTCCATGGATATGTAGATGGCGGTGTAGATATTTCCATGTTTATACAGATAGCGGTGTAGTTATTTCAATGTTTATATAGATAGCGGTTTAGATATTTCCATGTATGTACACATCGCTGTGTAGACATTTCCATGTTTATACAGATGACGGTGTAGATATTTCCATGTTTAAACAGATAACTTTGTAAGTATTTCCATGTTTATACAGATGGCGGTGTAGATATTTCGCTGTTTATATAGATAGCAGTGGAGATATTTCCATTTTTATACAGATAGCGGTGTAGATATTTCCATGTTTATACTGATCGTGGTGTAAATATTTCCATGTTTATAGAGATGGCGGTGTAGATATTTCAATGTTCATAGAGATAGCGGTGTTGATTTTTCCATGTTCATAGAGATAGCGGTGTGGATATTTCCATGTTTATACTGATAGGTGTGTAGATACTTCCATGGTTATACAGATGGCGGTGTAGATATTTCCATGTTTATACAGATCACGGTGTAGATATTTCCTTGTTGATACAAATAGCGGTGTAGTTATTTCCATGTTTATACAGATAGCGGTGTAGTTATTTCCATGTATATACAGATGGCTGTGTAGATATTTCCATGTTTATACAGATGGCTGTGTAGGTATTTCCATGTTTATTCAGATGACTTTGTAGGTATTTCCATGTTTATACAGATGGCGGTGTAGATATTTCCATGTTAATAGAGATAGCTGTGTACATATTTCCATGTTTATACAGATCGCGGTGTAGATATTTCCATGTTTATACAGATAGCGGTGTAGATATTTACATGTTTTTACAGATATCGGTGTAGACATATCCATGTTTACACAGATTGCGGTGTAGATATTTCCATATTTCTACAGATGTCATTGTAGATATTTCCGTGTTTATACAGATGGCGGTGTAGATATTTCCATATTTATTTAGATGTCTGTGTAGATATTTCCATGTGTATACAGATGGTATTGTAGGTATTTCCATGTTTATACAGATGGTGGTGTAGATATTTCCATGTTTATTCAGATGAGTGTGTAGATATTTCCATGTTTTTACAGATGGCAGTGTAGATATTTCAATGTTTATAGAGATGGCGCTGTAGATATTTCCATGTTTATACAGATAAAGGTGGAGATATTTCCATGCTTATACAGAGAGCAGTGGAGATATATCCATGTTTATACATATAGCGGTGTACATATTTCCATGTTTATAGAGACAGCGGTGTAGGTATTTCCATGTTTCTGCAGATAGCTGTTCAGATATTTCCATGTTTATACAGATGCCTATGCAGATATTTCCATATTTATACAGAGGGCTGTGTAGATATTTCTATGTTTATACAGATGGCAGTGTAGATATTTCCATGTTCCTACACATGACTGTGTGGGTATTTCCATGTTTATACAGATGGCTTTGTAGATATTTCCATGTTTATAGAGATAGCGGTGCAGATATTTCCTTGTTTATACAGATATCGGTGTATATATTTCCATGTTTATACAGATCGTGGTGTAGATATTTCCATGTTTATACAGATACCGGTGTAGATTTTTCCATGTTTATACAGACCGCAGTGTAGATATTTCCATGTTTATAGATATAGCAGTGTAGATATTTCCATGTTTGTTCAGATGGCGGTGTTGATGTTTCCATCTATACACAGATTGCCGTGTTGGTATTTCTGTGTGTATACAGATGGCATTGTAGATATTTCCATGTTTATACAGATGGTGGTGTAGATATTTCCATGTTTACACAGATGACTGTATAGGTATTTCCATGTTTATACAGATGGTGGTGTAGATATTTCCAACTTTACAGAGATAGGGGTGTAGATATTTCCATATTTTTAGAGATAACGGTGTAGAAGTTTCCATGTTTATACAGATAGTGGTGTAAATATTTCCATGTTGATACAGATCACGGTGTAGATATTTCCATGTTTATAGAGATAGCGGTGTAGATATTTCCATGTTTATACAGATAGCGGTGTAGATATTTCTATGTTCATACAGTCTGTGGTGTAGATATTTCCATGTTTATACAGAAAGCGGTGCAGATATTTCCATGTTTGTACAGATGGCGGTGTTGATATTTCCATCTATACTCAGATGACCGTGTAGACATTTCCATGTTTATACAGATGGTGGTGCAGATATTTCCATGGATATGTAGACGGCGGTGTAGATATTTCCATGTTTATACAGATAGCGGTGTAGTTATTTCAATGTTTATATAGATAGCGGTTTAGATATTTCCATGTATGTACACATCGCTGTGTAGACATTTCCATGTTTATACAGATGACGGTGTAGATATTTCCATGTTTAAACAGATAACTTTGTAAGTATTTCCATGTTTATACAGATGGCGGTGTAGATATTTCGCTGTTTATATAGATAGCAGTGGAGATATTTCCATTTTTATACAGATAGCGGTGTAGATATTTCCATGTTTATACTGATCGTGGTGTAAATATTTCCATGTTTATAGAGATGGCGGTGTAGATATTTCAATGTTCATAGAGATAGCGGTGTTGATTTTTCCATGTTCATAGAGATAGCGGTGTGGATATTTCCATGTTTATACTGATAGGTGTGTAGATACTTCCATGGTTATACAGATGGCGGTGTAGATATTTCCATGTTTATACAGATCACGGTGTAGATATTTCCTTGTTGATACAAATAGCGGTGTAGTTATTTCCATGTTTATACAGATAGCGGTGTAGTTATTTCCATGTATATACAGATGGCTGTGTAGATATTTCCATGTTTATACAGATGGCTGTGTAGGTATTTCCATGTTTATTCAGATGACTTTGTAGGTATTTCCATGTTTATACAGATGGCGGTGTAGATATTTCCATGTTAATAGAGATAGCTGTGTACATATTTCCATGTTTATACAGATCGCGGTGTAGATATTTCCATGTTTATACAGATAGCGGTGTAGACATTTACATGTTTTTACAGATATCGGTGTAGATATATCCATGTTTACACAGATTGCGGTGTAGATATTTCCATATTTCTACAGATGTCATTGTAGATATTTCCGTGTTTATACAGATGGCGGTGTAGATATTTCCATATTTATTTAGATGTCTGTGTAGATATTTCCATGTGTATACAGATGGTATTGTAGGTATTTCCATGTTTATACAGATGGTGGTGTAGATATTTCCATGTTTATTCAGATGAGTGTGTAGATATTTCCATGTTTTTACAGATGGCAGTGTAGATATTTCAATGTTGATAGAGATGGCGCTGTAGATATTTCCATGTTTATACAGATAAAGTTGGAGATATTTCCATGCTTGTACAGAGAGCAGTGGAGATATATCCATGTTTATACATATAGCGGTGTACATATTTCCATGTTTATAGAGACAGCGGTGTAGGTATTTCCATGTTTCTACAGATAGCTGTGCAGATATTTCCATGTTTATACAGATGCCTAAGCAGATATTTCCATATTTATACAGAGGGCTGTGTAGATATTTCTATGTTTATGCAGATGGCAATGTAGATATTTCCATGTTCCTACACATGACTGTGTGGGTATTTCCATGTTTATACAGATGGCTTTGTAGATATTTCCATGTTTATAGAGATAGCGGTGCAGATATTTCCTTGTTTATACAGATATCGGTGTATATATTTCCATGTTTATACAGATCGTGGTGTAGATATTTCCATGTTTATACAGATACCGGTGTAGATATTTCCATGTTTATACAGACCGCAGTGTAGATATTTCCATGTTTATAGAGATAGCAGTGTAGATATTTCCATGTTTGTTCAGATGGCGGTGTTGATGTTTCCATCTATACACAGATTGCCGGGTTGGTATTTCTGTGTGTATACAGATGGCAATGTAGATATTTCCATGTTTATACAGATGGTGGTGTAGATATTTCCATGTTTACACAGATGACTGTATAGGTATTTCCATGTTTATACAGATGGTGGTGTAGATATTTCCAACTTTATAGAGATAGGGGTGTAGATATTTCCATATTTTTAGAGATAACGGTGTAGAAGTTTCCATGTTTATACAGATAGCGGTGTAAATATTTCCATGTTGATACAGATCACGGTGTAGATATTTCCATGTTTATAGAGATAGCGGTGTAGATATTTCCATGTTTATACTGATAGCGGTGTAGATATTTCCATGTTGATACAGACCGTGGTGTAGTTAGTTCCATGTTTATACAGATAGTGGTGCAGATATTTCCATGTTTGTACAGATGGCGGTGTTGATATTTTCATCTATACTCAGATGACCGTGTAGATACTTCCATGTTTATACAGATGGTTGTGCAGATATTTCCATGGATATGTAGATGGCGGTGTAGATATTCCCATGTTTATACAGGTAGCGGTGTAGTTATTTCAATGGTTATATAAATAGCGGTTTAGATATTTCCATGTATGTACACATGGCTGTGTAGACATTTCCATGTTTATACAGATGACGGTGTAGATATTTCCATGTTTAAACAGATAACTTTGTAAGTATTTCCATGTTTATACAGATGGCGCTGTAGATATGTCTATGTTTATAGAGATAGCTGTGGAGATATTAACATGTTTATACGGATAGCGGTGTAGATATTTCCATGTTTATACTGATCGTGGTGTAGATATTTCCATGTTTTTAGAGATGGCGGTGTAGATATTTCAATGTTCATAGAGATAGCGGTGTTGATTTTTCCATGTTTATAGAGATAGCGGTGTGGATATTTCCATGTTTATACTGATAGGTGTGTAGATATTTCCATGGTTATACAGATGGCGGTGTAGATATTTCCATGTTTATACAGATCACGGTGTAGATATTTCCTTGTTTATACAAATAGCGGTGTAGTTATTTCCATGTTTATACAGATAGCGGTGTAGTTATTTCCATGTATATGCAGATGGCTGTGTAGATATTTCCATGTTTATACAGATGGCTGTGTAGATATTTCCATGTTTATACAGATGGCTGTGTAGGTATTTCCATGTTTATTCAGATGACTTTGTAGGTATTTCCATGTTTATACAGATGGCGGTGTAGATATTTCCATGTTAATAGAGATAGCTGTGTTCATATTTCCATGTTTATACAGATCGCGGTGTAGATATTTCCATGTTTATACAGATAGCGGTGTAGATATTTACATGTTTTTACAGATATCGGTGTAGACATATCCATGTTTACACAGATTGCGGTGTAGATATTTCCATATTTCTACAGATGTCATTGTAGATATTTCCATGTTTTTACAGATGGCGGTGTAGATATTTCCATGTTTATATAGATGGTGGTGTAGATATTACCATGTTTATTCAGATGAGTGTGTAGATATTTCCATGTTTTTACAGATGGCAGTGTAGATATTTCAATGTTTATAGAGATGGCGCTGTAGATATTTCCATGTTTATACAGATAAAGGTGGAGATATTTCCATGCTTATACAGAGAGCAGTGGAGATATATCCATGTTTATACATATAGCGGTGTACCTATTTCCATGTTTATAGAGACAGCGGTGTAGGTATTTCCATGTTTCTACATATAGCTGTGCAGATATTTCCATGTTTACACAGATGCCTATGCAGATATTTCCATATTTATACAGAGGGCTGTGTAGATATTTCTACGTTTATACAGATGGCAGTGTAGATATTTCCATGTTCCTACACATGACTGTGTAGGCATTTCCATGTTTATACAGATGGCTTTGTAGATATTTCCATGTTTATAGAGATAGCGGTGCAGATATTTCCTTGTTTATACAGATACCGGTGTAGATATTTCCATGTTTATACAGACCGCAGTGTAGATATTTCCATGTTTATAGAGATAGCAGTGTAGATATTTCCATGTTTGTACAGATGGCGGTGTTGATGTTTCCATCTATACACAGGTTGCCGTGTTGGTATTTCTGTGTGTATACAGATGGCATTGTAGATATTTCCATGTTTATACAGATGGTGGTGTAGATATTTCCATGTTTACACAGATGACTGTATACGTATTTCCATGTTTATACAGATGGTGGTGTAGATATTTCCAACTTTATAGAGATAGGTGTGTAGATATTTCCATATTTTTAGAGATTACGGTGTAGAAGTTTCCATGTTTATACAGATAGCGGTGTAAATATTTCCATGTTGATACAGATCACGGTGTAGATATTTCCATGTTTATAGAGATAGCGGTGTAGATATTTCCATGTTTATACAGATAGCGGTGTAGATATTTCCATGTTTATACAGACCGTGTTGTAGATATTTCCATGTTTATACAGATAGAGGTGCAGATATTTCCATGTTTGTACAGATGGCGGTGTTGATATTTCCATCTATACTCAGATGACCTTGTAGATATTTCCATGTTTATACAGATGGTGGTGCAGATATTTCCATGGATATGTAGATGGCGGTGTAGATATTTCCAGGTTTATACAGATAGCGGAGTAGTTATTTCAATGTTTATATAGATAGCGGTTTAGATATTTCCATGTATGTACACATGGCTGTGTAGACATTTCCATGTTTATACAGAGGACGGTGTAGATATTTCCGTGTTTAAACAGATAACTTTGTAAGTATTTCCATGTTTATACAGATGGCGGTGTAGATATTTCGATGTTTATAGACATAGCAGTGGAGATATTTCCATGTTTACACAGATAGCGGTGTAGATATTTCCATGTTTATACTGATCGTGGTGTAGATATTTCCATGTTTATAGAGATGGCGGTGTAGATATTTCAATGTTCATAGAGATAGCGGTGTTGATTTTTCCATGTTTACAGAGATAGCGGTGTGGTTATTTCCATGTTTATACTGATAGGTTTGTAGATATTTCCATGGTTATAGAGATGGCGGTGTAGATATTTCCATGTTTATACAGATCACGGTGTAGATATTTCCTTGTTTATACAAACAGCGGTGTAGTTATTTCCATGTTTATACAGATAGCGGTGTAGTTATTTCCATGTATATACAGATGGCTGTGTAGATGTTTCCATGTTTATACAGATGGCTGTGTAGGTATTTCCATGATTATTCAGATGACTTTGTAGGTATTTCCATGTTTATTCAGATGGCGGTGTAGATATTTCCATGTTAATAGAGATAGCTGTGTACATATTTCCATGTTTATACAGATCGCGGTGTAGATATTTCCGTGTTTATACAGATAGCGGTGTAGATATTTACATGTTTTTCCAGATATCGGTGTAGATATATCCATGTTTACACAGATTGCGGTGTAGATATTTCCATATTTCTACAGATGTCATTGTAGATATTTCCATGTTTATACAGATGGCGGTGTAGATATTTCCAGGTTTATATAGATGGTGGTGTAGATATTACCATGTTTATTCATATGAGTGTGTAGATATTTCCATGTTTTTACAGATGGCAGTGTAGATATTTCAATGTTTATAGAGATGGCGCTGTAGATATTTCCATGTTTATACAGATAAAGGTGGAGATATTTCCATGCTTCTACAGAGAGCATTGGAGATATATCCATATTTATACATATAGCGGTGTACATATTTCCATGTTTATAGAGACAGCGGTGTAGGTATTTCCATGTTTCTACAGATAGCTGTGCAGATATTTCCATGTTTATACAGATGCCTATGCAGATATTTCCATATTTATACAGAGGGCTGTGTAGATATTTCTATGTTTATACAGATGGCAGTGTAGATATTTCCATGTTCCTACACATGACTGTGTAGGTATTTCCATGTTTATACAGATGGTTTTGTAGATATTTCCATGTTTATAGAGTTAGCGGTGCAGATATTTCCTTGTTTATACAGATATCGGTGTATATATTTCCATGTTTATACAGATCGTGGTGTAGATATTTCCATGTTTATACAGATACCGGTGTAGATATTTCCATGTTTATACAGACCGCAGTGTAGATATTTCCATGTTTATAGAGATAGAAGTGTAGATATTTCCATGTTTGTTCAGATGGCGGTGTTGATGTTTCCATCTATACACAGATTGCCGTGTTGGTATTTCTGTGTGTATACAGATGGCATTGTAGATATTTCCATGTTTATACAGATGGTGGTGTAGATATTTCCATGTTTACACAGATGACTGTATAGGTATTTCCATGTTTATACAGATGGTGGTGTAGATATTTCCAACTTTACAGAGATAGGGGTGTAGATATTTCCATATTTTTAGAGATAACGGTGTAGAAGTTTCCATGTTTATACAGATAGCGGTGTAAATATTTCCATGTTGATACAGATAATGGTGTAGATATTTCCATGTTTATAGAGATAGCGGTGTAGATATTTCCATGTTTATACAGATAGCGGTGTAGATATTTCCATGTTTATACAGACCGTGTTGTAGATATTTCCATGTTTATACAGATAGAGGTGCAGATATTTCCATGTTTGTACAGATGGCGGTGTTGATATTTCCATCTATACTCAGATGACCTTGTAGATATTTCCATGTTTATACAGATGGTGGTGCAGATATTTCCATGGATATGTAGATGGCGGTGTAGATATTTCCATGTTTATACAGATAGCGGTGTAATTATTTCAATGTTTATATAGATAGCGGTTTAGATATTTCCATGTATGTACACATCGCTGTGTAGACATTTCCATGTTTATACAGATGACGGTGTAGATATTTCCTTGTTTAAACAGATAACTTTGTAAGTATTTCCATGTTTATACAGATGGCGGTGTAGATATTTCGATGTTTATATAGATAGCAGTGGAGATATTTCCATGTTTATACAGATAGCGGTGTAGATATTTCCATGTTTATACTGATCGTGGTGTAAATATTTCCATGTTTATAGAGATGGCGGTGTAGATATTTCAATGTTCATAGAGATAGCGGTGTTGATTTTTCCATGTTCATAGAGATAGCGGTGTGGATATTTCCATGTTTATACTGATAGGTGTGTAGATATTTCCATGGTTATACAGATGGCGGTGTAGATATTTCCATGTTTATACAGATCACGGTGTAGATATTTCCTTGTTGATACAAATAGCGGTGTAGTTATTTCCATGTTTATACAGATAGCGGTGTAGTTATTTCCATGTATATACAGATGGCTGTGTAGATATTTCCATGTTTATACAGATGGCTGTGTAGGTATTTCCATGTTTATTCAGATGACTTTGTAGGTATTTCCATGTTTATTCAGATGGCGGTGTAGATATTTCCATGTTAATAGAGATAGCTGTGTACATATTTCCATGTTTATACAGATCGCGGTGTAGATATTTCCATGTTTATACAGATAGCGGTGTAGATATTTACATGTTTTTACAGATATCGGTGTAGATATATCCATGTTTACACAGATTGCGGTGTAGATATTTCCATATTTCTACAGATGTCATTGTAGATATTTCCGTGTTTATACAGATGGCGGTGTAGATATTTCCATATTTATTTAGATGTCTGTGTAGATATTTCCATGTGTATACAGATGGTATTGTAGGTATTTCCATGTTTATACAGATGGTGGTGTAGATATTTCCATGTTTATTCAGATGAGTGTGTAGATATTTCCATGTTTTTACAGATGGCAGTGTAGATATTTCAATGTTTATAGAGATGGCGCTGTAGATATTTCCATGTTTATACAGATAAAGTTGGAGATATTTCCATGCTTATACAGAGAGCAGTGGAGATATATCCATGTTTATACATATAGCGGTGTACATATTTCCATGTTTATAGAGACAGCGGTGTAGGTATTTCCATGTTTCTGCAGATAGCTGTTCAGATATTTCCATGTTTATACAGATGCCTATGCAGATATTTCCATATTTATACAGAGGGCTGTGTAGATATTTCTATGTTTATACAGATGGCAGTGTAGATATTTCCATGTTCCTACACATGACTGTGTGGGTATTTCCATGTTTATACAGATGGCTTTGTAGATATTTCCATGTTTATAGAGATAGCGGTGCAGATATTTCCTTGTTTATACAGATATCGGTGTATATATTTCCATGTTTATACAGATCGTGGTGTAGATATTTCCATGTTTATACAGATACCGGTGTAGATTTTTCCATGTTTATACAGACCGCAGTGTAGATATTTCCATGTTTATAGAGATAGAAGTGTAGATATTTCCATGTTTGTTCAGATGGCGGTGTTGATGTTTCCATCTATACACAGATTGCCGTGTTGGTATTTCTGTGTGTATACAGATGGCATTGTAGATATTTCCATGTTTATACAGATGGTGGTGTAGATATTTCCATGTTTACACAGATGACTGTATAGGTATTTCCATGTTTATACAGATGGTGGTGTAGATATTTCCAACTTTACAGAGATAGGGGTGTAGATATTTCCATATTTTTAGAGATAACGGTGTAGAAGTTTCCATGTTTATACAGATAGTGGTGTAAATATTTCCATGTTGATACAGATCACGGTGTAGATATTTCCATGTTTATAGAGATAGCGGTGTAGATATTTCCATGTTTATACAGATAGCGGTGTAGATATTTCTATGTTTATACAGTCTGTGGTGTAGATATTTCCATGTTTATACAGATAGCGGTGCAGATATTTCCATGTTTGTACAGATGGCGGTGTTGATATTTCCATCTATACTCAGATGACCGTGTAGACATTTCCAAGTTTATACAGATGGTGGTGCAGATATTTCCATGGTTATGTAGATGGCGGTGTAGATATTTCCATATTTATACAGATAGCGGTGTAGTTATTTCAATGTTTATATAGATAGCGGTTTAGATATTTCCATGTATGTACACATGGCTGTGTAGACATTTCCATGTTTATACAGGGCACGGTGTAGATATTTCCATGTTTAAACAGATAACTTTGTAAGTATTTCCATGTTTATACAGATGGCGGTGTAGATATTTCGATGTTTATAGAGATAGCAGTGGAGATATTTCCATGTTTATACAGATAGCGGTGTAGATATTTCCATGTTTATACTGATCGTGGTGTAGATATTTCCATGTTTATAGAGATGGCGGTGTAGATATTTCAATGTTCATAGAGATAGCGGTGTTGATTTTTCCATGTTTATAGAGATAGCGGTGTGGATATTTCCATGTTTATACTGATAGGTGTGTAGATATTTCCATGGTTATACAGATGGCGGTGTAGATATTTCCATGTTTATACAGATCACGGTGTAGATATTACCTTGTTTATACAAATAGCGGTGTAGTTATTTCCATGTTTATACAGATAGCGGTGTAGTTATTTCCATGTATATACAGATGGCTGTGTAGATATTTCCATGTTTATACAGATGGCTGTGTAGGTATTTCCATGTTTATTCAGATGACTTTGTAGGTATTTCCATGTTTATACAGATGGCGGTGTAGAAATTTCCATGTTAAGAGAGATAGCTGTGTACATATTTCCATGTTTATACAGATCGCGGTGTAGATATTTCCATGTTTATACAGATAGCGGTGTAGATATTTACATGTTTTTACGGATATCGGTGTAGATATATCCATGTTTACACAGATTGCGGTGTAGATATTTCCATATTTCTACAGATGTCATTGTAGATATTTCCATGTTTGTACAGATGGCGGTGTAGATATTTCCATGTTTATATAGATGGTGTTGTAGATATTACCATGTTTATACAGATCGCAGTGTAGATATTTCCATGTTTATACAGATCGTGGTGAAGATATTTCCATGTTTATAGAGATCGCGGTGTAGATATTTCCATGTTTATAGAGATCGCAGTGTAGATATTTCCATGTTTATACAGATAGCGGTGTAGATAATTCCATGTTTATACAGATAGCGGTGTAGATATTTCCATGTTTATAGAGATAGCGGTGTAGCTATTTCCATGTTTATAGACATAGCGGTGTAGATACTTCCATGTTTATATAGATGGTGTTGTAGATATTTCCATGTTTATACCGATAGCGGTGTTGGTATTTCCACGTTTATACAGATAGCGATGTAGATATTTCCATGTTTATACAGCTCGCGGTGCAGATATTTATATGTTTACACAGAAGGCATTGTATATATTTCCTTATTCACACAGATGTCGGTGTAGAGGTTTCCATGTTTATACAGATGGCGGAGTAGTTAGTTCCATGTTTATGGAGATGGCAGTGTAGATATTTTCATGTTTATACAGATGTCGGTGTAGATATTTCCATGTTTATAGAGATAGCAGTGTAGATATTTACATGTTTATACAGATGGCTGTGTATTTCCATGTGTATACAGATGGCATTGTAGATATTTCCATGTTTATATAGATGACTCTATACGTATTTCCATGTTTTTACAGATGGCATTGCAAATATTTCCATGTTTATAGAGATAGCGGTGTAGATATTTCCGTGTTTGTACAGATGGCGGTGTTGATATTTCCATCTATACTCAGATGGCCGTGTAGATATTTCCATGTTTATACAGATGGCGGCGAAGATATTTCCATGGACATGCAGATGGCTGTGTAGATATTTCCATGTTTATGCAGATGGCGGTGTAGATATTTCCATGTTTATACAGATAGCGGTGTAGTTATTTCCATGTTTATATAGATAGCGGTGTAGATATTTCCATGTATATACACATGGCTGTGTAGATATTTCCATGTTTATACAGATAGCGGTGTAGATATTTCATGTTTACACAGATGGTGATGTAGTTATTTCCGTGTTTATACACATGGCAGAGTAGATACTTCCATCTTTATGGAGATGGCAGTGTAGATATTGTTATGTTTATAGAGATGGCGGCGTAGATATTTCCATATTTATAGAGATAGCGGTGTAGATATTTCCATCTTTCTACAGATGGCAGTGTAGATATTTCCATGTTTATACAGCTGGCGGTGTAAGTATTTCCATATTTATACAGATTTCTGTGTAGATATTTCCATGTGTATACAGATTGTATTGTAGGTATTTCCATGTTTATTCAGATGGTGGTGTAGATATTTCCATGTTTATTCAGATGAGTGTGTAGATATTTCCATGTTTTTACAGATGGCAGTGTAGATATTTCAATGTTTATAGAGATGGCGCTGTAGATATTTCCATGTTTATACAGATAAAGGTGGAGATATTTCCATGCTTATACAGAGAGCAGTGGAGATATATCCATGTTTATACACATAGCGGTGTACATATTTCCATGTTTTTAGAGACAGCGGTGTAGGTATTTCCATGTTTATACAGATAGCGGTGAAGATATTTCCATATATATACAGATGCCTATGCAGATATTTCCATATTTATACAGAGGGCTGTGTAGATATTTCTATGTTTATACAGATGGCAGTGTAGATATTTCCATGTTCCTACACATGACTGTGTAGGTATTTCCATGTTCATACAGATGGCTTTGTAGATATTTCCATGTTTATAGAGATAGTGGTGCAGATATTTCCTTGTTTATACAGATATCGGTGCATATATTTCCATGTTTATACAGATCGTGGTGTAGATATTTCTATGTTTGTACAGATACCGGTGTAGATATTTCCATGTTTATAGAGATAGCGGTGCAGATATTTCCTTGTTTATACAGATATCGGTGTATATATTTCCATGTTTATACAGATCGTGGTGCAGATATTTCCATGTTTGTACAGATACCGGTGTAGATATTTCCATGTTTATACAGACCGCAGTGTAGATATTTCCATGTTTACAGAGATAGCAGTGTAGATATTTCCATGTTTGTACAGATGGCGTTGTTGATGTTTCCATCTATACACAGATTGCCGTGTTGGTATATCCGTGTGTATACAGATGGCATTGTAGATATTTCCATGTTTATACAGATGGTGGTGTAGATATTTCCATGTTTACACAGATGACTGTATAGGTATTTCCATGTTTATACAGATGGTCGTGTAGATATTTCCAACTTTATAGAGATAGGGGTGTAGATATTTCCATATTTATAGAGATAACGGTGTAGAAGTTTCCATGTTTATACAGATAGCGGTGTAAATATTTCCATGTTGATACAGATCACGGTGTAGATATTTCCATGTTTATAGAGATAGCGGTGTAGATATTTCCATGTTTATACAGATAGCGGTGTAGATATTTCCATGTTTATACAGACCGTGGTGTAGATATTTCCATGTTTATACAGATAGCGGTGCAGATATTTCCATGTTTGTACAGATGGCGATGATGATATGTCCATCTATACTCAGATGACCGTGTAGATATTTCCATGTTTATACAGATGGTGGTGCAGATATTTCCATGGATATGTAGATGGCGGTGTAGATATTTCCAGGTTTATACAGATAGCGGAGTAGTTATTTCAATGTTTATATAGATAGCGGTTTAGATATTTCCATGTATGTACACATGGCTGTGTAGACATTTCCATGTTTATACAGAGGACGGTGTAGATATTTCCGTGTTTAAACAGATAACTTTGTAAGTATTTCCATGTTTATACAGATGGCGGTGTAGATATTTCGATGTTTATAGACATAGCAGTGGAGATATTTCCATGTTTACACAGATAGCGGTGTAGATATTTCCATGTTTATACTGATCGTGGTGTAGATATTTCCATGTTTATAGAGATGGCGGTGTAGATATTTCAATGTTCATAGAGATAGCGGTGTTGATTTTTCCATGTTTACAGAGATAGCGGTGTGGTTATTTCCATGTTTATACTGATAGGTTTGTAGATATTTCCATGGTTATAGAGAAGGCGGTGTAGATATTTCCATGTTTATACAGATCACGGTGTAGATATTTCCTTGTTTATACAAACAGCGGTGTAGTTATTTCCATGTTTATACAGATAGCGGTGTAGTTATTTCCATGTATATACAGATGGCTGTGTAGATGTTTCCATGTTTATACAGATGGCTGTGTAGGTATTTCCATGATTATTCAGATGACTTTGTAGGTATTTCCATGTTTATTCAGATGGCGGTGTAGATATTTCCATGTTAATAGAGATAGCTGTGTACATATTTCCATGTTTATACAGATCGCGGTGTAGATATTTCCGTGTTTATACAGATAGCGGTGTAGATATTTACATGTTTTTCCAGATATCGGTGTAGATATATCCATGTTTACACAGATTGCGGTGTAGATATTTCCATATTTCTACAGATGTCATTGTAGATATTTCCATGTTTATACAGATGGCGGTGTAGATATTTCCAGGTTTATATAGATGGTGGTGTAGATATTACCATGTTTATTCATATGAGTGTGTAGATATTTCCATGTTTTTACAGATGGCAGTGTAGATATTTCAATGTTTATAGAGATGGCGCTGTAGATATTTCCATGTTTATACAGATAAAGGTGGAGATATTTCCATGCTTCTACAGAGAGCATTGGAGATATATCCATATTTATACATATAGCGGTGTACATATTTCCATGTTTATAGAGACAGCGGTGTAGGTATTTCCATGTTTCTACAGATAGCTGTGCAGATATTTCCATGTTTATACAGATGCCTATGCAGATATTTCCATATTTATACAGAGGGCTGTGTAGATATTTCTATGTTTATACAGATGGCAGTGTAGATATTTCCATGTTCCTACACATGACTGTGTAGGTATTTCCATGTTTATACAGATGGTTTTGTAGATATTTCCATGTTTATAGAGTTAGCGGTGCAGATATTTCCTTGTTTATACAGATATCGGTGTATATATTTCCATGTTTATACAGATCGTGGTGTAGATATTTCCATGTTTATACAGATACCGGTGTAGATATTTCCATGTTTATACAGACCGCAGTGTAGATATTTCCATGTTTATAGAGATAGAAGTGTAGATATTTCCATGTTTGTTCAGATGGCGGTGTTGATGTTTCCATCTATACACAGATTGCCGTGTTGGTATTTCTGTGTGTATACAGATGGCATTGTAGATATTTCCATGTTTATACAGATGGTGGTGTAGATATTTCCATGTTTACACAGATGACTGTATAGGTATTTCCATGTTTATACAGATGGTGGTGTAGATATTTCCAACTTTACAGAGATAGGGGTGTAGATATTTCCATATTTTTAGAGATAACGGTGTAGAAGTTTCCATGTTTATACAGATAGCGGTGTAAATATTTCCATGTTGATACAGATAATGGTGTAGATATTTCCATGTTTATAGAGATAGCGGTGTAGATATTTCCATGTTTATACAGATAGCGGTGTAGATATTTCCATGTTTATACAGACCGTGTTGTAGATATTTCCATGTTTATACAGATAGAGGTGCAGATATTTCCATGTTTGTACAGATGGCGGTGTTGATATTTCCATCTATACTCAGATGACGTTGTAGATATTTCCATGTTTATACAGATGGTGGTGCAGATATTTCCATGGATATGTAGATGGCGGTGTAGATATTTCCATGTTTATACAGATAGCGGTGTAATTATTTCAATGTTTATATAGATAGCGGTTTAGATATTTCCATGTATGTACACATCGCTGTGTAGACATTTCCATGTTTATACAGATGACGGTGTAGATATTTCCTTGTTTAAACAGATAACTTTGTAAGTATTTCCATGTTTATACAGATGGCGGTGTAGATATTTCGATGTTTATATAGATAGCAGTGGAGATATTTCCATGTTTATACAGATAGCGGTGTAGATATTTCCATGTTTATACTGATCGTGGTGTAAATATTTCCATGTTTATAGAGATGGCGGTGTAGATATTTCAATGTTCATAGAGATAGCGGTGTTGATTTTTCCATGTTCATAGAGATAGCGGTGTGGATATTTCCATGTTTATACTGATAGGTGTGTAGATATTTCCATGGTTATACAGATGGCGGTGTAGATATTTCCATGTTTATACAGATCACGGTGTAGATATTTCCTTGTTGATACAAATAGCGGTGTAGTTATTTCCATGTTTATACAGATAGCGGTGTAGTTATTTCCATGTATATACAGATGGCTGTGTAGATATTTCCATGTTTATACAGATGGCTGTGTAGGTATTTCCATGTTTATTCAGATGACTTTGTAGGTATTTCCATGTTTATTCAGATGGCGGTGTAGATATTTCCATGTTAATAGAGATAGCTGTGTACATATTTCCATGTTTATACAGATCGCGGTGTAGATATTTCCATGTTTATACAGATAGCGGTGTAGATATTTACATGTTTTTACAGATATCGGTGTAGATATATCCATGTTTACACAGATTGCGGTGTAGATATTTCCATATTTCTACAGATGTCATTGTAGATATTTCCGTGTTTATACAGATGGCGGTGTAGATATTTCCATATTTATTTAGATGTCTGTGTAGATATTTCCATGTGTATACAGATGGTATTGTAGGTATTTCCATGTTTATACAGATGGTGGTGTAGATATTTCCATGTTTATTCAGATGAGTGTGTAGATATTTCCATGTTTTTACAGATGGCAGTGTAGATATTTCAATGTTTATAGAGATGGCGCTGTAGATATTTCCATGTTTATACAGATAAAGTTGGAGATATTTCCATGCTTATACAGAGAGCAGTGGAGATATATCCATGTTTATACATATAGCGGTGTACATATTTCCATGTTTATAGAGACAGCGGTGTAGGTATTTCCATGTTTCTGCAGATAGCTGTTCAGATATTTCCATGTTTATACAGATGCCTATGCAGATATTTCCATATTTATACAGAGGGCTGTGTAGATATTTCTATGTTTATACAGATGGCTGTGTAGATATTTCCATGTTCCTACACATGACTGTGTGGGTATTTCCATGTTTATACAGATGGCTTTGTAGATATTTCCATGTTTATAGAGATAGCGGTGCAGATATTTCCTTGTTTATACAGATATCGGTGTATATATTTCCATGTTTATACAGATCGTGGTGTAGATATTTCCATGTTTATACAGATACCGGTGTAGATTTTTCCATGTTTATACAGACCGCAGTGTAGATATTTCCATGTTTATAGAGATAGAAGTGTAGATATTTCCATGTTTGTTCAGATGGCGGTGTTGATGTTTCCATCTATACACAGATTGCCGTGTTGGTATTTCTGTGTGTATACAGATGGCATTGTAGATATTTCCATGTTTATACAGATGGTGGTGTAGATATTTCCATGTTTACACAGATGACTGTATAGGTATTTCCATGTTTATACAGATGGTGGTGTAGATATTTCCAACTTTACAGAGATAGGGGTGTAGATATTTCCATATTTTTAGAGATAACGGTGTAGAAGTTTCCATGTTTATACAGATAGTGGTGTAAATATTTCCATGTTGATACAGATCACGGTGTAGATATTTCCATGTTTATAGAGATAGCGGTGTAGATATTTCCATGTTTATACAGATAGCGGTGTAGATATTTCTATGTTTATACAGTCTGTGGTGTAGATATTTCCATGTTTATACAGATAGCGGTGCAGATATTTCCATGTTTGTACAGATGGCGGTGTTGATATTTCCATCTATACTCAGATGACCGTGTAGACATTTCCATGTTTATACAGATGGTGGTGCAGATATTTCCATGGTTATGTAGATGGCGGTGTAGATATTTCCATGTTTATACAGATAGCGGTGTAGTTATTTCAATGTTTATATAGATAGCGGTTTAGATATTTCCATGTATGTACACATGGCTGTGTAGACATTTCCATGTTTATACAGGGCACGGTGTAGATATTTCCATGTTTAAACAGATAACTTTGTAAGTATTTCCATGTTTATACAGATGGCGGTGTAGATATTTCGATGTTTATAGAGATAGCAGTGGAGATATTTCCATGTTTATACAGATAGCGGTGTAGATATTTCCATGTTTATACTGATCGTGGTGTAGATATTTCCATGTTTATAGAGATGGCGGTGTAGATATTTCAATGTTCATAGAGATAGCGCTGTTGATTTTTCCATGTTTATAGAGATAGCGGTGTGGATATTTCCATGTTTATACTGATAGGTGTGTAGATATTTCCATGGTTATACAGATGGCGGTGTAGATATTTCCATGTTTATACAGATCACGGTGTAGATATTACCTTGTTTATACAAATAGCGGTGTAGTTATTTCCATGTTTATACAGATAGCGGTGTAGTTATTTCCATGTATATACAGATGGCTGTGTAGATATTTCCATGTTTATACAGATGGCTGTGTAGGTATTTCCATGTTTATTCAGATGACTTTGTAGGTATTTCCATGTTTATACAGATGGCGGTGTAGAAATTTCCATGTTAAGAGAGATAGCTGTGTACATATTTCCATGTTTATACAGATCGCGGTGTAGATATTTCCATGTTTATACAGATAGCGGTGTAGATATTTACATGTTTTTACGGATATCGGTGTAGATATATCCATGTTTACACAGATTGCGGTGTAGATATTTCCATATTTCTACAGATGTCATTGTAGATATTTCCATGTTTGTACAGATGGCGGTGTAGATATTTCCATGTTTATATAGATGGTGTTGTAGATATTACCATGTTTATACAGATCGCAGTGTAGATATTTCCATGTTTATACAGATCGTGGTGAAGATATTTCCATGTTTATAGAGATCGCGGTGTAGATATTTCCATGTTTATAGAGATCGCAGTGTAGATATTTCCATGTTTATACAGATAGCGGTGTAGATAATTCCATGTTTATACAGATAGCGGTGTAGATATTTCCATGTTTATAGAGATAGCGGTGTAGCTATTTCCATGTTTATAGACATAGCGGTGTAGATACTTCCATGTTTATATAGATGGTGTTGTAGATATTTCCATGTTTATACCGATAGCGGTGTTGGTATTTCCACGTTTATACAGATAGCGATGTAGATATTTCCATGTTTATACAGCTCGCGGTGCAGATATTTATATGTTTACACAGAAGGCATTGTATATATTTCCTTATTCACACAGATGTCGGTGTAGAGGTTTCCATGTTTATACAGATGGCGGAGTAGTTAGTTCCATGTTTATGGAGATGGCAGTGTAGATATTTTCATGTTTATACAGATGTCGGTGTAGATATTTCCATGTTTATAGAGATAGCAGTGTAGATATTTACATGTTTATACAGATGGCTGTGTATTTCCATGTGTATACAGATGGCATTGTAGATATTTCCATGTTTATATAGATGACTCTATACGTATTTCCATGTTTTTACAGATGGCATTGCAAATATTTCCATGTTTATAGAGATAGCGGTGTAGATATTTCCGTGTTTGTACAGATGGCGGTGTTGATATTTCCATCTATACTCAGATGGCCGTGTAGATATTTCCATGTTTATACAGATGGCGGCGAAGATATTTCCATGGACATGCAGATGGCTGTGTAGATATTTCCATGTTTATGCAGATGGCGGTGTAGATATTTCCATGTTTATACAGATAGCGGTGTAGTTATTTCCATGTTTATATAGATAGCGGTGTAGATATTTCCATGTATATACACATGGCTGTGTAGATATTTCCATGTTTATACAGATAGCGGTGTAGATATTTCCATGTTTACACAGATGGTGATGTAGTTATTTCCGTGTTTATACACATGGCAGAGTAGATACTTCCATCTTTATGGAGATGGCAGTGTAGATATTGTTATGTTTATAGAGATGGCGGCGTAGATATTTCCATATTTATAGAGATAGCGGTGTAGATATTTCCATCTTTCTACAGATGGCAGTGTAGATATTTCCATGTTTATACAGCTGGCGGTGTAAGTATTTCCATATTTATACAGATTTCTGTGTAGATATTTCCATGTGTATACAGATTGTATTGTAGGTATTTCCATGTTTATTCAGATGGTGGTGTAGATATTTCCATGTTTATTCAGATGAGTGTGTAGATATTTCCATGTTTTTACAGATGGCAGTGTAGATATTTCAATGTTTATAGAGATGGCGCTGTAGATATTTCCATGTTTATACAGATAAAGGTGGAGATATTTCCATGCTTATACAGAGAGCAGTGGAGATATATCCATGTTTATACACATAGCGGTGTACATATTTCCATGTTTTTAGAGACAGCGGTGTAGGTATTTCCATGTTTATACAGATAGCGGTGAAGATATTTCCATATATATACAGATGCCTATGCAGATATTTCCATATTTATACAGAGGGCTGTGTAGATATTTCTATGTTTATACAGATGGCAGTGTAGATATTTCCATGTTCCTACACATGACTGTGTAGGTATTTCCATGTTTATACAGATGGCTTTGTAGATATTTCCATGTTTATAGAGATAGTGGTGCAGATATTTCCTTGTTTATACAGATATCGGTGCATATATTTCCATGTTTATACAGATCGTGGTGTAGATATTTCTATGTTTGTACAGATACCGGTGTAGATATTTCCATGTTTATAGAGATAGCGGTGCAGATATTTCCTTGTTTATACAGATATCGGTGTATATATTTCCATGTTTATACAGATCGTGGTGCAGATATTTCCATGTTTGTACAGATACCGGTGTAGATATTTCCATGTTTATACAGACCGCAGTGTAGATATTTCCATGTTTACAGAGATAGCAGTGTAGATATTTCCATGTTTGTACAGATGGCGTTGTTGATGTTTCCATCTATACACAGATTGCCGTGTTGGTATATCCGTGTGTATACAGATGGCATTGTAGATATTTCCATGTTTATACAGATGGTGGTGTAGATATTTCCATGTTTACACAGATGACTGTATAGGTATTTCCATGTTTATACAGATGGTCGTGTAGATATTTCCAACTTTATAGAGATAGGGGTGTAGATATTTCCATATTTATAGAGATAACGGTGTAGAAGTTTCCATGTTTATACAGATAGCGGTGTAAATATTTCCATGTTGATACAGATCACGGTGTAGATATTTCCATGTTTATAGAGATAGCGGTGTAGATATTTCCATGTTTATACAGATAGCGGTGTAGATATTTCCATGTTTATACAGACCGTGGTGTAGATATTTCCATGTTTATACAGATAGCGGTGCAGATATTTCCATGTTTGTACAGATGGCGATGATGATATGTCCATCTATACTCAGATGACCGTGTAGATATTTCCATGTTTATACAGATGGTGGTGCAGATATTTCCATGGATATGTAGATGGCGGTGTAGATATTTCCTTGTTTATACAGATAGGGGTGTAGTTATTTCAATGTTTATATAGATAGCGGTTTAGATATTTCCATGTATGTACACATGGCTGTGTAGATATTTCCATGTTTATACATATGACGGTGTAGATATTTCCATGTTTAAACAGATAACTTTGTAAGTATTTCCATGTTTATACAGATGGCGGTGTAGATATTTCGATGTTTATAGAGATAGCAGTGGAGATATTTCCATGTTTATACAGATAGCGGTGTAGATATTTCCATGTTTATACTGATCGTGGTGTAGATATTTCCATGCTTATAGAGATGGCGGTGTAGATATTTCAATGTTCATAGAGATAGCGGTGTTGATTTTTCCATGTTTATAGAGATAGTGGTGTGGATATTTCCATGTTTATACAGATAGGTGTGTCGATATTTCCATGGTTATACAGATGGCGGTGTAGATATTTCCATGTTTATACAGATCACGGTGTAGATATTTCCTTGTTGATACAAATAGCGGTGTAGTTATTTCCATGTTTATACAGATAGCGGTGTAGTTATTTCCATGTATATACAGATGGCTGTGTAGATATTTCCATGTTTATACAGATGGCTGTGTAGGTATTTCCATGTTTATTCAGATAACTTTGTAGGTATTTCCATGTTTATACAGATGGCGGTGTATATATTTCCATGTTTATAGAGATAGCTGTGTAGATATTTCCATGTTTATACAGATCGCGCTTTAGATATTTCCATGTTTATACAGATAGCGGTGTAGATATTTACATGTTTTTACAGATATCGGTGTAGATATATCCATGTTTACACAGATTGCGGTGCAGATATTTCCATGTTTTTACAGATATCGGTGTAGATATACCCATGTTTACACAGATTGCGGTGTAGATATTTCCATATTTCTACAGATGTCAATGTAGATATTTCCATGTTTATACAGATGGCGATGTAGATATTTACATGTTTATATAGATGGTGGTGTAGATATTACCATGTTTATGCAGATCGCGGTGTAGATATTTCCATGTTTATACAGATCGTGGTGAAGATATTTCCATGTTTATAGAGATCGCGGTGTAGATATTTCCATGTTTACACAGATCGTGGTGAAGATATTTCCATGTTTATAGAGATCGCGGTGTAGATATTTCCATGTTTATACAGATCGCAGTGTAGATATTTCCATGTTTATACAGCTAGCGGTGTAGATAATTCCATGTTTATACAGATAGCGGTGTAGATATTTCCATGTTTATAGAGATAGCAGTGTAGGTATTTCCATGCTTATAGACATAGCGGTGTAGATACTTCCATGTTTATATAGATGGTGTTGTAGATATTTCCATGTTTATACCGATAGCGGTGTTGGTATTTCCACCTTTATACAGATAGCGATGTAGATATTTCCATGTTTATACAGCTTGCGGTGCAGATATTTATATGTTTACACAGAAGGCATTGTATATATTTCCTTATTCACACAGATGTCGGTGTAGATGTTTCCATGTTTATACAGATGGCGGAGTAGTTAGTTCCATGTTTATGGAGATGGCAGTGTAGATGTTTTCATGTTTATAGAGATGGCGGTGTAGATATTTCCATGTTTATAGAGATAGCAGTGTAGATATATACATGTTTATACAGATGGCTGTGTAGATATTTCCATGTTTATACAGATGACTCTATACATATTTCCACGTTTTTACAGATGTCAGTGCAGATATTTCCATGTTTATAGAGATAGCGGTGTAGATATTTCCATGTTTGTACAGATGGCGGTGTTGATATTTCCATCTATACACAGATGGCCGTGTAGATATTTCCATGTTTATAAAGATGGCGGCGTAGATATTTCCATGGACATGCAGATGGCTGTGTAGATATTTACATGTTTATGCAGATGGCGGTGTAGAAATTTTAATGTTTATACAGATAGCGGTGAAGTCATTTCCATGTTTATATAGATAGCGGTGTAGTTATTTCCATGTATATACACATGTCTGTGCAGATATTTCCATGTTTATACAGATAACTTTGTAAGTATTTCCAAGTTTATACAGATGGCGGTGTAGATATTTCGATGTTTATGGAGATAGCAGTGGAGATATTTCCATGTTTATTCAGATAGCGGTGTAGATATTTCCATGTTTATTCTGATCGTGGTGTAGATATTTCCATGTTTATAGAGATGGCGGTGTAGATATTTCCATGTTCATAGAGATAGCGGTGTTGATTTTTCCATGTATATAGAGATAGCGGTGTGGATATTCCATGTTTACACAGATAGGGGTGTAGATATTTCCATGTTTACAGAGATGGCGGTGTAGATAATTCCATCTTTATACAGATCGCGGTGTACATATTTCCTTGTTTATACAGATCATGGTGTAGTTATTTCCATGTTTATACAGATCGCAGTGTTGATATTACCATGTTTATAGGGATAGCGGTGCAAATATTTCCACATTTATACAGATAGCGGTGTAGTTATTTGCATGTTTTTACAGATAGCGGTGTAGTTATTTGCATGTTTATACAGATAGCGGTGTAGATATTTCCAGGTATAAACAGATGTCTGTGTATATATTTCCATGTTAAAACAGATGGCGGTGTAGATATTTCCTTGTTTATACAAATAGCGGTGTAGTTATTTCCATCTTTATACAGATCACGGTGTAGATATTTCCTTGTTTATACATATAGCGGTGTAGTTGTTTCCATGCTTATACAGATAACGGTGTAGATATTTCTTTGTTTATAAAAATAGCGGTGTAGATATTTCCATGTTTGTACAGATCACGGTGTAGATATATCCTTGTTTATACTAATAGCGGTGTAGTTATTTCGATGTTTATACAGATAGCGGTGTAGATATTTCTATGTATATACAGATGGCTGTGTAGATATTTCCATGTTTATACAGATGCCTGTGTAGATGTTTCCATGTTTATACAGATGACTTTGTGGGTATTTCCATGTTTATACAGATGGCGTTGTAGATATTTCCATGTTTATAGAGATTCATGTGTAGATATTTCCATGTTTATACGGATAGCGGTGTAGGTATTTCCATGTTTATACTGATCGCGTTTTAGATATTTCCATGTTTATACAGATCGCAGTGTAGATATTTCCATGTTTATACAGATAGCGGTGTAGATATTTCCATGTTTTTACAGATATCGGGGTAGATATTTCCATGTTTACACAGATTACGGTGTAGATATTTCCATCTTTCTACAGATGGCATTGTAGATATTTCCATGTTTATACAGATGGTTGTGTAGATATTTTCAAGTTTAAATAGATGGTGGTGTAGATATTACCATGTTTATACAGATAGCGGTGTAGATATTTCCATGTTTATACAGATCGTGGTGAAGATATTTCCATGTTTATACAGATCGTGTTGTAGATATTTCCATGTTTATACAGATCGCGGTGTAGATATTTCCATGTTTATACAGATGGCGGCGTAGATATTTCCATGGACATGCAGATGGCGGTGTAGATATTTCCACGTTTATACAGATAGCGGTGTATATATTTCCATGTTGACACAGATGGTGGTGTAGATATTTCCGTGTTTATACACATGGCGGAGTAGATACTTCCATCTTTATGGAGACGGCAGTGTAGATATTTTCAGGTTTATAGAGACGGCGGTGTAGATATTTCCATATTTATAGAGATTGCGGTGTAGATATTTCCATCTTTCTACAGATGGCAGTGTAGATATTTCCATGTTTATACAGCTGGTGGTGTAGATATTTCCATATTTATACAGATGACTGTTTAGATATTTCCATGTGTATACAGATGGTATTGTAGGTATTTCCATGTTTATACAGATGGTGGTGTAGATATTTCCATGTTTATTCAGATGACTGTGTAGATATTTCCATGTTTTTACAGATGGCAGTGTAGGTATTTCAATGTTTATAGAGATGGCACTGTAGATATTTCCATGTTTATACAGATAACGGTGGAGATATTTTCATGTTTATACAGAGAGCAGTAGAGATATCTCCATGTTTACACACATAGCGGTGTACATATTTCCATGCTTATAGAGACTGCGGTGTAGGTATTTCCATGTTTATTCAGATAGCGGTGCAGATATTTCCATGTTTATACAGATGCCTTTGCAGATACTTCCATATTTATACAGATGGCAGTGTAGATATTACCATGTTCCTACACATGACTGTGTAGGTATTTCCATGTTTCTACAGATGGCTTTGTAGATATTTCCATGTTTATAGAGATAGCAGAGTAGAGATTTACATGTTTATACAGATGTCTGTGTAGATATTTCCATGTGTATACAGATGGCATTGTAGATATTTCCATGTTTATACAGATGACTCTATACGTATTTCCACGTTTTTACAGATGGCAGTGCAGATATTTCCATGTTTATAGAGATAGCGGTGTAGATATTTCCATGTTTGTACAGATGGCGGTGTTGATATTTCCATCTATACACAGATGTCCGTGTAGATATTTCCATGTTTATACAGATGGCGGCGTAGATATTTCCATGGACATGCAGATGGCTGTGTAGATATTTCCATGTTTATGCAGATGGCGGTGTAGATATTTCCATGTATATACACATGGCTGTGTAGATATTTCCATGTTTATACAGATAACTTTGTAAGTATTTCCAAGTTTATACAGATGGCGGTGTAGATATTTCGATGTTTATAGAGATAGCAGTGTAGATATTTCCATGTTTATTCAGATAGCGGTGTAGATATTTCCATGTTTATACTGATCGTGGTGTAGATATTTCCATGTTTATAGAGATGGCGGTGTAGATATTTCCATGTTCATAGAGATAGCGGTGTTGATTTTTCCATGTATATAGGGATAGCGGTGTGGATATTTCCTTGTTTACACAGATAGGGGTGTAGATATTTCCATGTTTATAGAGATGGCGGCGTAGATATTTCCATGTTTATACAGATGGCGGTGTAGACATTTCCATGTTTATACAGATCATGGTGTAGTTATTTCCATGTTTATACAGATCGCAGTGTTGATATTACCATGTTTATAGGGATAGCGGTGGAAATATTTCCACATTTATACAGATAGCGGTGTAGTTATTTGCATGTTTATACAGATAGCGGTGTAGATATTTACATGTATAAACAGATGTCTGTGTATATACTTCGATGTTAAAACAGATGGCGGTGTAGATATTTCCTTGTTTATACAAGTAGCGGTGTAGTTATTTCCATGTTTATACAGATCACTGTGTGGATATTTCCTTCTTTATACCTATAGCGGTGTAGTTATTTCCATGCTTATACAGATAACGGTGTAGATATTTCTTTGTTTATACAAACAGCGGTGCAGATATTTCCATGTTTATACAGATCACGGTGTAGATATATCCTTGTTTATACAAATAGCGGTGTAGTTATTTCCATGTTTATACAGATAGCGGTGTAGATATTTCCATGTATATACAGATGGCTAGATATTTCCATGTTTATACAGATGCCTGTGTAGATGTTTCCATGTTTATACAGATGACTTTGTAGGTATTTCCATGTTTATACAGATGGCGGTGTAGATATTTCCATGTTTATAGAGATTCCTGTGTAGATATTTCCATGTTTATACAGTTAGAGGTGTAGATATTTCCATGTTTATACAGATAGCGGTGTAGATATTTCCATGTTTTTACAGATATCGGTGTAGATATTTCCATGTTTACACAGATTACGGTGTAGATATTTCCATCTTTCTACAGATGGCATTGTAGATATTTCCATGTTTATACAGATGGTTGTGTAGATATTTTCATGTTTAAATAGATGGTGGTGTAGATATTACCATGTTTATACAGATAGCGGTGTAGATATTTCCATGTTTATACAGATCGTGGTGAAGATATTTCCATGTTTATACAGATCGCGGTGTAGATATTTCCATGTTTATACAGATCGCGGTGTAGATATTTCCATGTTTATACAGATGGCGGCGTAGATATTTCCATGGACAAGCAGATGGCGGTGTAGATATTTCCACGTTTATAGAGATAGCGGTGTATATATTTCCATGTTTACACAGATGGTGGTGTAGATATTTCCGTGTTTATACACATGGCGGAGTAGATACTTCCATCTTTTTGGAGACGGCAGTGTAGATATTTTCATGTTTATAGAGATGGCGGTGTAGATATTTCCATATTTATAGAGATAGCGGTATAGATATTTCCATCTTTCTACAAATGGCAGTGTAGATATTTCCATGTTTATACAGCTGGTGGTGTAGATATTTCCATATTTATACAGATGTTTGTGTAGATATTTCCATGTGTATACAGATGGTATTGTGGGTATTTCCATGTTTATAAAGACGGTGTTGTAGATATTTCTATGTTTATTCAGATGACTGTGTAGATATTTCCATGTTTTTACAGATGGCAGTGTAGGTATTTCAATGTTTATAGAGATGGCACTGTAGATATTTCCATGTTTATACAGATAACGGTGGAGATATTTCCATGTTTATACAGAGAGCAGTAGAGATATCTCCATGTTTATACACATAGCGGTGTACATATTTCCATGTTTATAGAGACAGCGGTGTAGGTATTTCCATGTTTATTCAGATAGCGGTGCAGTTATTTCCATATTTATACAGATGCCTTTGCAGGTATTTCCATATTTATACAGAGGGCTGTGTAGATATTTCTATGTTTATACAGATGGCAGTGTAGATATTTCCATGTTCCTACACATGACTGTGTAGGTATTTCCATGTTTCTACAGATGGCTTTGTAGATATTTCCATGTTTATAGAGATAGCGGTGCAGATATTTCCATGTTTATTCATATAGCGGTGTATATATTTCCATGTTTATACAGATCGTGGTGTAGATATTTCCATGTTTATACAGATACCAGTGTAGATATTTCCATGTTTATACAGACCACAGTGTAGATATTTTCATGTTTATAGAGATAGCAGTGTAGATATTTCCATGTTTGTACAGATGGCGGTGTTGATGTTTCCATCTATACACAGATTTCCGTGTAGGTATTTCCATTTGTATACAGATGGCATTGTAGATATTTCCATGTTTATACAGATGGTGGTGTAGATATTTCCATGTTTACACAGATGACTGTATAGGTATTTACATGTTTATACAGATGGCGGTGTAGATATTTCCAAGTTTATAGAGATAGCGGTGTAGATATTTCCATATTTATACAGATAACGGTGAAGAAGTTTCCATGTTTATACAGATAGCGGTGTAAATATTTCCATGTTTATACAGATCACGGTGTAGATATTTCCATGTTTATAGAGATAGCGGTGTAGATATTTCCATGTTTATAAAGATAGCGGTGTAGATATTTCCATGATTTTACACATATCGGTGTAGGTATTTCCATGTTTATGCAGATGGATGTGTAGATATTTCCATGTTTATACAGATGACTTTGTAGGTATTTCCATGTTTTTACAGATGGCAGTGCAGATATTTCCATGTTTATAGAGATAGCGATGTAGATATTTCCATGTTTGTACAGATGGCGGTGTTGATATTTCCATCTATACACAGATGGCCGTGTAGATATTTCCGTGTTTACACAGATGGCAGTGTAGATATTTCCATGGACATGCAGATGGCGGTGTAGATATTTCCATGTTTACACAGATGACTCTATAGGTATTTCCATGTTTATAGAGATGGCGGTGTAGGTATTTCCAAGTTTATAGAGATAGCGGTGTAGACATTTCCATATTTATACAGATCACGGTGTAGATATTTCCATGTTTATAGAGATATCGGTGTAGATATTTCCATGTTTATACAGATAGCGGTGTAGATATTTCTATGTTTATACAGACCGCGGTGTAGATATTTCCATGTTTATACAGACAGCGGTGCAGATACTTCCATGTTTGTACAGATGGCGGTGTTGATATTTCCATCTATACAGAGATGACCATGTAGATATTTCCATGTTTATACAGATGGTGGCGCAGACATTTCCATGGATATGTAGATGGCGGTGTAGATATTTCCATGTTTATACAGATAGCGGTGTAGTTATTTCCATGTTTATATAGATAGCGGTGTAGCTATTTCCATGTATGTACACATGGCTGTGTAGATATTCCCATGTTCATACTGATGGCGGTGTAGATATTTCCATGTTTATACAGATAACTTTGTAAGTATTTCCATGTTTATACAGATGGCGGTGTAGATATTTCGATGTTTATAGAGATAGCAGTGGAGATATTTCCATGTTTATACAGATAGCGGTGTAGATATTTCCATGTTTATACTGATCGTGGTGTAGATATTTCCATGTTTATATAGATGGCGGTGTACATATTTCCATGTTCATAGAGATAGCAGTGTTGATTTTTCCATGTTTATAGGGATACCGGTGTGGATATTCCCATGTTTATACAGATAGGGGAGTAGATATTTCCATGTTTATAGAAATGGCGGTGTAGATATTTCCATGTTTATACAGATCACAGTGTAGATATTTCCTTGTTTATACAAATAGCGGTGTAGGTATTTCCATGTTTATACAGATAGCGGTGTAGATATTTCCATGTATATACAGATGACTGTGTAGATATTTCCATGTTTATACAGGTGGCTGTGTAGATATTTCCATGTTTATACAGATGACTTTGTAGGTATTTCCATGTTTATACAGATGGTGGTGTAGATATTTCCATGTTTATAGAGATAGCTGTGTAGATATTTCCATGTTTGTACAGATAGCGGTGTAGATATTTCCATGTTTATACAGATCGCGGTGTAGATATTTCCATGTTTATACAGATCGTAGTGTAGATATTTCCATGTTTATGAAGATAGCGGTGTAGATATTTCCATGTTTTTACAGATATCGGTGTATGTATTTCCATGTTTATACAGATGGCTGTGTAGATATTTCCATGCTTAAACAGATGACTTTGTAGGTATTTCCATGTTTTTACAGATGGCAGTGTAGATATTTCCATATTTATACAGATCGTGGTGTAGATATTTCCATCTTCATACAGATAGCACTGTGGATATTTCCATGTTTATACAGATAGCGTTGTAGTCATTTCCAAGTTTACAGAGATAGCGGTGTAGATATTTCTATATTTGCACAGATGTCGGTGCAGATACTTCCATCTTTACACAGATAGCGATGTACATATTTCCATGTTTACACAGATAGCCGTGTAGATATTTCCATGTTTACACAG
This sequence comes from Pan paniscus, assembly GCF_029289425.2. Taxonomy (NCBI): domain Eukaryota; kingdom Metazoa; phylum Chordata; class Mammalia; order Primates; family Hominidae; genus Pan; species Pan paniscus. Next base: position 1,799,053 of record NC_073258.2, on the reverse strand, counting down.
ATAGTGTTATAGATATTTCCATGTTTATACAGATAACGGTGTTGATATTTCCATGTTTATACAGATAGCGGTGTAGATATTTCCATGTTTATACTGATAGCGGTGTAGGTATTTCCATGTTTATAGAGATAGCGGTGTATATAATTCCATGTTTATACATGTGGCTGTGTGGATATTTCCATGTCTATACAGATGGCAGTGTAGATATTTCCGTGTGTATACACATGGAGGTGTAGATATTTCCATGTTTATACAGATTACTGTGTAGATATTTCCATGTTTTTACAGATGGTGGTGTAGATATTTCCATGTTTATACTGATGGCGGTGTTGCTATTTCCATGTTTACACAGATAGCGGAGTACATATTTCCATGTTTATAGAGATGGCTGTGTAGATATTTCATTGTTTATACAGATGGCCGTGTAGATATTTCCATGTTTATACAGATAGTGTTGTAGATATTTCAATGTTTACACAGATGACTGCGTAGGTATTTCCCTGTTTACACAGATGGCGGTGTAGATATTTCCATGTTTATAGAGATTGCCATGTAGCTATTTCCAAGTTTAGGCAGATATTGTTGTAGACATTTCTATGATTATAGGGAATGCAGTGTAGAGATTTCCATATTTCTACAGATAGCGGTGTAGATATGTCCATCTTTTTACAGATGGCGGTGTAGATGTTTCCATGTTTATAGAGATAGCGGTGTAGATATTTCCATGTTTATACAGATCGTGGTGTAGATGTTTCCATGTTTTTACAGATAGCGGTGTAGATGTTTCCATGTTTATACAGATAGCGGTGAACATGTTTCCATGTTAACAGAGATAGTGGTGTAGATATTTAAATGTTTATACAGATAGCGCTGTAGATATTAACATGTTTAAACAGATAGTGGTGTAGATATTTCCATGTTTATACAGATATCATTGGAGATATTTCCCTGTTTAAACAGATAGCCGTGGAGATATTTCCATGTTTTTACAGATGGCGGAGTAGATATTTCCAAGTTTATACAGATAGCGGTGTAGGTATTTCCATGTTTATACAGATAGCGGTGTAGATATTTCCATATTTCTACAGATAGCGGTGTAGGTATTTCCATGTTCATGAAGATAACGGTGTGGCTATTTCCATGTTTATACAAATACCGGTGTAGATATTTCCAAGTTTATAGAGATGGCTGTGTAGATATTTCCATGTTTACAGAGATAGCGGTGTAGATATTTCCATGTTTATACAGATAGTGGTGTAGATATTTCCATTTTTACGCAGATAACTGTGTAGATATTACCATGTTTACAGAGATAGTGTTATAGATATTTCCATGTTTATACAGATAACGGTGTAGATTTTCCATGTTTATAAAGATAGCGGTGTAGATATTTCCATGTTTATACAGATAGCGTTGTAGGTATTTCCATGTTTATACAGATAGCTGTGTAGATATTTCCATGTTCACAGAGACAGTGGTGTAGATATTTCCATATTTGCTCAGATTTCGGTGTAGATATTTCCATGTTTATACAGATAGCGGTGTTGGTATTTCCATGTTTATAGAGATAGCGGTGTAGATAATTCCATGTTTATACAGATGGCTGTGCAGGTATTTCCATGTGTATACAGATGGCAGTGTAGATATTTCCATGTGTATACACATGCAGGTGTAGATATTTCCATGCTTACACAGATGACTGTGTAGATAATTCCATGTTTTTACAGATGGCGGTGTAGATATTTCAATGTTTATACAGATAGCGGTGTGGCTATTTCCATGTTTATACAGATAGCGTTTTAGATATTTCCATGTTTACAGAGATGGCTGTGTAGATATTTCCTAGTTTATACAGATGGCCGTGTAGATATTTCCATATTTATACAGATAGTGGTGTAGATATTTCCATGTTTATACAGATGGCGGTGTAGATATTTCCATGTTTATAGAGATAGCCATGTAGCTATTTCCATGTTTGTACAGATAGCGTTGAAGACATTTCCATGTTTATAGAGATAGCAGTGTAGATATTTCCATATTTATACAGATAGCGGTGTAGATATTTCCATGTTTAAACAGAGAGCTATGTAGATATTTCCATGTTTATACAGATATCGTTGGAGATTTTTCTTGTTTATATAGATAGTGGTGGAGATATTTCAATGTTTATCCAGATGGCGTTGTAGATATTTCCAAGTTTAAACAGATAGCAGTGTAGCTATTTGCATGTTTATACAGATAGCGGTGTAAATATTTCCACGTTTATACAGATAGCGGTGTTAGTATTTCCAAGTTTATATAGATAGCAGTGTGGCTATTTCCATGTTTATACAGATAGAGGTGTAGATATTTCCATGTTTATAGAGATGGCTGTGTACATATTTCCATGTTTTTACAGATGGCAGTGTAGATATTTCCATGTTTATACAGATAGTGGTGTAGATATTTCCATCTTTATACATATGACTGTGTAGGTATTTCCATGTTTATACAGATGTCGGTGCAGATGTTTCCATGTTTATAGAGATAGCCATGTAGATATTTTCGTGTTTACAGAGATATGGCTGTAGACATTTTCATGTTTATGGAGATAGCGGTGTAGATATTTGCATGTTTATACAGATAGCGGTGAAGTTATTTCTTAGTTTATACAGATAGCGGTGTAGATATTTCTATGTTTGTAAAGATCGTGCTGTAGTTATTTCCGTGTATATACAGAGAGCGGTGTAGATATTTCCATGTTTATACAGATAGCGGTGTAGGTATTTCCGTGTTTACAGAGATAGCGGTGTAGATATTTCCATGTTTATACAGATAGCGGTTTAGATATTTCCATGTTTACAGATATAGCGGTGTAGATATTTCCATATTTGCACAGATTGCGGTGTAGTTATTTCATGTTTATACAGATAGCGGTGTAGGTATTTCCATGTTTATAGAGATAGCGGTGTAGATATTTCCATGTTTATACAGATAGCTGTGTAGATATTTCCATGTGTATACTGATGGCAGTGTAGGTATTTCCATGAGTATACACATGGAGGTGTAGATATTTCCATGTTTATACAGATGACTGTGTACATATTTCCATGTTTTACAGATGGCGGTGTAGATATTTCCATGTTTACAAAGATAGCAGTGTGCTTTTTCCAGGTTTATACAGATAGCGGTGTAGATATTTCCATGTTTACAGAGATGGCTCTGTAGATATTTCCTAGTTTATACAGATGGCCTTTTAGATATTTCCATATTTATACAGATAGTGGTGTAGATATTTCCATGTTTATACAGATGGCGGTATATATATTTCCATGTTTATAGAGATATCCGTGTAGCTATTTCCATGTTTCTACAGATAGCGTTGTAGACATTTCCATGTTTATAGAGATAGCAGTGTAGATATTTCCATATTTATACAGATAGCGGGGTAAATATTTCCAAGTTTAAACAGATAGCTGTGTAGACGTTTCCATGTTTATACAGATATCGTTGGAGATATTTCCCTGTTTATACAGATAGCATTGTAGATATTTCAATCTTTGCACAGATTGCGGTGTAGATATTTCCTTCTTTACACAGAGAGCTGTGTAGTTATTTCCAAGTATACACAGATAGCTGTGTAGATATTTCCATGATTAAACAGATAGTGTTGAAGATATTTCCATGTTTACACAGATTGCATTGTAGATATTTCCATGTTTATACAGATAGCGGTGTAGATATTTCCAAGTTTACACAGATATCTGTGCAGATATTTCCATGTAAACACAGATAGCGTTTTAGATATTTCCATGTTTATACAGATAGCGGTGTAGGTATTTCCATGTTTATACAGATAGCGGTGTACATAGTTCCATGTTTACACAGATAGCAGTGGAGATATTTCCATGTTTATACAGATAGCGATGTAGATATTTCCATGTTTATGCAGATAGCAGTGTAGATATTTCCATGTTTATACAGATAGCCTTGTAGATATTTCCATGTTTATAGAAATAGCAGTGTAGATGTTTCCATGCTTATACCGATAGTGGTGTAGATATTTCCATGTTTATACAGATAGCGGTGGAGATATTTCCATGTTTATAGAGATGGTGGAGTAAAAGTTTCCATGTTTACAGAGATAGCGGAGTAGATATTTCCATGTTTATACAGATGGCTGTGTAGATATTTAAATGTGTATACAGATGGCGGTGTAGATATTTCCATGTTTATAGAGATGGTGGTTTAGATATTTCCATGTTTATACAGACGACTGTGTAGATATTTGCAAGTTTATACAGATGGCGGTGTAGATATTTCCATGTTGATAGAGATAGCGGTGTTGATATTTCCATATTTATACAGATAGCGGTGTAGATATGTCCATGTTTATACAGATGACGGTGTAGATATTTCCATGTTTATTCAGATGGTGGCGTAGATATTTCCATGTTTATACAGATAGCGCTGTAGATATCTCCATGTTTGTACAGATAGCAGTGTAGATATTTCCAAGTTTACAGAGATAGCGGTGTAGATATTTCCGTCTTTGCACAGATTGCAGTGTAGATATTTCCATGTTTACACAGACAGCGGAGAAGGTATTTCCAAGTTTACACAGATAGCTGTGTAGATATTTCCATGTTTATACAGACAGCGCTGTAGATATTTCCATAGGGATACACTTCGCCGTGTAGTTATTTCCGTCTTCATACAGATGGCATTCTAGATATTTCCATGTTTATACTGATAGTGGTGTAGATATTTCCATGTTTATACAGATGCCGGGGTAGATATTTCCATGTTTATAGCGATTGTGGTGTATATATTTCCATGTTTATAGAGATAGCGGTTTAGATAATTCAATGTTTATAGAGATGGCGGTGTAGATATTTCCATGTTTATACGGATAGCTGTGTATATATTTCCATGTCTATACAGATAGGGATGAAGATATTTCCATGATTATACAGATAGCTGTGTAGATATTTCCATGTTTATGCAGATAGCGCTGTAGATATTTCCACGTTTATACAGATAACGATGGAGATATTTCCATGTTTATGAAGATAGTGATGTAGATATTTCCATGTTTATACAGAGAGCGGTGTAGATATTTTCATATTTATACAGAGGGCTTTGTAGATATTTCCATGTGTATACAGATGGCGGTGTATATATTTCCGTGTTTATAGAGATGGTGGTGTAGATATTCCATGTTTATACAGACGACTGTGTAGATACTTGCAAGTTTATACAGATGGTGGTGTAGATGTTTCCATCTTTATAGAGATAGTGGTGTATATATTTCCATGTTTACACAGATAGCGGTGTAGATATTTCCATGTTTATACAGATAGTGGTGTTGGTATTTCCATGTTTATACAGATACCGGTGGAGATATTTCCATGTTTATAGAGATGGTGGTGAAAACATTTCCATGTTTATAGAGATTGCGGTGTAGATATTTCCACGTTTATACAGAGAGAGGTGAAGATATTTCCATGTTTACTGAGATAGCGGTTGGAGGTATTTCCACATTTATTCACATACTGATGTAGATATTTCCACGTTTATACAGATAGCGTTGTAGATATTTTGACGTTTATACAAAAAGCGGTGTAGATATTTCCACGTTTATACAGATATCGGTGTAGATATTTCCATCTTTATACAGATAGCGGTGTAGATATTTCAATCTTAATGCAGATGGCGGTGTAGATATTTCCTAGTTTATAGAGACGGCGGTGTAGATATTTCCATGTTTGTAGAGATAGCCGTGCAAATATTTCCATGTTTATTCAGATGGTGGTGTAGATATTTCCATGGTTAGAGAGATAGCGGTGTACATATTTCCATGTTTATACAGATGGCGGTGTAGATATTTCCTTGTTTATACAGATAGTGGTATAGATATTTCCATGTTTATACAGATAGCAGTGTAGATATTTCCATGTTTATAGAGATAGCGGTGTAGATATTTCCCTCTTTGCACAGATTGCGGTGCAGGTATTTACATCTTTTCACAGAAAACCCGGTAGATATTTACAAGTTTAGACAGATAGCTGTGTATATATTTCCATGTTTACACAGATAGCGTTGTAGGTATTTCCATGTTTATACAGACAGCCATGTAGATATTTCCATGTTTATACAGATAGCGGTGTAGATATTTCCATGTTTATACAGATTGCGGTGCAGATATTTCAATGTTTATAGAGATCGTTGTGTAGATATTTCCATGTTTATACAGATAGCGGTGGAGATATTTCCATGTTTATAGAGACAGCGGTGTAGATATTTCCATGTTTATACAGATGGCTGGGTAGATATTTTCATGTGTATACAGATGGTAGTGTACATATTTCCATGTTTATAGAGATGGTGGTGTAGATATTTCCATGTTTATACAGACGACTGTGTAGATATTTGCATGTTTATATAGATGGCGGTGTAGATATTTCCATGGTTATAGAGATAGCGGTGTAGATATTTCCATGTTTATACAGATGGCTGTGTAGGTATTTCCTTGTTTATTCAGATGGCGGTGTAGATATTTTCTTGTGCATTCAGATAGTGGTGTAGGTATTTCCATGTTTATACAGATAGCGGTGTAAATATCTCCATGTTTATAGCGATAGCGGTGTAGATATTTCCATCTTTGCACAGATTGTGGTGCAGATATTTCCATCTTTACACAGATAGCTCTGTATATATTTCCAAGTTTACACAGATAGCTGTGTAGGTATTTAAATGTTTACACAGATAGCTTTGTAGATATTTCCATGTTTATACTGATAGCGGTATAGATATTTCCATGTTTATACTGATAGCGGTGTAGATATTTCCATGTTCATACACATAGAGGTGGAGTTATTTCCATGTTTATACAGATAGCGATGTAGATATTTACATGTTTATACAGATAGCGGTGTAGATATTAACATGTTTATGGAGATAACATTGTAGCTACTTCCATATTTATACAGATAGCGGTGTAGATATTTCCATGTTTACACAGATGTCGGTGTAGATATTTCCATGATTATACAGATGGCGGTGGAGATATTTCCATGTTTATACAGATCGTGGTGTAGATATTTCCATGTTTATACAGATAGCGGTGTTTGTATTTACATGTTTATTCAGATAACGGTGCAGACATTTCCATGATATAGAGATAGCGGTGTAGATATTTCCATGTTCATACAAATAGCGGTGTAGGTATTTCCATGTTCATGCAGATGGCGATGTAGATATTTCCATGTTTATAGAGATGGCGGTGTAGTTATTTCCCTGTTTATAGAGATAGTGGTTAAGATATTTCCATGTTTATACAGATAGCGGTGTAGTTATTTCCATGTTTATACAGATAGCTTTGTAGATATTTCCATGTTTGTTCTGATGGCTGTGTAGATATTTTCCATGTGTATACAGATGGCAGTTTAGCTATTTCCATGTTCATAAAGATAGTGGTGTAGATATTTCCAAGATTATACAGATGAATGTGAAGATATTTGCATGTTTATACAGATGGCGGTGTATATATTTCCATGTTTATAGAGATAGCGTTGTAGATATTTCCATGTTTATTAGAGATAGCGTTGTCTATATTTCCATATTTATACAGATAGTGGTGTAGATATTTCCATGTTTATACAAATGGCGGTGTAGACATTTCCATGTTTATACAGATGGTGGTGTAGATATTTCCATGTTTATACAGGTTGCGGTGTACACATTTACATGTTTATACATATAGCGGTGTAGATATTTCCATGTTTACAGAGATAGCGTTGTAGATATTTCCCTCTTTGCACAGATAGCGGTGTAGATATTTCCAACTTTACACAGATAGCTGTGTGGATATTTCTATATTTACACAGATAGCGGTGTAGATATTTCCATGTTTATATAGATAGCGGTGTAGATATGTCCACCTTTGTACAGATAGCGGTGTAGATATTTCCACGTTTATACAGATAGCGGTGTAGATATTTCCAAGTTTATGCAGATGGCGATGTAGATATTTCCATGTGTATACAGATAGCGGTGTAGATATTTCCATGTTTATACAGATCATGATGTAGATATTTCCATGTTTATACAGATCGTGGTGTAGATATTTCCATGTTTATACAGATAGCGGTGTAGATATTTCCATGTTTTTACAGATATCGGTGCAGATATTTCCATGTTTACACAGATTGCGGTGTAGATATTTCCATCTTTCTAGAGATGGCATTGTGGATATTTCCATGTTTATACAGATGGTGGTGTAGATATTTCCATGTTTATATAGATGGTGGTGTAGATATTACCATGTTTATACAGATAGCGGTGTAGATATTTTCATGTTTATACAGATCGTGGTGAAGATATTTCCATGTTTATACAGATTGCGAAGTAGATATTTCCATGTTTACACAGATCGCGGTGAAGATATTTCCAGGTTTATACAGATAGCGGTGTAGATATTTCCATGTTTATACAGATAGTGGTGTAGGTATTTCCATGTTTATAGAGATAGCGGTGTAGTGATTTCCATGTTTATAGACATAGTGGTGTAGATATTTCCATGTTTATATAGATGGCGTTGTAGATATTTCCATGTTTATACCGATAGCGGTGTTGGTATTTCCACGTTTATACAGATAGCGATGTAGATATTTCCATGTTTATACAGCTCGAGGTGCAGATATTTATATCTTTATACACATGGCATTGTAGATATTTCCTTATTCACACAGATGGCGTTGTAGATGTTTCCATGTTTATACAGATGGCAAAGTAGTTAGTTCCATGTTTATGGAGATGGCAGTGTAGATATTTTCATGTTTATAGAGATGGCGGTGTAGATATTTCCATGTTTATAGAGATAGCAGTGTTGATATTTACATGTTTATAGAGATGGCTATGTAGATATTTCCATGTGTATACAGATGGCATTGTAGATATTTCCATGTTTATACAGATGACTCTATACGTATTTCCATGTTTTTACAGATGGCAGTGCAGATATTTCCATGTTTATAGGGTTAGCGATGTAGATATTTCCATGTTTGTACAAATGGCGGTTTTGATATTTCCATCTATACACAGATGGCCGTGTAGATATTTCCATGTTTATACAGATGGCGGCATAGATATTTCCATGGACATGCAGATGGCGGTGTAGGTATTTCCATGTTTATACAGATAGCGGTGTAGATATTTCCATGTTTACACAGATGGTGGTGTAGATATTTCCGTGTTTATACACATGGCGGAGTAGATACTTCCATCTTTATGAAGATGGCAGTGTAGATATTTTCATGTTTATAGAGATGGCGGTGTAGATATTTCCATATTTATACAGATATCTGTGTACATATTTCCATCTTTCTACATGTGGCAGTGTAGATATTTCCATGTTAATACAGATGGCGGTGTAGATATTTCCATATTTATACAGATGTCTGTTTAGATATTTCCATGTGTATACAGATGGTATTGTAGGTATTTCCATGTTTATACAGATGGTGGTGTAGATATTTCCATGTTTATTCAGATGACTGTGTAGATATTTCCATGTTTTTACAGATGGCATTGTAGATATTTCAATGTTTATAGAGATGGCCCTCTAGATATTTCCATGTTTAAACAGATAACCGTGGATATATTTCCATGTTTATACAGACAGCAGTGGAGATATTTCCATGTTTATACACATAGCGGTGTACATATTTCCATGTTTATAGAGATAGCGGTGTAGGTATTTCCATGTTTATACAGATAGCAGTGCAGATATTTCCTTGTTTACACAGATGCCTATGCAGATATTTCCATATTTATACAGAGGGCTGTGTAGATATTTCTATGTTTATACAGATGGCAGTGTAGATATTTCCATGTTCCTACACATGACTGTGTAGGTATTTGCATGTTTATACAGATGGCATTGTAGGTATTTCCATGTTTATACAGATGGCGGTGTAGATATTTCCATGTTTACACAGATAGCTGTGTAGATATTTCCATGTGTATACAGAGAGCGTCGTAGATATTTCCATGATTATGGAGATAGCCTTGTAGACATTACCATGTTTATAGAGGTAGCGGTGTAGATATTTCCATGTTCATAGAGATAGCGGTGTAGATATTTCCATGTTTATACAGATAGCGGTGTAGATATTTCCATTTTTATACAGATAGCGGTGTAGATATTTCCATGTTTATACAGAGAGCGGTGTAGATATTTCCATGTTTATACAGGTAGCTTTGTAGAAATTTCCATGTTTATAGCAATCGCAGTGTAGATACTTCCATCTTTCTACAGATGGCATTGTAGATATTTCGTTGTTTATACCGATGGCGGTGTAGATATTTCCATGTTTATACAGATGGCGGTGTAGATATTTCCATGTTTATGCACATGGCGGTGTAGATATTTCCATTTTTATAGAGATGGCAGTGTAGATTTTTCAATGTTTATAGAGATAGCGGTGTAGATATTTCCATGTTTACAGAGATGGCGGTGTAGGTATTTCCATGTTTATAGAGATAGTGGTGTATATATTTCCATGTTTATACAGCTCGCGGTGTCGATATTTCCATCTTTATACAGATGGCAGTGTAAGTATTTCCATGTTTATAGAGACAGCGGTGTAGATATTTCCATGTTTATACAGATAGCGGTGTAGATGTTTCCATGTCTATACAGATAGCGGTGTAGATATTACCATGTTTATGGAGATAGTGGTGTACATATTTCCATATTTATACAGATAGCGGTGTAGATAATTCCATGTTTACAGAGATAACGGTGTAGATATTCCCATAATTGCACAGATTGCTCTGTAGATATTTCCATCTTTACCCAGATAGCGGTTTACATATTTCCATGTTTACACAGATAGCTGTGTAGATATTTCCATGTTTACAAAGATAGTGTTGTAGATATTTCCATCATTATACAGATAGTGGTGTAGATATTTCCATGTTTATAATGATAGCGGTGTAGATATTTCCATGTTGATAGAGATTGCGGTGGAGATATTTCCATGTTTATACAGATAGCGATGTAGATATTTCAATGTTTATACAGATAGCGGTGTAGATATTTTCATGTTTATGCAGAAAGCGGTGGAGATATTTCCATGTTTATACAGATGTCGGTGTAGATATATCCAAGTTTACACAGATAGCGGTGTAGTTATTTCCATGTTTATACAGATTACGGTGTAGGTACTTCCTTGTTTATAGAGATAGCGGTGTAGATATTTCCATCTTTATGCAGATCTTGTTGTAGACATTTCCATCTTTCTACACATGGCAGTGTACATATTTCTATGTTTATAGAGATGGCGGTGTAGATAATTCCATGGTTGTACAGATGGCGGTGTAGTTATTTCCATGTTTATGCCGATGGCGATGTAGATATTTCCATGTTTATAGAGATGGCGATGTAGATATTTCCATGTTTATACAGATAGTGGTGTAAATATTTCCATGTTTATACAGATAGTGGTGTACATATTTCCATGTTTACAGAGATAGCACTGTAGGTATTTTCATATTTGCACAGATTGGGGTCTAGATATTTCCATCTTTACACAGATATTGTTGCAGATATTTCCATGTTTATACAGATGGCAGTGTAGATATTTCCATGTTTACACAGATAGTGTTGTAGATATTTCCATGTTTATACAGGTAGCGTTGTAGTTATTTCCATGTTTATAGAGATAGAGCTGGAGATATTTCCATGTTTATACAGATAGCGATGTAGATATTTCCATGCTTACGCAGATAGCAGTGTAGATAATTCCATGTTTATATTGATAGCGGTGTATATATTTCCATGTTTATGCAGATACCGGTGTAGATATTTCCATGTTTTTACAGATAGCGGTGTAGATATTTCCATGTTTACAGAGATAGCGGTGTAGATATTTCCATCCTTGCACAGATTGCAGTGTAGGTATTTCCATGTTTACACAGATAGCGGTGTAGATATTTCCATGTTTACACAGATATCTGTGTATATATTTCCATGTTTACACAGATAGCCTTGTAGATATTTCCATGTTTATACAGATAGGGGTGTAGATATTTCCATGTTTATAAAGATATCGGTATAGATATTTCCGTGTTTATACAGATAGCGTTGCAGGTATCTCCATGTTTATAGAGATAGCGGTGTAGATATTTCCATGTTCATAGAGATAGCGGTGTAGATATTTCCACGTTTATACAGATAGCAGTGTAGACATTTCCATGTTTATAGAGATAGCTGTGTAGATATTTACATGTTCATACAGATGGCAGTGTAGATATATTCATGTTTATGCAGATGGCGGTGTAGGTATTTCTATGTTTATGCAGATGACTGTGTAGCTATTTCCATGTATATACAGATGGCGGTGTGGATATTTCCATTTTTATAGAGACGGCTGTGTAGATATTTCCCTGTTTATACAGATAGCATTGTAGACATTTCCATGAATATAGAGATGGCTGTGTAGATATTTCTATTTTTATAGAGAGGGCGTGTAGTTATTTCCACGTGTATAGAGATGGCAGTGTAGTTATTTCCATGTTTATAGAGATAGCGGTGGAGATATTTCCATGTTTATACAGATAGCGGTGTAGATATTTCCATGTTTATACAGATAGCGGTGTAGATATTTCCATGTTTAAAAAGATGGCGGTGTACATAGTTCCATGTTTATGGAGATGGCGGTGTAGGTATTTTCATGTTTATAGAGATGGTGGTGTAGATATTTCTATGTTCATAGAGATTGCAGTTTAGATATTTGCATGTTTATAGAGACAGCGGTGTATGTATTTCTATGTTTATAGAGATGCGGGTGTAGTTATTTCCATGTTTATACAGATGGCAGTGTAGATATTTCCACGTTTATGCAGATGGCGGTGTAGATATTTCCATGTTTATAGAGATAGGGGTGTAAATATTTCCATGTTTATACAGATGGCCGTGTAGATATTTCCATGTGTATACATATGTCCGTGTAGATATTTCCATGTTTATAGAAATGGCGGTGTAGATATTTCCATGTTTATAGAGATAGCGGTGTACATATTTCCATGTTTATACAGATGGCGGTGTAGATATTTCCTTGTTTATACAGATAGTGGAGTAGATATTTCCATGTTTATATAGATAGCGGTGTAGATATTTCCATGTTTATAGAGATAGTGGTGTAGATATTTCCCTTTTTGCATGGATTGCGGTGCAGAAATTTCCATCTTTACACAGATAGCCCGGTAGATATTTCCAAGTTTAGACAGATAGCTGTGTATATATTTCCATGTTTACAGAGATAGTGTTGTAGATATTTCCATGTTTATACAGACAGCGGTGTAGATACTTCCATGTTTATACAGATAGCGGTGTAAATATTTCCATGTTTATACAGATTGCGGTGCAGATATTTCCATGTTTATAGAGATCATTGTGTAGATATTTCCATGTTTATACAGATAGCGGTGGAGATATTTCCATGTTTATAGAGACAGCGGTGTAGATATTTCCATGTTTATACAGATGGCTGTGTAGATATTTTCATGTTTATACAGATGGTAGTGTATATATTTCCATGTTTATAGAGATGGTTGTGTAGGTATTTCCATGTTTATACAGACGACTGTGTAGATATTTGCATGTTTATATAGATGGCGGTGTAGATATTTCCATCGTTATAGAGATAGCGGTGTAGATATTTCCATGTATTTACAGATGGCGGTGTAGATATTTCCTTGTTTATTCAGATGGCGGTGTAGATATTTTCTTGTGTATTCAGATAGTGGTGTAGGTATTTCCATGTTTATACAGATAGCAGTGTAAATATCTGCATGTTTATAGAGATAGCGGTGTAGATATTTCCAACTTTGCACAGATTGTGGTGCAGATATTTCCATCTTTACACAGGTAGCTCTGTATATATTTCCAAGTTTACACAGATAGCTGTGTAGATATTTACGTGTTTACACAGATAGCTTTGTACATATTTCCATGTTTATAGTGATAGCGGTGTAGATATTTCCATGATGATATTGATAGCAGTGTAGATATTTCCATGTTCATACAGATAGAGGTGGAGTTATTTCCATGTTTATACAGATAGCGATGTAGATATTTACATGTTTATACAGATAGCGGTGTAGATATTAACATGTTTATAGAGATAACGGTGTAGATATTTCCATATTTATACAGATAACGGTGTAGATATTTCCATGTTTACACAGATGTTGGTGTAGATATTTCCATGATTATACAGAAGGCGGTGGAGATATTTCCATGTTTATACAGATCGTGGTGTAGATATTTCCATGTTTATACAGATAGCGGTGTTTGTATTTACATGTTTATTCAGATAACGGTGCAGATATTTCCATGATATAGAGATAGCGGTGTAGATATTTCCATGTTCATACAAATAGCGGTGTAGGTATTTCCATGTTTATACAGATAGCGGTGTAGTTATTTGCATGTTTATAGAGATAAAGGTGTAGATATTTCCATATTTATACTGATAGCGGTGTAGATATTTCTATGTTTTTACAGATGGTGGTGAAGATATTTCCATGTTTATACAGATAGCGGTGTAGATATTTCCTTGTTCATGCAGATGGCGATGTATATATTTCCATTTTTATAGAGATGGCGGTGTAGCTATTTCCATGTTTATACAGATAGTGGTGTAGATATTTCCATGTTTATACAGATAGTGGTGTAGATATTTCCATGTTTACAGAGATAGCACTGTAGGTATTTTCACATTTGCACAGATTGTGGTCTAGTTATTTCCATATTTACACAGATAGTGATGTACATATTTTCATGTTTACACAGATATCTGTGTAGATATTTCCATCTTTACACAGATATCTGTGTAGATATTTCCATCTTTACACAGATATTGTTGCAGATATTTTCATGTTTATAGAGATGCCTGTGTAGATATTTCCATGATTATACAGATGGCAGTGTAGATATTTCCATGTTTATACAGATAGTTGTGTAGAGATTTCCATGTTTATACAGATGACTGTGTAGCTCTTTCCGTGTTTATACAGATGGCAGTGTAGATATTTCCATGTTTTTACAGATAGAAATGTAGATATTTCCATGTTTATAGTGATAGTGGTGTAGATATTTCCTTGTTTATACAGATAGCGGTGTACATATTTCTATGTTTATACAGATCGTGGTGTAGATATTTCCATGTTTATACATATCGTGGTGTAGATATTTCCATGTTTATTCAGATACCAGTGTAGATATTTCCATGTTTACAGAAATAGCGGTGTAGATATTTGCATATTTGCACAGATTGCGGTGTAAATATTTCCATCTTTATACAGATAGCGTTGTATATATTTCCATGTTTACACAGATAGCTGTGTAGATATTTCCATGTTTACACAGATAGTGTTGTAGTTATTTCCATGTTTATACAGGTAGCGTTGTAGATATTTCCATGTTTATAGAGATAGCGCTGGAGATATTTCCACGTTTATACAGATAGCGATGTAGATTTTTCCATGCTTACGCAGATAGCGGTGTAGATATTTCCATGTTTATACTGATAGCGGTGTATATATTTCCATGTTTATACAGATAGCAGTGTAGATATTTCCATGTTTTTACAGATAGCGGTGTAGATATTTCCATGTTTACAGAGATAACAGTGTAGATATTTCCATCCTTGCACAGATTGCAGTGTAGATATTTCCATGGTTACACAGATAGCGGTGTAGATATTTCCATGTTTACACAGATATCTGTGTATATATTTCCATGTTTACACAGATAGCCTTGTAGATATTTCCATGTTTATACAGATAGGGGTGTAGATATTTCCATGTTTATAAAGATAGCGGTATAGATGTTTCCATGTTTATACAGATAGCGTTGCATGTATTTCCATGTTTTTAGAGACAGCGGTGTAGGTATTTCCATGTTTATACAGATGGCTGTGTAGATATTTTCATGTGTATACAGATGGTAGTGTATATATTTCCATGTTTATATAGGTGGTGGTGTAGATATTTCCAAGTTTATACAGACGACTGTGAAGATATTTTCATGTTTATATACATGGCGGTGTAGATATTTCCATGGTTATAGAGATAGCGGTGTAGATATTTCCATGTTTATACAGATGGCGGTGTAGATATTTCCTTGTTTATTCAGATGGCGGTGTAGGTATTTCCTTGTGTACTCAGATAGTGGTGAAGCTATTTCCATGTTTATACAGATAGCGGTGTAAATACCTCCATGTTATAGAGATAGCGGTGTAGATATTTCCAAGTTCATAGAGATAACGGTGTAGATATTTCCATGTTTATACAGAGAGCGGTGTAGATATGTCCATGTTTATAGAGAGAATGGTGTAGATATTTCCATATTTATACAGATAGCGGTGTAGATATTTCCATCTTTATGCAGATGGCGGTGTAGATATTTCCATGTTTATAGAGATGGCGGTGTAGTTATTTCCATTTTTATAAAGATTGTGGTGTAGATATTTCCATGTTTATAAATACGGTGGTGTAGATATTTCCATGTTTATACAGATAGCCGTGGAGATATCTCCTTGTTTATACAAATCGTGGTGTAGATAATTCCATGTTTATACATGTAGCGGTGTTAATAATTCCATGTTTATACAGGTAGCTGTGTAGATATATCCATCTTTATACAGATCACGGTGTTGATATTTCTCTTTTTCCTCAGATGGTCGTGTAGATATTTCCATGTTTATTCAGATGGCGGTGTAGATATTTCCATGTTTATAGAGATGGCGGTATAGATATTTCTATGTTTATACAGATAGCCCCGTAGATATTTCCATGTGTATAGAGATGGCGGTGTAGGTATTTCCATGTTTACAGAGATAGTGGTGAAGATATTTCCATGTTTATACAGATAGTGGTGTAGATATTTCCATGTTTACTGGGATAGCGGTGTGGATATTTCCATCTTTGCACAGATTGCGGTGCAGATATTTCCATCTTTACACAGATAGACGTGCAGATATTTCCAAGTTTACACAGATAGCTGTGTACATATTTCTAAGTTTACACAGATAGCGTTGTAGATATTTCCATTTTTATACAGATACTGGTGTAGATATTTCCATGTTTATAGAGATAGCGGTGTGGATATTTCCATGTTTATACAGAGAGCGGTGTAGATATTTCCATGTTTATCGAGAGAGCGGTGTAAATATTTCCATGTTTATACAGATGGCTGTGTACATATTTCCATGTTTATTCATATGGCAGTGTAGATATTTCCGTGTTTATAGAGATGGCGGTGTAGATATTTCCATAGTTATAGAGACAGCGGTGTAGATATTTCCATGTTTATTCTGATGGCGGTGTAGATATTTCCTTGTTTATGCAGACCGTGGTGTAAGTTTTTCCATGTTTATACAGATAGCGGTGTAGATATTTCCATGTTTATAGAGATAGCGGTGTAGATATTTCCATTTTGCACAGATTGCAGTGCAGATACTGCCATCGTTACACAGATAACTCTGTAGATATTTACAAGTACACTGATAGCTGTGTTGATATTTCCATGTTTACACAGAAAGCGTTGTAGATATTTGCATGTTTACACTGATAGCGGTGTAGATATTTCCATGTTTATACAGATAGCGGTGTAGATATTTCCATGTTCATACAAATAGCGGTGGAGCTATTTCCATGTTTATACAGATAGCGATGTAGATATTTCCATGTTTATACAGATAGCGGTGTAGATATTAACATGTTTATAGAGATAGCGGTGTAGATATTTCCATGTTTATACAGATGGCTGTGTTGATATTTCCATGTGTATACAGATGGCATTGTAGCTATTTCCATGTTTATAAAGATAGTGGTATAGATATTTCCATGATTATACAGATGAATGTGAAGATATTTGCATGTTTATACAGATGGCGGTGTAGATATTTTCATGTTTACAGAGATAGTGGTGTAGATATTTCCATGTTTATTGGAGATAGTGGTGTATATATTTCCATATTTATACAGATAGCGGTGTATATATTTACATGTTTATACAGATGGCGGTGTAGATATTTCCATGTTTATACAGATGGCGGTGTACACATTTCCATGTTTATACTGATGGCGGTGTACATATTTCCATGTTTATACTGATAGTGGTGTAGATATTTCCATGTTTACAGAGATAGCGTTGTAGATATTTCCATCTTTGCATAGATTGCGGGTTAGATATTTCCATCTTTACACATATAGCGGTGAAGATATTTCGAAGTTTACACAGACAGCTATGTGGATATTTCTATGTTTACACAGATAGCGTTGTAGATACTTCCTTGTTTACACAGATAGCGGTGTAGATATTTCCATGTTTATACAGAGAGCGGTGTAGATATTTCCATCTTTGTACAGATAGCGTTGTAGATATATCCATGTTTATACAGATGGCGATGTAGATATTTCCATATGTATACAGATAGCGGTTTAGATATTTCCATGTTTATATAGATAGCGGTGTAGATATTTCCATGTTTACAGAGATAGCGGTGTAGATATTTCCATCTTTCCACAGATTGCGGTGTAGATATTTCCATGTTTTCACAGATAGCGTTGTAGATATTTCCATGTTTACACAGAGAGCTGTGAAGTTATTTCCATGTTTTCACTGATAGCGTTGTAGATATTTCCATGTTTATAAAGATAGCGGTGTAGATATTTCCAAGTTTATACAGATAGCGGTGTAAATATTTCCATGTTTATACAGATGGCGTTAAGCTATTTCCATGTGTATACATATGGCAATGTAGATATTTGCAAGTTTATAAAGATGGTGGTGTAGATATTTCCATGTTTATACAGATGGTGGTGTAGATATTTCCATGTTTATACAGATGAGTGTGTAGATATTTGAATGTCTATACAGATTGCAGTGTAGATATTTCCATGTTTACAGAGATACTGGTGTAGATATTTCCATGTATATACAGATGGCGGTGTAGATATTTCTATTTTCATAGAGATAACAGTGTAGATATTTCCATATTTATACAGATAGCGATGTAGATATTTCCATGTTTATACAGATGGCTGTGTAGTTATTTCCATGTTTATACAGATGGCGGTGTACATATTTCCATGTTTATACTGATAGCGGTGTGGATATTTCCATGTTTTCAGAGATAGCGTTGTAGATATTTCCATGTTTGCACAGATTGCGGTGCAGATATTTCCATTTTTACACAGATAGCGGTGTAGATATTTCCAAGTTTACACAGATAGCTGTGTGGATATTTCTATGTTTATACAGATAGCGTTGAAAATTTTTCCATTTTTACACAGATAGAGGTGTAGATATTTCCATGTTTATACTGATAGTGGTGTAGATATTTCCACGTTTGTACAGATAGCGGTGGAGATATTTCCACGTTTATACAGATAGCGATGAAGAGATTTACACGTGTATACAAATAGCATTGTAGATATTTCCATGTTTATACAGATTGTGGTGTACGTATTTCCATGTTTACACAGATAGCTGTGTAGATATTTCCATGTTTATACAGATAGCGGTGTAGATATTTCCATGTTTATACTGATTGCGGTGTACATATTTCCATGTTTATAGAGATATCGGGGTAGATATTTCCATGTTTATACGGATGGCTGTGTAGATATTTCCATGTGTATACAGATGGCAATGTAGCTATTTCTATGTTTATACAGATTTTGGTGTAGATATTTCCATGTT
The DNA here is from genome assembly GCF_029289425.2 of Pan paniscus. Classification (NCBI taxonomy): domain Eukaryota; kingdom Metazoa; phylum Chordata; class Mammalia; order Primates; family Hominidae; genus Pan; species Pan paniscus. The sequence continues at coordinate 1,779,294 of NC_073258.2, read as the reverse complement.
TATACAGATGGCGGTGTAGATATTTCCATGTTTATGCCGATGGGGTTGTAGATATTTCCATGTTTATAGAGATGGCCGTGTAGATGTTTTTGGTTTACAGATATAGCGGTGTAGATAATTCCATGTTTACAGAGATGGCGGTGTAGTTATTTCCATGTTTATAGAGATAGAGGTGTAGTTATTTCCATGTTTATACAGATAGCGGTGTAGATATTTCCATGTTTATACAGATAGTTGTGTTGGTATTTCCGTGTTTATACAAATAGCAGTGTAGATATTTCCTGGATTATACAGCTCACGGCGTAGATATTTCCATCTTTATACAGACAGCAGTGTAGATATTTCCATGTTTACACAGATAGCGTTGTAGATATTTCCATCTTTATACAGACAGCATTGTAGATATTTCGTTGTTCGTACAGATAGCAGTGGAGGTAGTTCCGTCTTTATACAGATAGCGGTGTAGATATTTCCATGTTTATACAGATATCGGTGTAGATATTCCCATGTTTATACAGATTGCGGTGTTCGTATTTCCATGTTTATAGAGATAGCGGGGTAGATATTTCCATGTTTATACGGACGGCTGTGTAGATATTTCCATGTGTATACAGATGGCAATGTAGATATTTCTATGTTTATATAGATTGTGGTGTAGATATTTCCAGGTTTATACAGATGGAGGTGTAGATATTTCCATGTTTATACAGATGACTGTGTAGATATTCCCATGTTTTTACAGATGGCGGTGTAGATATTTCATTGTTTGTACAGATAGCTGTGTGGATATTTCTATGTTTATACAGATTGCGGTGTAGTTATTTCCATGTTTATAGAGATGGCGGTATAGATATTTCCATGTTTATGCAAATGGCGTTGTAGATATTTCCATGTTTATAGAGATGGCCATGTAGACATTTCTATGTTTACAGAGATAGCGGTGTAGATAATTCCATGTTTACAGAGATGGCGGTGTAGGTATTTCCAAGTTTATAGAGATAGTGGTGTAGATATTTCCATGTTTATACAGGTTGCGGCGTAGATATTTCCATTTTTATACAGATGGCATTGTAGACATTTCCATGTTTATGCAGATAGCGGTGTAGATATTTGCATGTTTACACAGATGGCAGTGGAGATAGTTCCATGTTTATGGAGATGGCATTGTAGATATTTTCATGCTTATTGAGATGGCGGTGTATATATTTCCATGTTTATTGAGAAAGCGGTGTAGACATTTCCATGATTATAGAGATTACGGTGTAGGTATTTTCATGAGCATAGAGATAGCGGTGCAGATGTATCCATGTTTATACTGATGGCTGTGAAGATATTTGCATGTGTATACAGATGGCAATTTAGATATTTCCATGTTTATAGAGATGGTGGTGTAGATAATTCCATGTATATACAGATGACTGTGTAGATATTTCCATGTTTATACAGATGGCGGTGTATATATTTCCATGTTTTGGAGATAGCGGTGTAGATATTTCCATGTTTATACAGATAGTGGTGTAGATATTTCCATGTTTACAGAGACAGCGGTGTAGATATTTCCATGTTTGCACAGATTGTGGTGTAGATATTTCTATCTTTACACAGTTAGTGGTGTACCTATATCCATCTTTACACAGATAGCTGCGTAGATATTTCCATGTTTACACAGATAGTGTTGTAGATATTTCCATGTTTATACAGAGAGCGGTGAAGGTATTACCATGTTTATAAAGAAAGCGGTGTAGATATTTCCATGTTTATACAGATAGCGGTGGAGATATTTCCATGATTATACAGACAGCGTTGTAGATATTTCCATGTTTATACAGATAGCGGTGTAGATATTTCCATGTTTATACAGATAGCGGTGTAGATATTTCCATGTTTATACAGATATCGGTGTAGATATTCCCATGTTTATACAAATAGTGGTGTAGATATTTCCATGTTTATACAGATAGCGGTGGAGATATTTCCATGTTTATACAGATAGCGGTGGAGATATTTCCATGTTTATACAGATAGCGGTGTAGATATTTCCATGTTTATATACATAGGGGTGTAGATATTTCCAAGTTTATACAGATAACGGAGAAGATATTTCCATGTTTATACAGATGGCGGTTTAGATATTTCCAAGTTTATGCAGATAGCGGTGTAGATATTTCCATGTTTATACAGATTGCGGTATACATATTTCCTTGTTTATAGAGATAGCGGTGTAGATATTTCCATGTTTATACGGATGGCTGTGTAGATATTTCCATGTGAATACAGATGTTAGTGTAAATATTTCCATGTTTATACAGATGGAGGTGTAGATATTTCTATGTTTATACAGATGACTGTGCAGAAATTTCCATGTTTTTACTGATGGCGGTGTAGATATTTCCATGTTTATACAGATAGCGGTGAAGATATTTCCATGTTTATAGAGATGGCTGTGTAGATATTGGTTTGTTTATACAGATGGCTGTGTGGATAGTTCCATATTTATACAGATGTCATTGTAGATATTTCCATGTTTATGCAAATAGTTGTGTAGATATTTCCCTGTTTATATAGATGACAGTTTAGTTATTTCCATGTTTATACAGATGGCGGTGTATATATTTCCATGTTTATAGAGATAGCCATGTAGATATTTCCATGTTTATATGGATAGCGGTGTAGGCATTTCCATGTTTATATAGATAGCGGTGTACATATTTCCATATTGATACAGATAGTGGTGTAGATATTTCCATGTTTATACTGATGGCGTTGTAGATATTTCCATGTTTATACAGATGGCTGTGTGGATAGTTCCATGTTTATACAGATGGTAGTGTAGATATTTTCATGTATATTCAAATAGCTGTGTAGATATTTCCATGTTTATACAGATGACCGTGTAGGTATTTCCTTGTTTATACAGATTGCGGTATAGATATTTCCGTGTTTATAGAGATGTCTATTTAGATATTTCCATATTTATACAGATAGCGGTGTAGACATTTCCATGTTTATAGAGATAGTGGTGTAGATATTTCCATATTGATACAGATAGCGGTGTAGATATTTCCATGTTTATACAGATAGCAGTCTAGATATTTCCATGTTTATACAAATAGCGGTGTAGATATTTCGATGTTTATACAGATAGCGGTGTAGATAATTCCATGCTTACAGAGATAGCGGTGTATATTTTTCCATATTTGCACAGATTGTGGTGTAGATATTTCCATTTTACACAGATAGCGGTGTACATATTTCCATGCTTACTCAGATAGCGGTGTAGATATTTCCATGTTTATGCAGGTAGAGGTGTAGATATTTCCATGTTTATGCAGATCATAGTGCAGATATTTCCACCTTTCTACAGATGGCAGTGTAGATATTTCTATGTTTATACAGATTGCGGTGTAGATATTTTCATGTTTATACAGATGGCGGTGTAGATATTTCCATGTTTATGCAGATGGCGGTGTAGATATTTCCATGTTTATAGAGATGACCGTGTAGATATTTCTATGATTACAGAGTTATCTTATCGGTGTAGATAATTCCATATTTACAGAGATGGCGGTGTAGGTATTTCCATGTTTATAGAGATAGTGGTGCAGATATTTCCATGTTTATACAGCTCGCGGCGTAGATATTTCCATCTTTATACAGATGGCAGTGTAGTTATTTCCATGTTTATACAGATAGCGGTGTAGATATTTCCATGTTTACACAGATAGCAGTGTAGATAGTTCCATGTTTATGGAGATGGCATGTAGATATTTTCATGCTTATAGAGATGGCGGTGTATATATTTCCCTGTTTATAGATATAGCGGTGTAGATATTTCCATGATTATAGAGATTTCGGTGTAGTTATTTCCATGAGTATAGAGATAGCGTTGCAGAGGTTTCCATGTTTATACTGATGGCTGTGTAGGTACTTCTATGTGTATACAGAAGGAAATTTAGATATTTCCATGTTTACAGAGATGGTGGTGTAGATATTTCCATGTATGTACAGATGACTCTGTAGATATTTCCATGTTTATACATATAGCGGTGTAGATATTTCCAAGTTTATGGAGATAGCGGTGCAGATATTTCCATGTTTATAGAGATTGCGGTGTAGATATTTCCATCTTTACACAGATAGCTGTGTACATATTTCCATGTTTACGCAGATAGCTGTGTAGATATTTCCATGTTTTCACAGATAGTGTTATAGATATTTCCATGTTTATACAGATATCGGTGTAGATATTTCCATATTTATACAGATAGTGATGGAGATATTTCCATGTTTATACAGGTAGAGGTGCAGATATTTCCATGTTTATACAGCTCGCGGCGTAGATATTTCCATCTTTATACAGATGGCAGTGTAGTTATTTCCATGTTTATGCAGATAGCGGTGTAGATATTTCCAAGTTTACACAGGTAGCAGTGTAGATAGTTCCATGTTTATGGAGATGGCATGTAGATATTTTCATGCTTATAGAGATGGCGATGTATATATTTCCCTGTTTATAGAGATAGCGGTGTAGATATTTCCATGATTATAGGGATTTCGGTGTAGGTATTTCCATGAGTATAGAGATAGCGTTGCAGATGTTTCCATGTTTATACTGATGGCTGTGTAGGTACTTCTATGTGTATACAGAAGGAAATTTAGATATTTCCATGTTTACAGAGATGGTGGTGTAGAAATTTCCATGTATGTACAGATGACTCTGTAGATATTTCCATGTTTATACATATAGCGGTGTAGATATTTCCAAGTTTATGGAGATAGCGGTGCAGATATTTCCATGTTTATAGAGATAGCGGTGCAGATATTTCCATGTTTATAGAGATTGCGGTGTAGATATTTCCATCTTTACACAGATAGCTGTGTACATATTTCCATGTTTACGCAGATAGCTGTGTAGATATTTCCATGTTTTCACAGATAGTGTTATAGATATTTCCATGTTTATACAGATATCGGTGTAGATATTTCCATATTTATACAGATAGTGATGGAGATATTTCCATGTTTATACAGGTAGAGGTGCAGATATTTCCATGTTTATGCAGATCGTGGTGCAGATATTTCCATCTTTCTACAGACGGCAGTGTAGATATTTCTATGTTTATACAGAAGGTGGTGTAGATATTTCCATGTATATACAGATGACTGTGTAGATATTTTCATGTTTATACAGATGGCTGTGTAGATATTTCCATGTTTATACAGATGGCGGTGTAGACATTTCCATGTTTTTGGAGATAGCGGTGTAGATATATCCATGTTTGTACATATAACGTTGCAGATATTTCCAAGTTTATAGAAATAGCGGTGTAGATATTTCCATCTTGGAACAGATTGCGGTGAAGATATTTCTATGTTTATACAAATGGCAGTGTAGATATTTCCAAGTTTATAGAGATAGCGGTGTATATATTTCCATTTTATAGAGGTAGCGTTGTAGATACTTCCATTTCTATACAGATTGTGGTGTAGGTATTCCCATGTTTATGGAGATAGCGGTGTAGATATTTCCATGTTTATACAGATGGCTGTTTAGTTATTTCCATGTTTATACAGATGGAGTTGTAGATATTTCCATGTTTATACAGATGACTATGTAGATATTTTCATGTTTTTACAGATGGCGGTGTAGATATTTCCATGTTTATTCAGATAGCGGTGGAGATATTTCCATGTCTATACACGTAGCGGTGTACATATTTCCAGGTTTATACAGACAGCGGTGTAGGTACTTCCATGTTTATACAGATAGCGGTGCAGATATTTCCATGTTTATACAGATGCCTATGCAGATATTTCCATATTTATACAGAGGGCTCTGTAGATATTTCCATGTTTATACAGATGGCAGTGTAGATATTTCCATGTTCCTACACATGACTGTGTAGGTATTTCCATGTTTATACTGATGGCTTTGTAGATGTTTCCATGTTTATAGAGATAGCGGTGCAGATATTTCCATGTTTATACAGATAGCGGTTTAAATATTTCCATGTTTATACAGATCGTGGTGTAGATATTTGCATGTTTATACAGATAGCGGTGTAGACATTTCCATGTTTATACAGACCGCAGTGTAGCTATTTCCATGTTTATAGAGATAGCGGTGTAGAAATTTCCATGTTTGTACAGATGGCGGTGTTGAGGTTTCCATCTATACACAGATTGCCGTGTAGGTATTTCCATGTGTATACAGATGGCATTGTAGATATTTCCATGTTTATACAGATGGTGGTGTAGATATTTCCATGTTTATACAGATGACTGTATTGGTATTTCCATGTTTTTACAGATGGCATTGTAGATATTTACATGTTTATAGAGATAGCAGTGTAGATATTTCCATGTTTATACAGATGGCGGTGTAGAAATTTCCATGTTTATAGAGAGAGCGGTGTAGATATTTCCAGATTTATACAGATAACGGTGTAGATATTTCCATGTTTATACAGATAGCGGTGTAAATATTTCCATGTTTATACAGTACACGGTGTAGTTATTTCCATGTTTATAGAGATAGTGGTGTAGTTATTTCCATGTTTATAGAGATAGCGGTGTAGATATTTCCATGTTTATACAGATAACGGTGTAGATATTTCCATGTTTATACAGATCGCAGTGTAAATATTTCCATGTTTATACAGATCACGGTGTAGTTATTTCCATGTTTATACAGATAGCGGTTTAGATATTTCCATGTTTATACAGACCGCGGTGTAGATACTTCCATGTTTATACAGATGGCGGTGTTGATATTTCCATCTATACACAGACGACCGTGTAGATATTTCCATGTTTATACAGATGGCGGTGCAGATATTTCCATGGATATGCAGATGGCGGTGTAGATATTTCCATGTTTATACAGATAGCGGTGTAGTTATTTCCATGTTTGTATTGATAGCTGTGTAGATATTTCCATGTATATACACATGGCTGTGTAGGCATTTCCATGTTTATACAGATGGCGGTGTAGATATTTCCATGTTTATACCGATATCTTTGTAAGTATTTCCATGTTTATACAGATGGCGGTGTAGATATTTCGATGTTTATAGAGATAGCAGTGGAGATATTTCCATGTTTATAGAGATAACGGTGTAGATATTTCCACGTTTATACTGATCGCGGTGTAGATATTTCCATGTTTATAGAGATGGCCGTGTAGATATTTCCATGTTCATTGAGATAGCGGTGTTGATTTTTCCATGTTTATAAAGATAGCGGTGTGGATATTTCCATGTTTATACAGATAGGGGTGTAGATATTTCCATGTTTATAGAGATGGCGGTGTAGATATTTCCATGTTTATGCAGATCATGGTGTAGATATTTCCATGTTTATACAGATCGCGGTGTAGATATTTCCATGTTATACAGATCATGGTGTAGATATTTCCAAGTTTATACAGATCGCGGTGTTGATATTACCATGTTTATAGGGATAGCAGTGCAAATATTTCCACATTCATACAGAGAGCGGTGTAGATATTAGCATGTTTATACAGATAGTGGTGTAGATATTTCCATGTATAAACAGATGTCTGTGTATATATTTCCATGTTTAAACAGATGGCGGTGTAGATATTTACTTGTTTATGCAAATAGCGGTGCAGTTATTTCCATGTTTATACAGATCACGGTGTAGATATTTCCTTGTTTATACAAATAGCGGTGTAGTTATTTCAATGTTTATACAGATAGCCGTGTAGATATTTCCTTGTTTATACCAATAGCGGTGTAGATATTTTGATCTTTATACAGATCACGGTGTAGATATTTCCTCTTTTATACAAATAGCGGTGTAGTTATTTCCATGTTTATACAGATAAGGGTGTAGATATTTCCAGGTTTATAGAGATGGCTGTGTAGATATTTCCATGTTTATTCAGATCATGGTGTAGATATTTCAATGTTTATACAGATCGCGGTGTAGATATTTCCATGTTTATACAGATCATGGTGTAGATATTTCCATGTTTATACAGGTCGCGGTGTTGATAGCACCATGTTTATAGGGATAGCGTTGCAAATATTTCCACATTTATACAGATAGCGGTGTAGATATTAACATGTTTATACAGATAGCGGTGTAGATATTTCCATGTATAAACAGATGTCTGTGTAGATATTTCCATGTTTAAACAGATGGTGGTGTAAATATTTCCTTGTTTATACAAATAGCGGTGTATTTATTTCCATGTTTAAACAGATAGCGGTGTAGGTATTTCCATGTGTATTCAGACGGCTGTGTAGATATTTCCATGTTTATACAGATGGCTCTGTAGATCATTGCATGTTTATACAGATGACTTTGTAGGTATTTCCATGTTTATACAGATTGCGGTGTAGATATTTCCATGTTGATACTGATAGCTGTGTAGATATTTCCATGTTTATACAGATAGCTGTGTAGATATTTCCATGTTTATACAGATCGCGGTGTAGATATTTCCATGTTTATAAAAATCGTGGTGTAGATATTTCCATGTTGCTACACATGACTGTGTTGATATTTCCATGTTTATACAGATGGCTTTGTAGATATTTCCATGTTTATAGAGATAGCGGTGTAGATATTTCCATATTTATACAGATAGCGATGTGAATATTTCCATGTTTATACAGATCGTGGTGTATATTTCCATGTTTATAGAGATACCGATGTAGAAATTTCCATGTTTATACAGACCGCAGTGTAGATATTTACATGTTCATACAGATAGCAGTGTAGATATTTCCATGTTTGTACAGATGGCGGTGTTGATGTTTCCATCTATACACAGATTGCCGTGTAGGTATTTCCAGGTGTATACAGATGGCATTGTAGATATTTCCATGTTTATACAGATGGTGGTGTAGATATTTCCATGTTTATACAGATGACTGTATATGTATTTCCGTGTTTTTACAAATGGCATTGTAGATATTTCCATGTTTATAGAGATAGCACTGTAGATATTTCCATGTTTATACAGATGGCAGTGTAGATATTTCCATGTTTATAGAGATAGCGGTGTAGATATTTCCATATTTATACAGATAACGGTGTAGATATTTCCATGTTTATACAGAAAACAGTGTTAATATTTCCATGTTTATACAGATCACGGTGTAGTTATCTCCATGTTTATACAGATAGCGGTTTAGATATTTCCATGTTTATACAGACCGTGGTGTAGATATTTCCATGTATATACAGATGGCGGTGTTGATATTTCCATCTATACACATATGACCGTTTAGATATCTCCATGTTTATACAGATGGCGGCGCAGAGATTTCCAAGGATATGCAGATGGCGGTGTAGATATTTCCATGTTTATACAGATAGCGGTGTAGTTATTTCCATGTCAATATAGATAGTGGTGTAGATATTTCCATGTATATACACATGGCTGTGTAGATATTTCCATGTTTACACAGATAGCGGTGTAGATATTTCCATGTTTATACCGATATCTTTGTAAGTATTTCCATGTTTATACAGATGGCAGTGTAGATATTTCGATGTTTATAGAGATAGCAGTGGAGATATTTCCATGTTTATAGAGATATCTGTGTAGATATTTCCATGTTTATACAGATAGCGGTGTAGATATTTCCATCTTTATACAGATCGCGGTGTAGATATTTCCATGTTTATACAGACAGCAGTGAAGATATTTCCATGTTTATACACATAGCGGTGTACATATTTCCATGTTTATAGAGACAGCGGTGTAGGTATCTCCATGTTTATACAGAGAGCGGTGCAGATATTTCCATGTTTATACAGATGCCTATGCAGATATTTCCATATTCATACAGAGGTCTGTGTAGATATTTCCACGTTTATTCAGATGGCAATGTAGACATTTCCATGTTCCTACACATCACTGTGTAGGTATTTCCATGTTTATACAGATGGCTTTGTAGATATTTCCATGTTTATAGAGATATCGGTGTAGATATTTCCATGTTTATACAGAGAGCGGTGTATATAATTCCATGTTTATACAGATTGTGGTGTAGATATTTCCATGTTTATAAAGATTCCGGTGTAGATATTTCCATGTTTATACAGACCACAGTGTAGATATTTCCATGTTTATAGAGATAGCGGTGTAGATATTTCCATGTTTGTACAGATGGGGGTGTTGATTTTTCCATCTATACACAGATTGCCATGTAGGTATTTCCAAGTGTATACAGATGGAATTGTAGATATTTCCATGTTTATACAGACGGTGGTGTAGATATTTCCATGTTTATACAGATGAGTGTATAGGTATTTCCATGTTTTTACAGATGGCATTGTAGATATTTCCATGTTTATAGAGATAGAAGTGTAGATATTTCCATGTTTATACAGATGGAGGTGTAGATATTTCCATGTTTGTACAGATAACGGTGTAGATATTTCCATGTTTATACAGATAGCCATGTAAATATGTCCATGTTTATGCAGATCACGGTGTAGATATTTCCATGTTTATAGAGATAGCGGTGTAGATATTTCCATGTTTATACAGATAGCGGTGTAGATATTTCGATGTTTATAGAGATAGCAGTGGAGATATTTCCATGTTTATACAGATAGCGGTGTAGATATTTCCATGTTTATACTGATCACGGTGTAGATATTTCCATGTTCATAGAGATACCAGTGTTGGTTTTTCCATGTTTATAGAGATAGCTGTGTGGATATTTCCATGTTTATACAGATAGGGGTGTAGATATTTCCATGTTTATAGAGATGGCGGTGTAGATATTTCCATGTTTATACAGATCACGGTGTAGATATTTCCATGTTTATACAGATCACGGTGTAGATATTTCCATGTTTATACAGATCGCGGTGTAGATATTTCCATGTTTATACAGATCATGGTGTAGATATTTCCATGTTTATACAGATCGCGGTGTTGATATTACCATGTTTATAGGGATAGCGGTGCAAATATTTCCACATTTATACAGATAGCGGTGTAGTTACTAGCATGTTTATAAAGATAGCGGTGTAGATATTTCCATGTATAAACAGATGTCTATGTATATATTTCCATGTTTAAACAGATGGCGGTGTAGATATTTCCTTGTTTATACAAATAGCGGTGTAGTTATTTCCATGTTTATACAGATAGCGGTGTAGATGTTTCCATGTATATACAGATGGCTGTGTAGATATTTCCATGTTTATACAGATGGCTGTGTAGATATTTCCATGTTTATACAGATGACTTTGTAGGTATTTCCATGTTTATACAGATGGCTGTGTAGATATTTCCATGTTTATAGAGATAGCTGTGTAGTTATTTCCATGTTTATACAGATAGCGGTGTAGATATTTCCATGTCTATACAGATCGCGGTGTAGATATTTCCATGTTTATACAGATCGCTGTGTAGATATTTCCATGTTTATACAGACCGCGGTGTAAATATTTCCATGTTTATACAGAGAGCGTTGCAGATATTTCCATGTTTGTACTGATGGCGGTGTTATTTCCATGTATACAGAGATGACCGTGTAGATATTTCCATGTTTATACAGATGGCGGCGCAGATATTTCTATGGATATGTAGATGGCGGTGTAAATATTTCCATGTTTATACAGAAAGTGGTGTAGTTATTTCCATGTTCATATAGATAGCGGTGTAGATATTTCCATGTATATACACATGGCTGTGTAGATATTTCCATGGTTATTCAGATGGCGGTGTAGATATTTCCATGTTTATACAGATAACTTTGTAAGTATTTCCATGTTTATACAGATGGCGGTGTAGATATTTCGATGTTCATAGAGATAGCAGTGGAGATATTTCCAGGTTTATACAGATAGCGGTGTAGATATTTCCATGTTTATACAGATCGCGGTGTAGATATTTCCATGTTTATAGAGATGACGGTGTAGATATTTCCATGTTCATAGAGATAGCGGTGTTGTCTTTTCCATGTTAATAGAGATTGCGGTGTGGATATTTCCATGTTTATACAGATAGGGGTGTAGATATTTCCATGTTTATAGAGATGGCGGTGCAGATATTTCCATGTTTATACAGATCACGGTGTAGACGTTTCCATGTTTATACAGATCATGATGTAGGTATTTCCATGTTTATACAGATCGCGGTGTTGATATTACCATGTTTATAGGGATAGTGGTGCAAATATTTCCACATTTATACAGATAGTGGTGTAGTTATTAGAATGTTTATACAGATAGCGGTGTAGGTATTTCCATGTATAAACACATGTCTGTGTATTTATTTCCATGTTTAGACAGATGGCGTTGTAGATATTTCCTTGTTTATACAAATAGCGGTGTAGTTATTTCCATGTTTATAAAGATAGCGGTGTAGATATTTCCATGTTTATACAGATCGCGGTGTAGATATTTCCATGTTTATACAGATAGCGGTGTAGATATTTCCATGTTTATAGAGATAGCGCTGTAGGTATTTCCATGTTTAAACAGATGGCAGTGTAGATATTTCCACGTTTATAGAGATGGCAGTGTAGATATTTCCATGTTTATAGAGATAGCGGTGTAGATATATCCATGTTCATAGAGATAGCAGTGAGGATATTTTCATGTTTATACAGATAGCAGTGTAGATATTTCCATTTTTATTGAGATGGCGGTTTAGATACTTCATATTTATACAAATAGCGGTGTAGATATTTCCATGTTTATACAGATTGCGGTGTAGATATTTCCATGTTCCTACACATGACTGTGCAGGTATTTCCATATTTATACAGATGGCTTTGTAGATATTTCCATGTTTATAGAGATAGCGGTGCACATATTTCCATGTTTATAGAGATAGCGTTGTAAATATTTGCATGTTTATACAGATCGTGGTGTAGATATTTACATGTTTATACAGATACCGGTGTAGATATTTACATGTTTATAGAGACCGCAGTGTAGGTATTTCCATGTTTATAGAGATAGAGGTGTAGATATTTCCATGTTTGTACAGTTGGCGGTGTTGGTGTTTCCATCTATACACAGATTGCCGTGTAGGTATTTCCATGTGTATACAGATGGCATTGTAGATATTTCCATGTTTATACAGATCGTGGTGTAGTTATTTCCAAGTTTATACAGATGACTGCATAGGTATTTCCATGTTTTTACAGATGGCATTGAAGATACTTCCATGTTTATAGAGATAGCAGTGTAGATATTTCCATGTTTATACAGATGGCGGTGTAGATATTTCCATGTTTATAGAGATAGCGGTGTAGATATTTCCATATTTATAGTGATAACTGTGAAGGTATTTCCATGTTTATACAGATATTGGTGTAAATATTTCCATGTTTATACAGATCATGCTGCAGATATTTCCATGTTTATATAGATAGCGGTGTAGATATTTCCATGTTTATACAGATAGCGGTGTAGATATTTCCATGTTTACACAGTCCATGGTGTAGATATTTCCACGTTTTTACAGATAGCGGTGTAGATATTTCCATGTTTGTACAGATGGCGGTGTTGATATTTCCATCTATACACAGATGACCGTGTAGATATTTCCATGTTTATATAGATGGCGGCACAGATATTTCTATGGATATGTAGACGGTGGTGTAGATATTTCCATGTTTATACAGATAGCGGTGTAGTTATTTCCATGTTTATATAGATAGCAGTGTAGATATTTGCATGTATATACGCATGGCTTTGTAGATATTTCCATGTTTATACAGATGGCGGTGTTGATATTTCCATGTTTATACAGATAACTTTGTAAGTATTTCCATGTTTATACAGATGGCGGTGTAGATATTTCGATGTTTATAGACATAGCAGTGGAGATATTTCCATGTTTATACAGATAGCGGTGTAGATATTTCCATGTTTATACTGATCACGGTGTAGATATTTCCATGTTCATAGAGATACCGGTGTTGATTTTTCCATGTTTATAGAGATAGCTGTGTGGATATTTCCATGTTTATACAGATAGCGGTGCAGATATTTCCATGTTTATACAGATGCCTGTGCAGATATTTCCGTATTCATACAGAGGGCAGTGTAGATATTTCCATGTTTACACAGATGACTTTGTAGGTATTTCCATGTTTATACAGATGGCGGGGTAGATATTTCCATGTTTATAGAGATAGCTGTGTAGATATTTCCATGTTTTTACAGATAGCGGTGCAGATATTTCCATGTTTATACAGAACGTGGTGTAGATATTTCCATGTATATACAGATCGCGGTGTAGATATTTCCATGTTTATACAGATCGCGGTGTAGATATTTCCATGCTTATACAGATAGCGGTGTAGATATTTCCATGTTTATACAGATAGCGCTGTAGTTATTTCCATGTTTATACAGATGGCAGTGTAAATATTTCCACGTTTATAGAGATGGCGGTGTAGATATTTCCATGTTTATAGAGATAGCGGTGTAGATATATCCATGTTCATAGAGATAGCAGTGAGGATATTTTCATGTTTATACAGATAGCAGTGTAGATATTTCCATTTTTATTGAGATGGCGGTTTAGATACTTCATATTTACACAAATAGCAGTGTAGATATTTCCATGTTTATACAGATGGCGGTGTAGATATTTCGATGTTTATAGAGATAGCGGTGTAGATATTTCCATATTTATAGAGATAACTGTGAAGGTATTTTCTTGTTTATACAGATAGTGGTGTAAATATTTCCATGTTTATACAGATCATGCTGCAGATATTTCCATGTTTATATAGATAGCGGTGTAGATATTTCCATGTTTATACAGATAGCGGGGTAGATATTTCCATTTTTACACAGACCATGGTGTAGATATTTCCACGTTTATACAGATAGCGGTGTAGATATTTCCATGTTTGTACAGATGGCGGTGTTGATATTTCCATCTATACACAGATGAACTTGTAGATATTTCCATGTTTATATAGATGGCGGCACAGATATTTCTATGGATATGTAGACGGCGGTGTAGATATTTCCATGTTTATACAGATAGCGGTGTAGTTATTTCCATGTTTATATAGATAGCACTGTAGATATTTGCATGTATATACGCATGGCTGTGTAGATATTTCCATGTTTATACAGATGTCGGTGTTGATATTTCCATGTTTATACAGATAACTTTGTAAGTATTTCCATGTTTATACAGATGGCGGTGTAGATATTTCGATGTTTATAGAGATAGCAGTGGAGATATTTCCATGTTTATACAGATAGCGGTGTAGATATTTCCATGTTTATACTGATCACGGTGTAGATATTTCCATGTTCATAGAGATACCGGTGTTGATTTTTCCATGTTTATAGAGATAGCTGTGTGGATATTTCCATGTTTATACAGATAGCGGTGCAGATATTTCCATGTTTACAGATGCCAATGCAGATATTTCCATATTCTAACAGAGGGCTGTGTAGATATTTCCATGTTTATTCATATGGCAATGTAGACATTTCCATGTTCCTACACATCACTGTGTAGATATTTCCATGTTTATACAGATGGCTTTGTAGATATTTCCATGTTTATAGAGAGATCGGTGCAGATATTTCCATGTTTATACAGATAGCGGTGTATATATTTCCATGTTTATGCAGATCGTGGTGTAGTTATTTCCATGTTTATACAGATTCCGGTGTAGATATTTCCATGTTTATACAGACCACAGTATAGATATTTCCATGTTTATAGGGATAGCGGTGTAGATATTTCCATGTTTGTACAGATGGGGGTGTTGATTTTTCCATCTATACACAGATTGCCGTGTAGGTATTTCCATGTGTATAGAGATGGAATTGTAGATATTTCCATGTTTATACAGATGGTGGTGTAGATATTTCCATGTTTATTCAGATGACTGTATAGGTATTTCCATGTTTTTACATATGGCATTGTAGATATTTCCATGTTTATAGAGATAGCAGTGTAGATATTTCCATGTTTATACAGATGGAGGTGTAGATATTTCCATGTTTATACAGATAACGGTGTAGATATTTCCATGTTTATACAGATAGCCGTGTAAATATTTCCATGTTTATACAGATCACGGTGTAGATATTTCCATGTTTATAGAGATAGCGGTGTAGATATTTCCATGTTTGCACATATGGGGGTGTTG
This sequence comes from Pan paniscus, assembly GCF_029289425.2. Classification (NCBI taxonomy): domain Eukaryota; kingdom Metazoa; phylum Chordata; class Mammalia; order Primates; family Hominidae; genus Pan; species Pan paniscus. The sequence continues at coordinate 1,763,158 of NC_073258.2, read as the reverse complement.
ATTTTTCCATCTATACACAGATTGCCGTGTAGGTATTTCCATGTGTATACAGATGTCATTGTAGATATTTCCATGTTTATTCAGATGATGATGTATGTATTTCCTTGATTATACAGATGACTGTATAGGTATTTCCATGTTTTTACAGATGGCATTGTAGATAATTCCATGTTTATAGAGATAGCAGTGTAGACATTTCCATGTTTATACTGATGGCGGTCTAGATATTTCCATGTTTATACAGATAACGGTGTAGATATTTCCATGTTTCTACAGATAGCCGTGTAAATATTTCCATGTTTATACAGATCACGTTGTAGATATTTCCATGTTTATACAGATAGCGGTGAGGATATTTCCATGTTTATACAGATCGCAGTGAAGATATTTCAATGTTTTTACAGATGGCAGTGTAGATATTTCAATGTTTATAGAGATGGCGCTGTAGATATTTCCATGTTTATACAGATAACGGTGGAGATATCTCCATGTTTATACAGAGAGCAGTGGAGATATTTCCATGTTTATACACATAGCGGTGTACATATTTCCATGTTTATAGAGACAGCGGTGTAGGTATTTCCATGTTTATACAGATAGCGGTGCAGATATTTCCATGTTTACACAGATGCCTATGCAGATATTTCCATATTTATACAGAGGGCTGTGTAGATATTTCTATGTTTATACAGATGGCAGTGTAGATATTTAAATGTTCCTACACATGACTGTGTAGGTATTTCCATGTTTATACAGATGTCTTTGTAGATATTTCCATGTTTATAGAGATAGCGGTGCAGATATTTCCATGTTTATACAGATCATGGTGTAGATATTTCCATGTTTATACAGATGTCTTTGTATATATTTCCATGTTTATACAGACCGCAGTGTAGATATTTCCATGTTTATAGAGATAGCAGTGTAGATATTTCCATGTTTGTACAGGTGGCCGTGTTGATGTTTCCATCTATACACAGATTGCCGTGTAGGTATTTTCATGTGTATACAGATGGCATTGAAGATATTTCCATGTTTATACAGATGGTGTTGTAGATATTTCCATGTTTACACAGATGACTGTATAAGTATTTCCATGTTTATACAGATGGTGGTGTAGATATTTCCATGTTTATAGAGATAGCGGTGTAGATATATCCATATTTATACAGATAATGGTGTAGAAATTTCCATGTTTATACAGATAGTGGTGTAGATATTTCCATGTTTATACAGACCGCGGTGTAGATATTTCCATGTTTATACGGATAGCGGTGCAGATATTTCCATGTTTGTACAGATGGCGGTGTTGATATTTCCATGTATACACAGATGACCGTGTAGATATTTCCATGTTTATACAGATGGCGGCACAGATATTTCCATGGATATGTAGATGGCGGTGTAGATATTTCCATCTTTATACACATAGCAGTGTAGTTATTTCCATGTTTATATAGATAGCGGTGTAGATATTTCCATGTATATACACATGGCTGTGTAGATATTTCCATGTTTATACAGACGGCGGTGTAGATATTTCCATGTTAATACAGATAACTTTGTAAGTATTTCCATGTTTATACAGATGGCGGTGTATATATTTCGATGTTTATAGAGATAGCAGTGGAGATATTTCCATGTTTATACAGATAGCGGTGTAGACATTTCCATGTTCATACTGGTAGTGGTGTAGATATTTCCATGTTTATAGAGATGGCGGTGTAGATATTTCCATGTTCATAGAGATAGCGGTGTTGGTTTTTCCATGTTTATAGAGATAGCGGTGAGGATATTTCCATGTTTATACAGATAGCGGTGTAGATATTTCCATGTTTATAGAGATGGCGGTGTAGATATTTCCATATTTATACAGATCATGGTGTAGATATTTCCTTGTTTATACAAATAGCGGAGTAGTTATTTCCATGTTTATACAGATAGCGGTGTAGATATTTCCATGTTTATACAGATGGCTGTGTAGATATTTCCATGTTTATACAGATGGCTGTGTAGATATTTCAATGTTTATACACATGACTTTGTAGGTATTTCCATGTTTATACAGATGGCGGTGTAGATATTTCCATGTTTATAGAGATAGCTGTGCAGATATTTCCATGTTTATACAGATAGCGGTGAGGATAATTCCATGTTTATACAGATAGCGGTGTAGATATTTCCATGTTTATACAGATCGCGGTGTAGGTATTTCCATGTTTATACAGATAGCGGTGTAGATATTTCCATGTATTTACCGATATCGGTGTAGATATTTCCATGTTTACACAGATTGCGGTGTAGATATTTCCATCTTTCTACAGATGGCATTGTATATATTTCCATGTTTATACAGATGGCGGTGTAGATATTTCCATGTTTATATAGCTGGTGGTGTAGATATTACCATGTTTATACAGGTAGCGGTGTAGATATTTCCATGTTAATACAGATTGTGGTGAAGATATTTCCTTGTTTGTACAGATCGCTTTGTAGATATTTCCATGTTTATACAGATCGCTGTGTACATATTTCCATGTCTATACAGATAGCGGTGTAGATATTTACATGTTCATACAGATAGCGGTGTAGATATTTCCATATTTATACAGATAATGGTGTAGAAATTTCCATGTTTATACAGATAGTGGTGTAAATATTTCCATGTTTATACAGATCATGGTGTAGATATTTCCATGTTTAAAGAGATAACTGTGTAGATATTTCCATTTTATACAGATAGCGGTGTAGATATTTCCAGGTTTATACAGACCGCGGTGTAGACATTTCCATGGTTATACAGATGGCCGTGCAGATATTTCCATGGATATGTAGATGGCAGTGTAGATATTTAAATGTTTATACAGATAGCGGTGTAGTAATTTCCATGATTATATAGTTAGCGGTGTAGATATTTCCATGTATATACACATGGCTGTGTAGATATTTCCATGTTTATACAGATGGCGGTGTAGATATTTCCATGTTTATACAGATAACTTTGTAACTATTTCCATGTTTATACAGATGGTGGTGTAGATATTTCGATGTTTATAGAGATAGCGGTGGAGATATTTCCATGTTTATAAGGATACCGGTGTAGATATTTCCATGTTTATACTGATCGCGGTGTAGATATTTCCATGTTTATAGAGATGGCGGTGTAGATATTTCCATGTTCATAGAGATAGCTGTGTTGATTTTTCCATGTTTATAGAGATAGCGGTGTGGATATTTCCATGTTTATACAGATAGGGGTGTAGATATTTCCATGTTTATAGAGATGGCGGTGTAGATATTTCCAGATTTATACAGATCACGGTGTAGATATTTGCTTGTTTATACAAATTGCAGTGTAGTTATTTCCATGTTTATACAGATAGCGGTGTAGATATTTCCATGTATATACAGATGGCTGTGTAGGTATTTCCATGTTTATACCGATGGCTGTGTAGATATTTCCATGTATATACAGATGACCTTGTAGGTATTTCCATGTTTATACAGATGGCGGTGTAGATATTTCCATGTTTATAGAGATAGCTGTGTAGATATTTCCATGTTTATACAGATAGTGGTGTAGATATTTCCATGTTTATACAGATGGCGGTGTAGATACTTCCATGTTTATAGAGATGGCGTTGTAGATATTTCCATGTTTATAGAGATAGCGGTGTAGATATATCCATGTTCATTGAGATAGCAGTGAGGATATTTCCATGTTTATACAGATAGAAGTGTAGATATTTCCACTTTTATAGAGATGGCGGTTTAGATATTTCATATTTATACAGATATCGGTGTAGATATTTCCATGATTATACAGATTGTGGTGTAGATATTTCCATGTTTATACAGATAGCGGTGTAGATATTTCCACGTTTATGCAGATGGTGGTGTAGATATTTCCATCTTTCTACAAATTGCTGTGTTGTTATTTCCATGTTTATAGAGATGGTGGTGTAGATATTTCCATGTTTATATAGATGGCAGTGTAGATATTTTCTTGTTTATGTAGATGGCGTTATTGATACCTCCATGTTTAAAGAGATGGCGGTGTGTATATTTCCATGTTGATGGAGATAGCGGTGTAGTTATTTCCATGTTTATAGAGATAGCGGTGTAGATATTTCCATGTTTCTACAGATGACTGTGTAGATATTTCCATGTTTGTACAGATGGCAGTGTAGATATTTCCATGTATATAGAGATAGCTGTGTAGATGTTTTCATGTTTATACAGATTGCGGTGGAGGTATGTCCATGATTATACAGATAGAAATGGAGATATTTCCACGTTAATACACATAGCGGTGTAGATATTTCCATGTTTATACAGATAGCGGTGTAGATATTTCCATGTTTACACAGATGCCTATGCATATATTTCCATATTTAGACAGAGGGCTGTGTAGATATTTCTATGTTTATACAGATGGCTGTGTAGATATTTAAATGTTCCTACACATGACTATGTAGGTATTTCCATGTTTATACAGATGTCTTTGTAGATATTTCCATGTTTATAGAGATAGCGGTGCAGATATTTCCATGTTTATACAGATAGCGGTGTATATATTTCCATGTTTATACAGATCATGGTGTAGATATTTCCATGTTTATAAACATACCGGTGTAGATATTTCCATGTTTATACAGACCGCAGTGTAGCTATTTCCATGTTTACAGAGATAGCAGTGTAGATATTTCCATGTTTGTACCGATGGCGGTGTTGATGTTTCCATCTATACACAGATTGTCGTGTAGGTATTTTCATGTGTATACAGATGGCATTGAAGGTATTTCCATGTTTATACAGATGGTTGTGTAGATATTTCCATGTTTACACAGATGACCATATAGGTATTTCCATGTTTATACAGATGGCGGTGTAGATATTTCCATGTTTATAGAGATAGCGGTGTAGATATTTCCATAATTATACAGATAACGGTGTAGAAATTTCCATGTTTATAAAGATAGCGGTTTAAATATTTCCATGTTTATACAGATCACGGTGCAGATATTTCCATGTTTATAGAGATAGCGGTGTAGATATTTCCATGTTTACACTGATAGCGGTGTAGATATTTCCATGTTTATACAGACCGCGGTGTAGATATTTCCATGTTTATACAGATAGCGGTGCAGATATTTCCATGTTTGCACAGATGGCGGTGCTGATATTTCCATCTATACAGAGATGACCGTGTAGATATTTCCATGTTTATACAGATGGCGGCACAGATATTTCCATGGATATGTAGATGGCGGTGTAGATATTTCCATGTATATACACATGGCTGTGTAGATATTTCCATGGTTATTCAGATGGCGGTGTAGATATTTCCATGTTATTACAGATAATTTTGTAAGTATTTCCATGTTTATACACATAGCGGTGTAGATATTTCCATGTTTATATAGATAGCGGTGTAGATATTTCCATGTATATACACATGGCTGTTTAGATATTTCCATGTTTATACAGATGGCGGTGTAGATATTTCCATGTTATTACAGATAACTTTGTAAGTATTTCCATGTTTACAGATGGCGGTGTAGATATTTCGATGTTTATAGAGATAGCAGTGGAGATATTTCCATGTTTATTCAGATAGCGGTGTAGATATTTCCATGTTTATACTGATAGTGGTGTAGATATTTCCATGTTTATAGAGATGGCGATGTAGATATTTCCATGTTCATAGAGATAGCGGTGTTGATTTTTCCATGTTTATAGAGATAGCGGTGAGGATATTTCCATGTTTATACAGATAGCGGTGTAGATATTTCCATGTTTACAGAGTTGGCGGTGTAGATATTTCCATGTTTATACAGATCACGGTGTAGATATTTCCTTGTTTATACAAATAGCGGAGTAGTTATTTCCATGTTTATACAGATAGCGGAGTAGATATTTCCATGTATATACAGATGGCTGTGTAGATATTTCCATGTTTATACAGATGGCTGTGTAGATATTTCCATGTTTATACACATGACTTTGTAGGTATTTCCATGTTTATACAGATGGCGGTGTAGATATTTCCATGTTTATAGAGATAGCTGTGCAGATATTTCCATGTTTATACAGATAGCGGTGAGGATAATTCCATGTTTATACAGATCGCCGTGTAGATATTTCCATGTTTATACACATCGCGGTGTAGGTATTTCCATGTTTATACAGATAGCGGTGTAGATATTTCCATGTTTTTACAGATATCGGTGTAGATATTTCCATGTTTACACAGATTGCGGTGTAGATATTTCCATCTTTCTACAGATGGCATTGTAGATATTTCCATGTTTATACAGATGGCGGTGTAGATATTTCAATGTTTATATAGCTGGTGGTGTAGATATTACCATGTTTATACAGGTAGCGGTGTAGATATTTCCATGTTAATACTGATTGTGCTGAAGATACTTCCATGTTTATACAGATCGCTTTGTAGATATTTCCATGTTTATACAGATCGCGGTGTAGATATTTCCATGTTTATACAGATAGCGGTGTAGATATTTCCATGTTTATACAGATAGCGGTGTAGATATTTCCATATTTATAAAGATAATGGTGTAGAAATTTCCATGTTTATACAGATAGCGGTGTAAATATTTCCATGTTTATACAGATCACGGTGTAGATATTTCCATGTTTAAAGAGATAGCAGTGTAGATATTTCCATGTTTATACAGATAGCGGTGTAGATATTTCCATGTTTATACAGACCGCGGTGTAGATATTTCCATGGTTATACAGATAGCGGTGCAGATATTTCCATGTTTGTACAGATGGCGGTGTTGATATTTCCATCTATACACAGATGACCGTGTAGATATTTCCATGTTTATACTGATGGCCGCGCAGATATTTCCATGGATATGTAGATGGCAGTGTAGATATTTAAATGTTTATACAGATAGCGGTGTAGTAATTTCCATGGTTATATAGATAGCGGTGTAGATATTTCCATGTATATACACATGGCTGTGTAGATATTTCCATGTTTATACAGATGGCGGTGTAGATATTTCCATGTTTATACTGATCGTCGTGTAGATATTTCCTTGTTTATAGAGATGGCGGTGTAGATATTTCCATGTTCATAGAGATAGCAGTGTTGATTTTTCCATGTGTATAGAGATAGCGGTGTGGATATTTCCATGTTTATAAAGATAGGGGTGTAGATATTTCCATGTTTATAGAGATGGCGGTGTAGATATTTCCAGATTTATACGGATCACGATGTAGATATTTGCTTGTTTATACAAATAGCGGTGTAGTTACTTCCATGTTTATACAGATAGCGGTGTAGATATTTCCATGTATATACAGATGGCTGTGTAGGTATTTCCATGTTTATACCGATGGCTGTGTAGATATTTCCATGTATATACAGATGACTTTGTAGGTATTTCCATGTTTATACAGATGGCGGTGTAGATATTTCCATGTTTATAGAGATAGCTGTGTAGATGTTTCCATGTTTATACAGATAGTGGTGTAGATATTTCCATGTTTATACAGATGGCGGTGTAGATATTTCCATGTTTATAGATATGGCGGTGTAGATATTTCCATGTTTATAGAGATAGCGGTGTAGATATATCCATGTTCATAGAGATAGCAGTGAGGATATTTCCATGTTTATATAGATAGCAGTGTAGATATTTCCACTTTTATAGAGATAGCGGTTTAGATATTTCATATTTATACAGATATCGGTGTAGATATTTCCATGATTATACAGATTGCGGTGTAGATATTTCCATGTCTATACAGATAGCAGTGTAGATATTTCCACGTTTATACAGATGGCGGTGTAGATATTTCCATCTTTCTACAAATGGCAGTGTAGGTATTTCCATGTTTATAGAGATGGTGGTGTAGATATTTCCATGTTTATATAGATGGCAGTGTAGATATTTTCTTGTTTATGTAGATGGCGTTGTAGATACCTCCATGTTTAAAGAGATGGCGGTGTGTATATTTCCATGTTGATGGAGATAGCGGTGTAGATATTTCCATGTTTATAGAGATAGCGGTGTAGTTATTTCCATGTTTATAGAGATAGCGGTGCAGATATTTCCATGTTTATACAGACCGCAGTGTAGCTATTTCCATGTTTACAGAGATAGCAGTGTAGATATTTCTATGTTTGTACCGATGGCGGTGTTGATGTTTCCATCTATACACAGATTGCCGTGTAGGTATTTTCATGTGTATACAGATGGCATTGAAGATATTTCCATGTTTATAGAGATGGTGGTGTAGATATTTCCATGTTTACAAAGATGACCGTATAGGTATTTCCATGTTTATACAGATGGCGGTGTAGATATTTCCATGTTTATAGAGATAGCGGTGTAGATATTTCCATAATTATACAGATAACGGTGTAGAAATTTCCATGTTTATACAGATAGCGGTGTAAATATTTCCATGTTTATACAGATCACGGTGCAGATATTTCCATGTTTATAGAGATAGCGGTGTAGATATTTCCATGTTTATACAGATAGCGGTGTAGATATTTCCCTGTTTATACAGACCGCAGTGTAGATATTTCCATGTTTATACACATAGCGGTGCAGATATTTCCATGTTTGCGCAGATGGCGGTGTTGATATTTCCATCTATACACAGATGACCGTGTAGATATTTCCATGTTTATACAGATGGCAGCACAGATATTTCCATGGATATGTAGATGGCGGTGTAGATATTTCCATGTTTATACACATAGCGGTGTAGTTATTTCCATGTTTATATAGATAGCGGTGTAGATATTTCCATGTATATACACATGGCTGTGTAGATATTTCCGTGTTTATACAGATGGCGGTGAAGATATTTCCACGTTTATACAGATAACTTTGTAAGTATTTCCAAGTTTATACAGATGGCGGTGTAGATATTTTGATGTTTATAGAGATAGCAGTGGAGATATTTCCATGTTTATACAGATAGCGGTGTAGATATTTCTATTTTTATACTGATAGAGGTGTAGATATTTCCATGTTTATAGAGATGGCGGTGTAGATATTTCCATGTTCATAGAGATAGCGGTGATGATTTTTCCATGTTTATAGAGATAGCGGTGAGGATACTTCCATGTTTATACAGATAGGGGTGTAGATATTTCCATGTTTATAGAGATGGCGGTGTAGATATTTCCATGTTTATACAGATCACGGTGTAGATATTTCCTTGTTTATACAAATAGCGGAGTAGTTATTTCCATGTTTATACAGATTGCGGTGTAGATATTTCCATGTATATGTAGATGGATGTGTAGATATTTCCATGTTTATACAGATGGCTGTGTAGATATATCAATGTTTATACAGATGACTTTGTAGGTATTTCCATGTTTATACAGATGGCGGTGTAGATATTTCCATGTTTATAGAGATAGCTGTGTAGATATTTCCATGTTTTTACAGATAGCGGAGAGGATAATTCTTTGTTTATACAGATCGCAGTGTAGATATTTCCATGTTTATACAGATCGCGGTGTAGATATTTCCATGTTTATACAGATAGTGGTGTAGATATTTCCATGTTTTTACAGATAGCGGTGTAGATATTTCCATGTTTACACAGATTTCGGTGTAGATATTTCTATCTTTCTACAGAAGGCATTGTAGATATTTCCATGTTTATACAGATGGCGGTGTAGATATTTCCATGTTTATATAGCTGGTGGTGTAGATATTACCATGTTTATACAGGTAGCGGTGTAGATATTTCCATGTTAATACAGATTGTGGTGAAGATATTTCCATGTTTATACAGATCGCTTTGTAGATATTTCCATGTTTATAGAGATCACGGTGTAGATATTTCCATGTTTATACAGATAGCGGTGTAGATATTTCCATATTTATACTGATAATGGTGTAGAAATTTCCATGTTTATACAGATAGCGGTGTAAATATTTCAATGTTTATACAGATCACAGTGTAGATATTTCCATGTTTATAGAGATAGCGGTGTAGATATTTCCAGGTTTATACAGATCACGGTGTAGATATTTGCTTGTTTATACAAATAGCGGTGTAGTTATTTCCATGTTTATACAGATAGCGGTGTAGATATTTCCATGTATATACAGATGGCTGTGTAGTTATTTCCATGTTTATACCGATGGCTGTGTAGATATTTCCATGTATATACAGATGACTTTGTAGGTATTTCCATGTTTATACAGATGGCGGTGTAGATATTTCCATGTTTATAGAGATTGCTGTGTAGATATTTCCATGTTTATACAGATAGCAGTGTAGATATTTCCATGTTTATACAGATGGCGGTGTAGATATTTCCATGTTTATAGAGATGGCGGTGTAGATATTAACATGTTTATAGAGGTAGCGGTGTAGTTATTTCCATGTTTATAGAGATAGCGGTGTAGATATTTCCATGTTTCTACAGATGACTGTGTAGATATTTCCATGTTTGTACTGACGGCAGTGTAGACATTTCCATGTTTATACAGATAGCCGTGTAGATATTTTAATGTTTATACAGATTGCGGTGGAGGTATGTCCATCATTATACAGATAGAAATGGAGATATTTCCACATTAATACACATAGCGGTGTAGATATTTCCATGTTTATACAGATAGCGGTGTAGATATTTCCATGTTTATACAGATGGCTGTGTCGATATTTCCATGTTTATACAGAGTTCTCTCTAGATATTTCTATGTTTATATAGATGACAGTGTAGTTATTTCCCGGTTTATACTGATGACTGTGTAGATATTTCCATGTTAATACAGATGGTGGTGTAGATATTTCCATGTTTAGAGAGATAATGGTGTAGGTATTTCCATGTTTATAGAAATAGCGGTTTAAATATTTCCATCTTTATACAGATAGTGGTGTAGATATTTCCATGTTTATACAGATGACGGTGCAGATACAGCCATGTTTCTGATGACGGCAGTGTAGATATTTTCATGTTTACATAGATGGCGGTGTGGATATTTCCATGTTTACTGAGATTGCAGTGTAGATATTTCCATGTTTATAGTGCAAGTGGTGTGGGTATTTCCATGTTTATAGAGATAGCGGTGTAGACATTTCCATATTTATACAGGTAACGGTGTAGGTATTTCCATGTTTATACAGATGGCGGTGTAGATATTTCCATGTTTCTAAAGACGGCGGTGTAGATATTTCCTTGTTTGTACAGATAGTGGTGTAGATATTTCCATGTATATACAGATAGCGGTGTAGATATTTCCATGTTTACACAGATGGTGGTGGAGATATTTCCCTGTTTATACAGATAGCGATGTAGATATTTCCATCTTTATACAGATAGCGGTGTAGATATTTCCATGTTTATAGAGATAGCGGTGTAGATATTTCCATGTTTATACAGATGGCTGTGTAGATATTTCCATGTGTATACAGATGGCGGTGTAGATATTTCCATGTTTATACATATAGCGGTGTAGACATTTCCATGTTTACAGATATAGCAGTAAAGATATTTCCATCTTTGCACAGATTGCGGTGTAGACATTGCAAACTTTACACAGATAGCGGTGTAGATATTTCCAAGTTTACACAGATAACTGTGTCGATATTTCCATGTTTACAGAGATATCATTGTAGATATTTCCATGTTTATACAGATAGCGGTGTAGTTATTTACATGTTGATACAGATAGCGGTGTAGATATTTTCAGGGTGATACAGATAGTGGTGGAGATATTTCCACGTTTTACAGATAGCTGTGTAGATATTTCCCTGTTTACACAGATAGCGTTGTAAATATTTCCATGTTTACACAGATAGCATTGTAGATATGTCCATGCTTACACAGATTGCGGTGTAGATATTTCCAAGCTTACACAGGTAGCTGTGTAGATATTTCCATGTTTACACAGATAGCGTTGTAGATATTTCATTGTTTACAGAGATAGCGGTGTAGGTATTTCCATGTTTTTAAAGACACCGGTGTAGGTATTTCCGTGTTTATAAAGATAGCGGTGGAAATATTTCCATGTTTATACAGATAGCCGTGTAAAAATTTCCATGTTTATACAGATAGCGGTGTATTTATTTCCATGTTTATACAGATAGCGGTGTAGATATTTCCATGTTTATAGAGACTGCGGTGTAGATATTTCCATCTTTGCACAGATTGCTGTGTTGATATTTCCATGTTTATACAGATAGCCTTGTTGTTATTTCCAAGTTGATACATATAGCGGTGTAGATATTTCCATGTTTATACAGGTAGCGGTGTAGATATTTCCATGTTTATAGAGATAGCGGTGTAGATATTTCCATGTTTATACAGATGGCGGTGTAGATATTTCCATGTTTATACCGATGGGGTTGTAGATATTTCCATGTTTATAGAGATGGCCGTGTAGATGTTTTTGGTTTACAGATATAGCGGTGTAGATAATTCCATGTTTACAGAGATGGCGGTGTAGTTATTTCCATGTTTATAGAGATAGAGGTGTAGTTATTTCCATGTTTATACAGATAGCGGTGTAGATATTTCCATGTTTATACAGATAGTTGTGTTGGTATTTCCGTGTTTATACAAATAGCAGTGTAGATATTTCCTGGATTATACAGCTCACGGCGTAGATATTTCCATCTTTATACAGACAGCAGTGTAGATATTTCCATGTTTACACAGATAGCGTTGTAGATATTTCCATCTTTATACAGACAGCATTGTAGATATTTCGTTGTTCGTACAGATAGCAGTGGAGGTAGTTCCGTCTTTATACAGATAGCGGTGTAGATATTTCCATGTTTATACAGATATCGGTGTAGATATTCCCATGTTTATACAGATTGCGGTGTTCGTATTTCCATGTTTATAGAGATAGCGGGGTAGATATTTCCATGTTTATACGGACGGCTGTGTAGATATTTCCATGTGTATACAGATGGCAATGTAGATATTTCTATGTTTATATAGATTGTGGTGTAGATATTTCCAGGTTTATACAGATGGAGGTGTAGATATTTCCATGTTTATACAGATGACTGTGTAGATATTCCCATGTTTTTACAGATGGCGGTGTAAATATTTCATTGTTTGTACAGATAGCTGTGTGGATATTTCTATGTTTATACAGATTGCGGTGTAGTTATTTCCATGTTTATAGAGATGGCGGTATAGATATTTCCATGTTTATGCAAATGGCGTTGTAGATATTTCCATGTTTATAGAGATGGCCATGTAGACATTTCTATGTTTACAGAGATAGCGGTGTAGATAATTCCATGTTTACAGAGATGGCGGTGTAGGTATTTCCAAGTTTATAGAGATAGTGGTGTAGATATTTCCATGTTTATACAGGTTGCGGCGTAGATATTTCCATTTTTATACAGATGGCATTGTAGACATTTCCATGTTTATGCAGATAGCGGTGTAGATATTTGCATGTTTACACAGATGGCAGTGGAGATAGTTCCATGTTTATGGAGATGGCATTGTAGATATTTTCATGCTTATTGAGATGGCGGTGTATATATTTCCATGTTTATTGAGAAAGCGGTGTAGACATTTCCATGATTATAGAGATTACGGTGTAGGTATTTTCATGAGTATAGAGATAGCGGTGCAGATGTATCCATGTTTATACTGATGGCTGTGAAGATATTTGCATGTGTATACAGATGGCAATTTAGATATTTCCATGTTTATAGAGATGGTGGTGTAGATAATTCCATGTATATACAGATGACTGTGTAGATATTTCCATGTTTATACAGATGGCGGTGTATATATTTCCATGTTTTGGAGATAGCGGTGTAGATATTTCCATGTTTATACAGATAGTGGTGTAGATATTTCCATGTTTACAGAGACAGCGGTGTAGATATTTCCATGTTTGCACAGATTGTGGTGTAGATATTTCTATCTTTACACAGTTAGTGGTGTACCTATATCCATCTTTACACAGATAGCTGCGTAGATATTTCCATGTTTACACAGATAGTGTTGTAGATATTTCCATGTTTATACAGAGAGCGGTGAAGGTATTACCATGTTTATAAAGAAAGCGGTGTAGATATTTCCATGTTTATACAGATAGCGGTGGAGATATTTCCATGATTATACAGACAGCGTTGTAGATATTTCCATGTTTATACAGATAGCGGTGTAGATATTTCCATGTTTATACAGATAGCGGTGTAGATATTTCCATGTTTATACAGATATCGGTGTAGATATTCCCATGTTTATACAAATAGTGGTGTAGATATTTCCATGTTTATACAGATAGCGGTGGAGATATTTCCATGTTTATACAGATAGCGGTGGAGATATTTCCATGTTTATACAGATAGCGGTGTAGATATTTCCATGTTTATATACATAGGGGTGTAGATATTTCCAAGTTTATACAGATAACGGAGAAGATATTTCCATGTTTATACAGATGGCGGTTTAGATATTTCCAAGTTTATGCAGATAGCGGTGTAGATATTTCCATGTTTATACAGATTGCGGTATACATATTTCCTTGTTTATAGAGATAGCGGTGTAGATATTTCCATGTTTATACGGATGGCTGTGTAGATATTTCCATGTGAATACAGATGTTAGTGTAAATATTTCCATGTTTATACAGATGGAGGTGTAGATATTTCTATGTTTATACAGATGACTGTGCAGAAATTTCCATGTTTTTACTGATGGCGGTGTAGATATTTCCATGTTTATACAGATAGCGGTGAAGATATTTCCATGTTTATAGAGATGGCTGTGTAGATATTGGTTTATACAGATGGCTGTGTGGATAGTTCCATATTTATACAGATGTCATTGTAGATATTTCCATGTTTATGCAAATAGTTGTGTAGCTATTTCCCTGTTTATATAGATGACAGTTTAGTTATTTCCATGTTTATACAGATGGCGGTGTATATATTTCCATGTTTATAGAGATAGCCATGTAGATATTTCCATGTTTATATGGATAGCGGTGTAGGCATTTCCATGTTTATATAGATAGCGGTGTACATATTTCCATATTGATACAGATAGTGGTGTAGATATTTCCATGTTTATACTGATGGCGTTGTAGATATTTCCATGTTTATACAGATGGCTGTGTGGATAGTTCCATGTTTATACAGATGGTAGTGTAGATATTTTCATGTATATTCAAATAGCTGTGTAGATATTTCCATGTTTATACAGATGACCGTGTAGGTATTTCCTTGTTTATACAGATTGCGGTATAGATATTTCCGTGTTTATAGAGATATCTATTTAGATATTTCCATATTTATACAGATAGCGGTGTAGACATTTCCATGTTTATAGAGATAGTGGTGTAGATATTTCCATATTGATACAGATAGCGGTGTAGATATTTCCATGTTTATACAGATAGCAGTCTAGATATTTCCATGTTTATACAAATAGCGGTGTAGATATTTCGATGTTTATACAGATAGCGGTGTAGATAATTCCATGCTTACAGAGATAGCGGTGTATATTTTTCCATATTTGCACAGATTGTGGTGTAGATATTTCCATTTTACACAGATAGCAGTGTACATATTTCCATGCTTACTCAGATAGCGGTGTAGATATTTCCATGTTTATGCAGGTAGAGGTGTAGATATTTCCATGTTTATGCAGATCATAGTGCAGATATTTCCACCTTTCTACAGATGGCAGTGTAGATATTTCTATGTTTATACAGATTGCGGTGTAGATATTTTCATGTTTATACAGATGGCGGTGTAGATATTTCCATGTTTATGCAGATGGCGGTGTAGATATTTCCATGTTTATAGAGATGACCGTGTAGATATTTCTATGATTACAGAGTTATCTTATCGGTGTAGATAATTCCATATTTACAGAGATGGCGGTGTAGGTATTTCCATGTTTATAGAGATAGTGGTGCAGATATTTCCATGTTTATACAGCTCGCGGCGTAGATATTTCCATCTTTATACAGATGGCAGTGTAGTTATTTCCATGTTTATACAGATAGCGGTGTAGATATTTCCATGTTTACACAGATAGCAGTGTAGATAGTTCCATGTTTATGGAGATGGCATGTAGATATTTTCATGCTTATAGAGATGGCGGTGTATATATTTCCCTGTTTATAGATATAGCGGTGTAGATATTTCCATGTTTATAGAGATTGCGGTGTAGATATTTCCATCTTTACACAGATAGCTGTGTACATATTTCCATGTTTACGCAGATAGCTGTGTAGATATTTCCATGTTTTCACAGATAGTGTTATAGATATTTCCATGTTTATACAGATATCGGTGTAGATATTTCCATATTTATACAGATAGTGATGGAGATATTTCCATGTTTATACAGGTAGAGGTGCAGATATTTCCATGTTTATGCAGATCGTGGTGCAGATATTTCCATCTTTCTACAGACGGCAGTGTAGATATTTCTATGTTTATACAGAAGGTGGTGTAGATATTTCCATGTATATACAGATGACTGTGTAGATATTTTCATGTTTATACAGATGGCTGTGTAGATATTTCCATGTTTATACAGATGGCGGTGTAGACATTTCCATGTTTTTGGAGATAGCGGTGTAGATATATCCATGTTTGTACATATAACGTTGCAGATATTTCCAAGTTTATAGAAATAGCGGTGTAGATATTTCCATCTTGGAACAGATTGCGGTGAAGATATTTCTATGTTTATACAAATGGCAGTGTAGATATTTCCAAGTTTATAGAGATAGCGGTGTATATATTTCCATTTTATAGAGGTAGCGTTGTAGATACTTCCATTTCTATACAGATTGTGGTGTAGGTATTCCCATGTTTATGGAGATAGCGGTGTAGATATTTCCATGTTTATACAGATGGCTGTTTAGTTATTTCCATGTTTATACAGATGGAGTTGTAGATATTTCCATGTTTATACAGATGACTATGTAGATATTTTCATGTTTTTACAGATGGCGGTGTAGATATTTCCATGTTTATTCAGATAGCGGTGGAGATATTTCCATGTCTATACACGTAGCGGTGTACATATTTCCAGGTTTATACAGACAGCGGTGTAGGTACTTCCATGTTTATACAGATAGCGGTGCAGATATTTCCATGTTTATACAGATGCCTATGCAGATATTTCCATATTTATACAGAGGGCTCTGTAGATATTTCCATGTTTATACAGATGGCAGTGTAGATATTTCCATGTTCCTACACATGACTGTGTAGGTATTTCCATGTTTATACTGATGGCTTTGTAGATGTTTCCATGTTTATAGAGATAGCGGTGCAGATATTTCCATGTTTATACAGATAGCGGTTTAAATATTTCCATGTTTATACAGATCGTGGTGTAGATATTTGCATGTTTATACAGATAGCGGTGTAGACATTTCCATGTTTATACAGACCGCAGTGTAGTTATTTCCATGTTTATAGAGATAGCGGTGTAGAAATTTCCATGTTTGTACAGATGGCGGTGTTGAGGTTTCCATCTATACACAGATTGCCGTGTAGGTATTTCCATGTGTATACAGATGGCATTGTAGATATTTCCATGTTTATACAGATGGTGGTGTAGATATTTCCATGTTTATACAGATGACTGTATTGGTATTTCCATGTTTTTACAGATGGCATTGTAGATATTTACATGTTTATAGAGATAGCAGTGTAGATATTTCCATGTTTATACAGATGGCGGTGTAGAAATTTCCATGTTTATAGAGATAGCGGTGTAGATATTTCCAGATTTATACAGATAACGGTGTAGATATTTCCATGTTTATACAGATAGCGGTGTAAATATTTCCATGTTTATACAGTACACGGTGTAGTTATTTCCATGTTTATAGAGATAGTGGTGTAGTTATTTCCATGTTTATAGAGATAGCGGTGTAGATATTTCCATGTTTATACAGATAACGGTGTAGATATTTCCATGTTTATACAGATCGCAGTGTAAATATTTCCATGTTTATACAGATCACGGTGTAGTTATTTCCATGTTTATACAGATAGCGGTTTAGATATTTCCATGTTTATACAGACCGCGGTGTAGATACTTCCATGTTTATACAGATGGCGGTGTTGATATTTCCATCTTTACACAGACGACCGTGTAGATATTTCCATGTTTATACAGATGGCGGTGCAGATATTTCCATGGATATGCAGATGGCGGTGTAGATATTTCCATGTTTATACAGATAGCGGTGTAGTTATTTCCATGTTTGTATAGATAGCTGTGTAGATATTTCCATGTATATACACATGGCTGTGTAGGCATTTCCATGTTTATTCAGCTGGCGGTGTAGATATTTCCATGTTAATAGAGATAGCTGTGTACATATTTCCATGTTTATACAGATCGCGGTGTAGATATTTCCATGTTTATACAGATAGCGGTGTAGACATTTACATGTTTTTACAGATATCGGTGTAGATATATCCATGTTTACACAGATTGCGGTGTAGATATTTCCATATTTCTACAGATGTCATTGTAGATATTTCCGTGTTTATACAGATGGCGGTGTAGATATTTCCATATTTATTTAGATGTCTGTGTAGATATTTCCATGTGTATACAGATGGTATTGTAGGTATTTCCATGTTTATACAGATGGTGGTGTAGATATTTCCATGTTTATTCAGATGAGTGTGTAGATATTTCCATGTTTTTACAGATGGCAGTGTAGATATTTCAATGTTTATAGAGATGGCGCTGTAGATATTTCCATGTTTATACAGATAAAGTTGGAGATATTTCCATGCTTATACAGAGAGCAGTGGAGATATATCCATGTTTATACATATAGCGGTGTACATATTTCCATGTTTATAGAGACAGCGGTGTAGGTATTTCCATGTTTCTGCAGATAGCTGTTCAGATATTTCCATGTTTATAGCGATGCCTATGCAGATATTTCCATATTTATACAGAGGGCTGTGTAGATATTTCTATGTTTATACAGATGGCAGTGTAGATATTTCCATGTTCCTACACATGACTGTGTGGGTATTTCCATGTTTATACAGATGGCTTTGTAGATATTTCCATGTTTATAGAGATAGCGGTGCAGATATTTCCTTGTTTATACAGATATCGGTGTATATATTTCCATGTTTATACAGATCGTGGTGTAGATATTTCCATGTTTATACAGATACCGGTGTAGATTTTTCCATGTTTATACAGACTGCAGTGTAGATATTTCCATGTTTATAGAGATAGCAGTGTAGATATTTCCATGTTTGTTCAGATGGCGGTGTTGATGTTTCCATCTATACACAGATTGCCGTGTTGGTATTTCTGTGTGTATACAGATGGCATTGTAGATATTTCCATGTTTATACAGATGGTGGTGTAGATATTTCCATGTTTATACAGATGACTGTATTGGTATTTCCATGTTTTTACAGATGGCATTGTAGATATTTACATGTTTATAGAGATAGCAGTGTAGATATTTCCATGTTTATACAGATGGCGGTGTAGAAATTTCCATGTTTATAGAGATAGCGGTGTAGATATTTCCAGATTTATACAGATAACGGTGTAGATATTTCCATGTTTATACAGATAGCGGTGTAAATATTTCCATGTTTATACAGTACACGGTGTAGTTATTTCCATGTTTATAGAGATAGTGGTGTAGTTATTTCCATGTTTATAGAGATAGCGGTGTAGATATTTCCATGTTTATACAGATAACGGTGTAGATATTTCCATGTTTATACAGATCGCAGTGTAAATATTTCCATGTTTATACAGATCACGGTGTAGTTATTTCCATGTTTATACAGATAGCGGTTTAGATATTTCCATGTTTATACAGACCGCGGTGTAGATACTTCCATGTTTATACAGATGGCGGTGTTGATATTTCCATCTTTACACAGACGACCGTGTAGATATTTCCATGTTTATACAGATGGCGGTGCAGATATTTCCATGGATATGCAGATGGCGGTGTAGATATTTCCATGTTTATACAGATAGCGGTGTAGTTATTTCCATGTTTGTATAGATAGCTGTGTAGATATTTCCATGTATATACACATGGCTGTGTAGGCATTTCCATGTTTATTCAGATGGCGGTGTAGATATTTCCATGTTAATAGAGATAGCTGTGTACATATTTCCATGTTTATACAGATCGCGGTGTAGATATTTCCATGTTTATACAGATAGCGGTGTAGACATTTACATGTTTTTACAGATATCGGTGTAGATATATCCATGTTTACACAGATTGCGGTGTAGATATTTCCATATTTCTACAGATGTCATTGTAGATATTTCCGTGTTTATACAGATGGCGGTGTAGATATTTCCATATTTATTTAGATGTCTGTGTAGATATTTCCATGTGTATACAGATGGTATTGTAGGTATTTCCATGTTTATACAGATGGTGGTGTAGATATTTCCATGTTTATTCAGATGAGTGTGTAGATATTTCCATGTTTTTACAGATGGCAGTGTAGATATTTCAATGTTTATAGAGATGGCGCTGTAGATATTTCCATGTTTATACAGATAAAGTTGGAGATATTTCCATGCTTATACAGAGAGCAGTGGAGATATATCCATGTTTATACATATAGCGGTGTACATATTTCCATGTTTATAGAGACAGCGGTGTAGGTATTTCCATGTTTCTGCAGATAGCTGTTCAGATATTTCCATGTTTATAGCGATGCCTATGCAGATATTTCCATATTTATACAGAGGGCTGTGTAGATATTTCTATGTTTATACAGATGGCAGTGTAGATATTTCCATGTTCCTACACATGACTGTGTGGGTATTTCCATGTTTATACAGATGGCTTTGTAGATATTTCCATGTTTATAGAGATAGCGGTGCAGATATTTCCTTGTTTATACAGATATCGGTGTATATATTTCCATGTTTATACAGATCGTGGTGTAGATATTTCCATGTTTATACAGATACCGGTGTAGATTTTTCCATGTTTATACAGACTGCAGTGTAGATATTTCCATGTTTATAGAGATAGCAGTGTAGATATTTCCATGTTTGTTCAGATGGCGGTGTTGATGTTTCCATCTATACACAGATTGCCGTGTTGGTATTTCTGTGTGTATACAGATGGCATTGTAGATATTTCCATGTTTATACAGATGGTGGTGTAGATATTTCCATGTTTACACAGATGACTGTATAGGTATTTCCATGTTTATACAGATGGTGGTGTAGATATTTCCAACTTTACAGAGATAGGGGTGTAGATATTTCCATATTTTTAGAGATAACGGTGTAGAAGTTTCCATGTTTATACAGATAGTGGTGTAAATATTTCCATGTTGATACAGATCACGGTGTAGATATTTCCATGTTTATAGAGATAGCGGTGTAGATATTTCCATGTTTATACAGATAGCGGTGTAGATATTTCTATGTTTATACAGTCTGTGGTGTAGATATTTCCATGTTTATACAGATAGCGGTGCAGATATTTCCATGTTTGTACAGATGGCGGTGTTGATATTTCCATCTATACTCAGATGACCGTGTAGACATTTCCATGTTTATACAGATGGTGGTGCAGATATTTCCATGGATATGTAGATGGCGGTGTAGATATTTCCATGTTTATACAGATAGCGGTGTAGTTATTTCAATGTTTATATAGATAGCGGTTTAGATATTTCCATGTATGTACACATGGCTGTGTAGACATTTCCATGTTTATACAGGGCACGGTGTAGATATTTCCATGTTTAAACAGATAACTTTGTAAGTATTTCCATGTTTATACAGATGGCGGTGTAGATATTTCGATGTTTATAGAGATAGCAGTGGAGATATTTCCATGTTTATACAGATAGCGGTGTAGATATTTCCATGTTTATACTGATCGTGGTGTAGATATTTCCATGTTTATAGAGATGGCCGTGTAGATATTTCAATGTTCATAGAGATAGCGGTGTTGATTTTTCCATGTTTATAGAGATAGCGGTGTGGATATTTCCATGTTTATACTGATAGGTGTGTAGATATTTCCATGGTTATACAGATGGCGGTGTAGATATTTCCATGTTTATACAGATCACGGTGTAGATATTACCTTGTTTATACAAATAGCGGTGTAGTTATTTCCATGTTTATACAGATAGCGGTGTAGTTATTTCCATGTATATACAGATGGCTGTGTAGATATTTCCATGTTTATACAGATGGCTGTGTAGGTATTTCCATGTTTATTCAGATGACTTTGTAGGTATTTCCATGTTTATACAGATGGCGGTGTAGAAATTTCCATGTTAATAGAGATAGCTGTGTACATATTTCCATGTTTATACAGATCGTGGTGTAGATATTTCCATGTTTATACAGATAGCGGTGTAGATATTTACATGTTTTTACAGATATCGGTGTAGATATATCCATGTTTACACAGATTGCGGTGTAGATATTTCCATATTTCTACAGATGTCATTGTAGATATTTCCATGTTTGTACAGATGGCGGTGTAGATATTTCCATGTTTATATAGATGGTGTTGTAGATATTACCATGTTTATACAGATCGCAGTGTAGATATTTCCATGTTTATACAGATCGTGGTGAAGATATTTCCATGTTTATAGAGATCGCGGTGTAGATATTTCCATGTTTATAGAGATCGCAGTGTAGATATTTCCATGTTTATACAGATAGCGGTGTAGATAATTCCATGTTTATACAGATAGCGGTGTAGATATTTCCATGTTTATAGAGATAGCGGTGTAGCTATTTCCATGTTTATAGACATAGCGGTGTAGATACTTCCATGTTTATATAGATGGTGTTGTAGATATTTCCATGTTTATACCGATAGCGGTGTTGGTATTTCCACGTTTATACAGATAGCGATGTAGATATTTCCATGTTTATACAGCTCGCGGTGCAGATATTTATATGTTTACACAGAAGGCATTGTATATATTTCCTTATTCACACAGATGTCGGTGTAGAGGTTTCCATGTTTATACAGATGGCGGAGTAGTTAGTTCCATGTTTATGGAGATGGCAGTGTAGATATTTTCATGTTTATACAGATGTCGGTGTAGATATTTCCATGTTTATAGAGATAGCAGTGTAGATATTTACATGTTTATACAGATGGCTGTGTATTTCCATGTGTATACAGATGGCATTGTAGATATTTCCATGTTTATATAGATGACTCTATACGTATTTCCATGTTTTTACAGATGGCATTGCAAATATTTCCATGTTTATAGAGATAGCGGTGTAGATATTTCCGTGTTTGTACAGATGGCGGTGTTGATATTTCCATCTATACTCAGATGTCCGTGTAGATATTTCCATGTTTATACAGATGGCGGCGAAGATATTTCCATGGACATGCAGATGGCTGTGTAGATATTTCCATGTTTATGCAGATGGCGGTGTAGATATTTCCATGTTTATACAGATAGCGGTGTAGTTATTTCCATGTTTATATAGATAGCGGTGTAGATATTTCCATGTATATACACATGGCTGTGTAGATATTTCCATGTTTATACAGATAGCGGTGTAGATATTTCCATGTTTACACAGATGGTGATGTAGTTATTTCCGTGTTTATACACATGGCAGAGTAGATACTTCCATCTTTATGGAGATGGCAGTGTAGATATTGTTATGTTTATAGAGATGGCGGCGTAGATATTTCCATATTTATAGAGATAGCGGTGTAGATATTTCCATCTTTCTACAGATGGCAGTGTAGATATTTCCATGTTTATACAGCTGGCGGTGTAAGTATTTCCATATTTATACAGATTTCTGTGTAGATATTTCCATGTGTATACAGATTGTATTGTAGGTATTTCCATGTTTATTCAGATGGTGGTGTAGATATTTCCATGTTTATTCAGATGAGTGTGTAGATATTTCCATGTTTTTACAGATGGCAGTGTAGATATTTCAATGTTTATAGAGATGGCGCTGTAGATATTTCCATGTTTATACAGATAAAGGTGGAGATATTTCCATGCTTATACAGAGAGCAGTGGAGATATATCCATGTTTATACACATAGCGGTGTACATATTTCCATGTTTTTAGAGACAGCGGTGTAGGTATTTCCATGTTTATACAGATAGCGGTGAAGATATTTCCATATATATACAGATGCCTATGCAGATATTTCCATATTTATACAGAGTGCTGTGTAGATATTTCTATGTTTATACAGATGGCAGTGTAGATATTTCCATGTTCCTACACATGACTGTGTAGGTATTTCCATGTTTATACAGATGGCTTTGTAGATATTTCCATGTTTATAGAGATAGTGGTGCAGATATTTCCTTGTTTATACAGATATCGGTGCATATATTTCCATGTTTATACAGATCGTGGTGTAGATATTTCTATGTTTGTACAGATACCGGTGTAGATATTTCCATGTTTATAGAGATAGCGGTGCAGATATTTCCTTGTTTATACAGATATCGGTGTATATATTTCCATGTTTATACAGATCGTGGTGCAGATATTTCCATGTTTGTACAGATACCGGTGTAGAT
Organism: Pan paniscus; assembly: GCF_029289425.2. Taxonomy (NCBI): domain Eukaryota; kingdom Metazoa; phylum Chordata; class Mammalia; order Primates; family Hominidae; genus Pan; species Pan paniscus. The sequence goes on along the minus strand of NC_073258.2, from coordinate 1,738,594 downwards.
ATTTCCATGTTTATACAGACCGCAGTGTAGATATTTCCATGTTTACAGAGATAGCAGTGTAGATATTTCCATGTTTGTACAGATGGCGTTGTTGATGTTTCCATCTATACACAGATTGCCGTGTTGGTATTTCCGTGTGTATACAGATGGCATTGTAGATATTTCCATGTTTATACAGATGGTGGTGTAGATATTTCCATGTTTACACAGATGACTGTATAGGTATTTCCATGTTTATACAGATGGTGGTGTAGATATTTCCAACTTTACAGAGATAGGGGTGTAGATATTTCCATATTTTTAGAGATAACGGTGTAGAAGTTTCCATGTTTATACAGATAGCGGTGTAAATATTTCCATGTTGATACAGATAATGGTGTAGATATTTCCAAGTTTATAGAGATAGCGGTGTAGATATTTCCATGTTTATACACATGGCTGTGTAGATATTTCCATGTTTATACAGACGGCGGTGTAGATATTTCCATGTTAATACAGATAACTTTGTAAGTATTTCCATGTTTATACAGATGGCGGTGTATATATTTCGATGTTTATAGAGATAGCAGTGGAGATATTTCCATGTTTATACAGATAGCAGTGTAGACATTTCCATGTTTATACTGGTAGTGGTGTAGATATTTCCATGTTTATAGAGATGGCGGTGTAGATATTTCCATGTTCATAGAGATAGCGGTGTTGGTTTTTCCAGGTTTATAGAGATAGCGGTGAGGATATTTCCATGTTTATACAGATAGCGGTGTAGATATTTCCATGTTTATAGAGATGGCGGTGTAGATATTTCCATATTTATACAGATCATGGTGTAGATATTTCCTTGTTTATACAAATAGCGGAGTAGTTATTTCCATGTTTATACAGATAGCGGTGTAGATATTTCCATGTTTATACAGATGGCTGTGTAGATATTTCCATGTTTATACAGATGGCTGTGTAGATATTTCAATGTTTATACACATGACTTTGTAGGTATTTCCATGTTTATACAGATGGCGGTGTAGATATTTCCATGTTTATAGAGATAGCTGTGCAGATATTTCCATGTTTATACAGATAGCGGTGAGGATAATTCCATGTTTATACAGATAGCGGTGTAGATATTTCCATGTTTATACAGATCGCGGTGTAGGTATTTCCATGTTTATACAGATAGCGGTGTAGATATTTCCATGTATTTACCGATATCGGTGTAGATATTTCCATGTTTACACAGATTGCGGTGTAGATATTTCCATCTTTCTACAGATGGCATTGTATATATTTCCATGTTTATACAGATGGCGGTGTAGATATTTCCATGTTTATATAGCTGGTGGTGTAGATATTACCATGTTTATACAGGTAGCGGTGTAGATATTTCCATGTTAATACAGATTGTGGTGAAGATATTTCCTTGTTTGTACAGATCGCTTTGTAGATATTTCCATGTTTATACAGATCGCTGTGTACATATTTCCATGTCTATACAGATAGCGGTGTAGATATTTACATGTTCATACAGATAGCGGTGTAGATATTTCCATATTTATACAGATAATGGTGTAGAAATTTCCATGTTTATACAGATAGTGGTGTAAATATTTCCATGTTTATACAGATCATGGTGTAGATATTTCCATGTTTAAAGAGATAACTGTGTAGATATTTCCATTTTATACAGATAGCGGTGTAGATATTTCCAGGTTTATACAGACCGCGGTGTAGACATTTCCATGGTTATACAGATGGCCGCGCAGATATTTCCATGGATATGTAGATGGCAGTGTAGATATTTAAATGTTTATACAGATAGCGGTGTAGTAATTTCCATGATTATATAGTTAGCGGTGTAGATATTTCCATGTATATACACATGGCTGTGTAGATATTTCCATGTTTATACAGATGGCGGTGTAGATATTTCCATGTTTATACAGATAACTTTGTAACTATTTCCATGTTTATACAGATGGTGGTGTAGATATTTCGATGTTTATAGAGATAGCGGTGGAGATATTTCCATGTTTGTAAGGATACCGGTGTAGATATTTCCATGTTTATACTGATCGCGGTGTAGATATTTCCATGTTTATAGAGATGGCGGTGTAGATATTTCCATGTTCATAGAGATAGCTGTGTTGATTTTTCCATGTTTATAGAGATAGCGGTGTGGATATTTCCATGTTTATACAGATAGGGGTGTAGATATTTCCATGTTTATAGAGATGGCGGTGTAGATATTTCCAGATTTATACAGATCACGGTGTAGATATTTGCTTGTTTATACAAATTGCAGTGTAGTTATTTCCATGTTTATACAGATAGCGGTGTAGATATTTCCATGTATATACAGATGGCTGTGTAGGTATTTCCATGTTTATACCGATGGCTGTGTAGATATTTCCATGTATATACAGATGACCTTGTAGGTATTTCCATGTTTATACAGATGGCGGTGTAGATATTTCCATGTTTATAGAGATAGCTGTGTAGATATTTCCATGTTTATACAGATAGTGGTGTAGATATTTCCATGTTTATACAGATGGCGGTGTAGATACTTCCATGTTTATAGAGATGGCGTTGTAGATATTTCCATGTTTATAGAGATAGCGGTGTAGATATATCCATGTTCATTGAGATAGCAGTGAGGATATTTCCATGTTTATACAGATAGAAGTGTAGATATTTCCACTTTTATAGAGATGGCGGTTTAGATATTTCATATTTATACAGATATCGGTGTAGATATTTCCATGATTATACAGATTGCGGTGTAGATATTTCCATGTTTATACAGATAGCGGTGTAGATATTTCCACGTTTATACAGATGGTGGTGTAGATATTTCCATGTTTATATAGATGGCAGTGTAGATATTTTCTTGTTTATGTAGATGGCGTTATTGATACCTCCATGTTTAAAGAGATGGCGGTGTGTATATTTCCATGTTGATGGAGATAGCGGTGTAGTTATTTCCATGTTTATAGAGATAGCGGTGTAGATATTTCCATGTTTCTACAGATGACTGTGTAGATATTTCCATGTTTGTACAGATGGCAGTGTAGATATTTCCATGTATATAGAGATAGCTGTGTAGATATTTTCATGTTTATACAGATTGCGGTGGAGGTATGTCCATGATTATACAGATAGAAATGGAGATATTTCCACGTTAATACACATAGCGGTGTAGATATTTCCATGTTTATACAGATAGCGGTGTAGATATTTCCATGTTTACACAGATGCCTATGCATATATTTCCATATTTAGACAGAGGGCTGTGTAGATATTTCTATGTTTATACAGATGGCTGTGTAGATATTTAAATGTTCCTACACATGACTATGTAGGTATTTCCATGTTTATACAGATGTCTTTGTAGATATTTCCATGTTTATAGAGATAGCGGTGCAGATATTTCCATGTTTATACAGATAGCGGTGTATATATTTCCATGTTTATACAGATCATGGTGTAGATATTTCCATGTTTATAAACATACCGGTGTAGGTATTTCCATGTTTATACAGACCGCAGTGTAGCTATTTCCATGTTTACAGAGATAGCAGTGTAGATATTTCCATGTTTGTACCGATGGCGGTGTTGATGTTTCCATCTATACACAGATTGTCGTGTAGGTATTTTCATGTGTATACAGATGGCATTGAAGGTATTTCCGTGTTTATACAGATGGTTGTGTAGATATTTCCATGTTTACACAGATGACCATATAGGTATTTCCATGTTTATACAGATGGCGGTGTAGATATTTCCATGTTTATAGAGATAGCGGTGTAGATATTTCCATAATTATACAGATAACGGTGTAGAAATTTCCATGTTTATAAAGATAGCGGTTTAAATATTTCCATGTTTATACAGATCACGGTGCAGATATTTCCATGTTTATAGAGATAGCGGTGTAGATATTTCCATGTTTACACTGATAGCGGTGTAGATATTTCCATGTTTATACAGACCGCCGTGTAGATATTTCCATGTTTATACAGATAGCGGTGCAGATATTTCCATGTTTGCACAGATGGCGGTGCTGATATTTCCATCTATACACAGATGACCGTGTAGATATTTCCATGTTTATACAGATGGCGGCACAGATATTTCCATGGATATGTAGATGGCGGTGTAGATATTTCCATGTATATACACATGGCTGTGTAGATATTTCCATGGTTATTCAGATGGCGGTGTAGATATTTCCATGTTATTACAGATAATTTTGTAAGTATTTCCATGTTTATACACATAGCGGTGTAGATATTTCCATGTTTATATAGATAGCGGTGTAGATATTTCCATGTATATACACATGGCTGTTTAGATATTTCCATGTTTATACAGATGGCGGTGTAGATATTTCCATGTTATTACAGATAACTTTGTAAGTATTTCCATGTTTATACAGATGGCGGTGTAGATATTTCGATGTTTATAGAGATAGCAGTGGAGATATTTCCATGTTTATTCAGATAGCGGTGTAGATATTTCCATGTTTATACTGATAGTGGTGTAGATATTTCCATGTTTATAGAGATGGCGATGTAGATATTTCCATGTTCATAGAGATAGCGGTGTTGATTTTTCCATGTTTATAGAGATAGCGGTGAGGATATTTCCATGTTTATACAGATAGCGGTGTAGATATTTCCATGTTTACAGAGTTGGCGGTGTAGATATTTCCATGTTTATACAGATCACGGTGTAGATATTTCCTTGTTTATACAAATAGCGGAGTAGTTATTTCCATGTTTATACAGATAGCGGAGTAGATATTTCCATGTATATACAGATGGCTGTGTAGATATTTCCATGTTTATACAGATGGCTGTGTAGATATTTCCATGTTTATACACATGACTTTGTAGGTATTTCCATGTTTATACAGATGGCGGTGTAGATATTTCCATGTTTATAGAGATAGCTGTGCAGATATTTCCATGTTTATACAGATAGCGGTGAGGATAATTCCATGTTTATACAGATCGCCGTGTAGATATTTCCATGTTTATACACATCGCGGTGTAGGTATTTCCATGTTTATACAGATAGCGGTGTAGATATTTCCATGTTTTTACAGATATCGGTGTAGATATTTCCATGTTTACACAGATTGCGGTGTAGATATTTCCATCTTTCTACAGATGGCATTGTAGATATTTCCATGTTTATACAGATGGCGGTGTAGATATTTCAATGTTTATATAGCTGGTGGTGTAGATATTACCATGTTTATACAGGTAGCGGTGTAGATATTTCCATGTTAATACTGATTGTGCTGAAGATACTTCCATGTTTATACAGATCGCTTTGTAGATATTTCCATGTTTATACAGATCGCGGTGTAGATATTTCCATGTTTATACAGATAGCGGTGTAGATATTTCCATGTTTATACAGATAGCGGTGTAGATATTTCCATATTTATAAAGATAATGGTGTAGAAATTTCCATGTTTATACAGATAGCGGTGTAAATATTTCCATGTTTATACAGATCACGGTGTAGATATTTCCATGTTTAAAGAGATAGCAGTGTAGATATTTCCATGTTTATACAGATAGCGGTGTAGATATTTCCATGTTTATACAGACCGCGGTGTAGATATTTCCATGGTTATACAGATAGCGGTGCAGATATTTCCATGTTTGTACAGATGGCGGTGTTGATATTTCCATCTATACACAGATGACCGTGTAGATATTTCCATGTTTATACTGATGGCCGCGCAGATATTTCCATGGATATGTAGATGGCAGTGTAGATATTTAAATGTTTATACAGATAGCGGTGTAGTAATTTCCATGGTTATATAGATAGCGGTGTAGATATTTCCATGTATATACACATGGCTGTGTAGATATTTCCATGTTTATACAGATGGCGGTGTAGATATTTCCATGTTTATACTGATCGTCGTGTAGATATTTCCTTGTTTATAGAGATGGCGGTGTAGATATTTCCATGTTCATAGAGATAGCAGTGTTGATTTTTCCATGTGTATAGAGATAGCGGTGTGGATATTTCCATGTTTATAAAGATAGGGGTGTAGATATTTCCATGTTTATAGAGATGGCGGTGTAGATATTTCCAGATTTATACGGATCACGATGTAGATATTTGCTTGTTTATACAAATAGCGGTGTAGTTACTTCCATGTTTATACAGATAGCGGTGTAGATATTTCCATGTATATACAGATGGCTGTGTAGGTATTTCCATGTTTATACCGATGGCTGTGTAGATATTTCCATGTATATACAGATGACTTTGTAGGTATTTCCATGTTTATACAGATGGCGGTGTAGATATTTCCATGTTTATAGAGATAGCTGTGTAGATGTTTCCATGTTTATACAGATAGTGGTGTAGATATTTCCATGTTTATACAGATGGCGGTGTAGATATTTCCATGTTTATAGATATGGCGGTGTAGATATTTCCATGTTTATAGAGATAGCGGTGTAGATATATCCATGTTCATAGAGATAGCAGTGAGGATATTTCCATGTTTATATAGATAGCAGTGTAGATATTTCCACTTTTATAGAGATAGCGGTTTAGATATTTCATATTTATACAGATATCGGTGTAGATATTTCCATGATTATACAGATTGCGGTGTAGATATTTCCATGTCTATACAGATAGCGGTGTAGATATTTCCACGTTTATACAGATGGCGGTGTAGATATTTCCATCTTTCTACAAATGGCAGTGTAGGTATTTCCATGTTTATAGAGATGGTGGTGTAGATATTTCCATGTTTATATAGATGGCAGTGTAGATATTTTCTTGTTTATGTAGATGGCGTTGTAGATACCTCCATGTTTAAAGAGATGGCGGTGTGTATATTTCCATGTTGATGGAGATAGCGGTGTAGATATTTCCATGTTTATAGAGATAGCGGTGTAGTTATTTCCATGTTTATAGAGACAGCGGTGTAGATATTTCCATGTTTCTACAGATGACTGTGTAGATATTTCCATGTTTGTACAGATGGCAGTGTAGATATCTCCATGTTTATAGAGATAGCCGTGTAGATATTTTCATGTTTATACAGATTGCGGTGGAGGTGTGTCCATGATTATACAGATAGAAATGGAGATATTTCCACGTTAATACACATAGCTGTGTAGATATTTCCATGTTTATACAGATAGCGGTGTATATATTTCCATGTTTATACAGATGGCTGTGTCGATATTTCCATGTTAATACAGAGTTCTCTCTAGATAATTCCATGTTTTTATTGATGACAGTGTAGATATTTCCCGGTTTATACAGATGACTGTGTAGATATTTCCATGTTAATACAGATGACGGTGTAGATACAGCCATGTTTCTGAAGATGGCAGTGTAGATATTTTCATGTTTACATAGATGGCGGTGTAGATATTTCCATGTTTACTGAGATTGCAGTGTAGATACTTCCATGTTTATAGTGCAAGTGGTGTGGGTATTTCCATGTTTATAGAGATAGCGGTGTAGACATTAACATATTTATGCAGGTAATGGGGTAGGTATTTCCATGTTTATACAGATAGCGGTGCAGATATTTCCATGTTTACACAGATGCCTATGCATATATTTCCATATTTATACAGAGGGCTGTGTAGATATTTCTATGTTTATACAGATGGCAGTGTAGATATTTAAATGTTCCTACACATGACTGTGTAGGTATTTCCATGTTAATACAGATGTCTTTGTAGATATTTCCATGTTTATAGAGATAGCGGTGCAGATATTTCCATGTTTATACAGACCGCAGTGTAGCTATTTCCATGTTTACAGAGATAGCAGTGTAGATATTTCCATGTTTGTACCGATGGCGGTGTTGATGTTTCCATCTATACACAGATTGCCGTGTAGGTATTTTCATGTGTATACAGATGGCATTGAAGATATTTCCATGTTTATAGAGATGGTGGTGTAGATATTTCCATGTTTACAAAGATGACCGTATAGGTATTTCCATGTTTATACAGATGGCGGTGTAGATATTTCCATGTTTATAGAGATAGCGGTGTAGATATTTCCATAATTATACAGATAACGGTGTAGAAATTTCCATGTTTATACAGATAGCGGTGTAAATATTTCCATGTTTATACAGATCACGGTGCAGATATTTCCATGTTTATAGAGATAGCGGTGTAGATATTTCCATGTTTATACAGATAGCGGTGTAGATATTTCCCTGTTTATACAGACCGCAGTGTAGATATTTCCATGTTTATACACATAGCGGTGCAGATATTTCCATGTTTGCACAGATGGCGGTGTTGATATTTCCATCTATACACAGATGACCGTGTAGATATTTCCATGTTTATACAGATGGCAGCACAGATATTTCCATGGATATGTAGATGGCGGTGTAGATATTTCCATGTTTATACACATAGCGGTGTAGTTATTTCCATGTTTATATAGATAGCGGTGTAGATATTTCCATGTATATACACATGGCTGTGTAGATATTTCCGTGTTTATACAGATGGCGGTGAAGATATTTCCACGTTTATACAGATAACTTTGTAAGTATTTCCAAGTTTATACAGATGGCGGTGTAGATATTTTGATGTTTATAGAGATAGCAGTGGAGATATTTCCATGTTTATACAGATAGCGGTGTAGATATTTCTATTTTTATACTGATAGAGGTGTAGATATTTCCATGTTTATAGAGATGGCGGTGTAGATATTTCCATGTTCATAGAGATAGCGGTGATGATTTTTCCATGTTTATAGAGATAGCGGTGAGGATACTTCCATGTTTATACAGATAGGGGTGTAGATATTTCCATGTTTATAGAGATGGCGGTGTAGATATTTCCATGTTTATACAGATCACGGTGTAGATATTTCCTTGTTTATACAAATAGCGGAGTAGTTATTTCCATGTTTATACAGATTGCGGTGTAGATATTTCCATGTATATGTAGATGGATGTGTAGATATTTCCATGTTTATACAGATGGCTGTGTAGATATATCAATGTTTATACAGATGACTTTGTAGGTATTTCCATGTTTATACAGATGGCGGTGTAGATATTTCCATGTTTATAGAGATAGCTGTGTAGATATTTCCATGTTTTTACAGATAGCGGAGAGGATAATTCTTTGTTTATACAGATCGCAGTGTAGATATTTCCATGTTTATACAGATCGCGGTGTAGATATTTCCATGTTTATACAGATAGTGGTGTAGATATTTCCATGTTTTTACAGATAGCGGTGTAGATATTTCCATGTTTACACAGATTTCGGTGTAGATATTTCTATCTTTCTACAGAAGGCATTGTAGATATTTCCATGTTTATACAGATGGCGGTGTAGATATTTCCATGTTTATATAGCTGGTGGTGTAGATATTACCATGTTTATACAGGTAGCGGTGTAGATATTTCCATGTTAATACAGATTGTGGTGAAGATATTTCCATGTTTATACAGATCGCTTTGTAGATATTTCCATGTTTATAGAGATCACGGTGTAGATATTTCCATGTTTATACAGATAGCGGTGTAGATATTTCCATATTTATACTGATAATGGTGTAGAAATTTCCATGTTTATACAGATAGCGGTGTAAATATTTCCATGTTTATACAGATCACAGTGTAGATATTTCCATGTTTATAGAGATGGCGGTGTAGATATTTCCAGGTTTATACAGATCACGGTGTAGATATTTGCTTGTTTATACAAATAGCGGTGTAGTTATTTCCATGTTTATACAGATAGCGGTGTAGATATTTCCATGTATATACAGATGGCTGTGTAGTTATTTCCATGTTTATACCGATGGCTGTGTAGATATTTCCATGTATATACAGATGACTTTGTAGGTATTTCCATGTTTATACAGATGGCGGTGTAGATATTTCCATGTTTATAGAGATTGCTGTGTAGATATTTCCATGTTTATACAGATAGCAGTGTAGATATTTCCATGTTTATACAGATGGCGGTGTAGATATTTCCATGTTTATAGAGATGGCGGTGTAGATATTAACATGTTTATAGAGGTAGCGGTGTAGTTATTTCCATGTTTATAGAGATAGCGGTGTAGATATTTCCATGTTTCTACAGATGACTGTGTAGATATTTCCATGTTTGTACTGACGGCAGTGTAGACATTTCCATGTTTATACAGATAGCCGTGTAGATATTTTAATGTTTATACAGATTGCGGTGGAGGTATGTCCATCATTATACAGATAGAAATGGAGATATTTCCACATTAATACACATAGCGGTGTAGATATTTCCATGTTTATACAGATAGCGGTGTAGATATTTCCATGTTTATACAGATGGCTGTGTCGATATTTCCATGTTTATACAGAGTTCTCTCTAGATATTTCTATGTTTATATAGATGACAGTGTAGTTATTTCCCGGTTTATACTGATGACTGTGTAAATATTTCCATGTTAATACAGATGGTGGTGTAGATATTTCCATGTTTAGAGAGATAATGGTGTAGGTATTTCCATGTTTATAGAAATAGCGGTTTAAATATTTCCATCTTTATACATATAGTGGTGTAGATATTTCCATGTTTATACAGATGACGGTGCAGATACAGCCATGTTTCTGATGACGGCAGTGTAGATATTTTCATGTTTACATAGATGGCGGTGTGGATATTTCCATGTTTACTGAGATTGCAGTGTAGATATTTCCATGTTTATAGTGCAAGTGGTGTGGGTATTTCCATGTTTATAGAGATAGCGGTGTAGACATTTCCATATTTATACAGGTAACGGTGTAGGTATTTCCATGTTTATACAGATGGCGGTGTAGATATTTCCATGTTTCTAAAGACGGCGGTGTAGATATTTCCTTGTTTGTACAGATAGTGGTGTAGATATTTCCATGTATATACAGATAGCGGTGTAGATATTTCCATGTTTACACAGATGGTGGTGGAGATATTTCCCTGTTTATACAGATAGCGATGTAGATATTTCCATCTTTATACAGATAGCGGTGTAGATATTTCCATGTTTATAGAGATAGCGGTGTAGATATTTCCATGTTTATACAGATGGCTGTGTAGATATTTCCATGTGTATACAGATGGCGGTGTAGATATTTCCATGTTTATACATATAGCGGTGTAGACATTTCCATGTTTACAGATATAGCAGTAAAGATATTTCCATCTTTGCACAGATTGCGGTGTAGACATTGCAAACTTTACACAGATAGCGGTGTAGATATTTCCAAGTTTACACAGATAACTGTGTCGATATTTCCATGTTTACAGAGATATCATTGTAGATATTTCCATGTTTATACAGATAGCGGTGTAGTTATTTACATGTTGATACAGATAGCGGTGTAGATATTTTCAGGGTGATACAGATAGTGGTGGAGATATTTCCACGTTTTACAGATAGCTGTGTAGATATTTCCCTGTTTACACAGATAGCGTTGTAAATATTTCCATGTTTACACAGATAGCATTGTAGATATGTCCATGCTTACACAGATTGCGGTGTAGATATTTCCAAGCTTACACAGGTAGCTGTGTAGATATTTCCATGTTTACACAGATAGCGTTGTAGATATTTCATTGTTTACAGAGATAGCGGTGTAGGTATTTCCATGTTTTTAAAGACACCGGTGTAGGTATTTCCGTGTTTATAAAGATAGCGGTGGAAATATTTCCATGTTTATACAGATAGCCGTGTAAAAATTTCCATGTTTATACAGATAGCGGTGTATTTATTTCCATGTTTATACAGATAGCGGTGTAGATATTTCCATGTTTATAGAGACTGCGGTGTAGATATTTCCATCTTTGCACAGATTGCTGTGTTGATATTTCCATGTTTATACAGATAGCCTTGTTGTTATTTCCAAGTTGAAACATATAGCGGTGTAGATATTTCCATGTTTATACAGGTAGCGGTGTAGATATTTCCATGTTTATAGAGATAGCGGTGTAGATATTTCCATGTTTATACAGATGGCGGTGTAGATATTTCCATGTTTATACCGATGGGGTTGTAGATATTTCCATGTTTATAGAGATGGCCGTGTAGATGTTTTTGGTTTACAGATATAGCGGTGTAGATAATTCCATGTTTACAGAGATGGCGGTGTAGTTATTTCCATGTTTATAGAGATAGAGGTGTAGTTATTTCCATGTTTATACAGATAGCGGTGTAGATATTTCCATGTTTATACAGATAGTTGTGTTGGTATTTCCGTGTTTATACAAATAGCAGTGTAGATATTTCCTGGATTATACAGCTCACGGCGTAGATATTTCCATCTTTATACAGACAGCAGTGTAGATATTTCCATGTTTACACAGATAGCGTTGTAGATATTTCCATCTTTATACAGACAGCATTGTAGATATTTCGTTGTTCGTACAGATAGCAGTGGAGGTAGTTCCGTCTTTATACAGATAGCGGTGTAGATATTTCCATGTTTATACAGATATCGGTGTAGATATTCCCATGTTTATACAGATTGCGGTGTTCGTATTTCCATGTTTATAGAGATAGCGGGGTAGATATTTCCATGTTTATACGGACGGCTGTGTAGATATTTCCATGTGTATACAGATGGCAATGTAGATATTTCTATGTTTATATAGATTGTGGTGTAGATATTTCCAGGTTTATACAGATGGAGGTGTAGATATTTCCATGTTTATACAGATGACTGTGTAGATATTCCCATGTTTTTACAGATGGCGGTGTAGATATTTCATTGTACAGATAGCTGTGTGGATATTTCTATGTTTATACAGATTGCGGTGTAGTTATTTCCATGTTTATAGAGATGGCGGTATAGATATTTCCATGTTTATGCAAATGGCGTTGTAGATATTTCCATGTTTATAGAGATGGCCATGTAGACATTTCTATGTTTACAGAGATAGCGGTGTAGATAATTCCATGTTTACAGAGATGGCGGTGTAGGTATTTCCAAGTTTATAGAGATAGTGGTGTAGATATTTCCATGTTTATAAAGGTTGCGGCGTAGATATTTCCATTTTTATACAGATGGCATTGTAGACATTTCCATGTTTATGCAGATAGCGGTGTAGATATTTGCATGTTTACACAGATGGCAGTGGAGATAGTTCCATGTTTATGGAGATGGCATTGTAGATATTTTCATGCTTATTGAGATGGCGGTGTATATATTTCCATGTTTATTGAGAAAGCGGTGTAGACATTTCCATGATTATAGAGATTACGGTGTAGGTATTTTCATGAGTATAGAGATAGCGGTGCAGATGTATCCATGTTTATACTGATGGCTGTGAAGATATTTGCATGTGTATACAGATGGCAATTTAGATATTTCCATGTTTATAGAGATGGTGGTGTAGATAATTCCATGTATATACAGATGACTGTGTAGATATTTCCATGTTTATACAGATGGCGGTGTATATATTTCCATGTTTTGAAGATAGCGGTGTAGATATTTCCATGTTTATACAGATAGTGGTGTAGATATTTCCATGTTTACAGAGACAGCGGTGTAGATATTTCCATGTTTGCACAGATTGTGGTGTAGATATTTCTATCTTTACACAGTTAGTGGTGTACCTATATCCATCTTTACACAGATAGCTGCGTAGATATTTCCATGTTTACACAGATAGTGTTGTAGATATTTCCATGTTTATACAGAGAGCGGTGAAGGTATTACCATGTTTATAAAGAAAGCGGTGTAGATATTTCCATGTTTATACAGATAGCGGTGGAGATATTTCCATGATTATACAGACAGCGTTGTAGATATTTCCATGTTTATACAGATAGCGGTGTAGATATTTCCATGTTTATACAGATAGCGGTGTAGATATTTCCATGTTTATACAGATATCGGTGTAGATATTCCCATGTTTATACAAATAGTGGTGTAGATATTTCCATGTTTATACAGATAGCGGTGGAGATATTTCCATGTTTATACAGATAGCGGTGGAGATATTTCCATGTTTATACAGATAGCGGTGTAGATATTTCCATGTTTATATACATAGGGGTGTAGATATTTCCAAGTTTATACAGATAACGGAGAAGATATTTCCATGTTTATACAGATGGCGGTTTAGATATTTCCAAGTTTATGCAGATAGCGGTGTAGATATTTCCATGTTTATACAGATTGCGGTATACATATTTCCTTGTTTATAGAGATAGCGGTGTAGATATTTCCATGTTTATACGGATGGCTGTGTAGATATTTCCATGTGAATACAGATGTTAGTGTAAATATTTCCATGTTTATACAGATGGAGGTGTAGATATTTCTATGTTTATACAGATGACTGTGCAGAAATTTCCATGTTTTTACTGATGGCGGTGTAGATATTTCCATGTTTATACAGATAGCGGTGAAGATATTTCCATGTTTATAGAGATGGCTGTGTAGATATTGGTTTGTTTATACAGATGGCTGTGTGGATAGTTCCATATTTATACAGATGTCATTGTAGATATTTCCATGTTTATGCAAATAGTTGTGTAGATATTTCCCTGTTTATATAGATGACAGTTTAGTTATTTCCATGTTTATACAGATGGCGGTGTATATATTTCCATGTTTATAGAGATAGCCATGTAGATATTTCCATGTTTATATGGATAGCGGTGTAGGCATTTCCATGTTTATATAGATAGCGGTGTACATATTTCCATATTGATACAGATAGTGGTGTAGATATTTCCATGTTTATACTGATGGCGTTGTAGATATTTCCATGTTTATACAGATGGCTGTGTGGATAGTTCCATGTTTATACAGATGGTAGTGTAGATATTTTCATGTATATTCAAATAGCTGTGTAGATATTTCCCTGTTTATACAGATGACCGTGTAGGTATTTCCTTGTTTATACAGATTGCGGTATAGATATTTCCGTGTTTATAGAGATATCTATTTAGATATTTCCATATTTATACAGATAGCGGTGTAGACATTTCCATGTTTATAGAGATAGTGGTGTAGATATTTCCATATTGATACAGATAGCGGTGTAGATATTTCCATGTTTATACAGATAGCAGTCTAGATATTTCCATGTTTATACAAATAGCGGTGTAGATATTTCGATGTTTATACAGATAGCGGTGTAGATAATTCCATGCTTACAGAGATAGCGGTGTATATTTTTCCATATTTGCACAGATTGTGGTGTAGATATTTCCATTTTACACAGATAGCGGTGTACATATTTCCATGCTTACTCAGATAGCGGTGTAGATATTTCCATGTTTATGCAGGTAGAGGTGTAGATATTTCCATGTTTATGCAGATCATAGTGCAGATATTTCCACCTTTCTACAGATGGCAGTGTAGATATTTCTATGTTTATACAGATTGCGGTGTAGATATTTACATGTTTATACAGATGGCGGTGTAGATATTTCCATGTTTATGCAGATGGCGTTGTAGATATTTCCATGTTTATAGAGATGACCGTGTAGATATTTCTATGATTACAGAGTTATCTTATCGGTGTAGATAATTCCATATTTACAGAGATGGCGGTGTAGGTATTTCCATGTTTATAGAGATAGTGGTGCAGATATTTCCATGTTTATACAGCTCGCGGCGTAGATATTTCCATCTTTATACAGATGGCAGTGTAGTTATTTCCATGTTTATACAGATAGCGGTGTAGATATTTCCATGTTTACACAGATAGCAGTGTAGATAGTTCCATGTTTATGGAGATGGCATGTAGATATTTTCATGCTTATAGAGATGGCGGTGTATATATTTCCCTGTTTATAGATATAGCGGTGTAGATATTTCCATGATTATAGAGATTTCGGTGTAGGTATTTCCATGAGTATAGAGATAGCGTTGCAGATGTTTCCATGTTTATACTGATGGCTGTGTAGGTACTTCTATGTGTATACAGAAGGAAATTTAGATATTTCCATGTTTACAGAGATGGTGGTGTAGATATTTCCATGTATGTACAGATGACTCTGTAGATATTTCCATGTTTATACATATAGCGGTGTAGATATTTCCAAGTTTATGGAGATAGCGGTGCAGATATTTCCATGTTTATAGAGATTGCGGTGTAGATATTTCCATCTTTACACAGATAGCTGTGTACATATTTCCATGTTTACGCAGATAGCTGTGTAGATATTTCCATGTTTTCACAGATAGTGTTATAGATATTTCCATGTTTATACAGATATCGGTGTAGATATTTCCATATTTATACAGATAGTGATGGAGATATTTCCATGTTTATACAGGTAGAGGTGCAGATATTTCCATGTTTATACAGCTCGCGGCGTAGATATTTCCATCTTTATACAGATGGCAGTGTAGTTATTTCCATGTTTATACAGATAGCGGTGTAGATATTTCCAAGTTTACACAGGTAGCAGTGTAGATAGTTCCATGTTTATGGAGATGGCATGTAGATATTTTCATGCTTATAGAGATGGCGATGTATATATTTCCCTGTTTATAGAGATAGCGGTGTAGATATTTCAATGATTATAGGGATTTCGGTGTAGGTATTTCCATGAGTATAGAGATAGCGTTGCAGATGTTTCCATGTTTATACTGATGGCTGTGTAGGTACTTCTATGTGTATACAGAAGGAAATTTAGATATTTCCATGTTTACAGAGATGGTGGTGTAGAAATTTCCATGTATGTACAGATGACTCTGTAGATATTTCCATGTTTATACATATAGCGGTGTAGATATTTCCAAGTTTATGGAGATAGCGGTGCAGATATTTCCATGTTTATAGAGATAGCGGTGCAGATATTTCCATGTTTATAGAGATTGCGGTGTAGATATTTCCATCTTTACACAGATAGCTGTGTACATATTTCCATGTTTACGCAGATAGCTGTGTAGATATTTCCATGTTTTCACAGATAGTGTTATAGATATTTCCATGTTTATACAGATATCGGTGTAGATATTTCCATATTTATACAGATAGTGATGGAGATATTTCCATGTTTATACAGGTAGAGGTGCAGATATTTCCATGTTTATGCAGATCGTGGTGCAGATATTTCCATCTTTCTACAGACGGCAGTGTAGATATTTCTATGTTTATACAGAAGGTGGTGTAGATATTTCCATGTATATACAGATGACTGTGTAGATATTTTCATGTTTATACAGATGGCTGTGTAGATATTTCCATGTTTATACAGATGGCGGTGTAGACATTTCCATGTTTTTGGAGATAGCGGTGTAGATATATCCATGTTTGTACATATAACGTTGCAGATATTTCCAAGTTTATAGAAATAGCGGTGTAGATATTTCCATCTTGGAACAGATTGCGGTGAAGATATTTCTATGTTTATACAAATGGCAGTGTAGATATTTCCAAGTTTATAGAGATAGCGGTGTATATATTTCCATTTTATAGAGGTAGCGTTGTAGATACTTCCATTTCTATACAGATTGTGGTGTAGGTATTCCCATGTTTATGGAGATAGCGGTGTAGATATTTCCATGTTTATACAGATGGCTGTTTAGTTATTTCCATGTTTATACAGATGGAGTTGTAGATATTTCCATGTTTATACAGATGACTATGTAGATATTTTCATGTTTTTACAGATGGCGGTGTAGATATTTCCATGTTTATTCAGATAGCGGTGGAGATATTTCCATGTCTATACACGTAGCGGTGTACATATTTCCAGGTTTATACAGACAGCGGTGTAGGTACTTCCATGTTTATACAGATAGCGGTGCAGATATTTCCATGTTTATACAGATGCCTATGCAGATATTTCCATATTTATACAGAGGGCTCTGTAGATATTTCCATGTTTATACAGATGGCAGTGTAGATATTTCCATGTTCCTACACATGACTGTGTAGGTATTTCCATGTTTATACTGATGGCTTTGTAGATGTTTCCATGTTTATAGAGATAGCGGTGCAGATATTTCCATGTTTATACAGATAGCGGTTTAAATATTTCCATGTTTATACAGATCGTGGTGTAGATATTTGCATGTTTATACAGATAGCGGTGTAGACATTTCCATGTTTATACAGACCGCAGTGTAGTTATTTCCATGTTTATAGAGATAGCGGTGTAGAAATTTCCATGTTTGTACAGATGGCGGTTTTGAGGTTTCCATCTATACACAGATTGCCGTGTAGGTATTTCCATGTGTATACAGATGGCATTGTAGATATTTCCATGTTTATACAGATGGTGGTGTAGATATTTCCATGTTTATACAGATGACTGTATTGGTATTTCCATGTTTTTACAGATGGCATTGTAGATATTTACATGTTTATAGAGATAGCAGTGTAGATATTTCCATGTTTATACAGATGGCGGTGTAGAAATTTCCATGTTTATAGAGATAGCGGTGTAGATATTTCCAGATTTATACAGATAACGGTGTAGATATTTCCATGTTTATACAGATAGCGGTGTAAATATTTCCATGTTTATACAGTACACGGTGTAGTTATTTCCATGTTTATAGAGATAGTGGTGTAGTTATTTCCATGTTTATAGAGATAGCGGTGTAGATATTTCCATGTTTATACAGATAACGGTGTAGATATTTCCATGTTTATACAGATCGCAGTGTAAATATTTCCATGTTTATACAGATCACGGTGTAGTTATTTCCATGTTTATACTGATAGCGGTTTAGATATTTCCATGTTTATACAGACCGCGGTGTAGATACTTCCATGTTTATACAGATGGCGGTGTTGATATTTCCATCTTTACACAGACGACCGTGTAGATATTTCCATGTTTATACAGATGGCGGTGCAGATATTTCCATGGATATGCAGATGGCGGTGTAGATATTTCCATGTTTATACAGATAGCGGTGTAGTTATTTCCATGTTTGTATAGATAGCTGTGTAGATATTTCCATGTATATACACATGGCTGTGTAGGCATTTCCATGTTTATTCAGATGGCGGTGTAGATATTTCCATGTTAATAGAGATAGCTGTGTACATATTTCCATGTTTATACAGATCGCGGTGTAGATATTTCCATGTTTATACAGATAGCGGTGTAGACATTTACATGTTTTTACAGATATCGGTGTAGATATATCCATGTTTACACAGATTGCGGTGTAGATATTTCCATATTTCTACAGATGTCATTGTAGATATTTCCGTGTTTATACAGATGGCGGTGTAGATATTTCCATATTTATTTAGATGTCTGTGTAGATATTTCCATGTGTATACAGATGGTATTGTAGGTATTTCCATGTTTATACAGATGGTGGTGTAGATATTTCCATGTTTATTCAGATGAGTGTGTAGATATTTCCATGTTTTTACAGATGGCAGTGTAGATATTTCAATGTTTATAGAGATGGCGCTGTAGATATTTCCATGTTTATACAGATAAAGTTGGAGATATTTCCATGCTTATACAGAGAGCAGTGGAGATATATCCATGTTTATACATATAGCAGTGTACATATTTCCATGTTTATAGAGACAGCGGTGTAGGTATTTCCATGTTTCTGCAGATAGCTGTTCAGATATTTCCATGTTTATACAGATGCCTATGCAGATATTTCCATATTTATACAGAGGGCTGTGTAGATATTTCTATGTTTATACAGATGGCAGTGTAGATATTTCCATGTTCCTACACATGACTGTGTGGGTATTTCCATGTTTATACAGATGGCTTTGTAGATATTTCCATGTTTATAGAGATAGCGGTGCAGATATTTCCTTGTTTATACAGATATCGGTGTATATATTTCCATGTTTATACAGATCGTGGTGTAGATATTTCCATGTTTATACAGATACCGGTGTAGATTTTTCCATGTTTATACAGACCGCAGTGTAGATATTTCCATGTTTATAGAGATAGCAGTGTAGATATTTCCATGTTTGTTCAGATGGCGGTGTTGATGTTTCCATCTATACACAGATTGCCGTGTTGGTATTTCTGTGTGTATACAGATGGCATTGTAGATATTTCCATGTTTATACAGATGGTGGTGTAGATATTTCCATGTTTACACAGATGACTGTATAGGTATTTCCATGTTTATACAGATGGTGGTGTAGATATTTCCAACTTTACAGAGATAGGGGTGTAGATATTTCCATATTTTTAGAGATAACGGTGTAGAAGTTTCCATGTTTATACAGATAGTGGTGTAAATATTTCCATGTTGATACAGATCACGGTGTAGATATTTCCATGTTTATAGAGATAGCGGTGTAGATATTTCCATGTTTATACAGATAGCGGTGTAGATATTTCTATGTTTATACAGTCTGTGGTGTAGATATTTCCATGTTTATACAGATAGCGGTGCAGATATTTCCATGTTTGTACAGATGGCGGTGTTGATATTTCCATCTATACTCAGATGACCGTGTAGACATTTCCATGTTTATACAGATGGTGGTGCAGATATTTCCATGGATATGTAGATGGCGGTGTAGATATTTCCATGTTTATACAGATAGCGGTGTAGTTATTTCAATGTTTATATAGATAGCGGTTTAGATATTTCCATGTATGTACACATGGCTGTGTAGACATTTCCATGTTTATACAGGGCACGGTGTAGATATTTCCATGTTTAAACAGATAACTTTGTAAGTATTTCCATGTTTATACAGATGGCGGTGTAGATATTTCGATGTTTATAGAGATAGCAGTGGAGATATTTCCATGTTTATACAGATAGCGGTGTAGATATTTCCATGTTTATACTGATCGTGGTGTAGATATTTCCATGTTTATAGAGATGGCGGTGTAGATATTTCAATGTTCATAGAGATAGCGGTGTTGATTTTTCCATGTTTATAGAGATAGCGGTGTGGATATTTCCATGTTTATACTGATAGGTGTGTAGATATTTCCATGGTTATACAGATGGCGGTGTAGATATTTCCATGTTTATACAGATCACGGTGTAGATATTACCTTGTTTATACAAATAGCGGTGTAGTTATTTCCATGTTTATACAGATAGCGGTGTAGTTATTTCCATGTATATACAGATGGCTGTGTAGATATTTCCATGTTTATACAGATGGCTGTGTAGGTATTTCCATGTTTATTCAGATGACTTTGTAGGTATTTCCATGTTTATACAGATGGCGGTGTAGAAATTTCCATGTTAATAGAGATAGCTGTGTACATATTTCCATGTTTATACAGATCGTGGTGTAGATATTTCCATGTTTATACAGATAGCGGTGTAGATATTTACATGTTTTTACAGATATCGGTGTAGATATATCCATGTTTACACAGATTGCGGTGTAGATATTTCCATATTTCTACAGATGTCATTGTAGATATTTCCATGTTTGTACAGATGGCGGTGTAGATATTTCCATGTTTATATAGATGGTGTTGTAGATATTACCATGTTTATACAGATCGCAGTGTAGATATTTCCATGTTTATACAGATCGTGGTGAAGATATTTCCATGTTTATAGAGATCGCGGTGTAGATATTTCCATGTTTATAGAGATCGCAGTGTAGATATTTCCATGTTTATACAGATAGCGGTGTAGATAATTCCATGTTTATACAGATAGCGGTGTAGATATTTCCATGTTTATAGAGATAGCGGTGTAGCTATTTCCATGTTTATAGACATAGCGGTGTAGATACTTCCATGTTTATATAGATGGTGTTGTAGATATTTCCATGTTTATACCGATAGCGGTGTTGGTATTTCCACGTTTATACAGATAGCGATGTAGATATTTCCATGTTTATACAGCTCGCGGTGCAGATATTTATATGTTTACACAGAAGGCATTGTATATATTTCCTTATTCACACAGATGTCGGTGTAGAGGTTTCCATGTTTATACAGATGGCGGAGTAGTTAGTTCCATGTTTATGGAGATGGCAGTGTAGATATTTTCATGTTTATACAGATGTCGGTGTAGATATTTCCATGTTTATAGAGATAGCAGTGTAGATATTTACATGTTTATACAGATGGCTGTGTATTTCCATGTGTATACAGATGGCATTGTAGATATTTCCATGTTTATATAGATGACTCTATACGTATTTCCATGTTTTTACAGATGGCATTGCAAATATTTCCATGTTTATAGAGATAGCGGTGTAGATATTTCCGTGTTTGTACAGATGGCGGTGTTGATATTTCCATCTATTCTCAGATGGCCGTGTAGATATTTCCATGTTTATACAGATGGCGGCGAAGATATTTCCATGGACATGCAGATGGCTGTGTAGATATTTCCATGTTTATGCAGATGGCGGTGTAGATATTTCCATGTTTATACAGATAGCGGTGTAGTTATTTCCATGTTTATATAGATAGCGGTGTAGATATTTCCATGTATATACACATGGCTGTGTAGATATTTCCATGTTTATACAGATAGCGGTGTAGATATTTCCATGTTTACACAGATGGTGATGTAGTTATTTCCGTGTTTATACACATGGCAGAGTAGATACTTCCATCTTTATGGAGATGGCAGTGTAGATATTGTTATGTTTATAGAGATGGCGGCGTAGATATTTCCATATTTATAGAGATAGCGGTGTAGATATTTCCATCTTTCTACAGATGGCAGTGTAGATATTTCCATGTTTATACAGCTGGCGGTGTAAGTATTTCCATATTTATACAGATTTCTGTGTAGATATTTCCATGTGTATACAGATTGTATTGTAGGTATTTCCATGTTTATTCAGATGGTGGTGTAGATATTTCCATGTTTATTCAGATGAGTGTGTAGATATTTCCATGTTTTTACAGATGGCAGTGTAGATATTTCAATGTTTATAGAGATGGCGCTGTAGATATTTCCATGTTTATACAGATAAAGGTGGAGATATTTCCATGCTTATACAGAGAGCAGTGGAGATATATCCATGTTTATACACATAGCGGTGTACATATTTCCATGTTTTTAGAGACAGCGGTGTAGGTATTTCCATGTTTATACAGATAGCGGTGAAGATATTTCCATATATATACAGATGCCTATGCAGATATTTCCATATTTATACAGAGGGCTGTGTAGATATTTCTATGTTTATACAGATGGCAGTGTAGATATTTCCATGTTCCTACACATGACTGTGTAGGTATTTCCATGTTTATACAGATGGCTTTGTAGATATTTCCATGTTTATAGAGATAGTGGTGCAGATATTTCCTTGTTTATACAGATATCGGTGCATATATTTCCATGTTTATACAGATCGTGGTGTAGATATTTCTATGTTTGTACAGATACCGGTGTAGATATTTCCATGTTTATAGAGATAGCGGTGCAGATATTTCCTTGTTTATACAGATATCGGTGTATATATTTCCATGTTTATACAGATCGTGGTGCAGATATTTCCATGTTTGTACAGATACCGGTGTAGATATTTCCATGTTTATACAGACCGCAGTGTAGATATTTCCATGTTTACAGAGATAGCAGTGTAGATATTTCCATGTTTGTACAGATGGCGTTGTTGATGTTTCCATCTATACACAGATTGCCGTGTTGGTATTTCCGTGTGTATACAGATGGCATTGTAGATATTTCCATGTTTATACAGATGGTGGTGTAGATATTTCCATGTTTACACAGATGACTGTATAGGTATTTCCATGTTTATACAGATGGTGGTGTAGATATTTCCAACTTTACAGAGATAGGGGTGTAGATATTTCCATATTTTTAGAGATAACGGTGTAGAAGTTTCCATGTTTATACAGATAGCGGTGTAAATATTTCCATGTTGATACAGATAATGGTGTAGATATTTCCATGTTTATAGAGATAGCGGTGTAGATATTTCCATGTTTATACAGATAGCGGTGTAGATATTTCCATGTTTATACAGACCGTGTTGTAGATATTTCCATGTTTATACAGATAGAGGTGCAGATATTTCCATGTTTGTACAGATGGCGGTGTTGATATTTCCATCTATACTCAGATGACCTTGTAGATATTTCCATGTTTATACAGATGGTGGTGCAGATATTTCCATGGATATGTAGATGGCGGTGTAGATATTTCCATGTTTATACAGATAGCGGTGTAATTATTTCAATGTTTATATAGATAGCGGTTTAGATATTTCCATGTATGTACACATCGCTGTGTAGACATTTCCATGTTTATACAGATGACGGTGTAGATATTTCCTTGTTTAAACAGATAACTTTGTAAGTATTTCCATGTTTATACAGATGGCGGTGTAGATATTTCGATGTTTATATAGATAGCAGTGGAGATATTTCCATGTTTATACAGATAGCGGTGTAGATATTTCCATGTTTATACTGATCGTGGTGTAAATATTTCCATGTTTATAGAGATGGCGGTGTAGATATTTCAATGTTCATAGAGATAGCGGTGTTGATTTTTCCATGTTCATAGAGATAGCGGTGTGGATATTTCCATGTTTATACTGATAGGTGTGTAGATATTTCCATGTTTATATAGATGACTCTATACGTATTTCCATGTTTTTACAGATGGCATTGCAAATATTTCCATGTTTATAGAGATAGCGGTGTAGATATTTCCGTGTTTGTACAGATGGCGGTGTTGATATTTCCATCTATACTCAGATGGCCGTGTAGATATTTCCATGTTTATACAGATGGCGGCGAAGATATTTCCATGGACATGCAGATGGCTGTGTAGATATTTCCATGTTTATGCAGATGGCGGTGTAGATATTTCCATGTTTATACAGATAGCGGTGTAGTTATTTCCATGTTTATATAGATAGCGGTGTAGATATTTCCATGTATATACACATGGCTGTGTAGATATTTCCATGTTTATACAGATAGCGGTGTAGATATTTCCATGTTTACACAGATGGTGATGTAGTTATTTCCGTGTTTATACACATGGCAGAGTAGATACTTCCATCTTTATGGAGATGGCAGTGTAGATATTGTTATGTTTATAGAGATGGCAGCGTAGATATTTCCATATTTATAGAGATAGCGGTGTAGATATTTCCATCTTTCTACAGATGGCAGTGTAGATATTTCCATGTTTATACAGCTGGCGGTGTAAGTATTTCCATATTTATACAGATTTCTGTGTAGATATTTCCATGTGTATACAGATTGTATTGTAGGTATTTCCATGTTTATTCAGATGGTGGTGTAGATATTTCCATGTTTATTCAGATGAGTGTGTAGATATTTCCATGTTTTTACAGATGGCAGTGTAGATATTTCAATGTTTATAGAGATGGCGCTGTAGATATTTCCATGTTTATACAGATAAAGGTGGAGATATTTCCATGCTTATACAGAGAGCAGTGGAGATATATCCATGTTTATACACATAGCAGTGTACATATTTCCATGTTTTTAGAGACAGCGGTGTAGGTATTTCCATGTTTATACAGATAGCGGTGAAGATATTTCCATATATATACAGATGCCTATGCAGATATTTCCATATTTATACAGAGGGCTGTGTAGATATTTCTATGTTTATACAGATGGCAGTGTAGATATTTCCATGTTCCTACACATGACTGTGTAGGTATTTCCATGTTTATACAGATGGCTTTGTAGATATTTCCATGTTTATAGAGATAGTGGTGCAGATATTTCCTTGTTTATACAGATATCGGTGCATATATTTCCATGTTTATACAGATCGTGGTGTAGATATTTCTATGTTTGTACAGATACCGGTGTAGATATTTCCATGTTTATAGAGATAGCGGTGCAGATATTTCCTTGTTTATACAGATATCGGTGTATATATTTCCATGTTTATACAGATCGTGGTGCAGATATTTCCATGTTTGTACAGATACCGGTGTAGATATTTCCATGTTTATACAGACCGCAGTGTAGATATTTCCATGTTTACAGAGATAGCAGTGTAGATATTTCCATGTTTGTACAGATGGCGTTGTTGATGTTTCCATCTATACACAGATTGCCGTGTTGGTATTTCCGTGTGTATACAGATGGCATTGTAGATATTTCCATGTTTATACAGATGGTGGTGTAGATATTTCCATGTTTACACAGATGACTGTATAGGTATTTCCATGTTTATACAGATGGTGGTGTAGATATTTCCAACTTTACAGAGATAGGGGTGTAGATATTTCCATATTTTTAGAGATAACGGTGTAGAAGTTTCCATGTTTATACAGATAGCGGTGTAAATATTTCCATGTTGATACAGATAATGGTGTAGATATTTCCATGTTTATAGAGATAGCGGTGTAGATATTTCCATGTTTATACAGATAGCGGTGTAGATATTTCCATGTTTATACAGACCGTGTTGTAGATATTTCCATGTTTATACAGATAGAGGTGCAGATATTTCCATGTTTGTACAGATGGCGGTGTTGATATTTCCATCTATACTCAGATGACCTTGTAGATATTTCCATGTTTATACAGATGGTGGTGCAGATATTTCCATGGATATGTAGATGGCGGTGTAGATATTTCCATGTTTATACAGATAGCGGTGTAATTATTTCAATGTTTATATAGATAGCGGTTTAGATATTTCCATGTATGTACACATCGCTGTGTAGACATTTCCATGTTTATACAGATGACGGTGTAGATATTTCCTTGTTTAAACAGATAACTTTGTAAGTATTTCCATGTTTATACAGATGGCGGTGTAGATATTTCGATGTTTATATAGATAGCAGTGGAGATATTTCCATGTTTATACAGATAGCGGTGTAGATATTTCCATGTTTATACTGATCGTGGTGTAAATATTTCCATGTTTATAGAGATGGCGGTGTAGATATTTCAATGTTCATAGAGATAGCGGTGTTGATTTTTCCATGTTCATAGAGATAGCGGTGTGGATATTTCCATGTTTATACTGATAGGTGTGTAGATATTTCCATGTTTATATAGATGACTCTATACGTATTTCCATGTTTTTACAGATGGCATTGCAAATATTTCCATGTTTATAGAGATAGCGGTGTAGATATTTCCGTGTTTGTACAGATGGCGGTGTTGATATTTCCATCTATACTCAGATGGCCGTGTAGATATTTCCATGTTTATACAGATGGCGGCGAAGATATTTCCATGGACATGCAGATGGCTGTGTAGATATTTCCATGTTTATGCAGATGGCGGTGTAGATATTTCCATGTTTATACAGATAGCGGTGTAGTTATTTCCATGTTTATATAGATAGCGGTGTAGATATTTCCATGTATATACACATGGCTGTGTAGATATTTCCATGTTTATACAGATAGCGGTGTAGATATTTCCATGTTTACACAGATGGTGATGTAGTTATTTCCGTGTTTATACACATGGCAGAGTAGATACTTCCATCTTTATGGAGATGGCAGTGTAGATATTGTTATGTTTATAGAGATGGCGGCGTAGATATTTCCATATTTATAGAGATAGCGGTGTAGATATTTCCATCTTTCTACAGATGGCAGTGTAGATATTTCCATGTTTATACAGCTGGCGGTGTAAGTATTTCCATATTTATACAGATTTCTGTGTAGATATTTCCATGTGTATACAGATTGTATTGTAGGTATTTCCATGTTTATTCAGATGGTGGTGTAGATATTTCCATGTTTATTCAGATGAGTGTGTAGATATTTCCATGTTTTTACAGATGGCAGTGTAGATATTTCAATGTTTATAGAGATGGCGCTGTAGATATTTCCATGTTTATACAGATAAAGGTGGAGATATTTCCATGCTTATACAGAGAGCAGTGGAGATATATCCATGTTTATACACATAGCGGTGTACATATTTCCATGTTTTTAGAGACAGCGGTGTAGGTATTTCCATGTTTATACAGATAGCGGTGAAGATATTTCCATATATATACAGATGCCTATGCAGATATTTCCATATTTATACAGAGGGCTGTGTAGATATTTCTATGTTTATACAGATGGCAGTGTAGATATTTCCATGTTCCTACACATGACTGTGTAGGTATTTCCATGTTTATACAGATGGCTTTGTAGATATTTCCATGTTTATAGAGATAGTGGTGCAGATATTTCCTTGTTTATACAGATATCGGTGCATATATTTCCATGTTTATACAGATCGTGGTGTAGATATTTCTATGTTTGTACAGATACCGGTGTAGATATTTCCATGTTTATAGAGATAGCGGTGCAGATATTTCCTTGTTTATACAGATATCGGTGTATATATTTCCATGTTTATACAGATCGTGGTGCAGATATTTCCATGTTTGTACAGATACCGGTGTAGATATTTCCATGTTTATACAGACCGCAGTGTAGATATTTCCATGTTTACAGAGATAGCAGTGTAGATATTTCCATGTTTGTACAGATGGCGTTGTTGATGTTTCCATCTATACACAGATTGCCGTGTTGGTATTTCCGTGTGTATACAGATGGCATTGTAGATATTTCCATGTTTATACAGATGGTGGTGTAGATATTTCCATGTTTACACAGATGACTGTATAGGTATTTCCATGTTTATACAGATGGTGGTGTAGATATTTCCAACTTTACAGAGATAGGGGTGTAGATATTTCCATATTTTTAGAGATAACGGTGTAGAAGTTTCCATGTTTATACAGATAGCGGTGTAAATATTTCCATGTTGATACAGATAATGGTGTAGATATTTCCATGTTTATAGAGATAGCGGTGTAGATATTTCCATGTTTATACAGATAGCGGTGTAGATATTTCCATGTTTATACAGACCGTGTTGTAGATATTTCCATGTTTATACAGATAGAGGTGCAGATATTTCCATGTTTGTACAGATGGCGGTGTTGATATTTCCATCTATACTCAGATGACCTTGTAGATATTTCCATGTTTATACAGATGGTGGTGCAGATATTTCCATGGATATGTAGATGGCGGTGTAGATATTTCCATGTTTATACAGATAGCGGTGTAATTATTTCAATGTTTATATAGATAGCGGTTTAGATATTTCCATGTATGTACACATCGCTGTGTAGACATTTCCATGTTTATACAGATGACGGTGTAGATATTTCCTTGTTTAAACAGATAACTTTGTAAGTATTTCCATGTTTATACAGATGGCGGTGTAGATATTTCGATGTTTATATAGATAGCAGTGGAGATATTTCCATGTTTATACAGATAGCGGTGTAGATATTTCCATGTTTATACTGATCGTGGTGTAAATATTTCCATGTTTATAGAGATGGCGGTGTAGATATTTCAATGTTCATAGAGATAGCGGTGTTGATTTTTCCATGTTCATAGAGATAGCGGTGTGGATATTTCCATGTTTATACTGATAGGTGTGTAGATATTTCCATGGTTATACAGATGGCGGTGTAGATATTTCCATGTTTATACAGATCACGGTGTAGATATTTCCTTGTTGATACATATAGCGGTGTAGTTATTTCCATGTTTATACAGATAGCGGTGTAGTTATTTCCATGTATATACAGATGGCTGTGTAGATATTTCCATGTTTATACAGATGGCTGTGTAGGTATTTCCATGTTTATTCAGATGACTTTGTAGGTATTTCCATGTTTATTCAGATGGCGGTGTAGATATTTCCATGTTAATAGAGATAGCTGTGTACATATTTCCATGTTTATACAGATCGCGGTGTAGATATTTCCATGTTTATACAGATAGCGGTGTAGACATTTACATGTTTTTACAGATATCGGTGTAGATATATCCATGTTTACACAGATTGCGGTGTAGATATTTCCATATTTCTACAGATGTCATTGTAGATATTTCCGTGTTTATACAGATGGCGGTGTAGATATTTCCATATTTATTTAGATGTCTGTGTAGATATTTCCATGTGTATACAGATGGTATTGTAGGTATTTCCATGTTTATACAGATGGTGGTGTAGATATTTCCATGTTTATTCAGATGAGTGTGTAGATATTTCCATGTTTTTACAGATGGCAGTGTAGATATTTCAATGTTTATAGAGATGGCGCTGTAGATATTTCCATGTTTATACAGATAAAGTTGGAGATATTTCCATGCTTATACAGAGAGCAGTGGAGATATATCCATGTTTATACATATAGCGGTGTACATATTTCCATGTTTATAGAGACAGCGGTGTAGGTATTTCCATGTTTCTGCAGATAGCTGTTCAGATATTTCCATGTTTATACAGATGCCTATGCAGATATTTCCATATTTATACAGAGGGCTGTGTAGATATTTCTATGTTTATACAGATGGCAGTGTAGATATTTCCATGTTCCTACACATGACTGTGTGGGTATTTCCATGTTTATACAGATGGCTTTGTAGATATTTCCATGTTTATAGAGATAGCGGTGCAGATATTTCCTTGTTTATACAGATATCGGTGTATATATTTCCATGTTTATACAGATCGTGGTGTAGATATTTCCATGTTTATACAGATACCGGTGTAGATTTTTCCATGTTTATACAGACCGCAGTGTAGATATTTCCATGTTTATAGAGATAGCAGTGTAGATATTTCCATGTTTGTTCAGATGGCGGTGTTGATGTTTCCATCTATACACAGATTGCCGTGTTGGTATTTCTGTGTGTATACAGATGGCATTGTAGATATTTCCATGTTTATACAGATGGTGGTGTAGATATTTCCATGTTTACACAGATGACTGTATAGGTATTTCCATGTTTATACAGATGGTGGTGTAGATATTTCCAACTTTACAGAGATAGGGGTGTAGATATTTCCATATTTTTAGAGATAACGGTGTAGAAGTTTCCATGTTTATACAGATAGTGGTGTAAATATTTCCATGTTGATACAGATCACGGTGTAGATATTTCCATGTTTATAGAGATAGCGGTGTAGATATTTCCATGTTTATACAGATAGCGGTGTAGATATTTCTATGTTTATACAGTCTGTGGTGTAGATATTTCCATGTTTATACAGATAGCGGTGCAGATATTTCCATGTTTGTACAGATGGCGGTGTTGATATTTCCATCTATACTCAGATGACCGTGTAGACATTTCCATGTTTATACAGATGGTGGTGCAGATATTTCCATGGATATGTAGATGGCGGTGTAGATATTTCCATGTTTATACAGATAGCGGTGTAGTTATTTCAATGTTTATATAGATAGCGGTTTAGATATTTCCATGTATGTACACATGGCTGTGTAGACATTTCCATGTTTATACAGGGCACGGTGTAGATATTTCCATGTTTAAACACATAACTTTGTAAGTATTTCCATGTTTATACAGATGGCGGTGTAGATATTTCGATGTTTATAGAGATAGCAGTGGAGATATTTCCATGTTTATACAGATAGCGGTGTAGATATTTCCATGTTTATACTGATCGTGGTGTAGATATTTCCATGTTTATAGAGATGGCGGTGTAGATATTTCAATGTTCATAGAGATAGCGGTGTTGATTTTTCCATGTTTATAGAGATAGCGGTGTGGATATTTCCATGTTTATACTGATAGGTGTGTAGATATTTCCATGGTTATACAGATGGCGGTGTAGATATTTCCATGTTTATACAGATCACGGTGTAGATATTACCTTGTTTATACAAATAGCGGTGTAGTTATTTCCATGTTTATACAGATAGCGGTGTAGTTATTTCCATGTATATACAGATGGCTGTGTAGATATTTCCATGTTTATACAGATGGCTGTGTAGGTATTTCCATGTTTATTCAGATGACTTTGTAGGTATTTCCATGTTTATACAGATGGCGGTGTAGAAATTTCCATGTTAATAGAGATAGCTGTGTACATATTTCCATGTTTATACAGATCGCGGTGTAGATATTTCCATGTTTATACAGATAGCGGTGTAGATATTTACATGTTTTTACAGATATCGGTGTAGATATATCCATGTTTACACAGATTGCGGTGTAGATATTTCCATATTTCTACAGATGTCATTGTAGATATTTCCATGTTTGTACAGATGGCGGTGTAGATATTTCCATGTTTATATAGATGGTGTTGTAGATATTACCATGTTTATACAGATCGCAGTGTAGATATTTCCATGTTTATACAGATCGTGGTGAAGATATTTCCATGTTTATAGAGATCGCGGTGTAGATATTTCCATGTTTATAGAGATCGCAGTGTAGATATTTCCATGTTTATACAGATAGCGGTGTAGATAATTCCATGTTTATACAGATAGCGGTGTAGATATTTCCATGTTTATAGAGATAGCGGTGTAGCTATTTCCATGTTTATAGACATAGCGGTGTAGATACTTCCATGTTTATATAGATGGTGTTGTAGATATTTCCATGTTTATACCGATAGCGGTGTTGGTATTTCCACGTTTATACAGATAGCGATGTAGATATTTCCATGTTTATACAGCTCGCGGTGCAGATATTTATATGTTTACACAGAAGGCATTGTATATATTTCCTTATTCACACAGATGTCGGTGTAGAGGTTTCCATGTTTATACAGATGGCGGAGTAGTTAGTTCCATGTTTATGGAGATGGCAGTGTAGATATTTTCATGTTTATACAGATGTCGGTGTAGATATTTCCATGTTTATAGAGATAGCAGTGTAGATATTTACATGTTTATACAGATGGCTGTGTATTTCCATGTGTATACAGATGGCATTGTAGATATTTCCATGTTTATATAGATGACTCTATACGTATTTCCATGTTTTTACAGATGGCATTGCAAATATTTCCATGTTTATAGAGATAGCGGTGTAGATATTTCCGTGTTTGTACAGATGGCGGTGTTGATATTTCCATCTATACTCAGATGGCCGTGTAGATATTTCCATGTTTATACAGATGGCGGCGAAGATATTTCCATGGACATGCAGATGGCTGTGTAGATATTTCCATGTTTATGCAGATGGCGGTGTAGATATTTCCATGTTTATACAGATAGCGGTGTAGTTATTTCCATGATTATATAGATAGCGGTGTAGATATTTCCATGTATATACACATGGCTGTGTAGATATTTCCATGTTTATACAGATAGCGGTGTAGATATTTCCATGTTTACACAGATGGTGATGTAGTTATTTCCGTGTTTATACACATGGCAGAGTAGATACTTCCATCTTTATGGAGATGGCAGTGTAGATATTGTTATGTTTATAGAGATGGCGGCGTAGATATTTCCATATTTATAGAGATAGCGGTGTAGATATTTCCATCTTTCTACAGATGGCAGTGTAGATATTTCCATGTTTATACAGCTGGCGGTGTAAGTATTTCCATATTTATACAGATTTCTGTGTAGATATTTCCATGTGTATACAGATTGTATTGTAGGTATTTCCATGTTTATTCAGATGGTGGTGTAGATATTTCCATGTTTATTCAGATGAGTGTGTAGATATTTCCATGTTTTTACAGATGGCAGTGTAGATATTTCAATGTTTATAGAGATGGCGCTGTAGATATTTCCATGTTTATACAGATAAAGGTGGAGATATTTCCATGCTTATACAGAGAGCAGTGGAGATATATCCATGTTTATACACATAGCGGTGTACATATTTCCATGTTTTTAGAGACAGCGGTGTAGGTATTTCCATGTTTATACAGATAGCGGTGAAGATATTTCCATATATATACAGATGCCTATGCAGATATTTCCATATTTATACAGAGGGCTGTGTAGATATTTCTATGTTTATACAGATGGCAGTGTAGATATTTCCATGTTCCTACACATGACTGTGTAGGTATTTCCATGTTTATACAGATGGCTTTGTAGATATTTCCATGTTTATAGAGATAGTGGTGCAGATATTTCCTTGTTTATACAGATATCGGTGCATATATTTCCATGTTTATACAGATCGTGGTGTAGATATTTCTATGTTTGTACAGATACCGGTGTAGATATTTCCATGTTTATAGAGATAGCGGTGCAGATATTTCCTTGTTTATACAGATATCGGTGTATATATTTCCATGTTTATACAGATCGTGGTGCAGATATTTCCATGTTTGTACAGATACCGGTGTAGATATTTCCATGTTTATACAGACCGCAGTGTAGATATTTCCATGTTTACAGAGATAGCAGTGTAGATATTTCCATGTTTGTACAGATGGCGTTGTTGATGTTTCCATCTATACACAGATTGCCGTGTTGGTATATCCGTGTGTATACAGATGGCATTGTAGATATTTCCATGTTTATACAGATGGTGGTGTAGATATTTCCATGTTTACACAGATGACTCTATAGGTATTTCCATGTTTATACAGATGGTCGTGTAGATATTTCCAACTTTATAGAGATAGGGGTGTAGATATTTCCATATTTATAGAGATAACGGTGTAGAAGTTTCCATGTTTATACAGATAGCGGTGTAAATATTTCCATGTTGATACAGATCACGGTGTAGATATTTCCATGTTTATAGAGATAGCGGTGTAGATATTTCCATGTTTATACAGATAGCGGTGTAGATATTTCCATGTTTATACAGACCGTGGTGTAGATATTTCCATGTTTATACAGATAGCGGTGCAGATATTTCCATGTTTGTACAGATGGCGATGTTGATATGTCCATCTATACTCAGATGACCGTGTAGATATTTCCATGTTTATACAGATGGTGGTGCAGATATTTCCATGGATATGTAGATGGCGGTGTAGATATTTCCTTGTTTATACAGATAGGGGTGTAGTTATTTCAATGTTTATATAGATAGCGGTTTAGATATTTCCATGTATGTACACATGGCTGTGTAGATATTTCCATGTTTATACATATGACGGTGTAGATATTTCCATGTTTAAACAGATAACTTTGTAAGTATTTCCATGTTTATACAGATGGCGGTGTAGATATTTCGATGTTTATAGAGATAGCAGTGGAGATATTTCCATGTTTATACAGATAGCGGTGTAGATATTTCCATGTTTATACTGATCGTGGTGTAGATATTTCCATGCTTATAGAGATGGCGGTGTAGATATTTCAATGTTCATAGAGATAGCGGTGTTGATTTTTCCATGTTTATAGAGATAGTGGTGTGGATATTTCCATGTTTATACAGATAGGTGTGTCGATATTTCCATGGTTATACAGATGGCGGTGTAGATATTTCCATGTTTATACAGATCACGGTGTAGATATTTCCTTGTTGATACAAATAGCGGTGTAGTTATTTCCATGTTTATACAGATAGCGGTGTAGTTATTTCCATGTATATACAGATGGCTGTGTAGATATTTCCATGTTTATACAGATGGCTGTGTAGGTATTTCCATGTTTATTCAGATAACTTTGTAGGTATTTCCATGTTTATACAGATGGCGGTGTATATATTTCCATGTTTATAGAGATAGCTGTGTAGATATTTCCATGTTTATACAGATCGCGGTTTAGATATTTCCATGTTTATACAGATAGCGGTGTAGATATTTACATGTTTTTACAGATATCGGTGTAGATATATCCATGTTTACACAGATTGCGGTGCAGATATTTCCATGTTTTTACAGATATCGGTGTAGATATATCCATGTTTACACAGATTGCGGTGTAGATATTTCCATATTTCTACAGATGTCAATGTAGATATTTCCATGTTTATACAGATGGCGGTGTAGATATTTACATGTTTATATAGATGGTGGTGTAGATATTACCATGTTTATGCAGATCGCGGTGTAGATATTTCCATGTTTATACAGATCGTGGTGAAGATATTTCCATGTTTATAGAGATCGCGGTGTAGATATTTCCATGTTTACACAGATCGTGGTGAAGATATTTCCATGTTTATAGAGATCGCGGTGTAGATATTTCCATGTTTATACAGATCGCAGTGTAGATATTTCCATGTTTATACAGCTAGCGGTGTAGATAATTCCATGTTTATACAGATAGCGGTGTAGATATTTCCATGTTTATAGAGATAGCAGTGTAGGTATTTCCATGCTTATAGACATAGCGGTGTAGATACTTCCATGTTTATATAGGTGGTGTTGTAGATATTTCCATGTTTATACCGATAGCGGTGTTGGTATTTCCACCTTTATACAGATAGCGATGTAGATATTTCCATGTTTATACAGCTTGCGGTGCAGATATTTATATGTTTACACAGAAGGCATTGTATATATTTCCTTATTCACACAGATGTCGGTGTAGATGTTTCCATGTTTATACAGATGGCGGAGTAGTTAGTTCCATGTTTATGGAGATGGCAGTGTAGATGTTTTCATGTTTATAGAGATGGCGGTGTAGATATTTCCATGTTTATAGAGATAGCAGTGTAGATATATACATGTTTATACAGATGGCTGTGTAGATATTTCCATGTTTATACAGATGACTCTATACATATTTCCACGTTTTTACAGATGTCAGTGCAGATATTTCCATGTTTATAGAGATAGCGGTGTAGATATTTCCATGTTTGTACAGATGGCGGTGTTGATATTTCCATCTATACACAGATGGCCGTGTAGATATTTCCATGTTTATAAAGATGGCGGCATAGATATTTCCATGGACATGCAGATGGCTGTGTAGATATTTACATGTTTATGCAGATGGCGGTGTAGAAATTTTAATGTTTATACAGATAGCGGTGAAGTCATTTCCATGTTTATATAGATAGCGGTGTAGTTATTTCCATGTATATACACATGTCTGTGCAGATATTTCCATGTTTATACAGATAACTTTGTAAGTATTTCCAAGTTTATACAGATGGCGGTGTAGATATTTCGATGTTTATGGAGATAGCAGTGGAGATATTTCCATGTTTATTCAGATAGCGGTGTAGATATTTCCATGTTTATTCTGATCGTGGTGTAGATATTTCCATGTTTATAGAGATGGCGGTGTAGATATTTCCATGTTCATAGAGATAGCGGTGTTGATTTTTCCATGTATATAGAGATAGCGGTGTGGATATTCCATGTTTACACAGATAGGGGTGTAGATATTTCCATGTTTACAGAGATGGCGGTGTAGATAATTCCATCTTTATACAGATCGCGGTGTACATATTTCCTTGTTTATACAGATCATGGTGTAGTTATTTCCATGTTTATACAGATCGCAGTGTTGATATTACCATGTTTATAGGGATAGCGGTGCAAATATTTCCACATTTATACAGATAGCGGTGTAGTTATTTGCATGTTTTTACAGATAGCGGTGTAGTTATTTGCATGTTTATACAGATAGCGGTGTAGATATTTCCAGGTATAAACAGATGTCTGTGTATATATTTCCATGTTAAAACAGATGGCGGTGTAGATATTTCCTTGTTTATACAAATAGCGGTGTAGTTATTTCCATCTTTATACAGATCACGGTGTAGATATTTCCTTGTTTATACATATAGCGGTGTAGTTGTTTCCATGCTTATACAGATAACGGTGTAGATATTTCTTTGTTTATAAAAATAGCGGTGTAGATATTTCCATGTTTGTACAGATCACGGTGTAGATATATCCTTGTTTATACTAATAGCGGTGTAGTTATTTCGATGTTTATACAGATAGCGGTGTAGATATTTCTATGTATATACAGATGGCTGTGTAGATATTTCCATGTTTATACAGATGCCTGTGTAGATGTTTCCATGTTTATACAGATGACTTTGTGGGTATTTCCATGTTTATACAGATGGCGTTGTAGATATTTCCATGTTTATAGAGATTCATGTGTAGATATTTCCATGTTTATACAGATAGCGGTGTAGGTATTTCCATGTTTATACTGATCGCGTTTTAGATATTTCCATGTTTATACAGATCGCAGTGTAGATATTTCCATGTTTATACAGATAGCGGTGTAGATATTTCCATGTATTTACAGATATCGGGGTAGATATTTCCATGTTTACACAGATTACGGTGTAGATATTTCCATCTTTCTACAGATGGCATTGTAGATATTTCCATGTTTATACAGATGGTTGTGTAGATATTTTCAAGTTTAAATAGATGGTGGTGTAGATATTACCATGTTTATACAGATAGCGGTGTAGATAAATCCATGTTTATACAGAAGGCGGTGTAGACATTTCCAAGTTTATAAAGATAGCGGTGTAGATATTTCCATGTTTACACAGATTGCACTGTAGATATTTCCATCTTTGCACAGATTTCATTGTAGATATTTCCATCTTTACACAGATAGCGGTGTAGATATTTCCATGTTTACACAGATAGCTCTGTAGGTATTTCCATGTTTACACAGATAGTGATGTAGATGTTTCCATGTTTATAGAGATAGCGGTTTAGATATTTCCATGTTTCTACAGATAGCGGTGTAGACATTTCCATGTTTACAGGTATAGAAGTTTACATATTTCCATGTTTATACAGATAGCGGTGTAGATTTTTCCATGTTTACAAAGATATCGTTATATATATTTGCATGTTTATACAGATAGCAGTGTAGAGATTTCCATGTTTATACTGATGGCGGTGTAAATGTTTCCATGCTTATACAGATAGCGGTGTAGATATTTCCATGTTTATACAGATAGCGGTGTACATGATTCTATGTTTATACAGATATAGGTGGAGATATATCCATGTTTATACAGATAGCGGTGTAGATATTTCCATGTTTACAGAGATAGCAGTGTAGTTATTTCCATATTTATACAGATGGCGGTGTACATATTTCCATGTTTATTCATATGTCGGTGTAGATATATCCATGTTTATACAGATGGCAGTGTAGGTATTTCCATGTTTATACAGATAGAGGTGTAGATATTTCCATGTATATACAGATACCGGTGTAGATATTTCCATGTTTATACAGACCGCAGTGTAGATATTTCCATGTTTATAGAGATAGCAGTGTAGATATTTCCATGTTTGTACAGATGGCGGTGTTGATGTTTCCATCTATACACAGATTGCCGTCTTGGTATTTCTGTGTGTATACAGATGGCATTGTAGATATTTCCATGTTTATACAGATGGTGGTGTAGATATTTCCATGTTTACACAGATGACTCTATAGGTATTTCCATGTTAATACAGATGGTGGTGTAGTTATTTCCAACTTTATAGAGATAGGGGTGTAGATATTTCCATATTTTTAGAGATAACGGTGTAGAAGTTTCCATGTTTATACAGATAGCGGTGTAAATATTTCCATGTTGATACAGATAATGGTGTAGATATTTCCATGTTTATAGAGATAGCGGTGTAGATATTTCCATGTTTATACAGATAGCGGTGTTGATATTTCCATGTTTATACAGACCGTGTTGTAGATATTTCCATGTTTATACAGATAGAGGTGCAGATATTTCCATGTTTGTACAGATGGCGGTGTTGATATTTCCATCTATACTCAGATGACCTTGTAGATATTTCCATGTTTATACAGATGGTGGTGCAGATATTTCCATGGATATGTAGATGGCGGTGTAGATATTTCCATGTTTATACAGATAGCGGTGTAGTTATTTCAATGTTTATATAGATAGCGGTTTAGATATTTCCATGTATGTACACATCGCTGTGTAGACATTTCCATGTTTATACAGATGACGGTGTAGATATTTCCATGTTTAAACAGATAACTTTGTAAGTATTTCCATGTTTATACAGATGGCGGTGTAGATATTTCGCTGTTTATATAGATAGCAGTGGAGATATTTCCATTTTTATACAGATAGCGGTGTAGATATTTCCATGTTTATACTGATCGTGGTGTAAATATTTCCATGTTTATAGAGATGGCGGTGTAGATATTTCAATGTTCATAGAGATAGCGGTGTTGATTTTTCCATGTTCATAGAGATAGCGGTGTGGATATTTCCATGTTTATACTGATAGGTGTGTAGATACTTCCATGGTTATACAGATGGCGGTGTAGATATTTCCATGTTTATACAGATCACGGTGTAGATATTTCCTTGTTGATACAAATAGCGGTGTAGTTATTTCCATGTTTATACAGATAGCGGTGTAGTTATTTCCATGTATATACAGATGGCTGTGTAGATATTTCCATGTTTATACAGATGGCTGTGTAGGTATTTCCATGTTTATTCAGATGACTTTGTAGGTATTTCCATGTTTATACAGATGGCGGTGTAGATATTTCCATGTTAATAGAGATAGCTGTGTACATATTTCCATGTTTATACAGATCGCGGTGTAGATATTTCCATGTTTATACAGATAGCGGTGTAGACATTTACATGTTTTTACAGATATCGGTGTAGATATATCCATGTTTACACAGATTGCGGTGTAGATATTTCCATATTTCTACAGATGTCATTGTAGATATTTCCGTGTTTATACAGATGGCGGTGTAGATATTTCCATATTTATTTAGATGTCTGTGTAGATATTTCCATGTGTATACAGATGGTATTGTAGGTATTTCCATGTTTATACAGATGGTGGTGTAGATATTTCCATGTTTATTCAGATGAGTGTGTAGATATTTCCATGTTTTTACAGATGGCAGTGTAGATATTTCAATGTTGATAGAGATGGCGCTGTAGATATTTCCATGTTTATACAGATAAAGTTGGAGATATTTCCATGCTTGTACAGAGAGCAGTGGAGATATATCCATGTTTATACATATAGCGGTGTACATATTTCCATGTTTATAGAGACAGCGGTGTAGGTATTTCCATGTTTCTACAGATAGCTGTGCAGATATTTCCATGTTTATACAGATGCCTAAGCAGATATTTCCATATTTATACAGAGGGCTGTGTAGATATTTCTATGTTTATGCAGATGGCAATGTAGATATTTCCATGTTCCTACACATGACTGTGTGGGTATTTCCATGTTTATACAGATGGCTTTGTAGATATTTCCATGTTTATAGAGATAGCGGTGCAGATATTTCCTTGTTTATACAGATATCGGTGTATATATTTCCATGTTTATACAGATCGTGGTGTAGATATTTCCATGTTTATACAGATACCGGTGTAGATATTTCCATGTTTATACAGACCGCAGTGTAGATATTTCCATGTTTATAGAGATAGCAGTGTAGATATTTCCATGTTTGTAAAGATGGCGGTGTTGATGTTTCCATCTATACACAGATTGCCGGGTTGGTATTTCTGTGTGTATACAGATGGCAATGTAGATATTTCCATGTTTATACAGATGGTGGTGTAGATATTTCCATGTTTACACAGATGACTGTATAGGTATTTCCATGTTTATACAGATGGTGGTGTAGATATTTCCAACTTTATAGAGATAGGGGTGTAGATATTTCCATATTTTTAGAGATAACAGTGTAGAAGTTTCCATGTTTATACAGATAGCGGTGTAAATATTTCCATGTTGATACAGATAATGGTGTAGATATTTCCATGTTTATAGAGATAGCGGTGTAGATATTTCCATGTTTATACTGATAGCGGTGTAGATATTTCCATGTTGATACAGACCGTGGTGTAGTTAGTTCCATGTTTATACAGATAGTGGTGCAGATATTTCCATGTTTGTACAGATGGCGGTGTTGATATTTTCATCTATACTCAGATGACCGTGTAGATATTTCCATGTTTATACAGATGGTTGTGCAGATATTTCCATGGATATGTAGATGGCGGTGTAGATATTCCCATGTTTATACAGGTAGCGGTGTAGTTATTTCAATGGTTATATAAATAGCGGTTTAGATATTTCCATGTATGTACACATGGCTGTGTAGACATTTCCATGTTTATACAGATGACGGTGTAGATATTTCCATGTTTAAACAGATAACTTTGTAAGTATTTCCATGTTTATACAGATGGCGGTGTAGATATGTCTATGTTTATAGAGATAGCTGTGGAGATATTAACATGTTTATACGGATAGCGGTGTAGCTATTTCCATGTTTATACTGATCGTGGTGTAGATATTTCCATGTTTTTAGAGATGGCGGTGTAGATATTTCAATGTTCATAGAGATAGCGGTGTTGATTTTTCCATGTTTATAGAGATAGCGGTGTGGATATTTCCATGTTTATACTGATAGGTGTGTAGATATTTCCATGGTTATACAGATGGCGGTGTAGATATTTCCATGTTTATACAGATCACGGTGTAGGTATTTCCTTGTTTATACAAATAGCGGTGTAGTTATTTCCATGTTTATACAGATAGCGGTGTAGTTATTTCCATGTATATACAGATGGCTGTGTAGATATTTCCATGTTTATACAGATGGCTGTGTAGGTATTTCCATGTTTATTCAGATGACTTTGTAGGTATTTCCATGTTTATACAGATGGCGGTGTAGATATTTCCATGTTAATAGAGATAGCTGTGTTCATATTTCCATGTTTATACAGATCGCGGTGTAGATATTTCCATGTTTATACAGATAGCGCTGTAGATATTTACATGTTTTTACAGATATCGGTGTAGACATATCCATGTTTACACAGATTGCGGTGTAGATATTTCCATATTTCTACAGATATCATTGTAGATATTTCCATGTTTTTACAGATGGCGGTGTAGATATTTCCATGTTTATATAGATGGTGGTGTAGATATTACCATGTTTATTCAGATGAGTGTGTAGATATTTCCATGTTTTTACAGATGGCAGTGTAGATATTTCAATGTTTATAGAGATGGCGCTGTAGATATTTCCATGTTTATACAGATAAAGGTGGAGATATTTCCATGCTTATACAGAGAGCAGTGGAGATATATCCATGTTTATACACATAGCGGTGTACATATTTCCATGTTTTTAGAGACAGCGGTGTAGGTATTTCCATGTTTATACAGATAGCGGTGAAGATATTTCCATATATATACAGATGCCTATGCAG
The DNA here is from genome assembly GCF_029289425.2 of Pan paniscus. Taxonomy (NCBI): domain Eukaryota; kingdom Metazoa; phylum Chordata; class Mammalia; order Primates; family Hominidae; genus Pan; species Pan paniscus. The sequence goes on along the minus strand of NC_073258.2, from coordinate 1,695,734 downwards.
ATATTTCCATATTTATACAGAGGGCTGTGTAGATATTTCTATGTTTATACAGATGGCAGTGTAGATATTTCCATGTTCCTACACATGACTGTGTAGGTATTTCCATGTTTATACAGATGGCTTTGTAGATATTTCCATGTTTATAGAGATAGTGGTGCAGATATTTCCTTGTTTATACAGATATCGGTGCATATATTTCCATGTTTATACAGATCGTGGTGTAGATATTTCTATGTTTGTACAGATACCGGTGTAGATATTTCCATGTTTATAGAGATAGCGGTGCAGATATTTCCTTGTTTATACAGATATCGGTGTATATATTTCCATGTTTATACAGATCGTGGTGCAGATATTTCCATGTTTGTACAGATACCGGTGTAGATATTTCCATGTTTATACAGACCGCAGTGTAGATATTTCCATGTTTACAGAGATAGCAGTGTAGATATTTCCATGTTTGTACAGATGGCGTTGTTGATGTTTCCATCTATACACAGATTGCCGTGTTGGTATATCCGTGTGTATACAGATGGCATTGTAGATATTTCCATGTTTATACAGATGGTGGTGTAGATATTTCCATGTTTACACAGATGACTGTATAGGTATTTCCATGTTTATACAGATGGTCGTGTAGATATTTCCAACTTTATAGAGATAGGGGTGTAGATATTTCCATATTTATAGAGATAACGGTGTAGAAGTTTCCATGTTTATACAGATAGCGGTGTAAATATTTCCATGTTGATACAGATCACGGTGTAGATATTTCCATGTTTATAGAGATAGCGGTGTAGATATTTCCATGTTTATACAGATAGCGGTGTAGATATTTCCATGTTTATACAGACCGTGGTGTAGATATTTCCATGTTTATACAGATAGCGGTGCAGATATTTACATGTTTGTACAGATGGCGATGTTGATATGTCCATCTATACTCAGATGACCGTGTAGATATTTCCATGTTTATACAGATGGTGGTGCAGATATTTCCATGGATATGTAGATGGCGGTGTAGATATTTCCTTGTTTATACAGATAGGGGTGTAGTTATTTCAATGTTTATATAGATAGCGGTTTAGATATTTCCATGTATGTACACATGGCTGTGTAGATATTTCCATGTTTATACATATGACGGTGTAGATATTTCCATGTTTAAACAGATAACTTTGTAAGTATTTCCATGTTTATACAGATGGCGGTGTAGATATTTCGATGTTTATAGAGATAGCAGTGGAGATATTTCCATGTTTATACAGATAGCGGTGTAGATATTTCCATGTTTATACTGATCGTGGTGTAGATATTTCCATGCTTATAGAGATGGCGGTGTAGATATTTCAATGTTCATAGAGATAGCGGTGTTGATTTTTCCATGTTTATAGAGATAGTGGTGTGGATATTTCCATGTTTATACAGATAGGTGTGTCGATATTTCCATGGTTATACAGATGGCGGTGAAGATATTTCCATGTTTATACAGATCACGGTGTAGATATTTCCTTGTTGATACAAATAGCGGTGTAGTTATTTCCATGTTTATACAGATAGCGGTGTAGTTATTTCCATGTATATACAGATGGCTGTGTAGATATTTCCATGTTTATACAGATGGCTGTGTAGGTATTTCCATGTTTATTCAGATAACTTTGTAGGTATTTCCATGTTTATACAGATGGCGGTGTATATATTTCCATGTTTATAGAGATAGCTGTGTAGATATTTCCATGTTTATACAGATCGCGGTTTAGATATTTCCATGTTTATACAGATAGCGGTGTAGATATTTACATGTTTTTACAGATATCGGTGTAGATATATCCATGTTTACAGAGATTGCGGTGCAGATATTTCCATGTTTTTACAGATATCGGTGTAGATATATCCATGTTTACACAGATTGCGGTGTAGATATTTCCATATTTCTACAGATGTCAATGTAGATATTTCCATGTTTATACAGATGGCGGTGTAGATATTTACATGTTTATATAGATGGTGGTGTAGATATTACCATGTTTATGCAGATCGCGGTGTAGATATTTCCATGTTTATACAGATCGTGGTGAAGATATTTCCATGTTTATAGAGATCGCGGTGTAGATATTTCCATGTTTACACAGATCGTGGTGAAGATATTTCCATGTTTATAGAGATCGCGGTGTAGATATTTCCATGTTTATACAGATCGCAGTGTAGATATTTCCATGTTTATACAGCTAGCGGTGTAGATAATTCCATGTTTATACAGATAGCGGTGTAGATATTTCCATGTTTATAGAGATAGCAGTGTAGGTATTTCCATGCTTATAGACATAGCGGTGTAGATACTTCCATGTTTATATAGGTGGTGTTGTAGATATTTCCATGTTTATACCGATAGCGGTGTTGGTATTTCCACCTTTATACAGATAGCGATGTAGATATTTCCATGTTTATACAGCTTGCGGTGCAGATATTTATATGTTTACACAGAAGGCATTGTATATATTTCCTTATTCACACAGATGTCGGTGTAGATGTTTCCATGTTTATACAGATGGCGGAGTAGTTAGTTCCATGTTTATGGAGATGGCAGTGTAGATGTTTTCATGTTTATAGAGATGGCGGTGTAGATATTTCCATGTTTATAGAGATAGCAGTGTAGATATATACATGTTTATACAGATGGCTGTGTAGATATTTCCATGTTTATACAGATGACTCTATACATATTTCCACGTTTTTACAGATGTCAGTGCAGATATTTCCATGTTTATAGAGATAGCGGTGTAGATATTTCCATGTTTGTACAGATGGCGGTGTTGATATTTCCATCTATACACAGATGGCCGTGTAGATATTTCCATGTTTATAAAGATGGCGGCATAGATATTTCCATGGACATGCAGATGGCTGTGTAGATATTTACATGTTTATGCAGATGGCGGTGTAGAAATTTTAATGTTTATACAGATAGCGGTGAAGTCATTTCCATGTTTATATAGATAGCGGTGTAGTTATTTCCATGTATATACACATGTCTGTGCAGATATTTCCATGTTTATACAGATAACTTTGTAAGTATTTCCAAGTTTATACAGATGGCGGTGTAGATATTTCGATGTTTATGGAGATAGCAGTGGAGATATTTCCATGTTTATTCAGATAGCGGTGTAGATATTTCCATGTTTATTCTGATCGTGGTGTAGATATTTCCATGTTTATAGAGATGGCGGTGTAGATATTTCCATGTTCATAGAGATAGCGGTGTTGATTTTTCCATGTATATAGAGATAGCGGTGTGGATATTCCATGTTTACACAGATAGGGGTGTAGATATTTCCATGTTTACAGAGATGGCGGTGTAGATAATTCCATCTTTATACAGATCGCGGTGTACATATTTCCTTGTTTATACAGATCATGGTGTAGTTATTTCCATGTTTATACAGATCGCAGTGTTGATATTACCATGTTTATAGGGATAGCGGTGCAAATATTTCCACATTTATACAGATAGCGGTGTAGTTATTTGCATGTTTTTACAGATAGCGGTGTAGTTATTTGCATGTTTATACAGATAGCGGTGTAGATATTTCCAGGTATAAACAGATGTCTGTGTATATATTTCCATGTTAAAACAGATGGCGGTGTAGATATTTCCTTGTTTATACAAATAGCGGTGTAGTTATTTCCATCTTTATACAGATCACGGTGTAGATATTTCCTTGTTTATACATATAGCGGTGTAGTTGTTTCCATGCTTATACAGATAACGGTGTAGATATTTCTTTGTTTATAAAAATAGCGGTGTAGATATTTCCATGTTTGTACAGATCACGGTGTAGATATATCCTTGTTTATACTAATAGCGGTGTAGTTATTTCGATGTTTATACAGATAGCGGTGTAGATATTTCTATGTATATACAGATGGCTGTGTAGATATTTCCATGTTTATACAGATGCCTGTGTAGATGTTTCCATGTTTATACAGATGACTTTGTGGGTATTTCCATGTTTATACAGATGGCGTTGTAGATATTTCCATGTTTATAGAGATTCATGTGTAGATATTTCCATGTTTATACAGATAGCGGTGTAGGTATTTCCATGTTTATACTGATCGCGTTTTAGATATTTCCATGTTTATACAGATCGCAGTGTAGATATTTCCATGTTTATACAGATAGCGGTGTAGATATTTCCATGTATTTACAGATATCGGGGTAGATATTTCCATGTTTACACAGATTACGGTGTAGATATTTCCATCTTTCTACAGATGGCATTGTAGATATTTCCATGTTTATACAGATGGTTGTGTAGATATTTTCAAGTTTAAATAGATGGTGGTGTAGATATTACCATGTTTATACAGATAGCGGTGTAGATAAATCCATGTTTATACAGAAGGCGGTGTAGACATTTCCAAGTTTATAAAGATAGCGGTGTAGATATTTCCATGTTTACACAGATTGCACTGTAGATATTTCCATCTTTGCACAGATTTCATTGTAGATATTTCCATCTTTACACAGATAGCGGTGTAGATATTTCCATGTTTACACAGATAGCTCTGTAGGTATTTCCATGTTTACACAGATAGTGATGTAGATGTTTCCATGTTTATAGAGATAGCGGTTTAGATATTTCCATGTTTCTACAGATAGCGGTGTAGACATTTCCATGTTTACAGGTATAGAAGTTTACATATTTCCATGTTTATACAGATAGCGGTGTAGATTTTTCCATGTTTACAAAGATATCGTTATATATATTTGCATGTTTATACAGATAGCAGTGTAGAGATTTCCATGTTTATACTGATGGCGGTGTAAATGTTTCCATGCTTATACAGATAGCGGTGTAGATATTTCCATGTTTATACAGATAGCGGTGTACATGATTCTATGTTTATACAGATATAGGTGGAGATATATCCATGTTTATACAGATAGCGGTGTAGATATTTCCATGTTTACAGAGATAGCAGTGTAGTTATTTCCATATTTATACAGATGGCGGTGTACATATTTCCATGTTTATTCATATGTCGGTGTAGATATATCCATGTTTATACAGATGGCAGTGTAGGTATTTCCATGTTTATACAGATAGAGGTGTAGATATTTCCATGTATATACAGATACCGGTGTAGATATTTCCATGTTTATACAGACCGCAGTGTAGATATTTCCATGTTTATAGAGATAGCAGTGTAGATATTTCCATGTTTGTACAGATGGCGGTGTTGATGTTTCCATCTATACACAGATTGCCGTCTTGGTATTTCTGTGTGTATACAGATGGCATTGTAGATATTTCCATGTTTATACAGATGGTGGTGTAGATATTTCCATGTTTACACAGATGACTCTATAGTTATTTCCATGTTTATACAGATGGTGGTGTAGTTATTTCCAACTTTATAGAGATAGGGGTGTAGATATTTCCATATTTTTAGAGATAACGGTGTAGAAGTTTCCATGTTTATACAGATAGCGGTGTAAATATTTCCATGTTGATACAGATAATGGTGTAGATATTTCCATGTTTATAGAGATAGCGGTGTAGATATTTCCATGTTTATACAGATAGCGGTGTTGATATTTCCATGTTTATACAGACCGTGTTGTAGATATTTCCATGTTTATACAGATAGAGGTGCAGATATTTCCATGTTTGTACAGATGGCGGTGTTGATATTTCCATCTATACTCAGATGACCTTGTAGATATTTCCATGTTTATACAGATGGTGGTGCAGATATTTCCATGGATATGTAGATGGCGGTGTAGATATTTCCATGTTTATACAGATAGCGGTGTAGTTATTTTAATGTTTATATAGATAGCGGTTTAGATATTTCCATGTATGTACACATCGCTGTGTAGACATTTCCATGTTTATACAGATGACGGTGTAGATATTTCCATGTTTAAACAGATAACTTTGTAAGTATTTCCATGTTTATACAGATGGCGGTGTAGATATTTCGCTGTTTATATAGATAGCAGTGGAGATATTTCCATTTTTATACAGATAGCGGTGTAGATATTTCCATGTTTATACTGATCGTGGTGTAAATATTTCCATGTTTATAGAGATGGCGGTGTAGATATTTCAATGTTCATAGAGATAGCGGTGTTGATTTTTCCATGTTCATAGAGATAGCGGTGTGGATATTTCCATGTTTATACTGATAGGTGTGTAGATACTTCCATGGTTATACAGATGGCGGTGTAGATATTTCCATGTTTATACAGATCACGGTGTAGATATTTCCTTGTTGATACAAATAGCGGTGTAGTTATTTCCATGTTTATACAGATAGCGGTGTAGTTATTTCCATGTATATACAGATGGCTGTGTAGATATTTCCATGTTTATACAGATGGCTGTGTAGGTATTTCCATGTTTATTCAGATGACTTTGTAGGTATTTCCATGTTTATACAGATGGCGGTGTAGATATTTCCATGTTAATAGAGATAGCTGTGTACATATTTCCATGTTTATACAGATCGCGGTGTAGATATTTCCATGTTTATACAGATAGCGGTGTAGACATTTACATGTTTTTACAGATATCGGTGTAGATATATCCATGTTTACACAGATTGCGGTGTAGATATTTCCATATTTCTACAGATGTCATTGTAGATATTTCCGTGTTTATACAGATGGCGGTGTAGATATTTCCATATTTATTTAGATGTCTGTGTAGATATTTCCATGTGTATACAGATGGTATTGTAGGTATTTCCATGTTTATACAGATGGTGGTGCAGATATTTCCATGTTTATTCAGATGAGTGTGTAGATATTTCCATGTTTTTACAGATGGCAGTGTAGATATTTCAATGTTGATAGAGATGGCGCTGTAGATATTTCCATGTTTATACAGATAAAGTTGGAGATATTTCCATGCTTGTACAGAGAGCAGTGGAGATATATCCATGTTTATACATATAGCGGTGTACATATTTCCATGTTTATAGAGACAGCGGTGTAGGTATTTCCATGTTTCTACAGATAGCTGTGCAGATATTTCCATGTTTATACAGATGCCTAAGCAGATATTTCCATATTTATACAGAGGGCTGTGTAGATATTTCTATGTTTATGCAGATGGCAATGTAGATATTTCCATGTTCCTACACATGACTGTGTGGGTATTTCCATGTTTATACAGATGGCTTTGTAGATATTTCCATGTTTATAGAGATAGCGGTGCAGATATTTCCTTGTTTATACAGATATCGGTGTATATATTTCCATGTTTATACAGATCGTGGTGTAGATATTTCCATGTTTATACAGATACCGGTGTAGATATTTCCATGTTTATACAGACCGCAGTGTAGATATTTCCATGTTTGTAGAGATAGCAGTGTAGATATTTCCATGTTTGTAAAGATGGCGGTGTTGATGTTTCCATCTATACACAGATTGCCGGGTTGGTATTTCTGTGTGTATACAGATGGCAATGTAGATATTTCCATGTTTATACAGATGGTGGTGTAGATATTTCCATGTTTACACAGATGACTGTATAGGTATTTCCATGTTTATACAGATGGTGGTGTAGATATTTCCAACTTTATAGAGATAGGGGTGTAGATATTTCCATATTTTTAGAGATAACAGTGTAGAAGTTTCCATGTTTATACAGATAGCGGTGTAAATATTTCCATGTTGATACAGATCACGGTGTAGATATTTCCATGTTTATAGAGATAGCGGTGTAGATATTTCCATGTTTATACTGATAGCGGTGTAGATATTTCCATGTTGATACAGACCGTGGTGTAGTTAGTTCCATGTTTATACAGATAGTGGTGCAGATATTTCCATGTTTGTACAGATGGCGGTGTTGATATTTTCATCTATACTCAGATGACCGTGTAGATATTTCCATGTTTATACAGATGGTTGTGCAGATATTTCCATGGATATGTAGATGGCGGTGTAGATATTCCCATGTTTATACAGGTAGCGGTGTAGTTATTTCAATGGTTATATAAATAGCGGTTTAGATATTTCCATGTATGTACACATGGCTGTGTAGACATTTCCATGTTTATACAGATGACGGTGTAGATATTTCCATGTTTAAACAGATAACTTTGTAAGTATTTCCATGTTTATACAGATGGCGGTGTAGATATGTCTATGTTTATAGAGATAGCTGTGGAGATATTAACATGTTTATACGGATAGCGGTGTAGATATTTCCATGTTTATACTGATCGTGGTGTAGATATTTCCATGTTTTTAGAGATGGCGGTGTAGATATTTCAATGTTCATAGAGATAGCGGTGTTGATTTTTCCATGTTTATAGAGATAGCGGTGTGGATATTTCCATGTTTATACTGATAGGTGTGTAGATATTTCCATGGTTATACAGATGGCGGTGTAGATATTTCCATGTTTATACAGATCACGGTGTAGATATTTCCTTGTTTATACAAATAGCGGTGTAGTTATTTCCATGTTTATACAGATAGCGGTGTAGTTATTTCCATGTATATACAGATGGCTGTGTAGATATTTCCATGTTTATACAGATGGCTGTGTAGGTATTTCCATGTTTATTCAGATGACTTTGTAGGTATTTCCATGTTTATACAGATGGCGGTGTAGATATTTCCATGTTAATAGAGATAGCTGTGTTCATATTTCCATGTTTATACAGATCGCGGTGTAGATATTTCCATGTTTATACAGATAGCGGTGTAGATATTTACATGTTTTTACAGATATCGGTGTAGACATATCCATGTTTACACAGATTGCGGTGTAGATATTTCCATATTTCTACAGATGTCATTGTAGATATTTCCATGTTTTTACAGATGGCGGTGTAGATATTTCCATGTTTATATAGATGGTGGTGTAGATATTACCATGTTTATTCAGATGAGTGTGTAGATATTTCCATGTTTTTACAGATGGCAGTGTAGATATTTCAATGTTTCTAGAGATGGCGCTGTAGATATTTCCATGTTTATACAGATAAAGGTGGAGATATTTCCATGCTTATACAGAGAGCAGTGGAGATATATCCATGTTTATACATATAGCGGTGTACCTATTTCCATGTTTATAGAGACAGCGGTGTAGGTATTTCCATGTTTCTACATATAGCTGTGCAGATATTTCCATGTTTACACAGATGCCTATGCAGATATTTCCATATTTATACAGAGGGCTGTGTAGATATTTCTACGTTTATACAGATGGCAGTGTAGATATTTCCATGTTCCTACACATGACTGTGTAGGCATTTCCATGTTTATACAGATGGCTTTGTAGATATTTCCATGTTTATAGAGATAGCGGTGCAGATATTTCCTTGTTTATACAGATACCGGTGTAGATATTTCCATGTTTATACAGACCGCAGTGTAGATATTTCCATGTTTATAGAGATAGCAGTGTAGATATTTCCATGTTTGTACAGATGGCGGTGTTGATGTTTCCATCTATACACAGATTGCCGTGTTGGTATTTCTGTGTGTATACAGATGGCATTGTAGATATTTCCATGTTTATACAGATGGTGGTGTAGATATTTCCATGTTTACACAGATGACTGTATACGTATTTCCATGTTTATACAGATGGTGGTGTAGATATTTCCAACTTTATAGAGATAGGGGTGTAGATATTTCCATATTTTTAGAGATTACGGTGTAGAAGTTTCCATGTTTATACAGATAGCGGTGTAAATATTTCCATGTTGATACAGATCACGGTGTAGATATTTCCATGTTTATAGAGATAGCGGTGTAGATATTTCCATGTTTATACAGATAGCGGTGTAGATATTTCCATGTTTATACAGACCGTGTTGTAGATATTTCCATGTTTATACAGATAGAGGTGCAGATATTTCCATGTTTGTACAGATGGCGGTGTTGATATTTCCATCTATACTCAGATGACCTTGTAGATATTTCCATGTTTATACAGATGGTGGTGCAGATATTTCCATGGATATGTAGATGGCGGTGTAGATATTTCCAGGTTTATACAGATAGCGGAGTAGTTATTTCAATGTTTATATAGATAGCGGTTTAGATATTTCCATGTATGTACACATGGCTGTGTAGACATTTCCATGTTTATACAGAGGACGGTGTAGATATTTCCGTGTTTAAACAGATAACTTTGTAAGTATTTCCATGTTTATACAGATGGCGGTGTAGATATTTCGATGTTTATAGACATAGCAGTGGAGATATTTCCATGTTTACACAGATAGCGGTGTAGATATTTCCATGTTTATACTGATCGTGGTGTAGATATTTCCATGTTTATAGAGATGGCGGTGTAGATATTTCAATGTTCATAGAGATAGCGGTGTTGATTTTTCCATGTTTACAGAGATAGCGGTGTGGTTATTTCCATGTTTATACTGATAGGTTTGTAGATATTTCCATGGTTATAGAGATGGCGGTGTAGATATTTCCATGTTTATACAGATCACGGTGTAGATATTTCCTTGTTTATACAAACAGCGGTGTAGTTATTTCCATGTTTATACAGATAGCGGTGTAGTTATTTCCATGTATATACAGATGGCTGTGTAGATGTTTCCATGTTTATACAGATGGCTGTGTAGGTATTTCCATGATTATTCAGATGACTTTGTAGGTATTTCCATGTTTATTCAGATGGCGGTGTAGATATTTCCATGTTAATAGAGATAGCTGTGTACATATTTCCATGTTTATACAGATCGCGGTGTAGATATTTCCGTGTTTATACAGATAGCGGTGTAGATATTTACATGTTTTTCCAGATATCGGTGTAGATATATCCATGTTTACACAGATTGCGGTGTAGATATTTCCATATTTCTACAGATGTCATTGTAGATATTTCCATGTTTATACAGATGGCGGTGTAGATATTTCCAGGTTTATATAGATGGTGGTGTAGATATTACCATGTTTATTCAGATGAGTGTGTAGATATTTCCATGTTTTTACAGATGGCAGTGTAGATATTTCAATGTTTATAGAGATGGCGCTGTAGATATTTCCATGTTTATACAGATAAAGTTGGAGATATTTCCATGCTTCTACAGAGAGCATTGGAGATATATCCATATTTATACATATAGCGGTGTACATATTTCCATGTTTATAGAGACAGCGGTGTAGGTATTTCCATGTTTCTACAGATAGCTGTGCAGATATTTCCATGTTTATACAGATGCCTATGCAGATATTTCCATATTTATACAGAGGGCTGTGTAGATATTTCTATGTTTATACAGATGGCAGTGTAGATATTTCCATGTTCCTACACATGACTGTGTAGGTATTTCCATGTTTATACAGATGGTTTTGTAGATATTTCCATGTTTATAGAGTTAGCGGTGCAGATATTTCCTTGTTTATACAGATATCGGTGTATATATTTCCATGTTTATACAGATCGTGGTGTAGATATTTCCATGTTTATACAGATACCGGTGTAGATATTTCCATGTTTATACAGACCGCAGTGTAGATATTTCCATGTTTATAGAGATAGAAGTGTAGATATTTCCATGTTTGTTCAGATGGCGGTGTTGATGTTTCCATCTATACACAGATTGCCGTGTTGGTATTTCTGTGTGTATACAGATGGCATTGTAGATATTTCCATGTTTATACAGATGGTGGTGTAGATATTTCCATGTTTACACAGATGACTGTATAGGTATTTCCATGTTTATACAGATGGTGGTGTAGATATTTCCAACTTTACAGAGATAGGGGTGTAGATATTTCCATATTTTTAGAGATAACGGTGTAGAAGTTTCCATGTTTATACAGATAGCGGTGTAAATATTTCCATGTTGATACAGATAATGGTGTAGATATTTCCATGTTTATAGAGATAGCGGTGTAGATATTTCCATGTTTATACAGATAGCGGTGTAGATATTTCCATGTTTATACAGACCGTGTTGTAGATATTTCCATGTTTATACAGATAGAGGTGCAGATATTTCCATGTTTGTACAGATGGCGGTGTTGATATTTCCATCTATACTCAGATGACCTTGTAGATATTTCCATGTTTATACAGATGGTGGTGCAGATATTTCCATGGATATGTAGATGGCGGTGTAGATATTTCCATGTTTATACAGATAGCGGTGTAATTATTTCAATGTTTATATAGATAGCGGTTTAGATATTTCCATGTATGTACACATCGCTGTGTAGACATTTCCCTGTTTATACAGATGACGGTGTAGATATTTCCTTGTTTAAACAGATAACTTTGTAAGTATTTCCATGTTTATACAGATGGCGGTGTAGATATTTCGATGTTTATATAGATAGCAGTGGAGATATTTCCATGTTTATACAGATAGCGGTGTAGATATTTCCATGTTTATACTGATCGTGGTGTAAATATTTCCATGTTTATAGAGATGGCGGTGTAGATATTTCAATGTTCATAGAGATAGCGGTGTTGATTTTTCCATGTTCATAGAGATAGCGGTGTGGATATTTCCATGTTTATACTGATACGTGTGTAGATATTTCCATGGTTATACAGATGGCGGTGTAGATATTTCCATGTTTATACAGATCACGGTGTAGATATTTCCTTGTTGATACAAATAGCGGTGTAGTTATTTCCATGTTTATACAGATAGCGGTGTAGTTATTTCCATGTATATACAGATGGCTGTGTAGATATTTCCATGTTTATACAGATGGCTGTGTAGGTATTTCCATGTTTATTCAGATGACTTTGTAGGTATTTCCATGTTTATTCAGATGGCGGTGTAGATATTTGCATGTTAATAGAGATAGCTGTGTACATATTTCCATGTTTATACAGATCGCGGTGTAGATATTTCCATGTTTATACAGATAGCGGTGTAGACATTTACATGTTTTTACAGATATCGGTGTAGATATATCCATGTTTACACAGATTGCGGTGTAGATATTTCCATATTTCTACAGATGTCATTGTAGATATTTCCGTGTTTATACAGATGGCGGTGTAGATATTTCCATATTTATTTAGATGTCTGTGTAGATATTTCCATGTGTATACAGATGGTATTGTAGGTATTTCCATGTTTATACAGATGGTGGTGTAGATATTTCCATGTTTATTCAGATGAGTGTGTAGATATTTCCATGTTTTTACAGATGGCAGTGTAGATATTTCAATGTTTATAGAGATGGCGCTGTAGATATTTCCATGTTTATACAGATAAAGTTGGAGATATTTCCATGCTTATACAGAGAGCAGTGGAGATATATCCATGTTTATACATATAGCGGTGTACATATTTCCATGTTTATAGAGACAGCGGTGTAGGTATTTCCATGTTTCTGCAGATAGCTGTTCAGATATTTCCATGTTTATACAGATGCCTATGCAGATATTTCCATATTTATACAGAGGGCTGTGTAGATATTTCTATGTTTATACAGATGGCAGTGTAGATATTTCCATGTTCCTAACCAAGACTGTGTGGGTATTTCCATGTTTATACAGATGGCTTTGTAGATATTTCCATGTTTATAGAGATAGCGGTGCAGATATTTCCTTGTTTATACAGATATCGGTGTATATATTTCCATGTTTATACAGATCGTGGTGTAGATATTTCCATGTTTATACAGATACCGGTGTAGATTTTTCCATGTTTATACAGACCGCAGTGTAGATATTTCCATGTTTATAGAGATAGCAGTGTAGATATTTCCATGTTTGTTCAGATGGCGGTGTTGATGTTTCCATCTATACACACATTGCCGTGTTGGTATTTCTGTGTGTATACAGATGGCATTGTAGATATTTCCATGTTTATACAGATGGTGGTGTAGATATTTCCATGTTTACACAGATGACTGTATAGGTATTTCCATGTTTATACAGATGGTGGTGTAGATATTTCCAACTTTACAGAGATAGGGGTGTAGATATTTCCATATTTTTAGAGATAACGGTGTAGAAGTTTCCATGTTTATACAGATAGTGGTGTAAATATTTCCATGTTGATACAGATCACGGTGTAGATATTTCCATGTTTATAGAGATAGCGGTGTAGATATTTCCATGTTTATACAGATAGCGGTGTAGATATTTCTATGTTTATACAGTCTGTGGTGTAGATATTTCCATGTTTATACAGATAGAGGTGCAGATATTTCCATGTTTGTACAGATGGCGGTGTTGATATTTCCATCTATACTCAGATGACCGTGTAGACATTTCCATGTTTATACAGATGGTGGTGCAGATATTTCCATGGATATGTAGATGGCGGTGTAGATATTTCCATGTTTATACAGATAGCGGTGTAGTTATTTCAATGTTTATATAGATAGCGGTTTAGATATTTCCATGTATGTACACATGGCTGTGTAGACATTTCCATGTTTATACAGGGCACGGTGTAGATATTTCCATGTTTAAACAGATAACTTTGTAAGTATTTCCATGTTTATACAGATGGCGGTGTAGATATTTCGATGTTTATAGAGATAGCAGTGGAGATATTTCCATGTTTATACAGATAGCGGTGTAGATATTTCCATGTTTATACTGATCGTGGTGTAGATATTTCCATGTTTATAGAGATGGCGGTGTAGATATTTCAATGTTCATAGAGATAGCGGTGTTGATTTTTCCATGTTTATAGAGATAGCGGTGTGGATATTTCCATGTTTATACTGATAGGTGTGTAGATATTTCCATGGTTATACAGATGGCGGTGTAGTTATTTCCATGTTTATACAGATAGCGGTGTAGTTATTTCCATGTATATACAGATGGCTGTGTAGATATTTCCATGTTTATACAGATGGCTGTGTAGGTATTTCCATGTTTATTCAGATGACTTTGTAGGTATTTCCATGTTTATACAGATGGCGGTGTAGAAATTTCCATGTTAATAGAGATAGCTGTGTACATATTTCCATGTTTATACAGATCGCGGTGTAGATATTTCCATGTTTATACAGATAGCGGTGTAGATATTTACATGTTTTTACAGATATCGGTGTAGATATATCCATGTTTACACAGATTGCGGTGTAGATATTTCCATATTTCTACAGATGTCATTGTAGATATTTCCATGTTTGTACAGATGGCGGTGTAGATATTTCCATGTTTATATAGATGGTGTTGTAGATATTACCATGTTTATACAGATCGCAGTGTAGATATTTCCATGTTTATACAGATCGTGGTGAAGATATTTCCATGTTTATAGAGATCGCGGTGTAGATATTTCCATGTTTATAGAGATCGCAGTGTAGATATTTCCATGTTTATACAGATAGCGGTGTAGATAATTCCATGTTTATACAGATAGCGGTGTAGATATTTCCATGTTTATAGAGATAGCGGTGTAGCTATTTCCATGTTTATAGACATAGCGGTGTAGATACTTCCATGTTTATATAGATGGTGTTGTAGATATTTCCATGTTTATACCGATAGCGGTGTTGGTATTTCCACGTTTATACAGATAGCGATGTAGATATTTCCATGTTTATACAGCTCGCGGTGCAGATATTTATATGTTTACACAGAAGGCATTGTATATATTTCCTTATTCACACAGATGTCGGTGTAGAGGTTTCCATGTTTATACAGATGGCGGAGTAGTTAGTTCCATGTTTATGGAGATGGCAGTGTAGATATTTTCATGTTTATACAGATGTCGGTGTAGATATTTCCATGTTTATAGAGATAGCAGTGTAGATATTTACATGTTTATACAGATGGCTGTGTATTTCCATGTGTATACAGATGGCATTGTAGATATTTCCATGTTTATATAGATGACTCTATACGTATTTCCATGTTTTTACAGATGGCATTGCAAATATTTCCATGTTTATAGAGATAGCGGTGTAGATATTTCCGTGTTTGTACAGATGGCGGTGTTGATATTTCCATCTATACTCAGATGGCCGTGTAGATATTTCCATGTTTATACAGATGGCGGCGAAGATATTTCCATGGACATGCAGATGGCTGTGTAGATATTTCCATGTTTATGCAGATGGCGGTGTAGATATTTCCATGTTTATACAGATAGCGGTGTAGTTATTTCCATGTTTATATAGATAGCAGTGTAGATATTTCCATGTATATACACATGGCTGTGTAGATATTTCCATGTTTATACAGATAGCGGTGTAGATATTTCCATGTTTACACAGATGGTGATGTAGTTATTTCCGTGTTTATACACATGGCAGAGTAGATACTTCCATCTTTATGGAGATGGCAGTGTAGATATTGTTATGTTTATAGAGATGGCGGCGTAGATATTTCCATATTTATAGAGATAGCGGTGTAGATATTTCCATCTTTCTACGGATGGCAGTGTAGATATTTCCATGTTTATACAGCTGGCGGTGTAAGTATTTCCATATTTATACAGATTTCTGTGTAGATATTTCCATGTGTATACAGATTGTATTGTAGGTATTTCCATGTTTATTCAGATGGTGGTGTAGATATTTCCATGTTTATTCAGATGAGTGTGTAGATATTTCCATGTTTTTACAGATGGCAGTGTAGATATTTCAATGTTTATAGAGATGGCGCTGTAGATATTTCCATGTTTATACAGATAAAGGTGGAGATATTTCCATGCTTATACAGAGAGCAGTGGAGATATATCCATGTTTATACACATAGCGGTGTACATATTTCCATGTTTTTAGAGACAGCGGTGTAGGTATTTCCATGTTTATACAGATAGCGGTGAAGATATTTCCATATATATACAGATGCCTATGCAGATATTTCCATATTTATACAGAGGGCTGTGTAGATATTTCTATGTTTATACAGATGGCAGTGTAGATATTTCCATGTTCCTACACATGACTGTGTAGGTATTTCCATGTTTATACAGATGGCTTTGTAGATATTTCCATGTTTATAGAGATAGTGGTGCAGATATTTCCTTGTTTATACAGATATCGGTGCATATATTTCCATGTTTATACAGATCGTGGTGTAGATATTTCTATGTTTGTACAGATACCGGTGTAGATATTTCCATGTTTATAGAGATAGCGGTGCAGATATTTCCTTGTTTATACAGATATCGGTGTATATATTTCCATGTTTATACAGATCGTGGTGCAGATATTTCCATGTTTGTACAGATACCGGTGTAGATATTTCCATGTTTATACAGACCGCAGTGTAGATATTTCCATGTTTACAGAGATAGCAGTGTAGATATTTCCATGTTTGTACAGATGGCGTTGTTGATGTTTCCATCTATACACAGATTGCCGTGTTGGTATATCCGTGTGTATACAGATGGCATTGTAGATATTTCCATGTTTATACAGATGGTGGTGTAGATATTTCCATGTTTACACAGATGACTGTATAGGTATTTCCATGTTTATACAGATGGTCGTGTAGATATTTCCAACTTTATAGAGATAGGGGTGTAGATATTTCCATATTTATAGAGATAACGGTGTAGAAGTTTCCATGTTTATACAGATAGCGGTGTAAATATTTCCATGTTGATACAGATCACGGTGTAGATATTTCCATGTTTATAGAGATAGCGGTGTAGATATTTCCATGTTTATACAGATAGCGGTGTAGATATTTCCATGTTTAGACAGACCGTGGTGTAGATATTTCCATGTTTATACAGATAGCGGTGCAGATATTTCCATGTTTGTACAGATGGCGATGTTGATATGTCCATCTATACTCAGATGACCGTGTAGATATTTCCATGTTTATACAGATGGTGGTGCAGATATTTCCATGGATATGTAGATGGCGGTGTAGATATTTCCTTGTTTATACAGATAGGGGTGTAGTTATTTCAATGTTTATATAGATAGCGGTTTAGATATTTCCATGTATGTACACATGGCTGTGTAGATATTTCCATGTTTATACATATGACGGTGTAGATATTTCCATGTTTAAACAGATAACTTTGTAAGTATTTCCATGTTTATACAGATGGCGGTGTAGATATTTCAATGTTTATAGAGATAGCAGTGGAGATATTTCCATGTTTATACAGATAGCGGTGTAGATATTTCCATGTTTATACTGATCGTGGTGTAGATATTTCCATGCTTATAGAGATGGCGGTGTAGATATTTCAATGTTCATAGAGATAGCGGTGTTGATTTTTCCATGTTTATAGAGATAGTGGTGTGGATATTTCCATGTTTATACAGATAGGTGTGTCGATATTTCCATGGTTATACAGATGGCGGTGTAGATATTTCCATGTTTATACAGATCACGGTGTAGATATTTCCTTGTTGATACAAATAGCGGTGTAGTTATTTCCATGTTTATACAGATAGCGGTGTAGTTATTTCCATGTATATACAGATGGCTGTGTAGATATTTCCATGTTTATACAGATGGCTGTGTAGGTATTTCCATGTTTATTCAGATAACTTTGTAGGTATTTCCATGTTTATACAGATGGCGGTGTATATATTTCCATGTTTATAGAGATAGCTGTGTAGATATTTCCATGTTTATACAGATCGCGGTTTAGATATTTCCATGTTTATACAGATAGCGGTGTAGATATTTACATGTTTTTACAGATATCGGTGTAGATATATCCATGTTTACACAGATTGCGGTGCAGATATTTCCATGTTTTTACAGATATCGGTGTAGATATATCCATGTTTACACAGATTGCGGTGTAGATATTTCCATATTTCTACAGATGTCAATGTAGATATTTCCATGTTTATACAGATGGCGGTGTAGATATTTACATGTTTATATAGATGGTGGTGTAGATATTACCATGTTTATGCAGATCGCGGTGTAGATATTTCCATGTTTATACAGATCGTGGTGAAGATATTTCCATGTTTATAGAGATCGCGGTGTAGATATTTCCATGTTTACACAGATCGTGGTGAAGATATTTCCATGTTTATAGAGATCGCGGTGTAGATATTTCCATGTTTATACAGATCGCAGTGTAGATATTTCCATGTTTATACAGCTAGCGGTGTAGATAATTCCATGTTTATACAGATAGCGGTGTAGATATTTCCATGTTTATAGAGATAGCAGTGTAGGTATTTCCATGCTTATAGACATAGCGGTGTAGATACTTCCATGTTTATATAGGTGGTGTTGTAGATATTTCCATGTTTATACCGATAGCGGTGTTGGTATTTCCACCTTTATACAGATAGCGATGTAGATATTTCCATGTTTATACAGCTTGCGGTGCAGATATTTATATGTTTACACAGAAGGCATTGTATATATTTCCTTATTCACACAGATGTCGGTGTAGATGTTTCCATGTTTATACAGATGGCGGAGTAGTTAGTTCCATGTTTATGGAGATGGCAGTGTAGATGTTTTCATGTTTATAGAGATGGCGGTGTAGATATTTCCATGTTTATAGAGATAGCAGTGTAGATATATACATGTTTATACAGATGGCTGTGTAGATATTTCCATGTTTATACAGATGACTCTATACATATTTCCACGTTTTTACAGATGTCAGTGCAGATATTTCCATGTTTATAGAGATAGCGGTGTAGATATTTCCATGTTTGTACAGATGGCGGTGTTGATATTTCCATCTATACACAGATGGCCGTGTAGATATTTCCATGTTTATAAAGATGGCGGCGTAGATATTTCCATGGACATGCAGATGGCTGTGTAGATATTTACATGTTTATGCAGATGGCGGTGTAGAAATTTTAATGTTTATACAGATAGCGGTGAAGTCATTTCCATGTTTATATAGATAGCGGTGTAGTTATTTCCATGTATATACACATGTCTGTGGAGATATTTCCATGTTTATACAGATAACTTTGTATTTCCAAGTTTATACAGATGGCGGTGTAGATATTTCGATGTTTATGGAGATAGCAGTGGAGATATTTCCATGTTTATTCAGATAGCGGTGTAGATATTTCCATGTTTATTCTGATCGTGGTGTAGATATTTCCATGTTTATAGAGATGGCGGTGTAGATATTTCCATGTTCATAGAGATAGCGGTGTTGATTTTTCCATGTATATAGAGATAGCGGTGTGGATATTCCATGTTTACACAGATAGGGGTGTAGATATTTCCATGTTTACAGAGATGGCGGTGTAGATAATTCCATCTTTATACAGATCGCGGTGTACATATTTCCTTGTTTATACAGATCATGGTGTAGTTATTTCCATGTTTATACAGATCGCAGTGTTGATATTACCATGTTTATAGGGATAGCGGTGCAAATATTTCCACATTTATACAGATAGCGGTGTAGTTATTTGCATGTTTTTACAGATAGCGGTGTAGTTATTTGCATGTTTATACAGATAGCGGTGTAGATATTTCCAGGTATAAACAGATGTCTGTGTATATATTTCCATGTTAAAACAGATGGCGGTGTAGATATTTCCTTGTTTATACAAATAGCGGTGTAGTTATTTCCATCTTTATACAGATCACGGTGTAGATATTTCCTTGTTTATACATATAGCGGTGTAGTTGTTTCCATGCTTATACAGATAACGGTGTAGATATTTCTTTGTTTATAAAAATAGCGGTGTAGATATTTCCATGTTTGTACAGATCACGGTGTAGATATATCCTTGTTTATACTAATAGCGGTGTAGTTATTTCGATGTTTATACAGATAGCGGTGTAGATATTTCTATGTATATACAGATGGCTGTGTAGATATTTCCATGTTTATACAGATGCCTGTGTAGATGTTTCCATGTTTATACAGATGACTTTGTGGGTATTTCCATGTTTATACAGATGGCGTTGTAGATATTTCCATGTTTATAGAGATTCATGTGTAGATATTTCCATGTTTATACAGATAGCGGTGTAGGTATTTCCATGTTTATACTGATCGCGTTTTAGATATTTCCATGTTTATACAGATCGCAGTGTAGATATTTCCATGTTTATACAGATAGCGGTGTAGATATTTCCATGTATTTACAGATATCGGGGTAGATATTTCCATGTTTACACAGATTACGGTGTAGATATTTCCATCTTTCTACAGATGGCATTGTAGATATTTCCATGTTTATACAGATGGTTGTGTAGATATTTTCAAGTTTAAATAGATGGTGGTGTAGATATTACCATGTTTATACAGATAGCGGTGTAGATAAATCCATGTTTATACAGAAGGCGGTGTAGACATTTCCAAGTTTATAAAGATAGCGGTGTAGATATTTCCATGTTTACACAGATTGCACTGTAGATATTTCCATCTTTGCACAGATTTCATTGTAGATATTTCCATCTTTACACAGATAGCGGTGTAGATATTTCCATGTTTACACAGATAGCTCTGTAGGTATTTCCATGTTTACACAGATAGTGATGTAGATGTTTCCATGTTTATAGAGATAGCGGTTTAGATATTTCCATGTTTCTACAGATAGCGGTGTAGACATTTCCATGTTTACAGGTATAGAAGTTTACATATTTCCATGTTTATACAGATAGCGGTGTAGATTTTTCCATGTTTACAAAGATATCGTTATATATATTTGCATGTTTATACAGATAGCAGTGTAGAGATTTCCATGTTTATACTGATGGCGGTGTAAATGTTTCCATGCTTATACAGATAGCGGTGTAGATATTTCCATGTTTATACAGATAGCGGTGTACTTGATTCTATGTTTATACAGATATAGGTGGAGATATATCCATGTTTATACAGATAGCGGTGTAGATATTTCCATGTTTACAGAGATAGCAGTGTAGTTATTTCCATATTTATACAGATGGCGGTGTACATATTTCCATGTTTATTCATATGTCGGTGTAGATATATCCATGTTTATACAGATGGCAGTGTAGGTATTTCCATGTTTATACAGATAGAGGTGTAGATATTTCCATGTATATACAGATACCGGTGTAGATATTTCCATGTTTATACAGACCGCAGTGTAGATATTTCCATGTTTATAGAGATAGCAGTGTAGATATTTCCATGTTTATACAGATAGAGGTGCAGATATTTCCATGTTTGTACAGATGGCGGTGTTGATATTTCCATCTATACTCAGATGACCTTGTAGATATTTCCATGTTTATACAGATGGTGGTGCAGATATTTCCATGGATATGTAGATGGCGGTGTAGATATTTCCAGGTTTATACAGATAGCGGAGTAGTTATTTCAATGTTTATATAGATAGCGGTTTAGATATTTCCATGTATGTACACATGGCTGTGTAGACATTTCCATGTTTATACAGAGGACAGTGTAGATATTTCCGTGTTTAAACAGATAACTGTGTAAGTATTTCCATGTTTATACAGATGGCGGTGTAGATATTTCGATGTTTATAGACATAGCAGTGGAGATATTTCCATGTTTACACAGATAGCGGTGTAGATATTTCCATGTTTATACTGATCGTGGTGTAGATATTTCCATGTTTATAGAGATGGCGGTGTAGATATTTCAATGTTCATAGAGATAGCGGTGTTGATTTTTCCATGTTTACAGAGATAGCGGTGTGGTTATTTCCATGTTTATACTGATAGGTTTGTAGATATTTCCATGGTTATAGAGATGGCGGTGTAGATATTTCCATGTTTATACAGATCACGGTGTAGATATTTCCTTGTTTATAGAAACAGCGGTGTAGTTATTTCCATGTTTATACAGATAGCTGTGTAGTTATTTCCATGTATATACAGATGGCTGTGTAGATGTTTCCATGTTTATACAGATGGCTGTGTAGGTATTTCCATGATTATTCAGATGACTTTGTAGGTATTTCCATGTTTATTCAGATGGCGGTGTAGATATTTCCATGTTAATAGAGATAGCTGTGTACATATTTCCATGTTTATACAGATCGCGGTGTAGATATTTCCGTGTTTATACAGATAGCGGTGTAGATATTTACATGTTTTTCCAGATATCGGTGTAGATATATCCATGTTTACACAGATTGCGGTGTAGATATTTCCATATTTCTACAGATGTCATTGTAGATATTTCCATGTTTATACAGATGGCGGTGTAGATATTTCCAGGTTTATATAGATGGTGGTGTAGATATTACCATGTTTATTCAGATGAGTGTGTAGATATTTCCATGTTTTTACAGATGGCAGTGTAGATATTTCAATGTTTATAGAGATGGCGCTGTAGATATTTCCATGTTTATACAGATAAAGGTGGAGATATTTCCATGCTTCTACAGAGAGCATTGGAGATATATCCATATTTATACATATAGCGGTGTACATATTTCCATGTTTATAGAGACAGCGGTGTAGGTATTTCCATGTTTCTACAGATAGCTGTGCAGATATTTCCATGTTTATACAGATGCCTATGCAGATATTTCCATATTTATACAGAGGGCTGTGTAGATATTTCTATGTTTATACAGATGGCAGTGTAGATATTTCCATGTTCCTACACATGACTGTGTAGGTATTTCCATGTTTATACAGATGGTTTTGTAGATATTTCCATGTTTATAGAGTTAGCGGTGCAGATATTTCCTTGTTTATACAGATATCGGTGTATATATTTCCATGTTTATACAGATCGTGGTGTAGATATTTCCATGTTTATACAGATACCGGTGTAGATATTTCCATGTTTATACAGACCGCAGTGTAGATATTTCCATGTTTATAGAGATAGAAGTGTAGATATTTCCATGTTTGTTCAGATGGCGGTGTTGATGTTTCCATCTATACACAGATTGCCGTGTTGGTATTTCTGTGTGTATACAGATGGCATTGTAGATATTTCCATGTTTATACAGATGGTGGTGTAGATATTTCCATGTTTACACAGATGACTGTATAGGTATTTCCATGTTTATACAGATGGTGGTGTAGATATTTCCAACTTTACAGAGATAGGGGTGTAGATATTTCCATATTTTTAGAGATAACGGTGTAGAAGTTTCCATGTTTATACAGATAGCGGTGTAAATATTTCCATGTTGATACAGATAATGGTGTAGATATTTCCATGTTTATAGAGATAGCGGTGTAGATATTTCCATGTTTATACAGATAGCGGTGTAGATATTTCCATGTTTATACAGACCGTGTTGTAGATATTTCCATGTTTATACAGATAGAGGTGCAGATATTTCCATGTTTGTACAGATGGCGGTGTTGATATTTCCATCTATACTCAGATGACCTTGTAGATATTTCCATGTTTATACAGATGGTGGTGCAGATATTTCCATGGATATGTAGATGGCGGTGTAGATATTTCCATGTTTATACAGATAGCGGTGTAATTATTTCAATGTTTATATAGATAGCGGTTTAGATATTTCCATGTATGTACACATCGCTGTGTAGACATTTCCATGTTTATACAGATGACGGTGTAGATATTTCCTTGTTTAAACAGATAACTTTGTAAGTATTTCCATGTTTATACAGATGGCGGTGTAGATATTTCGATGTTTATATAGATAGCAGTGGAGATATTTCCATGTTTATACAGATAGCGGTGTAGATATTTCCATGTTTATACTGATCGTGGTGTAAATATTTCCATGTTTATAGAGATGGCGGTGTAGATATTTCAATGTTCATAGAGATAGCGGTGTTGATTTTTCCATGTTCATAGAGATAGCGGTGTGGATATTTCCATGTTTATACTGATAGGTGTGTAGATATTTCCATGGTTATACAGATGGCGGTGTAGATATTTCCATGTTTATACAGATCACGGTGTAGATATTTCCTTGTTGATACAAATAGCGGTGTAGTTATTTCCATGTTTATACAGATAGCGGTGTAGTTATTTCCATGTATATACAGATGGCTGTGTGGATATTTCCATGTTTATACAGATGGCTGTGTAGGTATTTCCATGTTTATTCAGATGACTTTGTAGGTATTTCCATGTTTATTCAGATGGCGGTGTAGATATTTCCATGTTAATAGAGATAGCTGTGTACATATTTCCATGTTTATACAGATCGCGGTGTAGATATTTCCATGTTTATACAGATAGCGGTGTAGACATTTACATGTTTTTACAGATATCGGTGTAGATATATCCATGTTTACACAGATTGCGGTGTAGATATTTCCATATTTCTACAGATGTCATTGTAGATATTTCCGTGTTTATACAGATGGCGGTGTAGATATTTCCATATTTATTTAGATGTCTGTGTAGATATTTCCATGTGTATACAGATGGTATTGTAGGTATTTCCATGTTTATACAGATGGTGGTGTAGATATTTCCATGTTTATTCAGATGAGTGTGTAGATATTTCCATGTTTTTACAGATGGCAGTGTAGATATTTCAATGTTTATAGAGATGGCGCTGTAGATATTTCCATGTTTATACAGATAAAGTTGGAGATATTTCCATGCTTATACAGAGAGCAGTGGAGATATATCCATGTTTATACATATAGCGGTGTACATATTTCCATGTTTATAGAGACAGCGGTGTAGGTATTTCCATGTTTCTGCAGATAGCTGTTCAGATATTTCCATGTTTATACAGATGCCTATGCAGATATTTCCATATTTATACAGAGGGCTGTGTAGATATTTCTATGTTTATACAGATGGCAGTGTAGATATTTCCATGTTCCTACACATGACTGTGTGGGTATTTCCATGTTTATACAGATGGCTTTGTAGATATTTCCATGTTTATAGAGATAGCGGTGCAGATATTTCCTTGTTTATACAGATATCGGTGTATATATTTCCATGTTTATACAGATCGTGGTGTAGATATTTCCATGTTTATACAGATACCGGTGTAGATTTTTCCATGTTTATACAGACCGCAGTGTAGATATTTCCATGTTTATAGAGATAGCAGTGTAGATATTTCCATGTTTGTTCAGATGGCGGTGTTGATGTTTCCATCTATACACAGATTGCCGTGTTGGTATTTCTGTGTGTATACAGATGGCATTGTAGATATTTCCATGTTTATACAGATGGTGGTGTAGATATTTCCATGTTTACACAGATGACTGTATAGGTATTTCCATGTTTATACAGATGGTGGTGTAGATATTTCCAACTTTACAGAGATAGGGGTGTAGATATTTCCATATTTTTAGAGATAACGGTGTAGAAGTTTCCATGTTTATACAGATAGTGGTGTAAATATTTCCATGTTGATACAGATCACGGTGTAGATATTTCCATGTTTATAGAGATAGCGGTGTAGATATTTCCATGTTTATACAGATAGCGGTGTAGATATTTCTATGTTTATACAGTCTGTGGTGTAGATATTTCCATGTTTATACAGATAGCGGTGCAGATATTTCCATGTTTGTACAGATGGCGGTGTTGATATTTCCATCTATACTCAGATGACCGTGTAGACATTTCCATGTTTATACAGATGGTGGTGCAGATATTTCCATGGATATGTAGATGGCGGTGTAGATATTTCCATGTTTATACAGATAGCGGTGTAGTTATTTCAATGTTTATATAGATAGCGGTTTAGATATTTCCATGTATGTACACATGGCTGTGTAGACATTTCCATGTTTATACAGGGCACGGTGTAGATATTTCCATGTTTAAACAGATAACTTTGTAAGTATTTCCATGTTTATACAGATGGCGGTGTAGATATTTCGATGTTTATAGAGATAGCAGTGGAGATATTTCCATGTTTATACAGATAGCGGTGTAGATATTTCCATGTTTATACTGATCGTGGTGTAGATATTTCCATGTTTATAGAGATGGCGGTGTAGATATTTCAATGTTCATAGAGATAGCGGTGTTGATTTTTCCATGTTTATAGAGATAGCGGTGTGGATATTTCCATGTTTATACTGATAGGTGTGTAGATATTTCCATGGTTATACAGATGGCGGTGTAGATATTTCCATGTTTATACAGATCACGGTGTAGATATTACCTTGTTTATACAAATAGCGGTGTAGTTATTTCCATGTTTATACAGATAGCGGTGTAGTTATTTCCATGTATATACAGATGGCTGTGTAGATATTTCCATGTTTATACAGATGGCTGTGTAGGTATTTCCATGTTTATTCAGATGACTTTGTAGGTATTTCCATGTTTATACAGATGGCGGTGTAGAAATTTCCATGTTAATAGAGATAGCTGTGTACATATTTCCATGTTTATACAGATCGCGGTGTAGATATTTCCATGTTTATACAGATAGCGGTGTAGATATTTACATGTTTTTACAGATATCGGTGTAGATATATCCATGTTTACACAGATTGCGGTGTAGATATTTCCATATTTCTACAGATGTCATTGTAGATATTTCCATGTTTGTACAGATGGCGGTGTAGATATTTCCATGTTTATATAGATGGTGTTGTAGATATTACCATGTTTATACAGATCGCAGTGTAGATATTTCCATGTTTATACAGATCGTGGTGAAGATATTTCCATGTTTATAGAGATCGCGGTGTAGATATTTCCATGTTTATAGAGATCGCAGTGTAGATATTTCCATGTTTATACAGATAGCGGTGTAGATAATTCCATGTTTATACAGATAGCGGTGTAGATATTTCCATGTTTATAGAGATAGCGGTGTAGCTATTTCCATGTTTATAGACATAGCGGTGTAGATACTTCCATGTTTATATAGATGGTGTTGTAGATATTTCCATGTTTATACCGATAGCGGTGTTGGTATTTCCACGTTTATACAGATAGCGATGTAGATATTTCCATGTTTATACAGCTCGCGGTGCAGATATTTATATGTTTACACAGAAGGCATTGTATATATTTCCTTATTCACACAGATGTCGGTGTAGAGGTTTCCATGTTTATACAGATGGCGGAGTAGTTAGTTCCATGTTTATGGAGATGGCAGTGTAGATATTTTCATGTTTATACAGATGTCGGTGTAGATATTTCCATGTTTATAGAGATAGCAGTGTAGATATTTACATGTTTATACAGATGGCTGTGTATTTCCATGTGTATACAGATGGCATTGTAGATATTTCCATGTTTATATAGATGACTCTATACGTATTTCCATGTTTTTACAGATGGCATTGCAAATATTTCCATGTTTATAGAGATAGCGGTGTAGATATTTCCGTGTTTGTACAGATGGCGGTGTTGATATTTCCATCTATACTCAGATGGCCGTGTAGATATTTCCATGTTTATACAGATGGCGGCGAAGATATTTCCATGGACATGCAGATGGCTGTGTAGATATTTCCATGTTTATGCAGATGGCGGTGTAGATATTTCCATGTTTATACAGATAGCGGTGTAGTTATTTCCATGTTTATATAGATAGCGGTGTAGATATTTCCATGTATATACACATGGCTGTGTAGATATTTCCATGTTTATACAGATAGCGGTGTAGATATTTCCATGTTTACACAGATGGTGATGTAGTTATTTCCGTGTTTATACACATGGCAGAGTAGATACTTCCATCTTTATGGAGATGGCAGTGTAGATATTGTTATGTTTATAGAGATGGCGGCGTAGATATTTCCATATTTATAGAGATAGCGGTGTAGATATTTCCATCTTTCTACAGATGGCAGTGTAGATATTTCCATGTTTATACAGCTGGCGGTGTAAGTATTTCCATATTTATACAGATTTCTGTGTAGATATTTCCATGTGTATACAGATTGTATTGTAGGTATTTCCATGTTTATTCAGATGGTGGTGTAGATATTTCCATGTTTATTCAGATGAGTGTGTAGATATTTCCATGTTTTTACAGATGGCAGTGTAGATATTTCAATGTTTATAGAGATGGCGCTGTAGATATTTCCATGTTTATACAGATAAAGGTGGAGATATTTCCATGCTTATACAGAGAGCAGTGGAGATATATCCATGTTTATACACATAGCGGTGTACATATTTCCATGTTTTTAGAGACAGCGGTGTAGGTATTTCCATGTTTATACAGATAGCGGTGAAGATATTTCCATATATATACAGATGCCTATGCAGATATTTCCATATTTATACAGAGGGCTGTGTAGATATTTCTATGTTTATACAGATGGCAGTGTAGATATTTCCATGTTCCTACACATGACTGTGTAGGTATTTCCATGTTTATACAGATGGCTTTGTAGATATTTCCATGTTTATAGAGATAGTGGTGCAGATATTTCCTTGTTTATACAGATATCGGTGCATATATTTCCATATTTATACAGATCGTGGTGTAGATATTTCTATGTTTGTACAGATACCGGTGTAGATATTTCCATGTTTATAGAGATAGCGGTGCAGATATTTCCTTGTTTATACAGATATCGGTGTATATATTTCCATGTTTATACAGATCGTGGTGCAGATATTTCCATGTTTGTACAGATACCGGTGTAGATATTTCCATGTTTATACAGACCGCAGTGTAGATATTTCCATGTTTACAGAGATAGCAGTGTAGATATTTCCATGTTTGTACAGATGGCGTTGTTGATGTTTCCATCTATACACAGATTGCCGTGTTGGTATTTCCGTGTGTATACAGATGGCATTGTAGATATTTCCATGTTTATACAGATGGTGGTGTAGATATTTCCATGTTTACACAGATGACTCTATAGGTATTTCCATGTTTATACAGATGGTCGTGTAGATATTTCCAACTTTATAGAGATAGGGGTGTAGATATTTCCATATTTATAGAGATAACGGTGTAGAAGTTTCCATGTTTATACAGATAGCGGTGTAAATATTTCCATGTTGATACAGATCACGGTGTAGATATTTCCATGTTTATAGAGATAGCGGTGTAGATATTTCCATGTTTATACAGATAGCGGTGTAGATATTTCCATGTTTAGACAGACCGTGGTGTAGATATTTCCATGTTTATACAGATAGCGGTGCAGATATTTCCATGTTTGTACAGATGGCGATGTTGATATGTCCATCTATACTCAGATGACCGTGTAGATATTTCCATGTTTATACAGATGGTGGTGCAGATATTTCCATGGATATGTAGATGGCGGTGTAGATATTTCCTTGTTTATACAGATAGGTGTGTAGTTATTTCAATGTTTATATAGATAGCGGTTTAGATATTTCCATGTATGTACACATGGCTGTGTAGATATTTCCATGTTTATACATATGACGGTGTAGATATTTCCATGTTTAAACAGATAACTTTGTAAGTATTTCCATGTTTATACAGATGGCGGTGTAGATATTTCGATGTTTATATAGATAGCAGTGGAGATATTTCCATGTTTATACAGATAGCGGTGTAGATATTTCCATGTTTATACTGATCGTGGTGTAGATATTTCCATGCTTATAGAGATGGCGGTGTAGATATTTCAATGTTCATAGAGATAGCGGTGTTGATTTTTCCATGTTTATAGAGATAGTGGTGTGGATATTTCCATGTTTATACAGATAGGTGTGTCGATATTTCCATGGTTATACAGATGGCGGTGTAGATATTTCCATGTTTATACAGATCACGGTGTAGATATTTCCTTGTTGATACAAATAGCGGTGTAGTTATTTCCATGTTTATACAGATAGCGGTGTAGTTATTTCCATGTATATACAGATGGCTGTGTAGATATTTCCATGTTTATACAGATGGCTGTGTAGGTATTTCCATGTTTATTCAGATAACTTTGTAGGTATTTCCATGTTTATACAGATGGCGGTGTATATATTTCCATGTTTATAGAGATAGCTGTGTAGATATTTCCATGTTTATACAGATCGCGGTTTAGATATTTCCATGTTTATACAGATAGCGGTGTAGATATTTACATGTTTTTACAGATATCGGTGTAGATATATCCATGTTTACACAGATTGCGGTGCAGATATTTCCATGTTTTTACAGATATCGGTGTAGATATATCCATGTTTACACAGATTGCGGTGTAGATATTTCCATATTTCTACAGATGTCAATGTAGATATTTCCATGTTTATACAGATGGCGGTGTAGATATTTACATGTTTATATAGATGGTGGTGTAGATATTACCATGTTTATGCAGATCGCGGTGTAGATATTTCCATGTTTATACAGATCGTGGTGAAGATATTTCCATGTTTATAGAGATCGCGGTGTAGATATTTCCATGTTTACACAGATCGTGGTGAAGATATTTCCATGTTTATAGAGATCGCGGTGTAGATATTTCCATGTTTATACAGATCGCAGTGTAGATATTTCCATGTTTATACAGCTAGCGGTGTAGATAATTCCATGTTTATACAGATAGCGGTGTAGATATTTCCATGTTTATAGAGATAGCAGTGTAGGTATTTCCATGCTTATAGACATAGCGGTGTAGATACTTCCATGTTTATATAGATGGTGTTGTAGATATTTCCATGTTTATACCGATAGCGGTGTTGGTATTTCCACCTTTATACAGATAGCGATGTAGATATTTCCATGTTTATACAGCTTGCGGTGCAGATATTTATATGTTTACACAGAAGGCATTGTATATATTTCCTTATTCACACAGATGTCGGTGTAGAGGTTTCCATGTTTATACAGATGGCGGAGTAGTTAGTTCCATGTTTATGGAGATGGCAGTGTAGATGTTTTCATGTTTATAGAGATGGCGGTGTAGATATTTCCATGTTTATAGAGATAGCAGTGTAGATATATACATGTTTATACAGATGGCTGTGTAGATATTTCCATGTTTATACAGATGACTCTATACATATTTCCACGTTTTTACAGATGTCAGTGCAGATATTTCCATGTTTATAGAGATAGCGGTGTAGATATTTCCATGTTTGTACAGATGGCGGTGTTGATATTTCCATCTATACACAGATGGCCGTGTAGATATTTCCATGTTTATAAAGATGGCGGCGTAGATATTTCCATGGACATGCAGATGGCTGTGTAGATATTTACATGTTTATGCAGATGGCGGTGTAGAAATTTTAATGTTTATACAGATAGCGGTGAAGTCATTTCCATGTTTATATAGATAGCGGTGTAGTTATTTCCATGTATATACACATGTCTGTGCAGATATTTCCATGTTTATACAGATAACTTTGTAAGTATTTCCAAGTTTATACAGATGGCGGTGTAGATATTTCGATGTTTATGGAGATAGCAGTGGAGATATTTCCATGTTTATTCAGATAGCGGTGTAGATATTTCCATGTTTATTCTGATCGTGGTGTAGATATTTCCATGTTTATAGAGATGGCGGTGTAGATATTTCCATGTTCATAGAGATAGCGGTGTTGATTTTTCCATGTATATAGAGATAGCGGTGTGGATATTCCATGTTTACACAGATAGGGGTGTAGATATTTCCATGTTTACAGAGATGGCGGTGTAGATAATTCCATCTTTATACAGATCGCGGTGTACATATTTCCTTGTTTATACAGATCATGGTGTAGTTATTTCCATGTTTATACAGATCGCAGTGTTGATATTACCATGTTTATAGGGATAGCGGTGCAAATATTTCCACATTTATACAGATAGCGGTGTAGTTATTTGCATGTTTTTACAGATAGCGGTGTAGTTATTTGCATGTTTATACAGATAGCGGTGTAGATATTTCCAGGTATAAACAGATGTCTGTGTATATATTTCCATGTTAAAACAGATGGCGGTGTAGATATTTCCTTGTTTATACAAATAGCGGTGTAGTTATTTCCATCTTTATACAGATCACGGTGTAGATATTTCCTTGTTTATACATATAGCGGTGTAGTTGTTTCCATGCTTATACAGATAACGGTGTAGATATTTCTTTGTTTATAAAAATAGCGGTGTAGATATTTCCATGTTTGTACAGATCACGGTGTAGATATATCCTTGTTTATACTAATAGCGGTGTAGTTATTTCGATGTTTATACAGATAGCGGTGTAGATATTTCTATGTATATACAGATGGCTGTGTAGATATTTCCATGTTTATACAGATGCCTGTGTAGATGTTTCCATGTTTATACAGATGACTTTGTGGGTATTTCCATGTTTATACAGATGGCGTTGTAGATATTTCCATGTTTATAGAGATTCATGTGTAGATATTTCCATGTTTATACAGATAGCGGTGTAGGTATTTCCATGTTTATACTGATCGCGTTTTAGATATTTCCATGTTTATACAGATCGCAGTGTAGATATTTCCATGTTTATACAGATAGCGGTGTAGATATTTCCATGTTTTTACAGATATCGGGGTAGATATTTCCATGTTTACACAGATTACGGTGTAGATATTTCCATCTTTCTACAGATGGCATTGTAGATATTTCCATGTTTATACAGATGGTTGTGTAGATACTTTCAAGTTTAAATAGATGGTGGTGTAGATATTACCATGTTTATACAGATAGCGGTGTAGATATTTCCATGTTTATACAGATCGTGGTGAAGATATTTCCATGTTTATACAGATCGCGTTGTAGATATTTCCATGTTTATACAGATCGCGGTGTAGATATTTCCATGTTTATACAGATGGCGGCGTAGATATTTCCATGGACATGCAGATGGCGGTGTAGATATTTCCACGTTTATACAGATAGCGGTGTATATATTTCCATGTTGACACAGATGGTGGTGTAGATATTTCCGTGTTTATACACATGGCGGAGTAGATACTTCCATCTTTATGGAGACGGCAGTGTAGATATTTTCAGGTTTATAGAGACGGCGGTGTAGATATTTCCATATTTATAGAGATTGCGGTGTAGATATTTCCATCTTTCTACAGATGGCAGTGTAGATATTTCCATGTTTATACAGCTGGTGGTGTAGATATTTCCATATTTATACAGATGACTGTTTAGATATTTCCATGTGTATACAGATGGTATTGTAGGTATTTCCATGTTTATACAGATGGTGGTGTAGATATTTCCATGTTTATTCAGATGACTGTGTAGATATTTCCATGTTTTTACAGATGGCAGTGTAGGTATTTCAATGTTTATAGAGATGGCACTGTAGATATTTCCATGTTTATACAGATAACGGTGGAGATATTTTCATGTTTATACAGAGAGCAGTAGAGATATCTCCATGTTTACACACATAGCGGTGTACATATTTCCATGCTTATAGAGACTGCGGTGTAGGTATTTCCATGTTTATTCAGATAGCGGTGCAGATATTTCCATGTTTATACAGATGCCTTTGCAGATACTTCCATATTTATACAGAGGGCTGTGTAGATATTTCTATGTTTATACAGATGGCAGTGTAGATATTACCATGTTCCTACACATGACTGTGTAGGTATTTCCATGTTTCTACAGATGTCTTTGTAGATATTTCCATGTTTATAGAGATAGCAGAGTAGAGATTTACATGTTTATACAGATGTCTGTGTAGATGTTTCCATGTGTATACAGATGGCATTGTAGATATTTCCATGTTTATACAGATGACTCTATACGTATTTCCACGTTTTTACAGATGGCAGTGCAGATATTTCCATGTTTATAGAGATAGCGGTGTAGATATTTCCATGTTTGTACAGATGGCGGTGTTGATATTTCCATCTATACACAGATGTCCGTGTAGATATTTCCATGTTTATACAGATGGCGGCGTAGATATTTCCATGGACATGCAGATGGCTGTGTAGATATTTCCATGTTTATGCAGATGGCGGTGTAGATATTTCCATGTTTATACAGATAGCGGTGTAGTTATTTCCATGTTTATATTGATAGCGGTGTAGATATTTCCATGTATATACACATGGCTGTGTAGATATTTCCATGTTTATACAGATAACTTTGTAAGTATTTCCAAGTTTATACAGATGGCGGTGTAGATATTTCGATGTTTATAGAGATAGCAGTGTAGATATTTCCATGTTTATTCAGATAGCGGTGTAGATATTTCCATGTTTATACTGATCGTGGTGTAGATATTTCCATGTTTATAGAGATGGCGGTGTAGATATTTCCATGTTCATAGAGATAGCGGTGTTGATTTTTCCATGTATATAGGGATAGCGGTGTGGATATTTCCTTGTTTACACAGATAGGGGTGTAGATATTTCCATGTTTATAGAGATGGCGGCGTAGATATTTCCATGTTTATACAGATGGCGGTGTAGACATTTCCATGTTTATACAGATCATGGTGTAGTTATTTCCATGTTTATACAGATCGCAGTGTTGATATTACCATGTTTATAGGGATAGCGGTGGAAATATTTCCACATTTATACAGATAGCGGTGTAGTTATTTGCATGTTTATACAGATAGCGGTGTAGATATTTACATGTATAAACAGATGTCTGTGTATATACTTCGATGTTAAAACAGATGGCGGTGTAGATATTTCCTTGTTTATACAAGTAGCGGTGTAGTTATCTCCATGTTTATACAGATCACTGTGTGGATATTTCCTTCTTTATACCTATAGCGGTGTAGTTATTTCCATGCTTATACAGATAACGGTGTAGATATTTCTTTGTTTATACAAACAGCGGTGCAGATATTTCCATGTTTATACAGATCACGGTGTAGATATATCCTTGTTTATACAAATAGCGGTGTAGTTATTTCCATGTTTATACAGATAGCGGTGTAGATATTTCCATGTATATACAGATGGCTAGATATTTCCATGTTTATACAGATGCCTGTGTAGATGTTTCCATGTTTATACAGATGACTTTGTAGGTATTTCCATGTTTATACAGATGGCGGTGTAGATATTTCCATGTTTATAGAGATTCCTGTGTAGATATTTCCATGTTTATACAGTTAGAGGTGTAGATATTTCCATGTTTATACAGATAGCGGTGTAGATATTTCCATGTTTTTACAGATATCGGTGTAGATATTTCCATGTTTACACAGATTACGGTGTAGATATTTCCATCTTTCTACAGATGGCATTGTAGATATTTCCATGTTTATACAGATGGTTGTGTAGATATTTTCATGTTTAAATAGATGGTGGTGTAGATATTACCATGTTTATACAGATAGCGGTGTAGATATTTCCATGTTTATACAGATCGTGGTGAAGATATTTCCATGTTTATACAGATCGCGGTGTAGATATTTCCATGTTTATACAGATCGCGGTGTAGATATTTCCATGTTTATACAGATGGCGGCGTAGATATTTCCATGGACATGCAGATGGCGGTGTAGATATTTCCACGTTTATAGAGATAGCGGTGTATATATTTCCATGTTTACACAGATGGTGGTGTAGATATTTCCGTGTTTATACACATGGCGGAGTAGATACTTCCATCTTTTTGGAGACGGCAGTGTAGATATTTTCATGTTTATAGAGATGGTGGTGTAGATATTTCCATATTTATAGAGATAGCGGTATAGATATTTCCATCTTTCTACAAATGGCAGTGTAGATATTTCCATGTTTATACAGCTGGTGGTGTAGATATTTCCATATTTATACAGATGTTTGTGTAGATATTTCCATGTGTATACAGATGGTATTGTGGGTATTTCCATGTTTATAAAGACGGTGTTGTAGATATTTCTATGTTTATTCAGATGACTGTGTAGATATTTCCATGTTTTTACAGATGGCAGTGTAGGTATTTCAATGTTTATAGAGATGGCACTGTAGATATTTCCATGTTTATACAGATAACGGTGGAGATATTTCCATGTTTATACAGAGAGCAGTAGAGATATCTCCATGTTTATACACATAGCGGTGTACATATTTCCATGTTTATAGAGACAGCGGTGCAGGTATTTCCATGTTGATTCAGATAGCGGTGCAGTTATTTCCATATTTATACAGATGCCTTTGCAGGTATTTCCATATTTATACAGAGGGCTGTGTAGATATTTCTATGTTTATACAGATGGCAGTGTAGATATTTCCATGTTCCTACACATGACTGTGTAGGTATTTCCATGTTTCTACAGATGGCTTTGTAGATATTTCCATGTTTATAGAGATAGCGGTGCAGATATTTCCATGTTTATTCATATAGCGGTGTATATATTTCCATGTTTATACAGATCGTGGTGTAGATATTTCCATGTTTATACAGATACCAGTGTAGATATTTCCATGTTTATACAGACCGCAGTGTAGATATTTTCATGTTTATAGAGATAGCAGTGTAGATATTTCCATGTTTGTACAGATGGCGGTGTTGATGTTTCCATCTATACACAGATTTCCGTGTAGGTATTTCCATTTGTATACAGATGGCATTGTAGATATTTCCATGTTTATACAGATGGTGGTGTAGATATTTCCATGTTTACACAGATGACTGTATAGGTATATCCATGTTTATACAGATGGCGGTGTAGATATTTCCAAGTTTATAGAGATAGCGGTGTAGATATTTCCATATTTATACAGATAACGGTGAAGAAGTTTCCATGTTTATACAGATAGCGGTGTAAATATTTCCATGTTTATACTGATCACGGTGTAGATATTTCCATGTTTATAGAGATAGCGGTGTAGATATTTCCATGTTTATAAAGATAGCGGTGTAGATATTTCCATGATTTTACACATATCGGTGTAGGTATTTCCATGTTTATGCAGATGGATGTGTAGATATTTCCATGTTTATACAGATGACTTTGTAGGTATTTCCATGTTTTTACAGATGGCAGTGCAGATATTTCCATGTTTATAGAGATAGCGATGTAGATATTTCCATGTTTGTACAGATGGCGGTGTTGATATTTCCATCTATACACAGATGGCCGTGTAGATATTTCCGTGTTTACACAGATGGCAGTGTAGATATTTCCATGGACATGCAGATGGCGGTGTAGATATTTCCATGTTTACACAGATGACTCTATAGGTATTTCCATGTTTATAGAGATGGCGGTGTAGGTATTTCCAAGTTTATAGAGATAGCGGTGTAGACATTTCCATATTTATACAGATCACGGTGTAGATATTTCCATGTTTATAGAGATATCGGTGTAGATATTTCCATGTTTATACAGATAGCGGTGTAGATATTTCTATGTTTATACAGACCGCGGTGTAGATATTTCCATGTTTATACAGACAGCGGTGCAGATACTTCCATGTTTGTACAGATGGCGGTGTTGATATTTCCATCTATACAGAGATGACCATGTAGATATTTCCATGTTTATACAGATGGTGGCGCAGACATTTCCATGGATATGTAGATGGCGGTGTAGATATTTCCATGTTTATACAGATAGCGGTGTAGTTATTTCCATGTTTATATACATAGCGGTGTAGCTATTTCCATGTATGTACACATGGCTGTGTAGATATTCCCATGTTTATACTGATGGCGGTGTAGATATTTCCATGTTTATACAGATAACTTTGTAAGTATTTCCATGTTTATACAGATGGCGGTGTAGATATTTCGATGTTTATAGAGATAGCAGTGGAGATATTTCCATGTTTATACAGATAGCGGTGTAGATATTTCCATGTTTATACTGATCGTGGTGTAGATATTTCCATGTTTATATAGATGGCGGTGTACATATTTCCATGTTCATAGAGATAGCAGTGTTGATTTTTCCATGTTTATAGGGATAGCGGTGTGGATATTCCCACGTTTATACAGATAGGGGTGTAGATATTTCCATGTTTATAGAAATGGCGGTGTAGATATTTCCATGTTTATACAGATCACAGTGTAGATATTTCCTTGTTTATACAAATAGCGGTGTAGGTATTTCCATGTTTATACAGATAGCGGTGTAGATATTTCCATGTATATACAGATGACTGTGTAGATATTTCCATGTTTATACAGGTGGCTGTGTAGATATTTCCATGTTTATACAGATGACTTTGTAGGTATTTCCATGTTTATACAGATGGTGGTGTAGATATTTCCATGTTTATAGAGATAGCTGTGTAGATATTTCCATGTTTGTACAGATAGCGGTGTAGATATTTCCATGTTTATACAGATCGCGGTGTAGATATTTCCATGTTTATACAGATCGTAGTGTAGATATTTCCATGTTTATGAAGATAGCGGTGTAGATATTTCCATGTTTTTACAGATATCGGTGTATGTATTTCCATGTTTATACAGATGGCTGTGTAGATATTTCCATGTTTAAACAGATGACTTTGTAGGTATTTCCATGTTTTTCCAGATGGCAGTGTAGATATTTCCATATTTATACAGATCGTGGTGTAGATATTTCCATCTTCATACAGATAGCACTGTGGATATTTCCATGTTTATACAGATAGCGTTGTAGTCATTTCCAAGTTTACAGAGATAGCGGTGTAGATATTTCTATATTTGCACAGATGTCGGTGCAGATATTTCCATCTTTACACAGATAGCGATGTACATATTTCCATGTTTACACAGATAGCCATGTAGATATTTCCATGTTTACACAGATAGTGTTATAGATATTTCCATGTTTATACAGATAACGGTGTTGATATTTCCATGTTTATACAGATAGCGGTGTAGATATTTCCATGTTTATACTGATAGCGGTGTAGGTATTTCCATGTTTATAGAGATAGCGGTGTATATAATTCCATGTTTATACATGTGGCTGTGTGGATATTTCCATGTCTATACAGATGGCAGTGTAGATATTTCCGTGTGTATACACATGGAGGTGTAGATATTTCCATGTTTATACAGATTACTGTGTAGATATTTCCATGTTTTTACAGATGGTGGTGTAGATATTTCCATGTTTATACTGATGGCGGTGTTGCTATTTCCATGTTTACACAGATAGCGGAGTACATATTTCCATGTTTATAGAGATGGCTGTGTAGATATTTCATTGTTTATACAGATGACCGTGTAGATATTTCCATGTTTATACAGATAGTGTTGTAGATATTTCAATGTTTACACAGATGACTGCGTAGGTATTTCCCTGTTTACACAGATGGCGGTGTAGATATTTCCATGTTTATAGAGATTGCCATGTAGCTATTTCCAAGTTTAGGCAGATATTGTTGTAGACATTTCTATGATTATAGGGAATGCAGTGTAGAGATTTCCATATTTCTACAGATAGCGGTGTAGATATGTGCATCTTTTTACAGATGGCGGTGTAGATGTTTCCATGTTTATAGAGATAGCGGTGTAGATATTTCCATGTTTATACAGATCGTGGTGTAGATGTTTCCATGTTTTTACAGATAGCGGTGTAGATGTTTCCATGTTTATACAGATAGCGGTGAACATGTTTCCATGTTAACAGAGATAGTGGTGTAGATATTTAAATGTTTATACAGATAGCGCTGTAGATATTAACATGTTTAAACAGATAGTGGTGTAGATATTTCCATGTTTATACAGATATCATTGGAGATATTTCCCTGTTTAAACAGATAGCCGTGGAGATATTTCCATGTTTTTACAGATGGCGGAGTAGATATTTCCAAGTTTATACAGATAGCGGTGTAGGTATTTCCATGTTTATACAGATAGCGGTGTAGATATTTCCATGTTTCTACAGATAGCGGTGAAGGTATTTCCATGTTTATGAAGATAGCGGTGTGGCTATTTCCATGTTTATACAAATACCGGTGTAGATATTTCCAAGTTTATAGAGATGGCTGTGTAGATATTTCCATGTTTACAGAGATAGCGGTGTAGATATTTCCATGTTTATACAGATAGCGGTGTAGATATTTCCATTTTTACGCAGATAACTGTGTAGATATTACCATGTTTACAGAGATAGTGTTATAGATATTTCCATGTTTATACAGATAACGGTGTAGATTTTCCATGTTTATAAAGATAGCGGTGTAGATATTTCCATGTTTATACAGATAGCGTTGTAGGTATTTCCATGTGTATACAGATAGCTGTGTAGATATTTCCATGTTCACAGAGACAGTGGTGTAGATATTTCCATATTTGCTCAGATTTCGGTGTAGATATTTCCATGTTTATACAGATAGCGGTGTTGGTATTTCCATGTTTATAGAGATAGCGGTGTAGATAATTCCATGTTTATACAAATGGCTGTGCAGGTATTTCCATGTGTATACAGATGGCAGTGTAGATATTTCCATGTGTATACACATGCAGGTGTAGATATTTCCATGCTTACACAGATGACTGTGTAGATAATTCCATGTTTTTACAGATGGCGGTGTAGATATTTCAATGTTTATACAGATAGCGGTGTGGCTATTTCCATGTTTATACAGATAGCGGTGTTTGTATTTACATGTTTATTCAGATAACGGTGCAGACATTTCCATGATATAGAGATAGCGGTGTAGATATTTCCATGTTCATACAAATAGCGGTGTAGGTATTTCCATGTTCATGCAGATGGCGATGTAGATATTTCCATGTTTATAGAGATGGCGGTGTAGTTATTTCCCTGTTTATAGAGATAGTGGTTAAGATATTTCCATGTTTATACAGATAGCGGTGTAGTTATTTCCATGTTTATACAGATAGCTTTGTAGATATTTCCATGTTTGTTCTGATGGCTGTGTAGATATTTTCCATGTGTATACAGATGGCAGTTTAGCTATTTCCATGTTCATAAAGATAGTGGTGTAGATATTTCCAAGATTATACAGATGAATGTGAAGATATTTGCATGTTTATACAGATGGCGGTGTATATATTTCCATGTTTATAGAGATAGCGTTGTAGATATTTCCATGTTTATTAGAGATAGCGTTGTCTATATTTCCATATTTATACAGATAGTGGTGTAGATATTTCCATGTTTATACAAATGGCGGTGTAGACATTTCCATGTTTATACAGATGGTGGTGTAGATATTTCCATGTTTATACAGGTGGCGGTGTACACATTTACATGTTTATACATATAGCGGTGTAGATATTTCCATGTTTACAGAGATAGCGTTGTAGATATTTCCCTCTTTGCACAGATAGCGGTGTAGATATTTCCAACTTTACACAGATAGCTGTGTGGATATTTCTATATTTACACAGATAGCGGTGTAGATATTTCCATGTTTATATAGATAGCGGTGTAGATATGTCCACCTTTGTACAGATAGCGGTGTAGATATTTCCACGTTTATACAGATAGCGGTGTAGATATTTCCAAGTTTATGCAGATGGCGATGTAGATATTTCCATGTGTATACAGATAGCGGTGTAGACATTTCCATGTTTATACAGATCGTGATGTAGATATTTCCATGTTTATACAGATCGTGGTGTAGATATTTCCATGTTTATACAGATAGCGGTGTAGATATTTCCATGTTTTTACAGATATCGGTGCAGATATTTCCATGTTTACACAGATTGCGGTGTAGATATTTCCATCTTTCTAGAGATGGCATTGTGGATATTTCCGTGTTTATACAGATGGTGGTGTAGATATTTCCATGTTTATATAGATGGTGGTGTAGATATTACCATGTTTATACAGATAGCGGTGTAGATATTTTCATGTTTATACAGATCGTGGTGAAGATATTTCCATGTTTATACAGATTGCGAAGTAGATATTTCCATGTTTACACAGATCGCGGTGAAGATATTTCCATGTTTATACAGATAGTGGTGTAGGTATTTCCATGTTTATAGAGATAGCGGTGTAGTGATTTCCATGTTTATAGACATAGTGGTGTAGATATTTCCATGTTTATATAGATGGCGTTGTAGATATTTCCATGTTTATACCGATAGCGGTGTTGGTATTTCCACGTTTATACAGATAGCGATGTAGATATTTCCATGTTTATACAGCTCGAGGTGCAGATATTTATATCTTTATACACATGGCATTGTAGATATTTCCTTATTCACACAGATGGCGTTGTAGATGTTTCCATGTTTATACAGATGGCAAAGTAGTTAGTTCCATGTTTATGGAGATGGCAGTGTAGATATTTTCATGTTTATAGAGATGGCGGTGTAGATATTTCCATGTTTATAGAGATAGCAGTGTTGATATTTACATGTTTATAGAGATGGCTATGTAGATATTTCCATGTGTATACAGATGGCATTGTAGATATTTCCATGTTTATACAGATGACTCTATACGTATTTCCATGTTTTTACAGATGGCAGTGCAGATATTTCCATGTTTATAGGGTTAGCGATGTAGATATTTCCATGTTTGTACAAATGGCGGTTTTGATATTTCCATCTATACACAGATGGCCGTGTAGATATTTCCATGTTTATACAGATGGCGGCGTAGATATTTCCATGGACATGCAGATGGCGGTGTAGGTATTTCCATGTTTATACAGATAGCGGTGTAGATATTTCCATGTTTACACAGATGGTGGTGTAGATATTTCCGTGTTTATACACATGGCGGAGTAGATACTTCCATCTTTATGAAGATGGCAGTGTAGATATTTTCATGTTTATAGAGATGGCGGTGTAGATATTTCCATATTTATACAGATATCTGTGTACATATTTCCATCTTTCTACATGTGGCAGTGTAGATATTTCCATGTTAATAGAGATGGCGGTGTAGATATTTCCATATTTATACAGATGTCTGTTTAGATATTTCCATGTGTATACAGATGGTATTGTAGGTATTTCCATGTTTATACAGATGGTGGTGTAGATATTTCCATGTTTATTCAGATGACTGTGTAGATATTTCCATGTTTTTACAGATGGCATTGTAGATATTTCAATGTTTATAGAGATGGCCCTCTAGATATTTCCATGTTTAAACAGATAACCGTGGATATATTTCCATGTTTATACAGACAGCAGTGGAGATATTTCCATGTTTATACACATAGCGGTGTACATATTTCCATGTTTATAGAGACAGCGGTGTAGGTATTTCCATGTTTATACAGATAGCAGTGCAGATATTTCCTTGTTTACACAGATGCCTATGCAGATATTTCCATATTTATACAGAGGGCTGTGTAGATATTTCTATGTTTATACAGATGGCAGTGTAGATATTTCCATGTTCCTACACATGACTGTGTAGGTATTTGCATGTTTATACAGATGGCATTGTAGATATTTCCATGTTTATAGAGATAGCGGTGCAGATATTTCCATGTTTATACAGATAGCGCTGTACATATTTCCATGTTTATACAGATCGTGGTGTAGATATTTCCATGTTTATACAGATACCGGTGTAGATATTTCCATGTTTATACAGACCGCAGTGTAGATAATTCCATGTTTATAGAGATAGCAGTGTAGATATTTCCTTGTTTGTATAGGTGGCGGTGTGGGTGTTTCCATCTATACACAGATTTCCGTGTAGGTATTTCCATGTGTATACAGATGGCATTGTAGATATTTCCATGTTTATACAGATGGTGGTGTAGATATTTCCATGTTTATACAGAACGCGGTGTAGATATTTCCATGTTTATACAGGTAACTTTGTAAGTATTTCCATGTTTATACAGATGGCGGTGTAGATATTTCGATGTTTATAGAGATAGCAGTGGATATATTTCCATGTTTATACAGATAGCGGTGTAGATATTTCCATGTTTATACTGATAGT
The DNA here is from genome assembly GCF_029289425.2 of Pan paniscus. Taxonomy (NCBI): domain Eukaryota; kingdom Metazoa; phylum Chordata; class Mammalia; order Primates; family Hominidae; genus Pan; species Pan paniscus. Next base: position 1,651,248 of record NC_073258.2, on the reverse strand, counting down.
GGTGTAGATATTTCCATTTTTATAGAGATGGCGGTGTAGATATTTCCATGTTCATAATGATAGCGGTGTTGATTTTTCCATGTTTATAGAGATAGCGGTGTGGATATTTCCATGTTTATACAGATAGGGGTGTAGATCTTTCCATGTTTATAGAGATGGCGGTGTAGATATTTCCATGTGTATACAGATATCGGTGCAGATATTTCCATGTTTGTACAGATGGCGGTGTTGATATTTCCATCTATACACAGATGACCGTGTATATATTTCCATGTTAATACAGATGGCGGTGCAGATGTTTCCATGGATATGTAGATGGCGGTGTAGATATTTCCATGTTTATACAGATATCGATGTAGATATTTCCATGTATATACACATGGCTGTGTAGATATTTCCATGTTTTTACAGATGGCGGTGTAGATCTTTCCATGTTTATACAGATAACTTTGTAAGTATTTCCATGTTTATACAGATGCCGGTGTCGATATTTCCATGTATATACAGATAGCGGTGTAGTTATTTCCATGTTTATATAGATAAGCGGTGTAGATATTTCCATGGTTATACAGATGGCTTTGTAGTTATTTCCATGTTTATAGAGATGGCGGTGTAGATATTTCCATGTTTATACAGATAGCGCTGTATATATTTCCATGTTTATACAGATCGTGGTGTAGATATTTCCATGTTTATACAGATACCGGTGTAGATATTTCCACGTTTATACAGATGGTGGTTTAGATATTTCCATGTTTACACAGATGACTGTATAGGTATTTCCATGTTTATACAGATGGCGGTGTAGATATTTCCATATTTATACAGATCGTGGTGTAGATATTTCCATCTTCATACAGATAGCACTGTGGATATTTCCATGTTTATACAGATAGCGTTGTAGTCATTTCCAAGTTTACAGAGATAGCGGTGTAGATATTTCTATATTTGCACAGATGTCGGTGCAGATATTTCCATCTTTACACAGATAGCGATGTACATATTTCCATGTTTACACAGATAGCCGTGTAGATATTTCCATGTTTACACAGATAGTGTTATAGATATTTCCATGTTTATACAGATAACGGTGTTGATATTTCCATGTTTATACAGATAGCGGTGTAGATATTTCCATGTTTATACAGATAGCGGTGTAGGTATTTCCATGTTTATAGAGATAGCGGTGTATATAATTCCATGTTTACACATGTGGCTGTGTGGATATTTCCATGTGTATACAGATGGCAGTGTAGATATTTCCGTGTGTATACACATGGAGGTGTAGATATTTCCATGTTTATACAGATGACTGTGTAGGTATTTCCATGTTTTTACAGATGGTGGTGTAGATATTTCCATGTTTATACTGATGGCGGTGTTGCTATTTCCATGTTTACACAGATAGCGGAGTACATATTTCCATGTTTATAGAGATGGCTGTGTAGATATTTCATTGTTTATACAGATGGCCGTGTAGATATTTCCATGTTTATACAGATAGTTTTGTAGATATTTCAATGTTTACACAGATGACTGCGTAGGTATTTCCCTGTTTACACAGATGGCGGTGTAGATATTTCCATGTTTATAGAGATTGCCATGTAGCTATTTCCAAGTTTAGGCAGATATTGTTGTAGACATTTCTATGATTATAGGGAATGCAGTGTAGAGATTTCCATATTTCTACAGATAGCGGTGTAGATATGTCCATCTTTTTACAGATGGCGGTGTAGATGTTTCCATGTTTATAGAGATAGCGGTGTAGATATTTCCATGTTTATACAGATCGTGGTGTAGATGTTTCCATGTTTTTACAGATAGCGGTGTAGATGTTTCCATGTTTATACAGATAGCGGTGAACATGTTTCCATGTTAACAGAGATAGTGGTGTAGATATTTAAATGTTTATACAGATAGCGCTGTAGATATTAACATGTTTAAACAGATAGTGGTGTAGATATTTCCATGTTTATACAGATATCATTGGAGATATTTCCCTGTTTAAACAGATAGCCGTGGAGATATTTCCATGTTTTTACAGATGGCGGAGTAGATATTTCCAAGTTTATACAGATAGCGGTGTAGGTATTTCCATGTTTATACAGATAGCGGTGTAGATATTTCCATATTTCTACAGATAGCGGTGTAGGTATTTCCATGTTCATGAAGATAGCGGTGTGGCTATTTCCATGTTTATACAAATACCGGTGTAGATATTTCCAAGTTTATAGAGATGGCTGTGTAGATATTTCCATGTTTACAGAGATAGCGGTGTAGATATTTCCATGTTTATACAGATAGTGGTGTAGATATTTCCATTTTTACGCAGATAACTGTGTAGATATTACCATGTTTACAGAGATAGTGTTATAGATATTTCCATGTTTATACAGATAACGGTGTAGATTTTCCATGTTTATAAAGGTAGCGGTGTAGATATTTCCATGTTTATACAGATAGCGTTGTAGGTATTTCCATGTTTATACAGATAGCTGTGTAGATATTTCCATGTTCACAGAGACAGTGGTGTAGATATTTCCATATTTGCTCAGATTTCGGTGTAGATATTTCCATGTTTATACAGATAGCGGTGTTGGTATTTCCATGTTTATAGAGATAGCGGTGTAGATAATTCCATGTTTATACAGATGGCTGTGCAGTTATTTCCATGTGTATACAGATGGCAGTGTAGATATTTCCATGTGTATACACATGCAGGTGTAGATATTTCCATGCTTACACAGATGACTGTGTAGATAATTCCATGTTTTTACAGATGGCGGTGTAGATATTTCAATGTTTATACAGATAGCGGTGTGGCTATTTCCATGTTTATACAGATAGCGTTTTAGATATTTCCATGTTTACAGAGATGACTGTGTAGATATTTCCTAGTTTATACAGATGGCCGTGTAGATATTTCCATATTTATACAGATAGTGGTGTAGATATTTCCATGTTTATACAGATGGCGGTGTAGATATTTCCATGTTTATAGAGATAGCCATGTAGCTATTTCCATGTTTGTACAGATAGCGTTGAAGACATTTCCATGTTTATAGAGATAGCAGTGTAGATATTTCCATATTTATACAGATAGCGGTGTAGATATTTCCATGTTTAAACAGAGAGCTATGTAGATATTTCCATGTTTATACAGATATCGTTGGAGATTTTTCTTGTTTATATAGATAGTGGTGGAGATATTTCAATGTTTATCCAGATGGCGTTGTAGATATTTCCAAGTTTAAACAGATAGCAGTGTAGCTATTTGCATGTTTATACAGATAGCGGTGTAAATATTTCCACGTTTATACAGATAGCGGTGTTAGTATTTCCAAGTTTATATAGATAGCAGTGTGGGTATTTCCATGTTTATACAGATAGAGGTGTAGATATTTCCATGTTTATAGAGATGGCTGTGTACATATTTCCATGTTTTTACAGATGGCAGTGTAGATATTTCCATGTTTATACAGATAGTGGTGTAGATATTTCCGTCTTTATACATATGACTGTGTTGGTATTTCCATGTTTATACAGATATTGGTGCAGATGTTTCCATGTTTATAGAGATAGCCATGTAGATATTTTCATGTTTACAGAGATATGGCTGTAGACATTTTCATGTTTATGGAGATAGCGGTGTAGATATTTGCATGTTTATACAGATAGCGGTGAAGTTATTTCTTAGTTTATACAGATAGCGGTGTAGATATTTCTATGTTTGTAAAGATCGTGCTGTAGTTATTTCCGTGTATATACAGAGAGCGGTGTAGATATTTCCATGTTTATACAGATAGCGGTGTAGATATTTCCGTGTTTACAGAGATAGCGGTGTAGATATTTCCATGTTTATACAGATAGCGGTTTAGATATTTCCATGTTTACAGATATAGCGGTGTAGATATTTCCATATTTGCACAGATTGCGGTGTAGTTATTTCCATGTTTATACAGATAGCGGTGTAGGTATTTCCATGTTTATAGAGATAGCGGTGTAGATATTTCCATGTTTATACAGATAGCTGTGTAGATATTTCCATGTGTATACTGATGGCAGTGTAGGTATTTCCATGAGTATACACATGGAGGTGTAGATATTTCCATGTTTATACAGATGACTGTGTACATATTTCCATGTTTTACAGATGGCGGTGTAGATATTTCCATGTTTACAAAGATAGCAGTGTGCTTTTTCCAGGTTTATACAGATAGCGGTGTAGATATTTCCATGTTTACAGAGATGGCTCTGTAGATATTTCCTAGTTTATACAGATGGCCTTTTAGATATTTCCATATTTATACAGATAGTGGTGTAGATATTTCCATGTTTATACAGATGGCGGTATATATATTTCCATGTTTATAGAGATATCCGTGTAGCTATTTCCATGTTTCTACAGATAGCGTTGTAGACATTTCCATGTTTATAGAGATAGCAGTGTAGATATTTCCATATTTATACAGATAGCGGGGTAAATATTTCCAAGTTTAAACAGATAGCTGTGTAGACGTTTCCATGTTTATACAGATATCGTTGGAGATATTTCCCTGTTTATACAGATAGCATTGTAGATATTTCAATCTTTGCACAGATTGCGGTGTAGATATTTCCTTCTTTACACAGAGAGCTGTGTAGTTATTTCCAAGTATACACAGATAGCTGTGTAGATATTTCCATGATTAAACAGATAGTGTTGAAGATATTTCCATGTTTACACAGATTGCATTGTAGATATTTCCATGTTTATACAGATAGCGGTGTAGATATTTCCAAGTTTACACAGATATCTGTGCAGATATTTCCATGTAAACACAGATAGCGTTTTAGATATTTCCATGTTTATACAGATAGCGGTGTAGGTATTTCCATGTTTATACAGATAGCGGTGTACATAGTTCCATGTTTACACAGATAGCAGTGGAGATATTTCCATGTTTATACAGATAGCGATGTAGATATTTCCATGTTTATGCAGATAGCAGTGTAGATATTTCCATGTTTATACAGATAGCCTTGTAGATATTTCCATGTTTATAGAAATAGCAGTGTAGATGTTTCCATGCTTATACCGATAGTGGTGTAGATATTTCCATGTTTATACAGATAGCGGTGGAGATATTTCCATGTTTATAGAGATGGTGGAGTAAAAGTTTCCATGTTTACAGAGATAGCGGAGTAGATATTTCCATGTTTATACAGATGGCTGTGTAGATATTTAAATGTGTATACAGATGGCGGTGTAGATATTTCCATGTTTATAGAGATGGTGGTTTAGATATTTCCATGTTTATACAGACGACTGTGTAGATATTTGCAAGTTTATACAGATGGCGGTGTAGATATTTCCATGTTGATAGAGATAGCGGTGGTGATATTTCCATATTTATACAGATAGCGGTGTAGATATGTCCATGTTTATACAGATGACGGTGTAGATATTTCCATGTTTATTCAGATGGTGGCGTAGATATTTCCATGTTTATACAGATAGCGCTGTAGATATCTCCATGTTTGTACAGATAGCAGTGTAGATATTTCCAAGTTTACAGAGATAGCGGTGTAGATATTTCCGTCTTTGCACAGATTGCAGTGTAGATATTTCCATGTTTACACAGACAGCGGAGAAGGTATTTCCAAGTTTACACAGATAGCTGTGTAGATATTTCCATGTTTATACAGACAGCGCTGTAGATATTTCCATAGGGATACACTTCGCCGTGTAGTTATTTCCGTCTTCATACAGATGGCATTCTAGATATTTCCATGTTTATACTGATAGTGGTGTAGATATTTCCATGTTTATACAGATGCCGGGGTAGATATTTCCATGTTTATAGCGATTGTGGTGTATATATTTCCATGTTTATAGAGATAGCGGTTTAGATAATTCAATGTTTATAGAGATGGCGGTGTAGATATTTCCATGTTTATACGGATAGCTGTGTATATATTTCCATGTCTATACAGATAGGGATGAAGATATTTCCATGATTATACAGATAGCTGTGTAGATATTTCCATGTTTATGCAGATAGCGCTGTAGATATTTCCACGTTTATACAGATAACGATGGAGATATTTCCATGTTTATGAAGATAGTGATGTAGATATTTCCATGTTTATACAGAGAGCGGTGTAGATATTTTCATATTTATACAGAGGGCTTTGTAGATATTTCCATGTGTATACAGATGGCGGTGTATATATTTCCGTGTTTATAGAGATGGTGGTGTAGATATTCCATGTTTATACAGACGACTGTGTAGATACTTGCAAGTTTATACAGATGGTGGTGTAGATGTTTCCATCTTTATAGAGATAGTGGTGTATATATTTCCATGTTTACACAGATAGCGGTGTAGATATTTCCATGTTTATACAGATAGTGGTGTTGGTATTTCCATGTTTATACAGATACCGGTGGAGATATTTCCACGTTTATAGAGATGGTGGTGAAAAGATTTCCATGTTTATAGAGATTGCGGTGTAGATATTTCCACGTTTATACAGAGAGAGGTGAAGATATTTCCATGTTTACTGAGATAGCGGTTGGAGGTATTTCCACATTTATTCACATACTGATGTAGATATTTCCACGTTTATACAGATAGCGTTGTAGATATTTTGACGTTTATACAAAAAGCGGTGTAGATATTTCCACGTTTATACAGATATCGGTGTAGATATTTCCATCTTTATACAGATAGCGGTGTAGATATTTCAATCTTAATGCAGATGGCGGTGTAGATATTTCCTAGTTTATAGAGATGGCGGTGTAGATATTTCCATGTTTGTAGAGATAGCCGTGCAAATATTTCCATGTTTATTCAGATGGTGGTGTAGATATTTCCATGGTTAGAGAGATAGCGGTGTACATATTTCCATGTTTATACAGATGGCGGTGTAGATATTTCCTTGTTTATACAGATAGTGGTATAGATATTTCCATGTTTATACAGATAGCAGTGTAGATATTTCCATGTTTATAGAGATAGCGGTGTAGATATTTCCCTCTTTGCACAGATTGCGGTGCAGGTATTTACATCTTTTCACAGAAAACCCGGTAGATATTTACAAGTTTAGACAGATAGCTGTGTATATATTTCCATGTTTACACAGATAGCGTTGTAGGTATTTCCATGTTTATACAGACAGCCGTGTAGATATTTCCATGTTTATACAGATAGCGGTGTAGATATTTCCATGTTTATACAGATTGCGGTGCAGATATTTCAATGTTTATAGAGATCGTTGTGTAGATATTTCCATGTTTATACAGATAGCGGTGGAGATATTTCCATGTTTATAGAGACAGCGGTGTAGATATTTCCATGTTTATACAGATGGCTGTGTAGATATTTTCATGTGTATACAGATGGTAGTGTACATATTTCCATGTTTATAGAGATGGTGGTGTAGATATTTCCATGTTTATACAGACGACTGTGTAGATATTTGCATGTTTATATAGATGGCGGTGTAGATATTTCCATGGTTATAGAGATAGCGGTGTAGATATTTCCATGTTTATACAGACGGCTGTGTAGGTATTTCCTTGTTTATTCAGATGGCGGTGTAGATATTTTCTTGTGCATTCAGATAGTGGTGTAGGTATTTCCATGTTTATACAGATAGCGGTGTCAATATCTCCATGTTTATAGCGATAGCGGTGTAGATATTTCCATCTTTGCACAGATTGTGGTGCAGATATTTCCATCTTTACACAGATAGCTCTGTATATATTTCCAAGTTTACACAGATAGCTGTGTAGGTATTTACATGTTTACACAGATAGCTTTGTAGATATTTCCATGTTTATACTGATAGCGGTATAGATATTTCCATGTTTATACTGATAGCGGTGTAGATATTTCCATGTTCATACACATAGAGGTGGAGTTATTTCCATGTTTATACAGATAGCGATGTAGATATTTACATGTTTATACAGATAGCGGTGTAGATATTAACATGTTTATAGAGATAACATTGTAGCTACTTCCATATTTATACAGATAGCGGTGTAGATATTTCCATGTTTACACAGATGTCGGTGTAGATATTTCCATGATTATACAGATGGCGGTGGAGATATTTCCATGTTTATACAGATCGTGGTGAAGATATTTCCATGTTTATACAGATAGCGGTGTTTGTATTTACATGTTTATTCACATAACGGTGCAGACATTTCCATGATATAGAGATAGCGGTGTAGATATTTCCATGTTCATACAAATAGCGGTGTAGGTATTTCCATGTTTATACAGATAGATGTGTAGTTATTTCCATGTTTATAGAGATAAATGTGTAGATATTTGCATATTTATACAGATAGCGGTGTAGATATTACCATGTTTTTACAGATGGTGGTGTAGATATTTCCATGTTTATACAGATAGCGGTGTAGATATTTCCATGTTCATGCAGATTGCGATGTAGATATTTCCATATTTATAGAGATGGCGGTGTAGTTATTTCCCTGTTTATAGAGATAGTGGTTAAGATATTTCCATGTTTATACAGATAGCGATGTAGTTATTTCCATGTTTATACAGATAGCTTTGTAGATATTTCCATGTTTGTTCTGATGGCTGTGTAGATATTTTCCATGTGTATACAGATGGCAGTTTAGCTATTTCCATGTTTATAAAGATAGTGGTGTAGATATTTCCAAGATTATACAGATGAATGTGAAGATATTTGCATGTTTATACAGATGGCGGTGTATATATTTCCATGTTTATAGAGATAGCATTGTAGATATTTCCATGTTTATTAGAGATAGCGTTGTCTATATTTCCATATTTATACAGATAGTGGTGTAGATATTTCCATGTTTATACAAATGGCGGTGTAGACATTTCCATGTTTATACAGATGGTGGTGTAGATATTTCCATGTTTATACAGGTGGCGGTGTACACATTTACATGTTTATACATATAGCGGTGTAGATATTTCCATGTTTACAGAGATAGCGTTGTAGATATTTCCCTCTTTGCACAGATAGCGGTGTAGATATTTCCAACTTTACACAGATAGCTGTGTGGATATTTCTATATTTACACAGATAGCGGTGTAGATATTTCCATGTTTATATAGATAGCGGTGTAGATATGTCCACCTTTGTACAGATAGCGGTGTAGATATTTCCACGTTTATACAGATAGCGGTGTAGATATTTCCAAGTTTATGCAGATGGCGATGTAGATATTTCCATGTGTATACAGATAGCGGTGTAGATATTTCCATGTATATTCAGATAGCGGTGTAGATATTTCCACGTTTATACAGATAGCGATGTAGAGCTTTCTGCGTTTATACAAATAGCGTTGTAGATATTTCTACGTTTATACAGCTAGCAGTGTAGATATTTCCACGTTTATACAGATAGCGTTGTAGATATTTCCATGTTTATACAGATGGCGATGTACATATTTCCATGTTTATGCAGGTAGCGGTGTAGATATTTCCATGTTTATACAGATAGCGGTGTAAATATTTTCATGTTTATACAGATGGCGAGAAGATATTTCCATGTGTATACATATGGTAATGTAGATATTTCCATGTTTATAGAGATGGTGGTGTAGATATTTCCATGTTTATACAGATGGTGGTGTAGATATTCCCATGTTTATACAGATGACTGTGTAGATATTTGAATGTTCATACAGATTGCAGTGTAGATATTTCCATGTTTATAGAGATAGTGGTGTAGATATTTCCATGTATATACAGATGGCGGTGTAGGTATTTCCATGTTTATTGAGATAAAAGTGTAGATTTTTCCATATTGATACCGATAACGGTGTAGATATTGCCATGCTTACACAGCTCGCGGTGTAGATATTTCCATGTTTATACAGATGGCGGTGTAGGTATTTCCATGTTTATACCGATGGAGGTGTAGATATTTCCATGTTTATACACATAGCAGTGTAGATAATTCCATGTTTACAGAGAAAGCGGTGTAGATATTTCCATCTTTGCACAGATTGCAGTGCTGAAATTTCCATCTTTACACAGATAGCGGTGTAGATATTTCTTAGTTTACACAGATACCTGTGGAGATATTTCCATGTTTACACAGATAGGGTTGTAGATATTTCCGTGTTTATTCAGATAGCAGTGTAGATATTTCCATGTTTACACAGATAGTGGTGGAGATATTTCCTTGTTTATACAGATCGTGGTGGAGATATTTCCATGTTTATACGGAAAGCGGTGTAGATATTTCCTTGTTTATACAGATAGTGGTGTAGATATTTCCATGTTTATAGAGATAGCGGTGTAGATATTTCCATGTTTATAGAGATAGCGGTGTAGATATTTTCCTCTTTGCACAGATTGCGGTACAGATATTTACATCTTTACACAGATAACCCGGTGGATATTTCCAAGTGTAGACAGATAGCTGTGTATATATTTCCATATTTACACAGATAGCGTTTTAGATATTTCCATGTTTATACAGACAGCGGTGTAGATATTTCCATGTTTATACAGATAGCGGTGTAGATATTTCCATGTTTATACAGATAGCGGTGCAGATATTTCAATGTTTATAGAGATCGTTGTGTAGATATTTCCATGTTTATACAGATAGCGGTGGAGATATTTCCATGTTTATAGAGACAGCGTTGTAGATATTTCCATGTTTATACAGATGGCGATGTACATATTTCCATGTTTTTGCAGGTAGCGGTGTAGATATTTCCATGTTTATACAGATAGCGGTGTAAATATTTCCATGTTTATACAGATGGCGTGAAGATATTTCCATGTGTATACATATGGTAATGTAGATATTTCCATGTTTATAGAGATGGTGGTGTGGATATTTCCATGTTTACACGGATGGTGGTGTAGATATTCCCATGTTTATACAGATGACTGTGTAGATATTTGAATGTTCATACAGATTGCAGTGTAGATATTTCCATGTTTATAGAGATAGTGGTGTAGTTATTTCCATGTATATACAGATGGCGGTGTAGTTATTTCCATGTTTATTGAGATAACAGTGTAGATTTTTCCATATTTATACCGATAACGGTGTAGATATTTCCATGTTTATACAGCTCGCAGTGTAGATATTTCCATGTTTATACAGATGGCGGTGTAGGTATTTCCATGTTTATACAGATGGAGGTGTAGATATTTCCATGTTTATACACATAGCAGTGTAGATAATTCCATGTTTACAGAAATAGCGGTGTAGATATTTCCATCTTTGCACAGATTGCGGTGTTGATATTTCCATCTTTACACAGATAGCGGTGTAGATATTTCTTAGTTTACACAGATACCTGTGTAGATATTTCCATGTTTACACAGATAGAGGTGGAGATATTTCCTTGTTTATGCAGATCGTGGTGGAGATCTTTCCATGTTTATACAGAAAGCGGTGTAGATATTTCCATGTTTCTACAGGTAGCGGTGTAGATATTTCCATTTTATACAGATCGCGATGTAGATATTTCCATCTTTCCACAGATGGCAGTGTAGAGATTTCCATGTTTATAGAGATCGCGATGTAAATATTTCCATGTTTGTACAGATGGCGGTGTAGATATTTCCATGTTTATAGAGATAGCGGTGTAGATTTTAACATGATTATACAGAAAGTGGTGTAGATATTTCCATGTTTGTACAGATAGCGGTGTAGATATTTCCATATTTACATAGATAGCTTTGTACATATTTCCATCTTTGCACTGATAGCGGTGTAGATATTTCCATGTTTACACAGATAGCTGTGTAGATATTTCCATGTGTATACAGAGAGCGTCGTAGATATTTCCATGATTATGGAGATAGCCTTGTAGACATTACCATGTTTATAGAGGTAGCGGTGTAGATATTTCCATGTTCATAGAGATAGCGGTGTAGATATTTCCATGTTTATACAGATAGCGGTGTAGATATTTCCATTTTTATACAGATAGCGGTGTAGATATTTCCATGTTTATACAGAGAGCGGTGTAGATATTTCCATGTTTATACAGGTAGCTTTGTAGAAATTTCCATGTTTATAGCAATCGCAGTGTAGATACTTCCATCTTTCTACAGATGGCATTGTAGATATTTCGTTGTTTATACCGATGGCGGTGTAGATATTTCCATGTTTATACAGATGGCGGTGTAGATATTTCCATGTTTATGCACATGGCGGTGTAGATATTTCCATTTTTATAGAGATGGCAGTGTAGATTTTTCAATGTTTATAGAGATAGCGGTGTAGATATTTCCATGTTTACAGAGATGGCGGTGTAGGTATTTCCATGTTTATAGAGATAGTGGTGTATATATTTCCATGTTTATACAGCTCGCGGTGTCGATATTTCCATCTTTATACAGATGGCAGTGTAAGTATTTCCATGTTTATAGAGACAGCGGTGTAGATATTTCCATGTTTATACAGATAGCGGTGTAGATGTTTCCATGTCTATACAGATAGCGGTGTAGATATTACCATGTTTATGGAGATAGTGGTGTACATATTTCCATATTTATACAGATAGCGGTGTAGATAATTCCATGTTTACAGAGATAACGGTGTAGATATTCCCATAATTGCACAGATTGCTCTGTAGATATTTCCATCTTTACCCAGATAGCGGTTTACATATTTCCATATTTACACAGATAGCTGTGTAGATATTTCCATGTTTACAAAGATAGTGTTGTAGATATTTCCATCATTATACAGATAGTGGTGTAGATATTTCCATGTTTATAATGATAGCGGTGTAGATATTTCCATGTTGATAGAGGTTGCGGTGGAGATATTTCCATGTTTATACAGATAGCGATGTAGATATTTCAATGTTTATACAGATAGCGGTGTAGATATTTTCATGTTTATGCAGAAAGCGGTGGAGATATTTCCATGTTTATACAGATGTCGGTGTAGATATATCCAAGTTTACACAGATAGCGGTGTAGTTATTTCCATGTTTATACAGATTACGGTGTAGGTACTTCCTTGTTTATAGAGATAGCGGTGTAGATATTTCCATCTTTATGCAGATCTTGTTGTAGACATTTCCATCTTTCTACACATGGCAGTGTACATATTTCTATGTTTATAGAGATGGCGGTGTAGATAATTCCATGGTTGTACAGATGGCGGTGTAGTTATTTCCATGTTTATGCCGATGGCGATGTAGATATTTCCATGTTTATAGAGATGGCGATGTAGATATTTCCATGTTTATACAGATAGTGGTGTAAATATTTCCATGTTTATACAGATAGTGGTGTACATATTTCCATGTTTACAGAGATAGCACTGTAGGTATTTTCATATTTGCACAGATTGGGGTCTAGATATTTCCATCTTTACACAGATATTGTTGCAGATATTTCCATGTTTATACAGATGGCAGTGTAGATATTTCCATGTTTACACAGATAGTGTTGTAGATATTTCCATGTTTATACAGGTAGCGTTGTAGTTATTTCCATGTTTATAGAGATAGAGCTGGAGATATTTCCATGTTTATACAGATAGCGATGTAGATATTTCCATGCTTACGCAGATAGCAGTGTAGATAATTCCATGTTTATATTGATAGCGGTGTATATATTTCCATGTTTATGCAGATACCTGTGTAGATATTTCCATGTTTTTACAGATAGCGGTGTAGATATTTCCATGTTTACAGAGATAGCGGTGTAGATATTTCCATCCTTGCACAGATTGCAGTGTAGGTATTTCCATGTTTACACAGATAGCGGTGTAGATATTTCCATGTTTACACAGATATCTGTGTATATATTTCCATGTTTACACAGATAGCCTTGTAGATATTTCCATGTTTATACAGATAGGGGTGTAGATATTTCCATGTTTATAAAGATATCGGTATAGATATTTCCGTGTTTATACAGATAGCGTTGCAGGTATCTCCATGTTTATAGAGATAGCGGTGTAGATATTTCCATGTTCATAGAGATAGCGGTGTAGATATTTCCACGTTTATACAGATAGCAGTGTAGACATTTCCATGTTTATAGAGATAGCTGTGTAGATATTTACATGTTCATACAGATGGCAGTGTAGATATATTCATGTTTATGCAGATGGCGGTGTAGGTATTTCTATGTTTATGCAGATGACTGTGTAGCTATTTCCATGTATATACAGATGGCGGTGTGGATATTTCCATTTTTATAGAGACGGCTGTGTAGATATTTCCCTGTTTATACAGATAGCATTGTAGACATTTCCATGAATATAGAGATGGCTGTGTAGATATTTCTATTTTTATAGAGAGGGCGTGTAGTTATTTCCACGTGTATAGAGATGGCAGTGTAGTTATTTCCATGTTTATAGAGATAGCGGTGGAGATATTTCCATGTTTATACAGATAGCGGTGTAGATATTTCCATGTTTATACAGATAGCGGTGTAGATATTTCCATGTTTAAAAAGATGGCGGTGTACATAGTTCCATGTTTATGGAGATGGCGGTGTAGGTATTTTCATGTTTATAGAGATGGTGGTGTAGATATTTCTATGTTCATAGAGATTGCAGTTTAGATATTTGCATGTTTATAGAGACAGCGGTGTATGTATTTCTATGTTTATAGAGATGCGGGTGTAGTTATTTCCATGTTTATACAGATGGCAGTGTAGATATTTCCACGTTTATGCAGATAGCGGTGTAGATATTTCCATGTTTATAGAGATAGGGGTGTAAATATTTCCATGTTTATACAGATGGCCGTGTAGATATTTCCATGTGTATACATATGTCCGTGTAGATATTTCCATGTTTATAGAAATGGCGGTGTAGATATTTCCATGTTTATAGAGATAGCGGTGTACATATTTCCATGTTTATACAGATGGCGGTGTAGATATTTCCTTGTTTATACAGATAGTGGAGTAGATATTTCCATGTTTATATAGATAGCGGTGTAGATATTTCCATGTTTATAGAGATAGAGGTGTAGATATTTCCCTTTTTGCATGGATTGCGGTGCAGAAATTTCCATCTTTACACAGATAGCCCGGTAGATATTTCCAAGTTTAGACAGATAGCTGTGTATATATTTCCATGTTTACAGAGATAGTGTTGTAGATATTTCCATGTTTATACAGACAGCGGTGTAGATACTTCCATGTTTATACAGATAGCGGTGTAAATATTTCCATGTTTATACAGATTGCGGTGCAGATATTTCCATGTTTATAGAGATCATTGTGTAGATATTTCCATGTTTATACAGATAGCGGTGGAGATATTTCCATGTTTATAGAGACAGCGGTGTAGATATTTCCATGTTTATACAGATGGCTGTGTAGATATTTTCATGTTTATACAGATGGTAGTGTATATATTTCCATGTTTATAGAGATGGTTGTGTAGATATTTCCATGTTTATACAGACGACTGTGTAGATATTTGCATGTTTATATAGATGGCGGTGTAGATATTTCCATCGTTATAGAGATAGCGGTGTAGATATTTCCATGTATTTACAGATGGCGGTGTAGATATTTCCTTGTTTATTCAGATGGCGGTGTAGATATTTTCTTGTGTATTCAGATAGTGGTGTAGGTATTTCCATGTTTATACAGATAGCAGTGTAAATATCTGCATGTTTATAGAGATAGCGGTGTAGATATTTCCAACTTTGCACAGATTGTGGTGCAGATATTTCCATCTTTACACAGGTAGCTCTGTATATATTTCCAAGTTTACACAGATAGCTGTGTAGATATTTACGTGTTTACACAGATAGCTTTGTACATATTTCCATGTTTATAGTGATAGCGGTGTAGATATTTCCATGATGATATTGATAGCAGTGTAGATATTTCCATGTTCATACAGATAGAGGTGGAGTTATTTCCATGTTTATACAGATAGCGATGTAGATATTTACATGTTTATACAGATAGCGGTGTAGTTATTTGCATGTTTATAGAGATAAAGGTGTAGATATTTCCATATTTATACTGATAGCGGTGTAGATATTTCTATGTTTTTACAGATGGTGGTGAAGATATTTCCATGTTTATACAGATAGCGGTGTAGATATTTCCTTGTTCATGCAGATGGCGATGTATATATTTCCATGTTTATAGAGATGGCGGTGTAGCTATTTCCATGTTTATACAGATAGTGGTGTAGATATTTCCATGTTTATACAGATAGTGGTGTACATATTTCCATGTTTACAGAGATAGCACTGTAGGTATTTTCATATTTGCACAGATTGTGGTCTAGATATTTCCATATTTACACAGATAGTGATGTACATATTTTCATGTTTACACAGATATCTGTGTAGATATTTCCATCTTTACACAGATATCTGTGTAGATATTTCCATCTTTACACAGATATTGTTGCAGATATTTTCATGTTTATAGAGATGCCTGTGTAGATATTTCCATGATTATACAGATGGCAGTGTAGATATTTCCATGTTTATACAGATAGTTGTATAGAGATTTCCATGTTTATACAGATGACTGTGTAGCTCTTTCCGTGTTTATACAGATGGCAGTGTAGATATTTCCATGTTTTTACAGATAGAAATGTAGATATTTCCATGTTTATAGTGATAGTGGTGTAGATATTTCCTTGTTTATACAGATAGCGGTGTACATATTTCTATGTTTGTACAGATCGTGGTGTAGATATTTCCATGTTTATACATATCGTGGTGTAGATATTTCCATGTTTATTCAGATACCAGTGTAGATATTTCCATGTTTACAGAAATAGCGGTGTAGATATTTGCATATTTGCACAGATTGCGGTGTAAATATTTCCATCTTTATACAGATAGCGGTGTATATATTTCCATGTTTACACAGATAGCTGTGTAGATATTTCCATGTTTACACAGATAGTGTTGTAGTTATTTCCATGTTTATACAGGTAGCGTTGTAGATATTTCCATGTTTATAGAGATACCGCTGGAGATATTTCCACGTTTATACAGATAGCGATGTAGATTTTTCCATGCTTACGCAGATAGCGGTGTAGATATTTCCATGTTTATACTGATAGCGGTGTATATATTTCCATGTTTATACAGATAGCAGTGTAGATATTTCCATGTTTTTACAGATAGCGGTGTAGATATTTCCATGTTTACAGAGATAACAGTGTAGATATTTCCATCCTTGCACAGATTGCAGTGTAGATATTTCCATGGTTACACAGATAGCGGTGTAGATATTTCCATGTTTACACAGATATCTGTGTATATATTTCCATGTTTACACAGATAGCCTTGTAGATATTTCCATGTTTATACAGATAGGGGTGTAGATATTTCCATGTTTATAAAGATAGCGGTATAGATGTTTCCATGTTTATACAGATAGCGTTGCATGTATTTCCATGTTTTTAGAGACAGCGGTGTAGATATTTCCATGTTTATACAGATGGCTGTGTAGATATTTTCATGTGTATACAGATGGTAGTGTATATATTTCCATGTTTATATAGGTGGTGGTGTAGATATTTCCATGTTTATACAGACGACTGTGAAGATATTTGCATGTTTATATACATGGCGGTGTAGATATTTCCATGGTTATAGAGATAGCGGTGTAGATATTTCCATGTTTATACAGATGGCGGTGTAGATATTTCCTTGTTTATTCAGATGGCGGTGTAGGTATTTCCTTGTGTACTCAGATAGTGGTGAAGCTATTTCCATGTTTATACAGATAGCGGTGTAAATACCTCCATGTTATAGAGATAGCGGTGTAGATATTTCCAAGTTCATAGAGATAACGGTGTAGATATTTCCATGTTTATACAGAGAGCGGTGTAGATATGTCCATGTTTATAGAGAGAATGGTGTAGATATTTCCATATTTATACAGATAGCGGTGTAGATATTTCCATCTTTATGCAGATGGCGGTGTAGATATTTCCATGTTTATAGAGATGGCGGTGTAGTTATTTCCATTTTTATAAAGATTGTGGTGTAGATATTTCCATGTTTATAAATACGGTGGTGTAGATATTTCCATGTTTATACAGATAGCCGTGGAGATATCTCCTTGTTTATACAAATCGTGGTGTAGATAATTCCATGTTTATACATGTAGCGGTGTTAATAATTCCATGTTTATACAGGTAGCTGTGTAGATATATCCATCTTTATACAGATCACGGTGTTGATATTTCTCTCTTTCCTCAGATGGTCGTGTAGATATTTCCATGTTTATTCAGATGGCGGTGTAGATATTTCCATGTTTATAGAGATGGCGGTATAGATATTTCTATGTTTATACAGATAGCCCCGTAGATATTTCCATGTGTATAGAGATGGCGGTGTAGGTATTTCCATGTTTACAGAGATAGTGGTGAAGATATTTCCATGTTTATACAGATAGTGGTGTAGATATTTCCATGTTTACTGGGATAGCGGTGTGGATATTTCCATCTTTGCACAGATGGCGGTGCAGATATTTCCATCTTTACACAGATAGACGTGCAGATATTTCCAAGTTTACACAGATAGCTGTGTACATATTTCTAAGTTTACACAGATAGCGTTGTAGATATTTCCATTTTTATACAGATACTGGTGTAGATATTTCCATGTTTATAGAGATAGCGGTGTGGATATTTCCATGTTTATACAGAGAGCGGTGTAGATATTTCCATGTTTATCGAGAGAGCGGTGTAAATATTTCCATGTTTATACAGATGGCTGTGTACATATTTCCATGTTTATTCATATGGCAGTGTAGATATTTCCGTGTTTATAGAGATGGCGGTGTAGATATTTCCATAGTTATAGAGACAGCGGTGTAGATATTTCCATGTTTATTCTGATGGCGGTGTAGATATTTCCTTGTTTATGCAGACCGTGGTGTAAGTTTTTCCATGTTTATACAGATAGCGGTGTAGATATTTCCATGTTTATAGAGATAGCGGTGTAGATATTTCCATTTTGCACAGATTGCAGTGCAGATACTGCCATCGTTACACAGATAACTCTGTAGATATTTACAAGTACACTGATAGCTGTGTTGATATTTCCATGTTTACACAGAAAGCGTTGTAGATATTTCCATGTTTACACTGATAGCGGTGTAGATATTTCCATGTTTATACAGATAGCGGTGTAGATATTTCCATGTTCATACAAATAGCGGTGGAGCTATTTCCATGTTTATACAGATAGCGATGTAGATATTTCCATGTTTATACAGATAGCGGTGTAGATATTAACATGTTTATAGAGATAGCGGTGTAGATATTTCCATGTTTATACAGATGGCTGTGTTGATATTTCCATGTGTATACAGATGGCATTGTAGCTATTTCCATGTTTATAAAGATAGTGGTGTAGATATTTCCATGATTATACAGATGAATGTGAAGATATTTGCATGTTTATACAGATGGCGGTGTAGATATTTTCATGTTTACAGAGATAGTGGTGTAGATATTTCCATGTTTATTGGAGATAGTGGTGTATATATTTCCATATTTATACAGATAGCGGTGTATATATTTACATGTTTATACAGATGGCGGTGTAGATATTTCCATGTTTATACAGATGGCGGTGTACACATTTCCATGTTTATACTGATGGCGGTGTACATATTTCCATGTTTATACTGATAGTGGTGTAGATATTTCCATGTTTACAGAGATAGCGTTGTAGATATTTCCATCTTTGCATAGATTGCGGGTTAGATATTTCCATCTTTACACATATAGCGGTGAAGATATTTCCAAGTTTACACAGACAGCTGTGTGGATATTTCTATGTTTACACAGATAGCGTTGTAGATACTTCCTTGTTTACACAGATAGCGGTGTAGATATTTCCATGTTTATACAGAGAGCGGTGTAGATATTTCCATCTTTGTACAGATAGCGTTGTAGATATATCCATGTTTATACAGATGGCGATGTAGATATTTCCATATGTATACAGATAGCGGTTTAGATATTTCCATGTTTATATAGATAGCGGTGTAGATATTTCCATGTTTACAGAGATAGCGGTGTAGATATTTCCATCTTTCCACAGATTGCGGTGTAGATATTTCCATGTTTTCACAGATAGCGTTGTAGATATTTCCATGTTTACACAGAGAGCTGTGAAGTTATTTCCATGTTTTCACTGATAGCGTTGTAGATATTTCCATGTTTATAAAGATAGCGGTGTAGATATTTCCAAGTTTATACAGATAGCGGTGTAAATATTTCCATGTTTATACAGATGGCGTTAAGCTATTTCCATGTGTATACATATGGCAATGTAGATATTTGCAAGTTTATAAAGATGGTGGTGTAGATATTTCCATGTTTATACAGATGGTGGTGTAGATATTTCCATGTTTATACAGATGAGTGTGTAGATATTTGAATGTCTATACAGATTGCAGTGTAGATATTTCCATGTTTACAGAGATAGTGGTGTAGATATTTCCATGTATATACAGATGGCGGTGTAGATATTTCTATTTTCATAGAGATAACAGTGTAGATATTTCCATATTTATACAGATAGCGATGTAGATATTTCCATGTTTATACAGATGGCTGTGTAGTTATTTCCATGTTTATACAGATGGCGGTGTACATATTTCCATGTTTATACAGATAGCGGTGTGGATATTTCCATGTTTTCAGAGATAGCGTTGTAGATATTTCCATCTTTGCACAGATTGCGGTGCAGATATTTCCATTTTTACACAGATAGCGGTGTAGATATTTCCAAGTTTACACAGATAGCTGTGTGGATATTTCTATGTTTATACAGATAGCGTTGAAAATTTTTCCATTTTTACACAGATAGAGGTGTAGATATTTCCATGTTTATACTGATAGTGGTGTAGATATTTCCACGTTTGTACAGATAGCGGTGGAGATATTTCCACGTTTATACAGATAGCGATGAAGAGATTTACACGTGTATACAAATAGCATTGTAGATATTTCCATGTTTATACAGATTGTGGTGTACGTATTTCCATGTTTACACAGATAGCTGTGTAGATATTTCCATGTTTATACAGATAGCGGTGTAGATATTTCCATGTTTATACTGATTGCGGTGTACATATTTCCATGTTTATAGAGATATCGGGGTAGATATTTCCATGTTTATACGGATGGCTGTGTAGATATTTCCATGTGTATACAGATGGCAATGTAGCTATTTCTATGTTTATACAGATTTTGGTGTAGATATTTCCATGTTTATACAGATGGCGGTGTAGATATTTCCATGTTTATGCCGATGGGGTTGTAGATATTTCCATGTTTATAGAGATGGCCGTGTAGATGTTTTTGGTTTACAGATATAGCGGTGTAGATAATTCCATGTTTACAGAGATGGCGGTGTAGTTATTTCCATGTTTATAGAGATAGAGGTGTAGTTATTTCCATGTTTATACAGATAGCGGTGTAGATATTTCCATGTTTATACAGATAGTTGTGTTGGTATTTCCGTGTTTATACAAATAGCAGTGTAGATATTTCCTGGATTATACAGCTCACGGCGTAGATATTTCCATCTTTATACAGACAGCAGTGTAGATATTTCCATGTTTACACAGATAGCGTTGTAGATATTTCCATCTTTATACAGACAGCATTGTAGATATTTCGTTGTTCGTACAGATAGCAGTGGAGGTAGTTCCGTCTTTATACAGATAGCGGTGTAGATATTTCCATGTTTATACAGATATCGGTGTAGATATTCCCATGTTTATACAGATTGCGGTGTTCGTATTTCCATGTTTATAGAGATAGCGGGGTAGATATTTCCATGTTTATACGGACGGCTGTGTAGATATTTCCATGTGTATACAGATGGCAATGTAGATATTTCTATGTTTATATAGATTGTGGTGTAGATATTTCCAGGTTTATACAGATGGAGGTGTAGATATTTCCATGTTTATACAGATGACTGTGTAGATATTCCCATGTTTTTACAGATGGCGGTGTAGATATTTCATTGTTTGTACAGATAGCTGTGTGGATATTTCTATGTTTATACAGATTGCGGTGTAGTTATTTCCATGTTTATAGAGATGGCGGTATAGATATTTCCATGTTTATGCAAATGGCGTTGTAGATATTTCCATGTTTATAGAGATGGCCATGTAGACATTTCTATGTTTACAGAGATAGCGGTGTAGATAATTCCATGTTTACAGAGATGGCGGTGTAGGTATTTCCAAGTTTATAGAGATAGTGGTGTAGATATTTCCATGTTTATACAGGTTGCGGCGTAGATATTTCCATTTTTATACAGATGGCATTGTAGACATTTCCATGTTTATGCAGATAGCGGTGTAGATATTTGCATGTTTACACAGATGGCAGTGGAGATAGTTCCATGTTTATGGAGATGGCATTGTAGATATTTTCATGCTTATTGAGATGGCGGTGTATATATTTCCATGTTTATTGAGAAAGCGGTGTAGACATTTCCATGATTATAGAGATTACGGTGTAGGTATTTTCATGAGTATAGAGATAGCGGTGCAGATGTATCCATGTTTATACTGATGGCTGTGAAGATATTTGCATGTGTATACAGATGGCAATTTAGATATTTCCATGTTTATAGAGATGGTGGTGTAGATAATTCCATGTATATACAGATGACTGTGTAGATATTTCCATGTTTATACAGATGGCGGTGTATATATTTCCATGTTTTGGAGATAGCGGTGTAGATATTTCCATGTTTATACAGATAGTGGTGTAGATATTTCCATGTTTACAGAGACAGCGGTGTAGATATTTCCATGTTTGCACAGATTGTGGTGTAGATATTTCTATCTTTACACAGTTAGTGGTGTACCTATATCCATCTTTACACAGATAGCTGCGTAGATATTTCCATGTTTACACAGATAGTGTTGTAGATATTTCCATGTTTATACAGAGAGCGGTGAAGGTATTACCATGTTTATAAAGAAAGCGGTGTAGATATTTCCATGTTTATACAGATAGCGGTGGAGATATTTCCATGATTATACAGACAGCGTTGTAGATATTTCCATGTTTATACAGATAGCGGTGTAGATATTTCCATGTTTATACAGATAGCGGTGTAGATATTTCCATGTTTATACAGATATCGGTGTAGATATTCCCATGTTTATACAAATAGTGGTGTAGATATTTCCATGTTTATACAGATAGCGGTGGAGATATTTCCATGTTTATACAGATAGCGGTGGAGATATTTCCATGTTTATACAGATAGCGGTGTAGATATTTCCATGTTTATATACATAGGGGTGTAGATATTTCCAAGTTTATACAGATAACGGAGAAGATATTTCCATGTTTATACAGATGGCGGTTTAGATATTTCCAAGTTTATGCAGATAGCGGTGTAGATATTTCCATGTTTATACAGATTGCGGTATACATATTTCCTTGTTTATAGAGATAGCGGTGTAGATATTTCCATGTTTATACGGATGGCTGTGTAGATATTTCCATGTGAATACAGATGTTAGTGTAAATATTTCCATGTTTATACAGATGGAGGTGTAGATATTTCTATGTTTATACAGATGACTGTGCAGAAATTTCCATGTTTTTACTGATGGCGGTGTAGATATTTCCATGTTTATACAGATAGCGGTGAAGATATTTCCATGTTTATAGAGATGGCTGTGTAGATATTGGTTTGTTTATACAGATGGCTGTGTGGATAGTTCCATATTTATACAGATGTCATTGTAGATATTTCCATGTTTATGCAAATAGTTGTGTAGATATTTCCCTGTTTATATAGATGACAGTTTAGTTATTTCCATGTTTATACAGATGGCGGTGTATATATTTCCATGTTTATAGAGATAGCCATGTAGATATTTCCATGTTTATATGGATAGCGGTGTAGGCATTTCCATGTTTATATAGATAGCGGTGTACATATTTCCATATTGATACAGATAGTGGTGTAGATATTTCCATGTTTACACAGATAGCGTTGTAGATATTTCCATCTTTATACAGACAGCATTGTAGATATTTCGTTGTTCGTACAGATAGCAGTGGAGGTAGTTCCGTCTTTATACAGATAGCGGTGTAGATATTTCCATGTTTATACAGATATCGGTGTAGATATTCCCATGTTTATACAGATTGCGGTGTTCGTATTTCCATGTTTATAGAGATAGCGGGGTAGATATTTCCATGTTTATACGGACGGCTGTGTAGATATTTCCATGTGTATACAGATGGCAATGTAGATATTTCTATGTTTATATAGATTGTGGTGTAGATATTTCCAGGTTTATACAGATGGAGGTGTAGATATTTCCATGTTTATACAGATGACTGTGTAGATATTCCCATGTTTTTACAGATGGCGGTGTAGATATTTCATTGTTTGTACAGATAGCTGTGTGGATATTTCTATGTTTATACAGATTGCGGTGTAGTTATTTCCATGTTTATAGAGATGGCGGTATAGATATTTCCATGTTTATGCAAATGGCGTTGTAGATATTTCCATGTTTATAGAGATGGCCATGTAGACATTTCTATGTTTACAGAGATAGCGGTGTAGATAATTCCATGTTTACAGAGATGGCGGTGTAGGTATTTCCAAGTTTATAGAGATAGTGGTGTAGATATTTCCATGTTTATACAGGTTGCGGCGTAGATATTTCCATTTTTATACAGATGGCATTGTAGACATTTCCATGTTTATGCAGATAGCGGTGTAGATATTTGCATGTTTACACAGATGGCAGTGGAGATAGTTCCATGTTTATGGAGATGGCATTGTAGATATTTTCATGCTTATTGAGATGGCGGTGTATATATTTCCATGTTTATTGAGAAAGCGGTGTAGACATTTCCATGATTATAGAGATTACGGTGTAGGTATTTTCATGAGTATAGAGATAGCGGTGCAGATGTATCCATGTTTATACTGATGGCTGTGAAGATATTTGCATGTGTATACAGATGGCAATTTAGATATTTCCATGTTTATAGAGATGGTGGTGTAGATAATTCCATGTATATACAGATGACTGTGTAGATATTTCCATGTTTATACAGATGGCGGTGTATATATTTCCATGTTTTGGAGATAGCGGTGTAGATATTTCCATGTTTATACAGATAGTGGTGTAGATATTTCCATGTTTACAGAGACAGCGGTGTAGATATTTCCATGTTTGCACAGATTGTGGTGTAGATATTTCTATCTTTACACAGTTAGTGGTGTACCTATATCCATCTTTACACAGATAGCTGCGTAGATATTTCCATGTTTACACAGATAGTGTTGTAGATATTTCCATGTTTATACAGAGAGCGGTGAAGGTATTACCATGTTTATAAAGAAAGCGGTGTAGATATTTCCATGTTTATACAGATAGCGGTGGAGATATTTCCATGATTATACAGACAGCGTTGTAGATATTTCCATGTTTATACAGATAGCGGTGTAGATATTTCCATGTTTATACAGATAGCGGTGTAGATATTTCCATGTTTATACAGATATCGGTGTAGATATTCCCATGTTTATACAAATAGTGGTGTAGATATTTCCATGTTTATACAGATAGCGGTGGAGATATTTCCATGTTTATACAGATAGCGGTGGAGATATTTCCATGTTTATACAGATAGCGGTGTAGATATTTCCATGTTTATATACATAGGGGTGTAGATATTTCCAAGTTTATACAGATAACGGAGAAGATATTTCCATGTTTATACAGATGGCGGTTTAGATATTTCCAAGTTTATGCAGATAGCGGTGTAGATATTTCCATGTTTATACAGATTGCGGTATACATATTTCCTTGTTTATAGAGATAGCGGTGTAGATATTTCCATGTTTATACGGATGGCTGTGTAGATATTTCCATGTGAATACAGATGTTAGTGTAAATATTTCCATGTTTATACAGATGGAGGTGTAGATATTTCTATGTTTATACAGATGACTGTGCAGAAATTTCCATGTTTTTACTGATGGCGGTGTAGATATTTCCATGTTTATACAGATAGCGGTGAAGATATTTCCATGTTTATAGAGATGGCTGTGTAGATATTGGTTTGTTTATACAGATGGCTGTGTGGATAGTTCCATATTTATACAGATGTCATTGTAGATATTTCCATGTTTATGCAAATAGTTGTGTAGATATTTCCCTGTTTATATAGATGACAGTTTAGTTATTTCCATGTTTATACAGATGGCGGTGTATATATTTCCATGTTTATAGAGATAGCCATGTAGATATTTCCATGTTTATATGGATAGCGGTGTAGGCATTTCCATGTTTATATAGATAGCGGTGTACATATTTCCATATTGATACAGATAGTGGTGTAGATATTTCCATGTTTATACTGATGGCGTTGTAGATATTTCCATGTTTATACAGATGGCTGTGTGGATAGTTCCAAGTTTATACAGATGGTAGTGTAGATATTTTCATGTATATTCAAATAGCTGTGTAGATATTTCCATGTTTATACAGATGACCGTGTAGGTATTTCCTTGTTTATACAGATTGCGGTATAGATATTTCCGTGTTTATAGAGATATCTATTTAGATATTTCCATATTTATACAGATAGCGGTGTAGACATTTCCATGTTTATAGAGATAGTGGTGTAGATATTTCCATATTGATACAGATAGCGGTGTAGATATTTCCATGTTTATACAGATAGCAGTCTAGATATTTCCATGTTTATACAAATAGCGGTGTAGATATTTCGATGTTTATACAGATAGCGGTGTAGATAATTCCATGCTTACAGAGATAGCGGTGTATATTTTTCCATATTTGCACAGATTGTGGTGTAGATATTTCCATTTTACACAGATAGCAGTGTACATATTTCCATGCTTACTCAGATAGCGGTGTAGATATTTCCATGTTTATGCAGGTAGAGGTGTAGATATTTCCATGTTTATGCAGATCATAGTGCAGATATTTCCACCTTTCTACAGATGGCAGTGTAGATATTTCTATGTTTATACAGATTGCGGTGTAGATATTTTCATGTTTATACAGATGGCGGTGTAGATATTTCCATGTTTATGCAGATGGCGGTGTAGATATTTCCATGTTTATAGAGATGACCGTGTAGATATTTCTATGATTACAGAGTTATCTTATCGGTGTAGATAATTCCATATTTACAGAGATGGCGGTGTAGGTATTTCCATGTTTATAGAGATAGTGGTGCAGATATTTCCATGTTTATACAGCTCGCGGCGTAGATATTTCCATCTTTATACAGATGGCAGTGTAGTTATTTCCATGTTTATACAGATAGCGGTGTAGATATTTCCATGTTTACACAGATAGCAGTGTAGATAGTTCCATGTTTATGGAGATGGCATGTAGATATTTTCATGCTTATAGAGATGGCGGTGTATATATTTCCCTGTTTATAGATATAGCGGTGTAGATATTTCCATGTTTATAGAGATTGCGGTGTAGATATTTCCATCTTTACACAGATAGCTGTGTACATATTTCCATGTTTACGCAGATAGCTGTGTAGATATTTCCATGTTTTCACAGATAGTGTTATAGATATTTCCATGTTTATACAGATATCGGTGTAGATATTTCCATATTTATACAGATAGTGATGGAGATATTTCCATGTTTATACAGGTAGAGGTGCAGATATTTCCATGTTTATGCAGATCGTGGTGCAGATATTTCCATCTTTCTACAGACGGCAGTGTAGATATTTCTATGTTTATACAGAAGGTGGTGTAGATATTTCCATGTATATACAGATGACTGTGTAGATATTTTCATGTTTATACAGATGGCTGTGTAGATATTTCCATGTTTATACAGATGGCGGTGTAGACATTTCCATGTTTTTGGAGATAGCGGTGTAGATATATCCATGTTTGTACATATAACGTTGCAGATATTTCCAAGTTTATAGAAATAGCGGTGTAGATATTTCCATCTTGGAACAGATTGCGGTGAAGATATTTCTATGTTTATACAAATGGCAGTGTAGATATTTCCAAGTTTATAGAGATAGCGGTGTATATATTTCCATTTTATAGAGGTAGCGTTGTAGATACTTCCATTTCTATACAGATTGTGGTGTAGGTATTCCCATGTTTATGGAGATAGCGGTGTAGATATTTCCATGTTTATACAGATGGCTGTTTAGTTATTTCCATGTTTATACAGATGGAGTTGTAGATATTTCCATGTTTATACAGATGACTATGTAGATATTTTCATGTTTTTACAGATGGCGGTGTAGATATTTCCATGTTTATTCAGATAGCGGTGGAGATATTTCCATGTCTATACACGTAGCGGTGTACATATTTCCAGGTTTATACAGACAGCGGTGTAGGTACTTCCATGTTTATACAGATAGCGGTGCAGATATTTCCATGTTTATACAGATGCCTATGCAGATATTTCCATATTTATACAGAGGGCTCTGTAGATATTTCCATGTTTATACAGATGGCAGTGTAGATATTTCCATGTTCCTACACATGACTGTGTAGGTATTTCCATGTTTATACTGATGGCTTTGTAGATGTTTCCA
This sequence comes from Pan paniscus, assembly GCF_029289425.2. Classification (NCBI taxonomy): domain Eukaryota; kingdom Metazoa; phylum Chordata; class Mammalia; order Primates; family Hominidae; genus Pan; species Pan paniscus. The sequence goes on along the minus strand of NC_073258.2, from coordinate 1,622,667 downwards.
TGTTTATAGAGATAGCGGTGCAGATATTTCCATGTTTATACAGATAGCGGTTTAAATATTTCCATGTTTATACAGATCGTGGTGTAGATATTTGCATGTTTATACAGATAGCGGTGTAGACATTTCCATGTTTATGCAGACCGCAGTGTAGTTATTTCCATGTTTATAGAGATAGCGGTGTAGAAATTTCCATGTTTGTACAGATGGCGGTGTTGAGGTTTCCATCTATACACAGATTGCCGTGTAGGTATTTCCATGTGTATACAGATGGCATTGTAGATATTTCCATGTTTATACAGATGGTGGTGTAGATATTTCCATGTTTATACAGATGACTGTATTGGTATTTCCATGTTTTTACAGATGGCATTGTAGATATTTACATGATTATAGAGATAGCAGTGTAGATATTTCCATGTTTATACAGATGGCGGTGTAGAAATTTCCATGTTTATAGAGATAGCGGTGTAGATATTTCCAGATTTATACAGATAACGGTGTAGATATTTCCATGTTTATACAGATAGCGGTGTAAATATTTCCATGTTTATACAGTACACGGTGTAGTTATTTCCATGTTTATAGAGATAGTGGTGTAGTTATTTCCATGTTTATAGAGATAGCGGTGTAGATATTTCCATGTTTATACAGATAACGGTGTAGATATTTCCATGTTTATACAGATCGCAGTGTAAATATTTCCATGTTTATACAGATCACGGTGTAGTTATTTCCATGTTTATACAGATAGCGGTTTAGATATTTCCATGTTTATACAGACCGCGGTGTAGATACTTCCATGTTTATACAGATGGCGGTGTTGATATTTCCATCTTTACACAGACGACCGTGTAGATATTTCCATGTTTATACAGATGGCGGTGCAGATATTTCCATGGATATGCAGATGGCGGTGTAGATATTTCCATGTTTATACAGATAGCGGTGTAGTTATTTCCATGTTTGTATAGATAGCTGTGTAGATATTTCCATGTATATACACATGGCTGTGTAGGCATTTCCATGTTTATTCAGATGGCGGTGTAGATATTTCCATGTTAATAGAGATAGCTGTGTACATATTTCCATGTTTATACAGATCGCGGTGTAGATATTTCCATGTTTATACAGATAGCGGTGTAGACATTTACATGTTTTTACAGATATCGGTGTAGATATATCCATGTTTACACAGATTGCGGTGTAGATATTTCCATATTTCTACAGATGTCATTGTAGATATTTCCGTGTTTATACAGATGGCGGTGTAGATATTTCCATATTTATTTAGATGTCTGTGTAGATATTTCCATGTGTATACAGATGGTATTGTAGGTATTTCCATGTTTATACAGATGGTGGTGTAGATATTTCCATGTTTATTCAGATGAGTGTGTAGATATTTCCATGTTTTTACAGATGGCAGTGTAGATATTTCAATGTTTATAGAGATGGCGCTGTAGATATTTCCATGTTTATACAGATAAAGTTGGAGATATTTCCATGCTTATACAGAGAGCAGTGGAGATATATCCATGTTTATACATATAGCGGTGTACATATTTCCATGTTTATAGAGACAGCGGTGTAGGTATTTCCATGTTTCTGCAGATAGCTGTTCAGATACTTCCATGTTTATACAGATGCCTATGCAGATATTTCCATATTTATACAGAGGGCTGTGTAGATATTTCTATGTTTATACAGATGGCAGTGTAGATATTTCCATGTTCCTACACATGACTGTGTGGGTATTTCCATGTTTATACAGATGGCTTTGTAGATATTTCCATGTTTATAGAGATAGCGGTGCAGATATTTCCTTGTTTATACAGATATCGGTGTATATATTTCCATGTTTATACAGATCGTGGTGTAGATATTTCCATGTTTATACAGATACCGGTGTAGATTTTTCCATGTTTATACAGACCGCAGTGTAGATATTTCCATGTTTATAGAGATAGCAGTGTAGATATTTCCATGTTTGTTCAGATGGCGGTGTTGATGTTTCCATCTATACACAGATTGCCGTGTTGGTATTTCTGTGTGTATACAGATGGCATTGTAGATATTTCCATGTTTATACAGATGGTGGTGTAGATATTTCCATGTTTACACAGATGACTGTATAGGTATTTCCATGTTTATACAGATGGTGGTGTAGATATTTCCAACTTTACAGAGATAGGGGTGTAGATATTTCCATATTTTTAGAGATAACGGTGTAGAAGTTTCCATGTTTATACAGATAGTGGTGTAAATATTTCCATGTTGATACAGATCACGGTGTAGATATTTCCATGTTTATAGAGATAGCGGTGTAGATATTTCCATGTTTATACAGATAGCGGTGTAGATATTTCTATGTTTATACAGTCTGTGGTGTAGATATTTCCATGTTTATACAGATAGCGGTGCAGATATTTCCATGTTTGTACAGATGGCGGTGTTGATATTTCCATCTATACTCAGATGACCGTGTAGACATTTCCATGTTTATACAGATGGTGGTGCAGATATTTCCATGGATATGTAGATGGCGGTGTAGATATTTCCATGTTTATACAGATAGCGGTGTAGTTATTTCAATGTTTATATAGATAGCGGTTTAGATATTTCCATGTATGTACACATGGCTGTGTAGACATTTCCATGTTTATACAGGGCACGGTGTAGATATTTCCATGTTTAAACAGATAACTTTGTAAGTATTTCCATGTTTATACAGATGGCGGTGTAGATATTTCGATGTTTATAGAGATAGCAGTGGAGATATTTCCATGTTTATACAGATAGCGGTGTAGATATTTCCATGTTTATACTGATCGTGGTGTAGATATTTCCATGTTTATAGAGATGGCGGTGTAGATATTTCAATGTTCATAGAGATAGCGGTGTTGATTTTTCCATGTTTATAGAGATAGCGGTGTGGATATTTCCATGTTTATACTGATAGGTGTGTAGATATTTCCATGGTTATACAGATGGCGGTGTAGATATTTCCATGTTTATACAGATCACGGTGTAGATATTACCTTGTTTATACAAATAGCGGTGTAGTTATTTCCATGTTTATACAGATAGCGGTGTAGTTATTTCCATGTATATACAGATGGCTGTGTAGATATTTCCATGTTTATACAGATGGCTGTGTAGGTATTTCCATGTTTATTCAGATGACTTTGTAGGTATTTCCATGTTTATACAGATGGCGGTGTAGAAATTTCCATGTTAATAGAGATAGCTGTGTACATATTTCCATGTTTATACAGATCGCGGTGTAGATATTTCCATGTTTATACAGATAGCGGTGTAGATATTTACATGTTTTTACAGATATCGGTGTAGATATATCCATGTTTACACAGATTGCGGTGTAGATATTTCCATATTTCTACAGATGTCATTGTAGATATTTCCATGTTTGTACAGATGGCGGTGTAGATATTTCCATGTTTATATAGATGGTGTTGTAGATATTACCATGTTTATACAGATCGCAGTGTAGATATTTCCATGTTTATACAGATCGTGGTGAAGATATTTCCATGTTTATAGAGATCGCGGTGTAGATATTTCCATGTTTATAGAGATCGCAGTGTAGATATTTCCATGTTTATACAGATAGCGGTGTAGATAATTCCATGTTTATACAGATAGCGGTGTAGATATTTCCATGTTTATAGAGATAGCGGTGTAGCTATTTCCATGTTTATAGACATAGCGGTGTAGATACTTCCATGTTTATATAGATGGTGTTGTAGATATTTCCATGTTTATACCGATAGCGGTGTTGGTATTTCCACGTTTATACAGATAGCGATGTAGATATTTCCATGTTTATACAGCTCGCGGTGCAGATATTTATATGTTTACACAGAAGGCATTGTATATATTTCCTTATTCACACAGATGTCGGTGTAGAGGTTTCCATGTTTATACAGATGGCGGAGTAGTTAGTTCCATGTTTATGGAGATGGCAGTGTAGATATTTTCATGTTTATACAGATGTCGGTGTAGATATTTCCATGTTTATAGAGATAGCAGTGTAGATATTTACATGTTTATACAGATGGCTGTGTATTTCCATGTGTATACAGATGGCATTGTAGATATTTCCATGTTTATATAGATGACTCTATACGTATTTCCATGTTTTTACAGATGGCATTGCAAATATTTCCATGTTTATAGAGATAGCGGTGTAGATATTTCCGTGTTTGTACAGATGGCGGTGTTGATATTTCCATCTATACTCAGATGGCCGTGTAGATATTTCCATGTTTATACAGATGGCGGCGAAGATATTTCCATGGACATGCAGATGGCTGTGTAGATATTTCCATGTTTATGCAGATGGCGGTGTAGATATTTCCATGTTTATACAGATAGCGGTGTAGTTATTTCCATGTTTATATAGATAGCGGTGTAGATATTTCCATGTATATACACATGGCTGTGTAGATATTTCCATGTTTATACAGATAGCGGTGTAGATATTTCCATGTTTACACAGATGGTGATGTAGTTATTTCCGTGTTTATACACATGGCAGAGTAGATACTTCCATCTTTATGGAGATGGCAGTGTAGATATTGTTATGTTTATAGAGATGGCGGCGTAGATATTTCCATATTTATAGAGATAGCGGTGTAGATATTTCCATCTTTCTACAGATGGCAGTGTAGATATTTCCATGTTTATACAGCTGGCGGTGTAAGTATTTCCATATTTATACAGATTTCTGTGTAGATATTTCCATGTGTATACAGATTGTATTGTAGGTATTTCCATGTTTATTCAGATGGTGGTGTAGATATTTCCATGTTTATTCAGATGAGTGTGTAGATATTTCCATGTTTTTACAGATGGCAGTGTAGATATTTCAATGTTTATAGAGATGGCGCTGTAGATATTTCCATGTTTATACAGATAAAGGTGGAGATATTTCCATGCTTATACAGAGAGCAGTGGAGATATATCCATGTTTATACACATAGCGGTGTACATATTTCCATGTTTTTAGAGACAGCGGTGTAGGTATTTCCATGTTTATACAGATAGCGGTGAAGATATTTCCATATATATACAGATGCCTATGCAGATATTTCCATATTTATACAGAGGGCTGTGTAGATATTTCTATGTTTATACAGATGGCAGTGTAGATATTTCCATGTTCCTACACATGACTGTGTAGGTATTTCCATGTTTATACAGATGGCTTTGTAGATATTTCCATGTTTATAGAGATAGTGGTGCAGATATTTCCTTGTTTATACAGATATCGGTGCATATATTTCCATGTTTATACAGATCGTGGTGTAGATATTTCTATGTTTGTACAGATACCGGTGTAGATATTTCCATGTTTATAGAGATAGCGGTGCAGATATTTCCTTGTTTATACAGATATCGGTGTATATATTTCCATGTTTATACAGATCGTGGTGCAGATATTTCCATGTTTGTACAGATACCGGTGTAGATATTTCCATGTTTATACAGACCGCAGTGTAGATATTTCCATGTTTACAGAGATAGCAGTGTAGATATTTCCATGTTTGTACAGATGGCGTTGTTGATGTTTCCATCTATACACAGATTGCCGTGTTGGTATTTCCGTGTGTATACAGATGGCATTGTAGATATTTCCATGTTTATACAGATGGTGGTGTAGATATTTCCATGTTTACACAGATGACTGTATAGGTATTTCCATGTTTATACAGATGGTGGTGTAGATATTTCCAACTTTACAGAGATAGGGGTGTAGATATTTCCATATTTTTAGAGATAACGGTGTAGAAGTTTCCATGTTTATACAGATAGCGGTGTAAATATTTCCATGTTGATACAGATAATGGTGTAGATATTTCCATGTTTATAGAGATAGCGGTGTAGATATTTCCATGTATATACACATGGCTGTGTAGATATTTCCATGTTTATACAGACGGCGGTGTAGATATTTCCATGTTAATACAGATAACTTTGTAAGTATTTCCATGTTTATACAGATGGCGGTGTATATATTTCGATGTTTATAGAGATAGCAGTGGAGATATTTCCATGTTTATACAGATAGCGGTGTAGACATTTCCATGTTTATACTGGTAGTGGTGTAGATATTTCCATGTTTATAGAGATGGCGGTGTAGATATTTCCATGTTCATAGAGATAGCGGTGTTGGTTTTTCCATGTTTATAGAGATAGCGGTGAGGATATTTCCATGTTTATACAGATAGCGGTGTAGATATTTCCATGTTTATAGAGATGGCGGTGTAGATATTTCCATATTTATACAGATCATGGTGTAGATATTTCCTTGTTTATACAAATAGCGGAGTAGTTATTTCCATGTTTATACAGATAGCGGTGTAGATATTTCCATGTTTATACAGATGGCTGTGTAGATATTTCCATGTTTATACAGATGGCTGTGTAGATATTTCAATGTTTATACACATGACTTTGTAGGTATTTCCATGTTTATACAGATGGCGGTGTAGATATTTCCATGTTTATAGAGATAGCTGTGCAGATATTTCCATGTTTATACAGATAGCGGTGAGGATAATTCCATGTTTATACAGATAGCGGTGTAGATATTTCCATGTTTATACAGATCGCGGTGTAGGTATTTCCATGTTTATACAGATAGCGGTGTAGATATTTCCATGTATTTAGCGATATCGGTGTAGATATTTCCATGTTTACACAGATTGCGGTGTAGATATTTCCATCTTTCTACAGATGGCATTGTATATATTTCCATGTTTATACAGATGGCGGTGTAGATATTTCCATGTTTATATAGCTGGTGGTGTAGATATTACCATGTTTATACAGGTAGCGGTGTAGATATTTCCATGTTAATACAGATTGTGGTGAAGATATTTCCTTGTTTGTACAGATCGCTTTGTAGATATTTCCATGTTTATACAGATCGCTGTGTACATATTTCCATGTCTATACAGATAGCGGTGTAGATATTTACATGTTCATACAGATAGCGGTGTAGATATTTCCATATTTATACAGATAATGGTGTAGAAATTTCCATGTTTATACAGATAGTGGTGTAAATATTTCCATGTTTATACAGATCATGGTGTAGATATTTCCATGTTTAAAGAGATAACTGTGTAGATATTTCCATTTTATACAGATAGCGGTGTAGATATTTCCAGGTTTATACAGACCGCGGTGTAGACATTTCCATGGTTATACAGATGGCCGCGCAGATATTTCCATGGATATGTAGATGGCAGTGTAGATATTTAAATGTTTATACAGATAGCGGTGTAGTAATTTCCATGATTATATAGTTAGCGGTGTAGATATTTCCATGTATATACACATGGCTGTGTAGATATTTCCATGTTTATACAGATGGCGGTGTAGATATTTCCATGTTTATACAGATAACTTTGTAACTATTTCCATGTTTATACAGATGGTGGTGTAGATATTTCGATGTTTATAGAGATAGCGGTGGAGATATTTCCATGTTTATAAGGATACCGGTGTAGATATTTCCATGTTTATACTGATCGCGGTGTAGATATTTCCATGTTTATAGAGATGGCGGTGTAGATATTTCCATGTTCATAGAGATAGCTGTGTTGATTTTTCCATGTTTATAGAGATAGCGGTGTGGATATATCCATGTTTATACAGATAGGGGTGTAGATATTTCCATGTTTATAGAGATGGCGGTGTAGATATTTCCAGATTTATACAGATCACGGTGTAGATATTTGCTTGTTTATACAAATTGCAGTGTAGTTATTTCCATGTTTATACAGATAGCGGTGTAGATATTTCCATGTATATACAGATGGCTGTGTAGGTATTTCCATGTTTATACCGATGGCTGTGTAGATATTTCCATGTATATACAGATGACCTTGTAGGTATTTCCATGTTTATACAGATGGCGGTGTAGATATTTCCATGTTTATAGAGATAGCTGTGTAGATATTTCCATGTTTATACAGATAGTGGTGTAGATATTTCCATGTTTATACAGATGGCGGTGTAGATACTTCCATGTTTATAGAGATGGCGTTGTAGATATTTCCATGTTTATAGAGATAGCGGTGTAGATATATCCATGTTCATTGAGATAGCAGTGAGGATATTTCCATGTTTATACAGATAGAAGTGTAGATATTTCCACTTTTATAGAGATGGCAGTTTAGATATTTCATATTTATACAGATATCGGTGTAGATATTTCCATGATTATACAGATTGCGGTGTAGATATTTCCATGTTTATACAGATAGCGGTGTAGATATTTCCACGTTTATACAGATGGTGGTGTAGATATTTCCATCTTTCTACAAATGGCAGTGTTGTTATTTCCATGTTTATAGAGATGGTGGTGTAGATATTTCCATGTTTATATAGATGGCAGTGTAGATATTTTCTTGTTTATGTAGATGGCGTTATTGATACCTCCATGTTTAAAGAGATGGCGGTGTGTATATTTCCATGTTGATGGAGATAGCGGTGTAGTTATTTCCATGTTTATAGAGATAGCGGTGTAGATATTTCCATGTTTCTACAGATGACTGTGTAGATATTTCCATGTTTGTACAGATGGCAGTGTAGATATTTCCATGTATATAGAGATAGCTGTGTAGATATTTTCATGTTTATACAGATTGCGGTGGAGGTATGTCCATGATTATACAGATAGAAATGGAGATATTTCCACGTTAATACACATAGCGGTGTAGATATTTCCATGTTTATACAGATAGCGGTGTAGATATTTCCGTGTTTACACAGATGCCTATGCATATATTTCCATATTTAGACAGAGGGCTGTGTAGATATTTCTATGTTTATACAGATGGCTGTGTAGATATTTAAATGTTCCTACACATGACTATGTAGGTATTTCCATGTTTATACAGATGTCTTTGTAGATATTTCCATGTTTATAGAGATAGCGGTGCAGATATTTCCATGTTTATACAGATAGCGGTGTATATATTTCCATGTTTATACAGATCATGGTGTAGATATTTCCATGTTTATAAACATACCGGTGTAGGTATTTCCATGTTTATACAGACCGCAGTGTAGCTATTTCCATGTTTACAGAGATAGCAGTGTAGATATTTCCATGTTTGTACCGATGGCGGTGTTGATGTTTCCATCTATACACAGATTGTCGTGTAGGTATTTTCATGTGTATACAGATGGCATTGAAGGTATTTCCGTGTTTATACAGATGGTTGTGTAGATATTTCCATGTTTACACAGATGACCATATAGGTATTTCCATGTTTATACAGATGGCGGTGTAGATATTTCCATGTTTATAGAGATAGCGGTGTAGATATTTCCATAATTATACAGATAACGGTGTAGAAATTTCCATGTTTATAAAGATAGCGGTTTAAATATTTCCATGTTTATACAGATCACGGTGCAGATATTTCCATGTTTATAGAGATAGCGGTGTAGATATTTCCATGTTTACACTGATAGCGGTGTAGATATTTCCATGTTTATACAGACCGCGGTGTAGATATTTCCATGTTTATACAGATAGCGGTGCAGATATTTCCATGTTTGCACAGATGGCGGTGCTGATATTTCCATCTATACACAGATGACCGTGTAGATATTTCCATGTTTATACAGATGGCGGCACAGATATTTCCATGGATATGTAGATGGCGGTGTAGATATTTCCATGTATATACACATGGCTGTGTAGATATTTCCATGGTTATTCAGATGGCGGTGTAGATATTTCCATGTTATTACAGATAATTTTGTAAGTATTTCCATGTTTATACACATAGCGGTGTAGAAATTTCCATGTTTATATAGATAGCGGTGTAGATATTTCCATGTATATACACATGGCTGTTTAGATATTTCCATGTTTATACAGATGGCGGTGTAGATATTTCCATGTTATTACAGATAACTTTGTAAGTATTTCCATGTTTATACAGATGGCGGTGTAGATATTTCGATGTTTATAGAGATAGCAGTGGAGATATTTCCATGTTTATTCAGATAGCGGTGTAGATATTTCCATGTTTATACTGATAGTGGTGTAGATATTTCCATGTTTATAGAGATGGCGATGTAGATATTTCCATGTTCATAGAGATAGCGGTGTTGATTTTTCCATGTTTATAGAGATAGCGGTGAGGATATTTCCATGTTTATACAGATAGCGGTGTAGATATTTCCATGTTTACAGAGTTGGCGGTGTAGATATTTCCATGTTTATACAGATCACGGTGTAGATATTTCCTTGTTTATACAAATAGCGGAGTAGTTATTTCCATGTTTATACAGATAGCGGAGTAGATATTTCCATGTATATACAGATGGCTGTGTAGATATTTCCATGTTTATACAGATGGCTGTGTAGATATTTCCATGTTTATACACATGACTTTGTAGGTATTTCCATGTTTATACAGATGGCGGTGTAGATATTTCCATGTTTCTAGAGATAGCTGTGCAGATATTTCCATGTTTATACAGATAGCGGTGAGGATAATTCCATGTTTATACAGATCGCCGTGTAGATATTTCCATGTTTATACACATCGCGGTGTAGGTATTTCCATGTTTATACAGATAGCGGTGTAGATATTTCCATGTTTTTACAGATATCGGTGTAGATATTTCCATGTTTACGCAGATTGCGGTGTAGATATTTCCATCTTTCTACAGATGGCATTGTAGATATTTCCATGTTTATACAGATGGCGGTGTAGATATTTCAATGTTTATATAGCTGGTGGTGTAGATATTACCATGTTTATACAGGTAGCGGTGTAGATATTTCCATGTTAATACTGATTGTGCTGAAGATACTTCCATGTTTATACAGATCGCTTTGTAGATATTTCCATGTTTATACAGATCGCGGTGTAGATATTTACATGTTTATACAGATAGCGGTGTAGATATTTCCATGTATATACAGATAGCGGTGTAGATATTTCCATATTTATAAAGATAATGGTGTAGAAATTTCCATGTTTATACAGATAGCGGTGTAAATATTTCCATGTTTATACAGATCACGGTGTAGATATTTCCATGTTTAAAGAGATAGCAGTGTAGATATTTCCATGTTTATACAGATAGCGGTGTAGATATTTCCATGTTTATACAGACCGCGGTGTAGATATTTCCATGGTTATACAGATAGCGGTGCAGATATTTCCATGTTTGTACAGATGGCGGTGTTGATATTTCCATCTATACACAGATGACCGTGTAGATATTTCCATGTTTATACTGATGGCCGCGCAGATATTTCCATGGATATGTAGATGGCAGTGTAGATATTTAAATGTTTATACAGATAGCGGTGTAGTAATTTCCATGGTTATATAGATAGCGGTGTAGATATTTCCATGTATATACACATGGCTGTGTAGATATTTCCATGTTTATACAGATGGCGGTGTAGATATTTCCATGTTTATACTGATCGTCGTGTAGATATTTCCTTGTTTATAGAGATGGCGGTGTAGATATTTCCATGTTCATAGAGATAGCAGTGTTGATTTTTCCATGTGTATAGAGATAGCGGTGTGGATATTTCCATGTTTATAAAGATAGGGGTGTAGATATTTCCATGTTTATAGAGATGGCGGTGTAGATATTTCCAGATTTATACGGATCACGATGTAGATATTTGCTTGTTTATACAAATAGCGGTGTAGTTACTTCCATGTTTATACAGATAGCGGTGTAGATATTTCCATGTATATACAGATGGCTGTGTAGGTATTTCCATGTTTATACCGATGGCTGTGTAGATATTTCCATGTATATACAGATGACTTTGTAGGTATTTCCATGTTTATACAGATGGCGGTGTAGATATTTCCATGTTTATAGAGATAGCTGTGTAGATGTTTCCATGTTTATACAGATAGTGGTGTAGATATTTCCATGTTTATACAGATGGCGGTGTAGATATTTCCATGTTTATAGATATGGCGGTGTAGATATTTCCATGTTTATAGAGATAGCGGTGTAGATATATCCATGTTCATAGAGATAGCAGTGAGGATATTTCCATGTTTATATAGATAGCAGTGTAGATATTTCCACTTTTATAGAGATAGCGGTTTAGATATTTCATATTTATACAGATATCGGTGTAGATATTTCCATGATTATACAGATTGCGGTGTAGATATTTCCATGTCTATACAGATAGCGGTGTAGATATTTCCACGTTTATACAGATGGCGGTGTAGATATTTCCATCTTTCTACAAATGGCAGTGTAGGTATTTCCATGTTTATAGAGATGGTGGTGTAGATATTTCCATGTTTATATAGATGGCAGTGTAGATATTTTCTTGTTTATGTAGATGGCGTTGTAGATACCTCCATGTTTAAAGAGATGGCGGTGTGTATATTTCCATGTTGATGGAGATAGCGGTGTAGATATTTCCATGTTTATAGAGATAGCGGTGTAGTTATTTCCATGTTTATAGAGACAGCGGTGTAGATATTTCCATGTTTCTACAGATGACTGTGTAGATATTTCCATGTTTGTACAGATGGCAGTGTAGATATCTCCATGTTTATAGAGATAGCCGTGTAGATATTTTCATGTTTATACAGATTGCGGTGGAGGTGTGTCCATGATTATACAGATAGAAATGGAGATATTTCCACGTTAATACACATAGCTGTGTAGATATTTCCATGTTTATACAGATAGCGGTGTATATATTTCCATGTTTATACAGATGGCTGTGTCGATATTTCCATGTTAATACAGAGTTCTCTCTAGATAATTCCATGTTTTTATTGATGACAGTGTAGATATTTCCCGGTTTATACAGATGACTGTGTAGATATTTCCATGTTAATACAGATGACGGTGTAGATACAGCCATGTTTCTGAAGATGGCAGTGTAGATATTTTCATGTTTACATAGATGGCGGTGTAGATATTTCCATGTTTACTGAGATTGCAGTGTAGATACTTCCATGTTTATAGTGCAAGTGGTGTGGGTATTTCCATGTTTATAGAGATAGCGGTGTAGACATTAACATTTATGCAGGTAATGGTGTAGGTATTTCCATGTTTATACAGATAGCGGTGCAGATATTTCCATGTTTACACAGATGCCTATGCATATATTTCCATATTTATACAGAGGGCTGTGTAGATATTTCTATGTTTATACAGATGGCAGTGTAGATATTTAAATGTTCCTACACATGACTGTGTAGGTATTTCCATGTTAATACAGATGTCTTTGTAGATATTTCCATGTTTATAGAGATAGCGGTGCAGATATTTCCATGTTTATACAGACCGCAGTGTAGCTATTTCCATGTTTACAGAGATAGCAGTGTAGATATTTCCATGTTTGTACCGATGGCGGTGTTGATGTTTCCATCTATACACAGATTGCCGTGTAGGTATTTTCATGTGTATACAGATGGCATTGAAGATATTTCCATGTTTATAGAGATGGTGGTGTAGATATTTCCATGTTTACAAAGATGACCGTATAGGTATTTCCATGTTTATACAGATGGCGGTGTAGATATTTCCATGTTTATAGAGATAGCGGTGTAGATATTTCCATAATTATACAGATAACGGTGTAGAAATTTCCATGTTTATACAGATAGCGGTGTAAATATTTCCATGTTTATACAGATCACGGTGCAGATATTTCCATGTTTATAGAGATAGCGGTGTAGATATTTCCATGTTTATACAGATAGCGGTGTAGATATTTCCCTGTTTATACAGACCGCAGTGTAGATATTTCCATGTTTATACACATAGCGGTGCAGATATTTCCATGTTTGCACAGATGGCGGTGTTGATATTTCCATCTATACACAGATGACCGTGTAGATATTTCCATGTTTATACAGATGGCAGCACAGATATTTCCATGGATATGTAGATGGCGGTGTAGATATTTCCATGTTTATACACATAGCGGTGTAGTTATTTCCATGTTTATATAGATAGCGGTGTAGATATTTCCATGTATATACACATGGCTGTGTAGATATTTCCGTGTTTATACAGATGGCGGCGAAGATATTTCCACGTTTATACAGATAACTTTGTAAGTATTTCCAAGTTTATACAGATGGTGGTGTAGATATTTTGATGTTTATAGAGATAGCAGTGGAGATATTTCCATGTTTATACAGATAGCGGTGTAGATATTTCTATTTTTATACTGATAGAGGTGTAGATATTTCCATGTTTATAGAGATGGCGGTGTAGATATTTCCATGTTCATAGAGATAGCGGTGATGATTTTTCCATGTTTATAGAGATAGCGGTGAGGATACTTCCATGTTTATACAGATAGGGGTGTAGATATTTCCATGTTTATAGAGATGGCGGTGTAGATATTTCCATGTTTATACAGATCACGGTGTAGATATTTCCTTGTTTATACAAATAGCGGAGTAGTTATTTCCATGTTTATACAGATTGCGGTGTAGATATTTCCATGTATATGTAGATGGATGTGTAGATATTTCCATGTTTATACAGATGGCTGTGTAGATATATCAATGTTTATACAGATGACTTTGTAGGTATTTCCATGTTTATACAGATGGCGGTGTAGATATTTCCATGTTTATAGAGATAGCTGTGTAGATATTTCCATGTTTTTACAGATAGCGGAGAGGATAATTCTTTGTTTATACAGATCGCAGTGTAGATATTTCCATGTTTATACAGATCGCGGTGTAGATATTTCCATGTTTATACAGATAGTGGTGTAGATATTTCCATGTTTTTACAGATAGCGGTGTAGATATTTCCATGTTTACACAGATTTCGGTGTAGATATTTCTATCTTTCTACAGAAGGCATTGTAGATATTTCCATGTTTATACAGATGGCGGTGTAGATATTTCCATGTTTATATAGCTGGTGGTGTAGATATTACCATGTTTATACAGGTAGCGGTGTAGATATTTCCATGTTAATACAGATTGTGGTGAAGATATTTCCATGTTTATACAGATCGCTTTGTAGATATTTCCATGTTTATAGAGATCACGGTGTAGATATTTCCATGTTTATACAGATAGCGGTGTAGATATTTCCATATTTATACTGATAATGGTGTAGAAATTTCCATGTTTATACAGATAGCGGTGTAAATATTTCCATGTTTATACAGATCACAGTGTAGATATTTCCATGTTTATAGAGATGGCGGTGTAGATATTTCCAGGTTTATACAGATCACGGTGTAGATATTTGCTTGTTTATACAAATAGCGGTGTAGTTATTTCCATGTTTATACAGATAGCGGTGTAGATATTTCCATGTATATACAGATGGCTGTGTAGTTATTTCCATGTTTATACCGATGGCTGTGTAGATATTTCCATGTATATACAGATGACTTTGTAGGTATTTCCATGTTTATACAGATGGCGGTGTAGATATTTCCATGTTTATAGAGATTGCTGTGTAGATATTTCCATGTTTATACAGATAGCAGTGTAGATATTTCCATGTTTATACAGATGGCGGTGTAGATATTTCCATGTTTATAGAGATGGCGGTGTAGATATTAACATGTTTATAGAGGTAGCGGTGTAGTTATTTCCATGTTTATAGAGATAGCGGTGTAGATATTTCCATGTTTCTACAGATGACTGTGTAGATATTTCCATGTTTGTACTGACGGCAGTGTAGACATTTCCATGTTTATACAGATAGCCGTGTAGATATTTTAATGTTTATACAGATTGCGGTGGAGGTATGTCCATCATTATACAGATAGAAATGGAGATATTTCCACATTAATACACATAGCGGTGTAGATATTTCCATGTTTATACAGATAGCGGTGTAGATATTTCCATGTTTATACAGATGGCTGTGTCGATATTTCCATGTTTATACAGAGTTCTCTCTAGATATTTCTATGTTTATATAGATGACAGTGTAGTTATTTCCCGGTTTATACTGATGACTGTGTAAATATTTCCATGTTAATACAGATGGTGGTGTAGATATTTCCATGTTTAGAGAGATAATGGTGTAGGTATTTCCATGTTTATAGAAATAGCGGTTTAAATATTTCCATCTTTATACAGATAGTGGTGTAGATATTTCCATGTTTATACAGATGACGGTGCAGATACAGCCATGTTTCTGATGACGGCAGTGTAGATATTTTCATGTTTACATAGATGGCGGTGTGGATATTTCCATGTTTACTGAGATTGCAGTGTAGATATTTCCATGTTTATAGTGCAAGTGGTGTGGGTATTTCCATGTTTATAGAGATAGCGGTGTAGACATTTCCATGTTTATACAGGTAACGGTGTAGGTATTTCCATGTTTATACAGATGGCGGTGTAGATATTTCCATGTTTCTAAAGACGGCGGTGTAGATATTTCCTTGTTTGTACAGATAGTGGTGTAGATATTTCCTTGTATATACAGATAGCGGTGTAG
Organism: Pan paniscus; assembly: GCF_029289425.2. Classification (NCBI taxonomy): domain Eukaryota; kingdom Metazoa; phylum Chordata; class Mammalia; order Primates; family Hominidae; genus Pan; species Pan paniscus. The sequence continues at coordinate 1,606,173 of NC_073258.2, read as the reverse complement.
ATATTTCCATGTTTACACAGATGGTGGTGGAGATATTTCCCTGTTTATACAGATAGCGATGTAGATATTTCCATCTTTATACAGATAGCGGTGTAGATATTTCCATGTTTATAGAGATAGCGGTGTAGATATTTCCATGTTTATACAGATGGCTGTGTAGATATTTCCATGTGTATACAGATGGCGGTGTAGATATTTCCATGTTTATACATATAGCGGTGTAGACATTTCCATGTTTACAGATATAGCAGTAAAGATATTTCCATCTTTGCACAGATTGCGGTGTAGACATTGCAAACTTTACAGAGATAGCGGTGTAGATATTTCCAAGTTTACACAGATAACTGTGTCGATATTTCCATGTTTACAGAGATATCATTGTAGATATTTCCATGTTTATACAGATAGCGGTGTAGTTATTTACATGTTGATACAGATAGCGGTGTAGATATTTTCAGGGTGATACAGATAGTGGTGGAGATATTTCCACGTTTTACAGATAGCTGTGTAGATATTTCCCTGTTTACACAGATAGCGTTGTAAATATTTCCATGTTTACACAGATAGCATTGTAGATATGTCCATGCTTACACAGATTGCGGTGTAGATATTTCCAAGCTTACACAGGTAGCTGTGTAGATATTTCCATGTTTACACAGATAGCGTTGTAGATATTTCATTGTTTACAGAGATAGCGGTGTAGGTATTTCCATGTTTTTAAAGACACCGGTGTAGGTATTTCCGTGTTTATAAAGATAGCGGTGGAAATATTTCCATGTTTATACAGATAGCCGTGTAAAAATTTCCATGTTTATACAGATAGCGGTGTATTTATTTCCATGTTTATACAGATAGCGGTGTAGATATTTCCATGTTTATAGAGACTGCGGTGTAGATATTTCCATCTTTGCACAGATTGCTGTGTTGATATTTCCATGTTTATACAGATAGCCTTGTTGTTATTTCCAAGTTGATACATATAGCGGTGTAGATATTTCCATGTTTATACAGGTAGCGGTGTAGATATTTCCATGTTTATAGAGATAGCGGTGTAGATATTTCCATGTTTATACAGATGGCGGTGTAGATATTTCCATGTTTATACCGATGGGGTTGTAGATATTTCCATGTTTATAGAGATGGCCGTGTAGATGTTTTTGGTTTACAGATATAGCGGTGTAGATAATTCCATGTTTACAGAGATGGCGGTGTAGTTATTTCCATGTTTATAGAGATAGAGGTGTAGTTATTTCCATGTTTATACAGATAGCGGTGTAGATATTTCCATGTTTATACAGATAGTTGTGTTGGTATTTCCGTGTTTATACAAATAGCAGTGTAGATATTTCCTGGATTATACAGCTCACGGCGTAGATATTTCCATCTTTATACAGACAGCAGTGTAGATATTTCCATGTTTACACAGATAGCGTTGTAGATATTTCCATCTTTATACAGACAGCATTGTAGATATTTCGTTGTTCGTACAGATAGCAGTGGAGGTAGTTCCGTCTTTATACAGATAGCGGTGTAGATATTTCCATGTTTATACAGATATCGGTGTAGATATTCCCATGTTTATACAGATTGCGGTGTTCGTATTTCCATGTTTATAGAGATAGCGGGGTAGATATTTCCATGTTTATACGGACGGCTGTGTAGATATTTCCATGTGTATACAGATGGCAATGTAGATATTTCTATGTTTATATAGATTGTGGTGTAGATATTTCCAGGTTTATACAGATGGAGGTGTAGATATTTCCATGTTTATACAGATGACTGTGTAGATATTCCCATGTTTTTACAGATGGCGGTGTAGATATTTCATTGTACAGATAGCTGTGTGGATATTTCTATGTTTATACAGATTGCGGTGTAGTTATTTCCATGTTTATAGAGATGGCGGTATAGATATTTCCATGTTTATGCAAATGGCGTTGTAGATATTTCCATGTTTATAGAGATGGCCATGTAGACATTTCTATGTTTACAGAGATAGCGGTGTAGATAATTCCATGTTTACAGAGATGGCGGTGTAGGTATTTCCAAGTTTATAGAGATAGTGGTGTAGATATTTCCATGTTTATAAAGGTTGCGGCGTAGATATTTCCATTTTTATACAGATGGCATTGTAGACATTTCCATGTTTATGCAGATAGCGGTGTAGATATTTGCATGTTTACACAGATGGCAGTGGAGATAGTTCCATGTTTATGGAGATGGCATTGTAGATATTTTCATGCTTATTGAGATGGCGGTGTATATATTTCCATGTTTATTGAGAAAGCGGTGTAGACATTTCCATGATTATAGAGATTACGGTGTAGGTATTTTCATGAGTATAGAGATAGCGGTGCAGATGTATCCATGTTTATACTGATGGCTGTGAAGATATTTGCATGTGTATACAGATGGCAATTTAGATATTTCCATGTTTATAGAGATGGTGGTGTAGATAATTCCATGTATATACAGATGACTGTGTAGATATTTCCATGTTTATACAGATGGCGGTGTATATATTTCCATGTTTTGAAGATAGCGGTGTAGATATTTCCATGTTTATACAGATAGTGGTGTAGATATTTCCATGTTTACAGAGACAGCGGTGTAGATATTTCCATGTTTGCACAGATTGTGGTGTAGATATTTCTATCTTTACACAGTTAGTGGTGTACCTATATCCATCTTTACACAGATAGCTGCGTAGATATTTCCATGTTTACACAGATAGTGTTGTAGATATTTCCATGTTTATACAGAGAGCGGTGAAGGTATTACCATGTTTATAAAGAAAGCGGTGTAGATATTTCCATGTTTATACAGATAGAGGTGGAGATATTTCCATGATTATACAGACAGCGTTGTAGATATTTCCATGTTTATACAGATAGCGGTGTAGATATTTCCATGTTTATACAGATAGCGGTGTAGATATTTCCATGTTTATACAGATATCGGTGTAGATATTCCCATGTTTATACAAATAGTGGTGTAGATATTTCCATGTTTATACAGATAGCGGTGGAGATATTTCCATGTTTATACAGATAGCGGTGGAGATATTTCCATGTTTATACAGATAGCGGTGTAGATATTTCCATGTTTATATACATAGGGGTGTAGATATTTCCAAGTTTATACAGATAACGGAGAAGATATTTCCATGTTTATACAGATGGCGGTTTAGATATTTCCAAGTTTATGCAGATAGCGGTGTAGATATTTCCATGTTTATACAGATTGCGGTATACATATTTCCCTGTTTATAGAGATAGCGGTGTAGATATTTCCATGTTTATATGGATGGCTGTGTAGATATTTCCATGTGAATACAGATGTTAGTGTAAATATTTCCATGTTTATACAGATGGAGGTGTAGATATTTCTATGTTTATACAGATGACTGTGCAGAAATTTCCATGTTTTTACTGATGGCGGTGTAGATATTTCCATGTTTATACAGATAGCGGTGAAGATATTTCCATGTTTATAGAGATGGCTGTGTAGATATTGGTTTGTTTATACAGATGGCTGTGTGGATAGTTCCATATTTATACAGATGTCATTGTAGATATTTCCATGTTTATGCAAATAGTTGTGTAGATATTTCCCTGTTTATATAGATGACAGTTTAATTATTTCCATGTTTATACAGATGGCGGTGTATATATTTCCATGTTTATAGAGATAGCCATGTAGATATTTCCATGTTTATATGGATAGCGGTGTAGGCATTTCCATGTTTATATAGATAGCGGTGTACATATTTCCATATTGATACAGATAGTGGTGTAGATATTTCCATGTTTATACTGATGGCGTTGTAGATATTTCCATGTTTATACAGATGGCTGTGTGGATAGTTCCATGTTTATACAGATGGTAGTGTAGATATTTTCATGTATATTCAAATAGCTGTGTAGATATTTCCATGTTTATACAGATGACCGTGTAGGTATTTCCTTGTTTATACAGATTGCGGTATAGATATTTCCGTGTTTATAGAGATATCTATTTAGATATTTCCATATTTATACAGATAGCGGTGTAGACATTTCCATGTTTATAGAGATAGTGGTGTAGATATTTCCATATTGATACAGATAGCGGTGTAGATATTTCCATGTTTATACAGATAGCAGTCTAGATATTTCCATGTTTATACAAATAGCGGTGTAGATATTTCGATGTTTATACAGATAGCGGTGTAGATAATTCCATGCTTACAGAGATAGCGGTGTATATTTTTCCATATTTGCACAGATTGTGGTGTAGATATTTCCATTTTACACAGATAGCGGTGTACATATTTCCATGCTTACTCAGATAGCGGTGTAGATATTTCCATGTTTATGCAGGTAGAGGTGTAGATATTTCCATGTTTATGCAGATCATAGTGCAGATATTTCCACCTTTCTACAGATGGCAGTGTAGATATTTCTATGTTTATACAGATTGCGGTGTAGATATTTTCATGTTTATACAGATGGCGGTGTAGATATTTCCATGTTTATGCAGATGGCGGTGTAGATATTTCCATGTTTATAGAGATGACCGTGTAGATATTTCTATGATTACAGAGTTATCTTATCGGTGTAGATAATTCCATATTTACAGAGATGGCGGTGTAGGTATTTCCATGTTTATAGAGATAGTGGTGCAGATATTTCCATGTTTATACAGCTCGCGGCGTAGATATTTCCATCTTTATACAGATGGCAGTGTAGTTATTTCCATGTTTATACAGATAGCGGTGTAGATATTTCCATGTTTACACAGATAGCAGTGTAGATAGTTCCATGTTTATGGAGATGGCATGTAGATATTTTCATGCTTATAGAGATGGCGGTGTATATATTTCCCTGTTTATAGATATAGCGGTGTAGATATTTCCATGATTATAGAGATTTCGGTGTAGGTATTTCCATGAGTATAGAGATAGCGTTGCAGATGTTTCCATGTTTATACTGATGGCTGTGTAGGTACTTCTATGTGTATACAGAAGGAAATTTAGATATTTCCATGTTTACAGAGATGGTGGTGTAGATATTTCCATGTATGTACAGATGACTCTGTAGATATTTCCATGTTTATACATATAGCGGTGTAGATATTTCCAAGTTTATGGAGATAGCGGTGCAGATATTTCCATGTTTATAGAGATTGCGGTGTAGATATTTCCATCTTTACACAGATAGCTGTGTACATATTTCCATGTTTACGCAGATAGCTGTGTAGATATTTCCATGTTTTCACAGATAGTGTTATAGATATTTCCATGTTTATACAGATATCGGTGTAGATATTTCCATATTTATACAGATAGTGATGGAGATATTTCCATGTTTATACAGGTAGAGGTGCAGATATTTCCATGTTTATACAGCTCGCGGCGTAGATATTTCCATCTTTATACAGATGGCAGTGTAGTTATTTCCATGTTTATACAGATAGCGGTGTAGATATTTCCAAGTTTACACAGGTAGCAGTGTAGATAGTTCCATGTTTATGGAGATGGCATGTAGATATTTTCATGCTTATAGAGATGGCGATGTATATATTTCCCTGTTTATAGAGATAGCGGTGTAGATATTTCAATGATTATAGGGATTTCGGTGTAGGTATTTCCATGAGTATAGAGATAGCGTTGCAGATGTTTCCATGTTTATACTGATGGCTGTGTAGGTACTTCTATGTGTATACAGAAGGAAATTTAGATATTTCCATGTTTACAGAGATGGTGGTGTAGAAATTTCCATGTATGTACAGATGACTCTGTAGATATTTCCATGTTTATACATATAGCGGTGTAGATATTTCCAAGTTTATGGAGATAGCGGTGCAGATATTTCCATGTTTATAGAGATAGCGGTGCAGATATTTCCATGTTTATAGAGATTGCGGTGTAGATATTTCCATCTTTACACAGATAGCTGTGTACATATTTCCATGTTTACGCAGATAGCTGTGTAGATATTTCCATGTTTTCACAGATAGTGTTATAGATATTTCCATGTTTATACAGATATCGGTGTAGATATTTCCATATTTATACAGATAGTGATGGAGATATTTCCATGTTTATACAGGTAGAGGTGCAGATATTTCCATGTTTATGCAGATCGTGGTGCAGATATTTCCATCTTTCTACAGACGGCAGTGTAGATATTTCTATGTTTATACAGAAGGTGGTGTAGATATTTCCATGTATATACAGATGACTGTGTAGATATTTTCATGTTTATACAGATGGCTGTGTAGATATTTCCATGTTTATACAGATGGCGGTGTAGACATTTCCATGTTTTTGGAGATAGCGGTGTAGATATATCCATGTTTGTACATATAACGTTGCAGATATTTCCAAGTTTATAGAAATAGCGGTGTAGATATTTCCATCTTGGAACAGATTGCGGTGAAGATATTTCTATGTTTATACAAATGGCAGTGTAGATATTTCCAAGTTTATAGAGATAGCGGTGTATATATTTCCATTTTATAGAGGTAGCGTTGTAGATACTTCCATTTCTATACAGATTGTGGTGTAGGTATTCCCATGTTTATGGAGATAGCGGTGTAGATATTTCCATGTTTATACAGATGGCTGTTTAGTTATTTCCATGTTTATACAGATGGAGTTGTAGATATTTCCATGTTTATACAGATGACTATGTAGATATTTTCATGTTTTTACAGATGGCGGTGTAGATATTTCCATGTTTATTCAGATAGCGGTGGAGATATTTCCATGTCTATACACGTAGCGGTGTACATATTTCCAGGTTTATACAGACAGCGGTGTAGGTACTTCCATGTTTATACAGATAGCGGTGCAGATATTTCCATGTTTATACAGATGCCTATGCAGATATTTCCATATTTATACAGAGGGCTCTGTAGATATTTCCATGTTTATACAGATGGCAGTGTAGATATTTCCATGTTCCTACACATGACTGTGTAGGTATTTCCATGTTTATACTGATGGCTTTGTAGATGTTTCCATGTTTATAGAGATAGCGGTGCAGATATTTCCATGTTTATACAGATAGCGGTTTAAATATTTCCATGTTTATACAGATCGTGGTGTAGATATTTGCATGTTTATACAGATAGCGGTGTAGACATTTCCATGTTTATACAGACCGCAGTGTAGTTATTTCCATGTTTATAGAGATAGCGGTGTAGAAATTTCCATGTTTGTACAGATGGCGGTGTTGAGGTTTCCATCTATACACAGATTGCCGTGTAGGTATTTCCATGTGTATACAGATGGCATTGTAGATATTTCCATGTTTATACAGATGGTGGTGTAGATATTTCCATGTTTATACAGATGACTGTATTGGTATTTCCATGTTTTTACAGATGGCATTGTAGATATTTACATGTTTATAGAGATAGCAGTGTAGATATTTCCATGTTTATACAGATGGCGGTGTAGAAATTTCCATGTTTATAGAGATAGCGGTGTAGATATTTCCAGATTTATACAGATAACGGTGTAGATATTTCCATGTTTATACAGATAGCGGTGTAAATATTTCCATGTTTATACAGTACACGGTGTAGTTATTTCCATGTTTATAGAGATAGTGGTGTAGTTATTTCCATGTTTATAGAGATAGCGGTGTAGATATTTCCATGTTTATACAGATAACGGTGTAGATATTTCCATGTTTATACAGATCGCAGTGTAAATATTTCCATGTTTATACAGATCACGGTGTAGTTATTTCCATGTTTATACTGATAGCGGTTTAGATATTTCCATGTTTATACAGACCGCGGTGTAGATACTTCCATGTTTATACAGATGGCGGTGTTGATATTTCCATCTTTACACAGACGACCGTGTAGATATTTCCATGTTTATACAGATGGCGGTGCAGATATTTCCATGGATATGCAGATGGCGGTGTAGATATTTCCATGTTTATACAGATAGCGGTGTAGTTATTTCCATGTTTGTATAGATAGCTGTGTAGATATTTCCATGTATATACACATGGCTGTGTAGGCATTTCCATGTTTATTCAGATGGCGGTGTAGATATTTCCATGTTAATAGAGATAGCTGTGTACATATTTCCATGTTTATACAGATCGCGGTGTAGATATTTCCATGTTTATACAGATAGCGGTGTAGACATTTACATGTTTTTACAGATATCGGTGTAGATATATCCATGTTTACACAGATTGCGGTGTAGATATTTCCATATTTCTACAGATGTCATTGTAGATATTTCCGTGTTTATACAGATGGCGGTGTAGATATTTCCATATTTATTTAGATGTCTGTGTAGATATTTCCATGTGTATACAGATGGTATTGTAGGTATTTCCATGTTTATACAGATGGTGGTGTAGATATTTCCATGTTTATTCAGATGAGTGTGTAGATATTTCCATGTTTTTACAGATGGCAGTGTAGATATTTCAATGTTTATAGAGATGGCGCTGTAGATATTTCCATGTTTATACAGATAAAGTTGGAGATATTTCCATGCTTATACAGAGAGCAGTGGAGATATATCCATGTTTATACATATAGCGGTGTACATATTTCCATGTTTATAGAGACAGCGGTGTAGGTATTTCCATGTTTCTGCAGATAGCTGTTCAGATATTTCCATGTTTATACAGATGCCTATGCAGATATTTCCATATTTATACAGAGGGCTGTGTAGATATTTCTATGTTTATACAGATGGCAGTGTAGATATTTCCATGTTCCTACACATGACTGTGTGGGTATTTCCATGTTTATACAGATGGCTTTGTAGATATTTCCATGTTTATAGAGATAGCGGTGCAGATATTTCCTTGTTTATACAGATATCGGTGTATATATTTCCATGTTTATACAGATCGTGGTGTAGATATTTCCATGTTTATACAGATACCGGTGTAGATTTTTCCATGTTTATACAGACCGCAGTGTAGATATTTCCATGTTTATAGAGATAGCAGTGTAGATATTTCCATGTTTGTTCAGATGGCGGTGTTGATGTTTCCATCTATACACAGATTGCCGTGTTGGTATTTCTGTGTGTATACAGATGGCATTGTAGATATTTCCATGTTTATACAGATGGTGGTGTAGATATTTCCATGTTTACACAGATGACTGTATAGGTATTTCCATGTTTATACAGATGGTGGTGTAGATATTTCCAACTTTACAGAGATAGGGGTGTAGATATTTCCATATTTTTAGAGATAACGGTGTAGAAGTTTCCATGTTTATACAGATAGTGGTGTAAATATTTCCATGTTGATACAGATCACGGTGTAGATATTTCCATGTTTATAGAGATAGCGGTGTAGATATTTCCATGTTTATACAGATAGCGGTGTAGATATTTCTATGTTTATACAGTCTGTGGTGTAGATATTTCCATGTTTATACAGATAGCGGTGCAGATATTTCCATGTTTGTACAGATGGCGGTGTTGGTATTTCCATCTATACTCAGATGACCGTGTAGACATTTCCATGTTTATACAGATGGTGGTGCAGATATTTCCATGGATATGTAGATGGCGGTGTAGATATTTCCATGTTTATACAGATAGCGGTGTAGTTATTTCAATGTTTATATAGATAGCGGTTTAGATATTTCCATGTATGTACACATGGCTGTGTAGACATTTCCATGTTTATACAGGGCACGGTGTAGATATTTCCATGTTTAAACAGATAACTTTGTAAGTATTTCCATGTTTATACAGATGGCGGTGTAGATATTTCGATGTTTATAGAGATAGCAGTGGAGATATTTCCATGTTTATACAGATAGCGGTGTAGATATTTCCATGTTTATACTGATCGTGGTGTAGATATTTCCATGTTTATAGAGATGGCGGTGTAGATATTTCAATGTTCATAGAGATAGCGGTGTTGATTTTTCCATGTTTATAGAGATAGCGGTGTGGATATTTCCATGTTTATACTGATAGGTGTGTAGATATTTCCATGGTTATACAGATGGCGGTGTAGATATTTCCATGTTTATACAGATCACGGTGTAGATATTACCTTGTTTATACAAATAGCGGTGTAGTTATTTCCATGTTAATACAGATAGCGGTGTAGTTATTTCCATGTATATACAGATGGCTGTGTAGATATTTCCATGTTTATACAGATGGCTGTGTAGGTATTTCCATGTTTATTCAGATGACTTTGTAGGTATTTCCATGTTTATACAGATGGCGGTGTAGAAATTTCCATGTTAATAGAGATAGCTGTGTACATATTTCCATGTTTATACAGATCGCGGTGTAGATATTTCCATGTTTATACAGATAGCGTTGTAGATATTTACATGTTTTTACAGATATCGGTGTAGATATATCCATGTTTACACAGATTGCGGTGTAGATATTTCCATATTTCTACAGATGTCATTGTAGATATTTCCATGTTTGTACAGATGGCGGTGTAGATATTTCCATGTTTATATAGATGGTGTTGTAGATATTACCATGTTTATACAGATCGCAGTGTAGATATTTCCATGTTTATACAGATCGTGGTGAAGATATTTCCATGTTTATAGAGATCGCGGTGTAGATATTTCCATGTTTATAGAGATCGCAGTGTAGATATTTCCATGTTTATACAGATAGCGGTGTAGATAATTCCATGTTTATACAGATAGCGGTGTAGATATTTCCATGTTTATAGAGATAGCGGTGTAGCTATTTCCATGTTTATAGACATAGCGGTGTAGATACTTCCATGTTTATATAGATGGTGTTGTAGATATTTCCATGTTTATACCGATAGCGGTGTTGGTATTTCCACGTTTATACAGATAGCGATGTAGATATTTCCATGTTTATACAGCTCGCGGTGCAGATATTTATATGTTTACACAGAAGGCATTGTATATATTTCCTTATTCACACAGATGTCGGTGTAGAGGTTTCCATGTTTATACAGATGGCGGAGTAGTTAGTTCCATGTTTATGGAGATGGCAGTGTAGATATTTTCATGTTTATACAGATGTCGGTGTAGATATTTCCATGTTTATAGAGATAGCAGTGTAGATATTTACATGTTTATACAGATGGCTGTGTATTTCCATGTGTATACAGATGGCATTGTAGATATTTCCATGTTTATATAGATGACTCTATACGTATTTCCATGTTTTTACAGATGGCATTGCAAATATTTCCATGTTTATAGAGATAGCGGTGTAGATATTTCCGTGTTTGTACAGATGGCGGTGTTGATATTTCCATCTATACTCAGATGGCCGTGTAGATATTTCCATGTTTATACAGATGGCGGCGAAGATATTTCCATGGACATGCAGATGGCTGTGTAGATATTTCCATGTTTATGCAGATGGCGGTGTAGATATTTCCATGTTTATACAGATAGCGGTGTAGTTATTTCCATGTTTATATAGATAGCGGTGTAGATATTTCCATGTATATACACATGGCTGTGTAGATATTTCCATGTTTATACAGATAGCGGTGTAGATATTTCCATGTTTACACAGATGGTGATGTAGTTATTTCCGTGTTTATACACATGGCAGAGTAGATACTTCCATCTTTATGGAGATGGCAGTGTAGATATTGTTATGTTTATAGAGATGGCGGCGTAGATATTTCCATATTTATAGAGATAGCGGTGTAGATATTTCCATCTTTCTACAGATGGCAGTGTAGATATTTCCATGTTTATACAGCTGGCGGTGTAAGTATTTCCATATTTATACAGATTTCTGTGTAGATATTTCCATGTGTATACAGATTGTATTGTAGGTATTTCCATGTTTATTCAGATGGTGGTGTAGATATTTCCATGTTTATTCAGATGAGTGTGTAGATATTTCCATGTTTTTACAGATGGCAGTGTAGATATTTCAATGTTTATAGAGATGGCGCTGTAGATATTTCCATGTTTATACAGATAAAGGTGGAGATATTTCCATGCTTATACAGAGAGCAGTGGAGATATATCCATGTTTATACACATAGCGGTGTACATATTTCCATGTTTTTAGAGACAGCGGTGTAGGTATTTCCATGTTTATACAGATAGCGGTGAAGATATTTCCATATATATACAGATGCCTATGCAGATATTTCCATATTTATACAGAGGGCTGTGTAGATATTTCTATGTTTATACAGATGGCAGTGTAGATATTTCCATGTTCCTACACATGACTGTGTAGGTATTTCCATGTTTATACAGATGGCTTTGTAGATATTTCCATGTTTATAGAGATAGTGGTGCAGATATTTCCTTGTTTATACAGATATCGGTGCATATATTTCCATGTTTATACAGATCGTGGTGTAGATATTTCTATGTTTGTACAGATACCGGTGTAGATATTTCCATGTTTATAGAGATAGCGGTGCAGATATTTCCTTGTTTATACAGATATCGGTGTATATATTTCCATGTTTATACAGATCGTGGTGCAGATATTTCCATGTTTGTACAGATACCGGTGTAGATATTTCCATGTTTATACAGACCGCAGTGTAGATATTTCCATGTTTACAGAGATAGCAGTGTAGATATTTCCATGTTTGTACAGATGGCGTTGTTGATGTTTCCATCTATACACAGATTGCCGTGTTGGTATATCCGTGTGTATACAGATGGCATTGTAGATATTTCCATGTTTATACAGATGGTGGTGTAGATATTTCCATGTTTACACAGATGACTGTATAGGTATTTCCATGTTTATACAGATGGTCGTGTAGATATTTCCAACTTTATAGAGATAGGGGTGTAGATATTTCCATATTTATAGAGATAACGGTGTAGAAGTTTCCATGTTTATACAGATAGCGGTGTAAATATTTCCATGTTGATACAGATCACGGTGTAGATATTTCCATGTTTATAGAGATAGCGGTGTAGATATTTCCATGTTTATACAGATAGCGGTGTAGATATTTCCATGTTTATACAGACCGTGGTGTAGATATTTCCATGTTTATACAGATAGCGGTGCAGATATTTCCATGTTTGTACAGATGGCGATGTTGATATGTCCATCTATACTCAGATGACCGTGTAGATATTTCCATGTTTATACAGATGGTGGTGCAGGTATTTCCATGGATATGTAGATGGCGGTGTAGATATTTCCTTGTTTATACAGATAGGGGTGTAGTTATTTCAATGTTTATATAGATAGCGGTTTAGATATTTCCATGTATGTACACATGGCTGTGTAGATATTTCCATGTTTATACATATGACGGTGTAGATATTTCCATGTTTAAACAGATAACTTTGTAAGTATTTCCATGTTTATACAGATGGCGGTGTAGATATTTCGATGTTTATAGAGATAGCAGTGGAGATATTTCCATGTTTATACAGATAGCGGTGTAGATATTTCCATGTTTATACTGATCGTGGTGTAGATATTTCCAGGCTTATAGAGATGGCGGTGTAGATATTTCAATGTTCATAGAGATAGCGGTGTTGATTTTTCCATGTTTATAGAGATAGTGGTGTGGATATTTCCATGTTTATACAGATAGGTGTGTCGATATTTCCATGGTTATACAGATGGCGGTGTAGATATTTCCATGTTTATACAGATCACGGTGTAGATATTTCCTTGTTGATACAAATAGCGGTGTAGTTATTTCCATGTTTATACAGATAGCGGTGTAGTTATTTCCATGTATATACAGATGGCTGTGTAGATATTTCCATGTTTATACAGATGGCTGTGTAGTTATTTCCATGTTTATTCAGATAACTTTGTAGGTATTTCCATGTTTATACAGATGGCGGTGTATATATTTCCATGTTTATAGAGATAGCTGTGTAGATATTTCCATGTTTATACAGATCGCGGTTTAGATATTTCCATGTTTATACAGATAGCGGTGTAGATATTTACATGTTTTTACAGATATCGGTGTAGATATGTCCATGTTTACACAGATTGCGGTGCAGATATTTCCATGTTTTTACAGATATCGGTGTAGATATATCCATGTTTACACAGATTGCGGTGTAGATATTTCCATATTTCTACAGATGTCAATGTAGATATTTCCATGTTTATACAGATGGCGGTGTAGATATTTACATGTTTATATAGATGGTGGTGTAGATATTACCATGTTTATGCAGATCGCGGTGTAGAGATTTCCATGTTTATACAGATCGTGGTGAAGATATTTCCATGTTTATAGAGATCGCGGTGTAGATATTTCCATGTTTACACAGATCGTGGTGAAGATATTTCCATGTTTATAGAGATCGCGGTGTAGATATTTCCATGTTTATACAGATCGCAGTGTAGATATTTCCATGTTTATACAGCTAGCGGTGTAGATAATTCCATGTTTATACAGATAGCGGTGTAGATATTTCCATGTTTATAGAGATAGCAGTGTAGGTATTTCCATGCTTATAGACATAGCGGTGTAGATACTTCCATGTTTATATAGATGGTGTTGTAGATATTTCCATGTTTATACCGATAGCGGTGTTGGTATTTCCACCTTTATACAGATAGCGATGTAGATATTTCCATGTTTATACAGCTTGCGGTGCAGATATTTATATGTTTACACAGAAGGCATTGTATATATTTCCTTATTCACACAGATGTCGGTGTAGATGTTTCCATGTTTATACAGATGGCGGAGTAGTTAGTTCCATGTTTATGGAGATGGCAGTGTAGATGTTTTCATGTTTATAGAGATGGCGGTGTAGATATTTCCATGTTTATAGAGATAGCAGTGTAGATATATACATGTTTATACAGATGGCTGTGTAGATATTTCCATGTTTATACAGATGACTCTATACATATTTCCACGTTTTTACAGATGTCAGTGCAGATATTTCCATGTTTATAGAGATAGCGGTGTAGATATTTCCATGTTTGTACAGATGGCGGTGTTGATATTTCCATCTATACACAGATGGCCGTGTAGATATTTCCATGTTTATAAAGATGGCGGCGTAGATATTTCCATGGACATGCAGATGGCTGTGTAGATATTTACATGTTTATGCAGATGGCGGTGTAGAAATTTTAATGTTTATACAGATAGCGGTGAAGTCATTTCCATGTTTATATAGATAGCGGTGTAGTTATTTCCATGTATATACACATGTCTGTGCAGATATTTCCATGTTTATACAGATAACTTTGTAAGTATTTCCAAGTTTATACAGATGGCGGTGTAGATATTTCGATGTTTATGGAGATAGCAGTGGAGATATTTCCATGTTTATTCAGATAGCGGTGTAGATATTTCCATGTTTATTCTGATCGTGGTGTAGATATTTCCATGTTTATAGAGATGGCGGTGTAGATATTTCCATGTTCATAGAGATAGCGGTGTTGATTTTTCCATGTATATAGAGATAGCGGTGTGGATATTCCATGTTTACACAGATAGGGGTGTAGATATTTCCATGTTTACAGAGATGGCGGTGTAGATAATTCCATCTTTATACAGATCGCGGTGTACATATTTCCTTGTTTATACAGATCATGGTGTAGTTATTTCCATGTTTATACAGATCGCAGTGTTGATATTACCATGTTTATAGGGATAGCGGTGCAAATATTTCCACATTTATACAGATAGCGGTGTAGTTATTTGCATGTTTTTACAGATAGCGGTGTAGTTATTTGCATGTTTATACAGATAGCGGTGTAGATATTTCCAGGTATAAACAGATGTCTGTGTATATATTTCCATGTTAAAACAGATGGCGGTGTAGATATTTCCTTGTTTATACAAATAGCGGTGTAGTTATTTCCATCTTTATACAGATCACGGTGTAGATATTTCCTTGTTTATACATATAGCGGTGTAGTTGTTTCCATGCTTATACAGATAACGGTGTAGATATTTCCTTGTTTATAAAAATAGCGGTGTAGATATTTCCATGTTTGTACAGATCACGGTGTAGATATATCCTTGTTTATACTAATAGCGGTGTAGTTATTTCGATGTTTATACAGATAGCGGTGTAGATATTTCTATGTATATACAGATGGCTGTGTAGATATTTCCATGTTTATACAGATGCCTGTGTAGATGTTTCCATGTTTATACAGATGACTTTGTGGGTATTTCCATGTTTATACAGATGGCGTTGTAGATATTTCCATGTTTATAGAGATTAATGTGTAGATATTTCCATGTTTATACAGATAGCGGTGTAGGTATTTCCATGTTTATACTGATCGCGTTTTAGATATTTCCATGTTTATACAGATCGCAGTGTAGATATTTCCATGTTTATACAGATAGCGGTGTAGATATTTCCATGTTTTTACAGATATCGGGGTAGATATTTCCATGTTTACACAGATTACGGTGTAGATATTTCCATCTTTCTACAGATGGCATTGTAGATATTTCCATGTTTATACAGATGGTTGTGTAGATATTTTCAAGTTTAAATAGATGGTGGTGTAGATATTACCATGTTTATACAGATAGCGGTGTAGATAAATCCATGTTTATACAGAAGGCGGTGTAGACATTTCCAAGTTTATAAAGATAGCGGTGTAGATATTTCCATGTTTACACAGATTGCACTGTAGATATTTCCATCTTTGCACAGATTTCATTGTAGATATTTCCATCTTTACACAGATAGCGGTGTAGATATTTCCATGTTTACACAGATAGCTCTGTAGGTATTTCCATGTTTACACAGATAGTGATGTAGATGTTTCCATGTTTATAGAGATAGCGGTTTAGATATTTCCATGTTTCTACAGATAGCGGTGTAGACATTTCCATGTTTACAGGTACAGAAGTTTACATATTTCCATGTTTATACAGATAGCGGTGTAGATTTTTCCATGTTTACAAAGATAGCGTTATATATATTTGCATGTTTATACAGATAGCAGTGTAGAGATTTCCATGTTTATACTGATAGCGGTGTAAATGTTTCCATGCTTATACAGATAGCGGTGTAGATATTTCCATGTTTATACAGATAGCGGTGTACATGATTCTATGTTTATACAGATATAGGTGGAGATATATCCATGTTTATACAGATAGCGGTGTAGATATTTCCATGTTTACAGAGATAGCAGTGTAGTTATTTCCATATTTATACAGATGGCGGTGTACATATTTCCATGTTTATTCATATGTCGGTGTAGATATATCCATGTTTATACAGATGGCAGTGTAGGTATTTCCATGTTTATACAGATAGAGGTGTAGATATTTCCATGTATATACAGATACCGGTGTAGATATTTCCATGTTTATACAGACCGCAGTGTAGATATTTCCATGTTTATAGAGATAGCAGTGTAGATATTTCCATGTTTGTACAGATGGCGGTGTTGATGTTTCCATCTATACACAGATTGCCGTCTTGGTATTTCTGTGTGTATACAGATGGCATTGTAGATATTTCCATGTTTATACAGATGGTGGTGTAGATATTTCCATGTTTACACAGATGACTCTATAGGTATTTCCATGTTTATACAGATGGTGGTGTAGTTATTTCCAACTTTATAGAGATAGGGGTGTAGATATTTCCATATTTTTAGAGATAACGGTGTAGAAGTTTCCATGTTTATACAGATAGCGGTGTAAATATTTCCATGTTGATACAGATAATGGTGTAGATATTTCCATGTTTATAGAGATAGCGGTGTAGATATTTCCATGTTTATACAGATAGCGGTGTTGATATTTCCATGTTTATACAGACCGTGTTGTAGATATTTCCATGTTTATACAGATAGAGGTGCAGATATTTCCATGTTTGTACAGATGGCGGTGTTGATATTTCCATCTATACTCAGATGACCTTGTAGATATTTCCATGTTTATACAGATGGTGGTGCAGGTATTTCCATGGATATGTAGATGGCGGTGTAGATATTTCCATGTTTATACAGATAGCGGTGTAGTTATTTCAATGTTTATATAGATAGCGGTTTAGATATTTCCATGTATGTACACATCGCTGTGTAGACATTTCCATGTTTATACAGATGACGGTGTAGATATTTCCATGTTTAAACAGATAACTTTGTAAGTATTTCCATGTTTATACAGATGGCGGTGTAGATATTTCGCTGTTTATATAGATAGCAGTGGAGATATTTCCATTTTTATACAGATAGCGGTGTAGATATTTCCATGTTTATACTGATCGTGGTGTAAATATTTCCATGTTTATAGAGATGGCGGTGTAGATATTTCAATGTTCATAGAGATAGCGGTGTTGATTTTTCCATGTTCATAGAGATAGCGGTGTGGATATTTCCATGTTTATACTGATAGGTGTGTAGATACTTCCATGGTTATACAGATGGCGGTGTAGATATTTCCATGTTTATACAGATCACGGTGTAGATATTTCCTTGTTGATACAAATAGCGGTGTAGTTATTTCCATGTTTATACAGATAGCGGTGTAGTTATTTCCATGTATATACAGATGGCTGTGTAGATATTTCCATGTTTATACAGATGGCTGTGTAGGTATTTCCATGTTTATTCAGATGACTTTGTAGGTATTTCCATGTTTATACAGATGGCGGTGTAGATATTTCCATGTTAATAGAGATAGCTGTGTACATATTTCCATGTTTATACAGATCGCGGTGTAGATATTTCCATGTTTATACAGATAGCGGTGTAGACATTTACATGTTTTTACAGATATCGGTGTAGATATATCCATGTTTACACAGATTGCGGTGTAGATATTTCCATATTTCTACAGATGTCATTGTAGATATTTCCGTGTTTATACAGATGGCGGTGTAGATATTTCCATATTTATTTAGATGTCTGTGTAGATATTTCCATGTGTATACAGATGGTATTGTAGGTATTTCCATGTTTATACAGATGGTGGTGTAGATATTTCCATGTTTATTCAGATGAGTGTGTAGATATTTCCATGTTTTTACAGATGGCAGTGTAGATATTTCAATGTTGATAGAGATGGCGCTGTAGATATTTCCATGTTTATACAGATAAAGTTGGAGATATTTCCATGCTTGTACAGAGAGCAGTGGAGATATATCCATGTTTATACATATAGCGGTGTACATATTTCCATGTTTATAGAGACAGCGGTGTAGGTATTTCCATGTTTCTACAGATAGCTGTGCAGATATTTCCATGTTTATACAGATGCCTAAGCAGATATTTCCATATTTATACAGAGGGCTGTGTAGATATTTCTATGTTTATGCAGATGGCAATGTAGATATTTCCATGTTCCTACACATGACTGTGTGGGTATTTCCATGTTTATACAGATGGCTTTGTAGATATTTCCATGTTTATAGAGATAGCGGTGCAGATATTTCCTTGTTTATACAGATATCGGTGTATATATTTCCATGTTTATACAGATCGTGGTGTAGATATTTCCATGTTTATACAGATACCGGTGTAGATATTTCCATGTTTATACAGACCGCAGTGTAGATATTTCCATGTTTATAGAGATAGCAGTGTAGATATTTCCATGTTTGTAAAGATGGCGGTGTTGATGTTTCCATCTATACACAGATTGCCGGGTTGGTATTTCTGTGTGTATACAGATGGCAATGTAGATATTTCCATGTTTATACAGATGGTGGTGTAGATATTTCCATGTTTACACAGATGACTGTATAGGTATTTCCATGTTTATACAGATGGTGGTGTAGATATTTCCAACTTTATAGAGATAGGGGTGTAGATATTTCCATATTTTTAGAGATAACGGTGTAGAAGTTTCCATGTTTATACAGATAGCGGTGTAAATATTTCCATGTTGATACAGATCACGGTGTAGATATTTCCATGTTTATAGAGATAGCGGTGTAGATATTTCCATGTTTATACTGATAGCGGTGTAGATATTTCCATGTTGATACAGACCGTGGTGTAGTTAGTTCCATGTTTATACAGATAGTGGTGCAGATATTTCCATGTTTGTACAGATGGCGGTGTTGATATTTTCATCTATACTCAGATGACCGTGTAGATACTTCCATGTTTATACAGATGGTTGTGCAGATATTTCCATGGATATGTAGATGGCGGTGTAGATATTCCCATCTTTATACAGGTAGCGGTGTAGTTATTTCAATGGTTATATAAATAGCGGTTTAGATATTTCCATGTATGTACACATGGCTGTGTAGACATTTCCATGTTTATACAGATGACGGTGTAGATATTTCCATGTTTAAACAGATAACTTTGTAAGTATTTCCATGTTTATACAGATGGCGGTGTAGATATGTCTATGTTTATAGAGATAGCTGTGGAGATATTAACATGTTTATACGGATAGCGGTGTAGATATTTCCATGTTTATACTGATCGTGGTGTAGATATTTCCATGTTTTTAGAGATGGCGGTGTAGATATTTCAATGTTCATAGAGATAGCGGTGTTGATTTTTCCATGTTTATAGAGATAGCGGTGTGGATATTTCCATGTTTATACTGATAGGTGTGTAGATATTTCCATGGTTATACAGATGGCGGTGTAGATATTTCCATGTTTATACAGATCACGGTGTAGATATTTCCTTGTTTATACAAATAGCGGTGTAGTTATTTCCATGTTTATACAGATAGCGGTGTAGTTATTTCCATGTATATACAGATGGCTGTGTAGATATTTCCATGTTTATACAGATGGCTGTGTAGGTATTTCCATGTTTATTCAGATGACTTTGTAGGTATTTCCATGTTTATACAGATGGCGGTGTAGATATTTCCATGTTAATAGAGATAGCTGTGTTCATATTTCCATGTTTATACAGATCGCGGTGTAGATATTTCCATGTTTATACAGATAGCGGTGTAGATATTTACATGTTTTTACAGATATCGGTGTAGACATATCCATGTTTACACAGATTGCGGTGTAGATATTTCCATATTTCTATAGATGTCATTGTAGATATTTCCATGTTTTTACAGATGGCGGTGTAGATATTTCCATGTTTATATAGATGGTGGTGTAGATATTACCATGTTTATTCAGATGAGTGTGTAGATATTTCCATGTTTTTACAGATGGCAGTGTAGATATTTCAATGTTTATAGAGATGGCGCTGTAGATATTTCCATGTTTATACAGATAAAGGTGGAGATATTTCCATGCTTATACAGAGAGCAGTGGAGATATATCCATGTTTATACATATAGCGGTGTACCTATTTCCATGTTTATAGAGACAGCGGTGTAGGTATTTCCATGTTTCTACATATAGCTGTGCAGATATTTCCATGTTTACACAGATGCCTATGCAGATATTTCCATATTTATACAGAGGGCTGTGTAGATATTTCTACGTTTATACAGATGGCAGTGTAGATATTTCCATGTTCCTACACATGACTGTGTAGGCATTTCCATGTTTATACAGATGGCTTTGTAGATATTTCCATGTTTATAGAGATAGCGGTGCAGATATTTCCTTGTTTATACAGATACCGGTGTAGATATTTCCATGTTTATACAGACCGCAGTGTAGATATTTCCATGTTTATAGAGATAGCAGTGTAGATATTTCCATGTTTGTACAGATGGCGGTGTTGATGTTTCCATCTATACACAGATTGCCGTGTTGGTATTTCTGTGTGTATACAGATGGCATTATAGATATTTCCATGTTTATACAGATGGTGGTGTAGATATTTCCATGTTTACACAGATGACTGTATACGTATTTCCATGTTTATACAGATGGTGGTGTAGATATTTCCAACTTTATAGAGATAGGTGTGTAGATATTTCCATATTTTTAGAGATTACGGTGTAGAAGTTTCCATGTTTATACAGATAGCGGTGTAAATATTTCCATGTTGATACAGATCACGGTGTAGATATTTCCATGTTTATAGAGATAGCGGTGTAGATATTTCCATGTTTATACAGATAGCGGTGTAGATATTTCCATGTTTATACAGACCGTGTTGTAGATATTTCCATGTTTATACAGATAGAGGTGCAGATATTTCCATGTTTGTACAGATGGCGGTGTTGATATTTCCATCTATACTCAGATGACCTTGTAGATATTTCCATGTTTATACAGATGGTGGTGCAGATATTTCCATGGATATGTAGATGGCGGTGTAGATATTTCCAGGTTTATACAGATAGCGGAGTAGTTATTTCAATGTTTATATAGATAGCGGTTTAGATATTTCCATGTATGTACACATGGCTGTGTAGACATTTCCATGTTTATACAGAGGACGGTGTAGATATTTCCGTGTTTAAACAGATAACTGTGTAAGTATTTCCATGTTTATACAGATGGCGGTGTAGATATTTCGATGTTTATAGACATAGCAGTGGAGATATTTCCATGTTTACACAGATAGCGGTGTAGATATTTCCATGTTTATACTGATCGTGGTGTAGATATTTCCATGTTTATAGAGATGGCGGTGTAGATATTTCAATGTTCATAGAGATAGCGGTGTTGATTTTTCCATGTTTACAGAGATAGCGGTGTGGTTATTTCCATGTTTATACTGATAGGTTTGTAGATATTTCCATGGTTATAGAGATGGCGGTGTAGATATTTCCATGTTTATACAGATCACGGTGTAGATATTTCCTTGTTTATAGAAACAGCGGTGTAGTTATTTCCATGTTTATACAGATAGCGGTGTAGTTATTTCCATGTATATACAGATGGCTGTGTAGATGTTTCCATGTTTATACAGATGGCTGTGTAGGTATTTCCATGATTATTCAGATGACTTTGTAGGTATTTCCATGTTTATTCAGATGGCGGTGTAGATATTTCCATGTTAATAGAGATAGCTGTGTACATATTTCCATGTTTATACAGATCGCGGTGTAGATATTTCCGTGTTTATACAGATAGCGGTGTAGATATTTACATGTTTTTCCAGATATCGGTGTAGATATATCCATGTTTACACAGATTGCGGTGTAGATATTTCCATATTTCTACAGATGTCATTGTAGATATTTCCATGTTTATACAGATGGCGGTGTAGATATTTCCAGGTTTATATAGATGGTGGTGTAGATATTACCATGTTTATTCAGATGAGTGTGTAGATATTTCCATGTTTTTACAGATGGCAGTGTAGATATTTCAATGTTGATAGAGATGGCGCTGTAGATATTTCCATGTTTATACAGATAAAGGTGGAGATATTTCCATGCTTCTACAGAGAGCATTGGAGATATATCCATATTTATACATATAGCGGTGTACATATTTCCATGTTTATAGAGACAGCGGTGTAGGTATTTCCATGTTTCTACAGATAGCTGTGCAGATATTTCCATGTTTATACAGATGCCTATGCAGATATTTCCATATTTATACAGAGGGCTGTGTAGATATTTCTATGTTTATACAGATGGCAGTGTAGATATTTCCATGTTCCTACACATGACTGTGTAGGTATTTCCATGTTTATACAGATGGTTTTGTAGATATTTCCATGTTTATAGAGTTAGCGGTGCAGATATTTCCTTGTTTATACAGATATCGGTGTATATATTTCCATGTTTATACAGATCGTGGTGTAGATATTTCCATGTTTATACAGATACCGGTGTAGATATTTCCATGTTTATACAGACCGCAGTGTAGATATTTCCATGTTTATAGAGATAGAAGTGTAGATATTTCCATGTTTGTTCAGATGGCGGTGTTGATGTTTCCATCTATACACAGATTGCCGTGTTGGTATTTCTGTGTGTATACAGATGGCATTGTAGATATTTCCATGTTTATACAGATGGTGGTGTAGATATTTCCATGTTTACACAGATGACTGTATAGGTATTTCCATGTTTATACAGATGGTGGTGTAGATATTTCCAACTTTACAGAGATAGGGGTGTAGATATTTCCATATTTTTAGAGATAACGGTGTAGAAGTTTCCATGTTTATACAGATAGCGGTGTAAATATTTCCATGTTGATACAGATAATGGTGTAGATATTTCCATGTTTATAGAGATAGCGGTGTAGATATTTCCATGTTTATACAGATAGCGGTGTAGATATTTCCATGTTTATACAGACCGTGTTGTAGATATTTCCATGTTTATACAGATAGAGGTGCAGATATTTCCATGTTTGTACAGATGGCGGTGTTGATATTTCCATCTATACTCAGATGACCTTGTAGATATTTCCATGTTTATACAGATGGTGGTGCAGATATTTCCATGGATATGTAGATGGCGGTGTAGATATTTCCATGTTTATACAGATAGCGGTGTAATTATTTCAATGTTTATATAGATAGCGGTTTAGATATTTCCATGTATGTACACATCGCTGTGTAGACATTTCCATGTTTATACAGATGACGGTGTAGATATTTCCTTGTTTAAACAGATAACTTTGTAAGTATTTCCATGTTTATACAGATGGCGGTGTAGATATTTCGATGTTTATATAGATAGCAGTGGAGATATTTCCATGTTTATACAGATAGCGGTGTAGATATTTCCATGTTTATACTGATCGTGGTGTAAATATTTCCATGTTTATAGAGATGGCGGTGTAGATATTTCAATGTTCATAGAGATAGCGGTGTTGATTTTTCCATGTTCATAGAGATAGCGGTGTGGATATTTCCATGTTTATACTGATAGGTGTGTAGATATTTCCATGGTTATACAGATGGCGGTGTAGATATTTCCATGTTTATACAGATCACGGTGTAGATATTTCCTTGTTGATACAAATAGCGGTGTAGTTATTTCCATGTTTATACAGATAGCGGTGTAGTTATTTCCATGTATATACAGATGGCTGTGTAGATATTTCCATGTTTATACAGATGGCTGTGTAGGTATTTCCATGTTTATTCAGATGACTTTGTAGGTATTTCCATGTTTATTCAGATGGCGGTGTAGATATTTCCATGTTAATAGAGATAGCTGTGTACATATTTCCATGTTTATACAGATCGCGGTGTAGATATTTCCATGTTTATACAGATAGCGGTGTAGATATTTACATGTTTTTACAGATATCGGTGTAGATATATCCATGTTTACACAGATTGCGGTGTAGATATTTCCATATTTCTACAGATGTCATTGTAGATATTTCCGTGTTTATACAGATGGCGGTGTAGATATTTCCATATTTATTTAGATGTCTGTGTAGATATTTCCATGTGTATACAGATGGTATTGTAGGTATTTCCATGTTTATACAGATGGTGGTGTAGATATTTCCATGTTTATTCAGATGAGTGTGTAGATATTTCCATGTTTTTACAGATGGCAGTGTAGATATTTCAATGTTTATAGAGATGGCGCTGTAGATATTTCCATGTTTATACAGATAAAGTTGGAGATATTTCCATGCTTATACAGAGAGCAGTGGAGATATATCCATGTTTATACATATAGCGGTGTACATATTTCCATGTTTATAGAGACAGCGGTGTAGGTATTTCCATGTTTCTGCAGATAGCTGTTCAGATATTTCCATGTTTATACAGATGCCTATGCAGATATTTCCATATTTATACAGAGGGCTGTGTAGATATTTCTATGTTTATACAGATGGCAGTGTAGATATTTCCATGTTCCTACACATGACTGTGTGGGTATTTCCATGTTTATACAGATGGCTTTGTAGATATTTCCATGTTTATAGAGATAGCGGTGCAGATATTTCCTTGTTTATACAGATATCGGTGTATATATCTCCATGTTTATACAGATCGTGGTGTAGATATTTCCATGTTTATACAGATACCGGTGTAGATTTTTCCATGTTTATACAGACCGCAGTGTAGATATTTCCATGTTTATAGAGATAGCAGTGTAGATATTTCCATGTTTGTTCAGATGGCGGTGTTGATGTTTCCATCTATACACAGATTGCCGTGTTGGTATTTCTGTGTGTATACAGATGGCATTGTAGATATTTCCATGTTTATACAGATGGTGGTGTAGATATTTCCATGTTTACACAGATGACTGTATAGGTATTTCCATGTTTATACAGATGGTGGTGTAGATATTTCCAACTTTACAGAGATAGGGGTGTAGATATTTCCATATTTTTAGAGATAACGGTGTAGAAGTTTCCATGTTTATACAGATAGTGGTGTAAATATTTCCATGTTGATACAGATCACGGTGTAGATATTTCCATGTTTATAGAGATAGCGGTGTAGATATTTCCATGTTTATACAGATAGCGGTGTAGATATTTCTATGTTTATACAGTCTGTGGTGTAGATATTTCCATGTTTATACAGATAGCGGTGCAGATATTTCCATGTTTGTACAGATGGCGGTGTTGATATTTCCATCTATACTCAGATGACCGTGTAGACATTTCCATGTTTATACAGATGGTGGTGCAGATATTTCCATGGTTATGTAGACGGCGGTGTAGATATTTCCATGTTTATACAGATAGCGGTGTAGTTATTTCCATGTTTATATAGATAGCGGTTTAGATATTTCCATGTATGTACACATGGCTGTGTAGACATTTCCATGTTTATACAGGGCACGGTGTAGATATTTCCATGTTTAAACAGATAACTTTGTAAGTATTTCCATGTTTATACAGATGGCGGTGTAGATATTTCGATGTTTATAGAGATAGCAGTGGAGATATTTCCATGTTTATACAGATAGCGGTGTAGATATTTCCATGTTTATACTGATCGTGGTGTAGATATTTCCATGTTTATAGAGATGGCGGTGTAGATATTTCAATGTTCATAGAGATAGCGGTGTTGATTTTTCCATGTTTATAGAGATAGCGGTGTGGATATTTCCATGTTTATACTGATAGGTGTGTAGATATTTCCATGGTTATACAGATGGCGGTGTAGATATTTCCATGTTTATACAGATCACGGTGTAGATATTACCTTGTTTATACAAATAGCGGTGTAGTTATTTCCATGTTAATACAGATAGCGGTGTAGTTATTTCCATGTATATACAGATGGCTGTGTAGATATTTCCATGTTTATACAGATGGCTGTGTAGGTATTTCCATGTTTATTCAGATGACTTTGTAGGTATTTCCATGTTTATACAGATGGCGGTGTAGAAATTTCCATGTTAATAGAGATAGCTGTGTACATATTTCCATGTTTATACAGATCGCGGTGTAGATATTTCCATGTTTATACAGATAGCGGTGTAGATATTTACATGTTTTTACAGATATCGGTGTAGATATATCCATGTTTACACAGATTGCGGTGTAGATATTTCCATATTTCTACAGATGTCATTGTAGATATTTCCATGTTTGTACAGATGGCGGTGTAGATATTTCCATGTTTATATAGATGGTGTTGTAGATATTACCATGTTTATACAGATCGCAGTGTAGATATTTCCATGTTTATACAGATCGTGGTGAAGATATTTCCATGTTTATAGAGATCGCGGTGTAGATATTTCCATGTTTATAGAGATCGCAGTGTAGATATTTCCATGTTTATACAGATAGCGGTGTAGATAATTCCATGTTTATACAGATAGCGGTGTAGATATTTCCATGTTTATAGAGATAGCGGTGTAGCTATTTCCATGTTTATAGACATAGCGGTGTAGATACTTCCATGTTTATATAGATGGTGTTGTAGATATTTCCATGTTTATACCGATAGCGGTGTTGGTATTTCCACGTTTATACAGATAGCGATGTAGATATTTCCATGTTTATACAGCTCGCGGTGCAGATATTTATATGTTTACACAGAAGGCATTGTATATATTTCCTTATTCACACAGATGTCGGTGTAGAGGTTTCCATGTTTATACAGATGGCGGAGTAGTTAGTTCCATGTTTATGGAGATGGCAGTGTAGATATTTTCATGTTTATACAGATGTCGGTGTAGATATTTCCATGTTTATAGAGATAGCAGTGTAGATATTTACATGTTTATACAGATGGCTGTGTATTTCCATGTGTATACAGATGGCATTGTAGATATTTCCATGTTTATATAGATGACTCTATACGTATTTCCATGTTTTTACAGATGGCATTGCAAATATTTCCATGTTTATAGAGATAGCGGTGTAGATATTTCCGTGTTTGTACAGATGGCGGTGTTGATATTTCCATCTATACTCAGATGGCCGTGTAGATATTTCCATGTTTATACAGATGGCGGCGAAGATATTTCCATGGACATGCAGATGGCTGTGTAGATATTTCCATGTTTATGCAGATGGCGGTGTAGATATTTCCATGTTTATACAGATAGCGGTGTAGTTATTTCCATGTTTATATAGATAGCGGTGTAGATATTTCCATGTATATACACATGGCTGTGTAGATATTTCCATGTTTATACAGATAGCGGTGTAGATATTTCCGTGTTTACACAGATGGTGATGTAGTTATTTCCGTGTTTATACACATGGCAGAGTAGATACTTCCATCTTTATGGAGATGGCAGTGTAGATATTGTTATGTTTATAGAGATGGCGGCGTAGATATTTCCATATTTATAGAGATAGCGGTGTAGATATTTCCATCTTTCTACAGATGGCAGTGTAGATATTTCCATGTTTATACAGCTGGCGGTGTAAGTATTTCCATATTTATACAGATTTCTGTGTAGATATTTCCATGTGTATACAGATTGTATTGTAGGTATTTCCATGTTTATTCAGATGGTGGTGTAGATATTTCCATGTTTATTCAGATGAGTGTGTAGATATTTCCATGTTTTTACAGATGGCAGTGTAGATATTTCAATGTTTATAGAGATGGCGCTGTAGATATTTCCATGTTTATACAGATAAAGGTGGAGATATTTCCATGCTTATACAGAGAGCAGTGGAGATATATCCATGTTTATACACATAGCGGTGTACATATTTCCATGTTTTTAGAGACAGCGGTGTAGGTATTTCCATGTTTATACAGATAGCGGTGAAGATATTTCCATATATATACAGATGCCTATGCAGATATTTCCATATTTATACAGAGGGCTGTGTAGATATTTCTATGTTTATACAGATGGCAGTGTAGATATTTCCATGTTCCTACACATGACTGTGTAGGTATTTCCATGTTTATACAGATGGCTTTGTAGATATTTCCATGTTTATAGAGATAGTGGTGCAGATATTTCCTTGTTTATACAGATATCGGTGCATATATTTCCATGTTTATACAGATCGTGGTGTAGATATTTCTATGTTTGTACAGATACCGGTGTAGATATTTCCATGTTTATAGAGATAGCGGTGCAGATATTTCCTTGTTTATACAGATATCGGTGTATATATTTCCATGTTTATACAGATCGTGGTGCAGATATTTCCATGTTTGTACAGATACCGGTGTAGATATTTCCATGTTTATACAGACCGCAGTGTAGATATTTCCATGTTTACAGAGATAGCAGTGTAGATATTTCCATGTTTGTACAGATGGCGTTGTTGATGTTTCCATCTATACACAGATTGCCGTGTTGGTATATCCGTGTGTATACAGATGGCATTGTAGATATTTCCATGTTTATACAGATGGTGGTGTAGATATTTCCATGTTTACACAGATGACTGTATAGGTATTTCCATGTTTATACAGATGGTCGTGTAGATATTTCCAACTTTATAGAGATAGGGGTGTAGATATTTCCATATTTATAGAGATAACGGTGTAGAAGTTTCCATGTTTATACAGATAGCGGTGTAAATATTTCCATGTTGATACAGATCACGGTGTAGATATTTCCATGTCTATAGAGATAGCGGTGTAGATATTTCCATGTTTATACAGATAGCGGTGTAGATATTTCCATGTTTATACAGACCGTGGTGTAGATATTTCCATGTTTATACAGATAGCGGTGCAGATATTTCCATGTTTGTACAGATGGCGATGTTGATATGTCCATCTATACTCAGATGACCGTGTAGATATTTCCATGTTTATACAGATGGTGGTGCAGATATTTCCATGGATATGTAGATGGCGGTGTAGATATTTCCTTGTTTATACAGATAGGGGTGTAGTTATTTCAATGTTTATATAGATAGCGGTTTAGATATTTCCATGTATGTACACATGGCTGTGTAGATATTTCCATGTTTATACATATGACAGTGTAGATATTTCCATGTTTAAACAGATAACTTTGTAA
Source organism: Pan paniscus (assembly GCF_029289425.2). Taxonomy (NCBI): domain Eukaryota; kingdom Metazoa; phylum Chordata; class Mammalia; order Primates; family Hominidae; genus Pan; species Pan paniscus. The sequence continues at coordinate 1,576,012 of NC_073258.2, read as the reverse complement.
GTATTTCCATGTTTATACAGATGGCGGTGTAGATATTTCGATGTTTATAGAGATAGCAGTGGAGATATTTCCATGTTTATACAGATAGCGGTGTAGATATTTCCATGTTTATACTGATCGTGGTGTAGATATTTCCATGCTTATAGAGATGGCGGTGTAGATATTTCAATGTTCATAGAGATAGCGGTGTTGATTTTTCCATGTTTATAGAGATAGTGGTGTGGATATTTCCATGTTTATACAGATAGGTGTGTCGATATTTCCATGGTTATACAGATGGCGGTGTAGATATTTCCATGTTTATACAGATCACGGTGTAGATATTTCCTTGTTGATACAAATAGCGGTGTAGTTATTTCCATGTTTATACAGATAGCGGTGTAGTTATTTCCATGTATATACAGATGGCTGTGTAGATATTTCCATGTTTATACAGATGGCTGTGTAGGTATTTCCATGTTTATTCAGATAACTTTGTAGGTATTTCCATGTTTATACAGATGGCGGTGTATATATTTCCATGTTTATAGAGATAGCTGTGTAGATATTTCCATGTTTATACAGATCGCGGTTTAGATATTTCCATGTTTATACAGATAGCGGTGTAGATATTTACATGTTTTTACAGATATCGGTGTAGATATATCCATGTTTACACAGATTGCGGTGCAGATATTTCCATGTTTTTACAGATATCGGTGTAGATATATCCATGTTTACACAGATTGCGGTGTAGATATTTCCATATTTCTACAGATGTCAATGTAGATATTTCCATGTTTATACAGATGGCGGTGTAGATATTTACATGTTTATATAGATGGTGGTGTAGATATTACCATGTTTATGCAGATCGCGGTGTAGATATTTCCATGTTTATACAGATCGTGGTGAAGATATTTCCATGTTTATAGAGATCGCGGTGTAGATATTTCCATGTTTACACAGATCGTGGTGAAGATATTTCCATGTTTATAGAGATCGCGGTGTAGATATTTCCATGTTTATACAGATCGCAGTGTAGATATTTCCATGTTTATACAGCTAGCGGTGTAGATAATTCCATGTTTATACAGATAGCGGTGTAGATATTTCCATGTTTATAGAGATAGCAGTGTAGGTATTTCCATGCTTATAGACATAGCGGTGTAGATACTTCCATGTTTATATAGATGGTGTTGTAGATATTTCCATGTTTATACCGATAGCGGTGTTGGTATTTCCACCTTTATACAGATAGCGATGTAGATATTTCCATGTTTATACAGCTTGCGGTGCAGATATTTATATGTTTACACAGAAGGCATTGTATATATTTCCTTATTCACACAGATGTCGGTGTAGATGTTTCCATGTTTATACAGATGGCGGAGTAGTTAGTTCCATGTTTATGGAGATGGCAGTGTAGATGTTTTCATGTTTATAGAGATGGCGGTGTAGATATTTCCATGTTTATAGAGATAGCAGTGTAGATATACACATGTTTATACAGATGGCTGTGTAGATATTTCCATGTTTATACAGATGACTCTATACATATTTCCACGTTTTTACAGATGTCAGTGCAGATATTTCCATGTTTATAGAGATAGCGGTGTAGATATTTCCATGTTTGTACAGATGGCGGTGTTGATATTTCCATCTATACACAGATGGCCGTGTAGATATTTCCATGTTTATAAAGATGGCGGCGTAGATATTTCCATGGACATGCAGATGGCTGTGTAGATATTTACATGTTTATGCAGATGGCGGTGTAGAAATTTTAATGTTTATACAGATAGCGGTGAAGTCATTTCCATGTTTATATAGATAGCGGTGTAGTTATTTCCATGTATATACACATGTCTGTGCAGATATTTCCATGTTTATACAGATAACTTTGTAAGTATTTCCAAGTTTATACAGATGGCGGTGTAGATATTTCGATGTTTATGGAGATAGCAGTGGAGATATTTCCATGTTTATTCAGATAGCGGTGTAGATATTTCCATGTTTATTCTGATCGTGGTGTAGATATTTCCATGTTTATAGAGTTGGCGGTGTAGATATTTCCATGTTCATAGAGACAGCGGTGTTGATTTTTCCATGTATATAGAGATAGCGGTGTGGATATTCCATGTTTACACAGATAGGGGTGTAGATATTTCCATGTTTACAGAGATGGCGGTGTAGATAATTCCATCTTTATACAGATCGCGGTGTACATATTTCCTTGTTTATACAGATCATGGTGTAGTTATTTCCATGTTTATACAGATCGCAGTGTTGATATTACCATGTTTATAGGGATAGCGGTGCAAATATTTCCACATTTATACAGATAGCGGTGTAGTTATTTGCATGTTTTTACAGATAGCGGTGTAGTTATTTGCATGTTTATACAGATAGCGGTGTAGATATTTCCAGGTATAAACAGATGTCTGTGTATATATTTCCATGTTAAAACAGATGGCGGTGTAGATATTTCCTTGTTTATACAAATAGCGGTGTAGTTATTTCCATCTTTATACAGATCACGGTGTAGATATTTCCTTGTTTATACATATAGCGGTGTAGTTGTTTCCATGCTTATACAGATAACGGTGTAGATATTTCTTTGTTTATAAAAATAGCGGTGTAGATATTTCCATGTTTGTACAGATCACGGTGTAGATATATCCTTGTTTATACTAATAGCGGTGTAGTTATTTCGATGTTTATACAGATAGCGGTGTAGATATTTCTATGTATATACAGATGGCTGTGTAGATATTTCCATGTTTATACAGATGCCTGTGTAGATGTTTCCATGTTTATACAGATGACTTTGTGGGTATTTCCATGTTTATACAGATGGCGTTGTAGATATTTCCATGTTTATAGAGATTCATGTGTAGATATTTCCATGTTTATACAGATAGCGGTGTAGGTATTTCCATGTTTATACTGATCGCGTTTTAGATATTTCCATGTTTATACAGATCGCAGTGTAGATATTTCCATGTTTATACAGATAGCGGTGTAGATATTTCCATGTTTTTACAGATATCGGGGTAGATATTTCCATGTTTACACAGATTACGGTGTAGATATTTCCATCTTTCTACAGATGGCATTGTAGATATTTCCATGTTTATACAGATGGTTGTGTAGATATTTTCAAGTTTAAATAGATGGTGGTGTAGATATTACCATGTTTATACAGACAGCGGTGTAGATAAATCCATGTTTATACAGAAGGCGGTGTAGACATTTCCAAGTTTATAAAGATAGCGGTGTAGATATTTCCATGTTTACACAGATTGCACTGTAGATATTTCCATCTTTGCACAGATTTCATTGTAGATATTTCCATCTTTACACAGATAGCGGTGTAGATATTTCCATGTTTACACAGATAGCTCTCTAGGTATTTCCATGTTTACACAGATAGTGATGTAGATGTTTCCATGTTTATAGAGATAGCGGTTTAGATATTTCCATGTTTCTACAGATAGCGGTGTAGACATTTCCATGTTTACAGGTATAGAAGTTTACATATTTCCATGTTTATACAGATAGCGGTGTAGATTTTTCCATGTTTACAAAGATATCGTTATATATATTTGCATGTTTATACAGATAGCAGTGTAGAGATTTCCATGTTTATACTGATGGCGGTGTAAATGTTTCCATGCTTATACAGATAGCGGTGTAGATATTTCCATGTTTATACAGATAGCGGTGTACATGATTCTATGTTTATACAGATATAGGTGGAGATATATCCATGTTTATACAGATAACGGTGTAGATATTTCCATGTTTACAGAGATAGCAGTGTAGTTATTTCCATATTTATACAGATGGCGGTGTACATATTTCCATGTTTATTCATATGTCGGTGTAGATATATCCATGTTTATACAGATGGCAGTGTAGGTATTTCCATGTTTATACAGATAGAGGTGTAGATATTTCCATGTATATACAGATACCGGTGTAGATATTTCCATGTTTATACAGACCGCAGTGTAGATATTTCCATGTTTATAGAGATAGCAGTGTAGATATTTCCATGTTTGTACAGATGGCGGTGTTGATGTTTCCATCTATACACAGATTGCCGTCTTGGTATTTCTGTGTGTATACAGATGGCATTGTAGATATTTCCATGTTTATACAGATGGTGGTGTAGATATTTCCATGTTTACACAGATGACTCTATAGGTATTTCCATGTTTATACAGATGGTGGTGTAGTTATTTCCAACTTTATAGAGATAGGGGTGTAGATATTTCCATATTTTTAGAGATAACGGTGTAGAAGTTTCCATGTTTATACAGATAGCGGTGTAAATATTTCCATGTTGATACAGATAATGGTGTAGATATTTCCATGTTTATAGAGATAGCGGTGTAGATATTTCCATGTTTATACAGATAGCGGTGTTGATATTTCCATGTTTATACAGACCGTGTTGTAGATATTTCCATGTTTATACAGATAGAGGTGCAGATATTTCCATGTTTGTACAGATGGCGGTGTTGATATTTCCATCTATACTCAGATGACCTTGTAGATATTTCCATGTTTATACAGATGGTGGTGCAGATATTTCCATGGATATGTAGATGGCGGTGTAGATATTTCCATGTTTATACAGATAGCGGTGTAGTTATTTCAATGTTTATATAGATAGCGGTTTAGATATTTCCATGTATGTACACATCGCTGTGTAGACATTTCCATGTTTATACAGATGACGGTGTAGATATTTCCATGTTTAAACAGATAACTTTGTAAGTATTTCCATGTTTATACAGATGGCGGTGTAGATATTTCGCTGTTTATATAGATAGCAGTGGAGATATTTCCATTTTTATACAGATAGCGGTGTAGATATTTCCATGTTTATACTGATCGTGGTGTAAATATTTCCATGTTTATAGAGATGGCGGTGTAGATATTTCAATGTTCATAGAGATAGCGGTGTTGATTTTTCCATGTTCATAGAGATAGCGGTGTGGATATTTCCATGTTTATACTGATAGGTGTGTAGATACTTCCATGGTTATACAGATGGCGGTGTAGATATTTCCATGTTTATACAGATCACGGTGTAGATATTTCCTTGTTGATACAAATAGCGGTGTAGTTATTTCCATGTTTATACAGATAGCGGTGTAGTTATTTCCATGTATATACAGATGGCTGTGTAGATATTTCCATGTTTATACAGATGGCTGTGTAGGTATTTCCATGTTTATTCAGATGACTTTGTAGGTATTTCCATGTTTATACAGATGGCGGTGTAGATATTTCCATGTTAATAGAGATAGCTGTGTACATATTTCCATGTTTATACAGATCGCGGTGTAGATATTTCCATGTTTATACAGATAGCGGTGTAGACATTTACATGTTTTTACAGATATCGGTGTAGATATATCCATGTTTACACAGATTGCGGTGTAGATATTTCCATATTTCTACAGATGTCATTGTAGATATTTCCGTGTTTATACAGATGGCGGTGTAGATATTTCCATATTTATTTAGATGTCTGTGTAGATATTTCCATGTGTATACAGATGGTATTGTAGGTATTTCCATGTTTATACAGATGGTGGTGTAGATATTTCCATGTTTATTCAGATGAGTGTGTAGATATTTCCATGTTTTTACAGATGGCAGTGTAGATATTTCAATGTTGATAGAGATGGCGCTGTAGATATTTCCATGTTTATACAGATAAAGTTGGAGATATTTCCATGCTTGTACAGAGAGCAGTGGAGATATATCCATGTTTATACATATAGCGGTGTACATATTTCCATGTTTATAGAGACAGCGGTGTAGGTATTTCCATGTTTCTACAGATAGCTGTGCAGATATTTCCATGTTTATACAGATGCCTAAGCAGATATTTCCATATTTATACAGAGGGCTGTGTAGATATTTCTATGTTTATGCAGATGGCAATGTAGATATTTCCATGTTCCTACACATGACTGTGTGGGTATTTCCATGTTTATACAGATGGCTTTGTAGATATTTCCATGTTTATAGAGATAGCGGTGCAGATATTTCCTTGTTTATACAGATATCGGTGTATATATTTCCATGTTTATACAGATCGTGGTGTAGATATTTCCATGTTTATACAGATACCGGTGTAGATATTTCCATGTTTATACAGACCGCAGTGTAGATATTTCCATGTTTATAGAGATAGCAGTGTAGATATTTCCATGTTTGTAAAGATGGCGGTGTTGATGTTTCCATCTATACACAGATTGCCGGGTTGGTATTTCTGTGTGTATACAGATGGCAATGTAGATATTTCCATGTTTATGCAGATGGTGGTGTAGATATTTCCATGTTTACACAGATGACTGTATAGGTATTTCCATGTTTATACAGATGGTGGTGTAGATATTTCCAACTTTATAGAGATAGGGGTGTAGATATTTCCATATTTTTAGAGATAACAGTGTAGAAGTTTCCATGTTTATACAGATAGCGGTGTAAATATTTCCATGTTGATACAGATCACGGTGTAGATATTTCCATGTTTATAGAGATAGCGGTGTAGATATTTCCATGTTTATACAGATCACGGTGTAGATATTTCCATGTTGATACAGACCGTGGTGTAGTTAGTTCCATGTTTATACAGATAGTGGTGCAGATATTTCCATGTTTGTACAGATGGCGGTGTTGATATTTTCATCTATACTCAGATGACCGTGTAGATATTTCCATGTTTATACAGATGGTTGTGCAGATATTTCCATGGATATGTAGATGGCGGTGTAGATATTCCCATGTTTATACAGGTAGCGGTGTAGTTATTTCAATGGTTATATAAATAGCGGTTTAGATATTTCCATGTATGTACACATGGCTGTGTAGACATTTCCATGTTTATACAGATGACGGTGTAGATATTTCCATGTTTAAACAGATAACTTTGTAAGTATTTCCATGTTTATACAGATGGCGGTGTAGATATGTCTATGTTTATAGAGATAGCTGTGGAGATATTAACATGTTTATACGGATAGCGGTGTAGATATTTCCATGTTTATACTGATCGTGGTGTAGATATTTCCATGTTTTTAGAGATGGCGGTGTAGATATTTCAATGTTCATAGAGATAGCGGTGTTGATTTTTCCATGTTTATAGAGATAGCGGTGTGGATATTTCCATGTTTATACTGATAGGTGTGTAGATATTTCCATGGTTATACAGATGGCGGTGTAGATATTTCCATGTTTATACAGATCACGGTGTAGATATTTCCTTGTTTATACAAATAGCGGTGTAGTTATTTCCATGTTTATACAGATAGCGGTGTAGTTATTTCCATGTATATACAGATGGCTGTGTAGATATTTCCATGTTTATACAGATGGCTGTGTAGGTATTTCCATGTTTATTCAGATGACTTTGTAGGTATTTCCATGTTTATACAGATGGCGGTGTAGATATTTCCATGTTAATAGAGATAGCTGTGTTCATATTTCCATGTTTATACAGATCGCGGTGTAGATATTTCCATGTTTATACAGATAGCGGTGTAGATATTTACATGTTTTTACAGATATCGGTGTAGACATATCCATGTTTACACAGATTGCGGTGTAGATATTTCCATATTTCTACAGATGTCATTGTAGATATTTCCGTGTTTATACAGATGGCGGTGTAGATATTTCCATATTTATTTAGATGTCTGTGTAGATATTTCCATGTGTATACAGATGGTATTGTAGGTATTTCCATGTTTATACAGATGGTGGTGTAGATATTTCCATGTTTATTCAGATGAGTGTGTAGATATTTCCATGTTTTTACAGATGGCAGTGTAGATATTTCAATGTTTATAGAGATGGCGCTGTAGATATTTCCATGTTTATACAGATAAAGGTGGAGATATTTCCATGCTTATACAGAGAGCAGTGGAGATATATCCATGTTTATACATATAGCGGTGTACATATTTCCATGTTTATAGAGACAGCGGTGTAGGTATTTCCATGTTTCTGCAGATAGCTGTTCAGATATTTCCATGTTTATACAGATGCCTATGCAGATATTTCCATATTTATACAGAGGGCTGTGTAGATATTTCTATGTTTATACAGATGGCAGTGTAGATATTTCCATGTTCCTACACATGACTGTGTGGGTATTTCCATGTTTATACAGATGGCTTTGTAGATATTTCCATGTTTATAGAGATAGCGGTGCAGATATTTCCTTGTTTATACAGATATCGGTGTATATATTTCCATGTTTATACAGATCGTGGTGTAGATATTTCCATGTTTATACAGATACCGGTGTAGATTTTTCCATGTTTATACAGACCGCAGTGTAGATATTTCCATGTTTATAGATATAGCAGTGTAGATATTTCCATGTTTGTTCAGATGGCGGTGTTGATGTTTCCATCTATACACAGATTGCCGTGTTGGTATTTCTGTGTGTATACAGATGGCATTGTAGATATTTCCATGTTTATACAGATGGTGGTGTAGATATTTCCATGTTTACACAGATGACTGTATAGGTATTTCCATGTTTATACAGATGGTGGTGTAGATATTTCCAACTTTACAGAGATAGGGGTGTAGATATTTCCATATTTTTAGAGATAACGGTGTAGAAGTTTCCATGTTTATACAGATAGTGGTGTAAATATTTCCATGTTGATACAGATCACGGTGTAGATATTTCCATGTTTATAGAGATAGCGGTGTAGATATTTCCATGTTTATACAGATAGCGGTGTAGATATTTCTATGTTCATACAGTCTGTGGTGTAGATATTTCCATGTTTATACAGAAAGCGGTGCAGATATTTCCATGTTTGTACAGATGGCGGTGTTGATATTTCCATCTATACTCAGATGACCGTGTAGACATTTCCATGTTTATACAGATGGTGGTGCAGATATTTCCATGGATATGTAGACGGCGGTGTAGATATTTCCATGTTTATACAGATAGCGGTGTAGTTATTTCAATGTTTATATAGATAGCGGTTTAGATATTTCCATGTATGTACACATCGCTGTGTAGACATTTCCATGTTTATACAGATGACGGTGTAGATATTTCCATGTTTAAACAGATAACTTTGTAAGTATTTCCATGTTTATACAGATGGCGGTGTAGATATTTCGCTGTTTATATAGATAGCAGTGGAGATATTTCCATTTTTATACAGATAGCGGTGTAGATATTTCCATGTTTATACTGATCGTGGTGTAAATATTTCCATGTTTATAGAGATGGCGGTGTAGATATTTCAATGTTCATAGAGATAGCGGTGTTGATTTTTCCATGTTCATAGAGATAGCGGTGTGGATATTTCCATGTTTATACTGATAGGTGTGTAGATACTTCCATGGTTATACAGATGGCGGTGTAGATATTTCCATGTTTATACAGATCACGGTGTAGATATTTCCTTGTTGATACAAATAGCGGTGTAGTTATTTCCATGTTTATACAGATAGCGGTGTAGTTATTTCCATGTATATACAGATGGCTGTGTAGATATTTCCATGTTTATACAGATGGCTGTGTAGGTATTTCCATGTTTATTCAGATGACTTTGTAGGTATTTCCATGTTTATACAGATGGCGGTGTAGATATTTCCATGTTAATAGAGATAGCTGTGTACATATTTCCATGTTTATACAGATCGCGGTGTAGATATTTCCATGTTTATACAGATAGCGGTGTAGACATTTACATGTTTTTACAGATATCGGTGTAGATATATCCATGTTTACACAGATTGCGGTGTAGATATTTCCATATTTCTACAGATGTCATTGTAGATATTTCCGTGTTTATACAGATGGCGGTGTAGATATTTCCATATTTATTTAGATGTCTGTGTAGATATTTCCATGTGTATACAGATGGTATTGTAGGTATTTCCATGTTTATACAGATGGTGGTGTAGATATTTCCATGTTTATTCAGATGAGTGTGTAGATATTTCCATGTTTTTACAGATGGCAGTGTAGATATTTCAATGTTGATAGAGATGGCGCTGTAGATATTTCCATGTTTATACAGATAAAGTTGGAGATATTTCCATGCTTGTACAGAGAGCAGTGGAGATATATCCATGTTTATACATATAGCGGTGTACATATTTCCATGTTTATAGAGACAGCGGTGTAGGTATTTCCATGTTTCTACAGATAGCTGTGCAGATATTTCCATGTTTATACAGATGCCTAAGCAGATATTTCCATATTTATACAGAGGGCTGTGTAGATATTTCTATGTTTATGCAGATGGCAATGTAGATATTTCCATGTTCCTACACATGACTGTGTGGGTATTTCCATGTTTATACAGATGGCTTTGTAGATATTTCCATGTTTATAGAGATAGCGGTGCAGATATTTCCTTGTTTATACAGATATCGGTGTATATATTTCCATGTTTATACAGATCGTGGTGTAGATATTTCCATGTTTATACAGATACCGGTGTAGATATTTCCATGTTTATACAGACCGCAGTGTAGATATTTCCATGTTTATAGAGATAGCAGTGTAGATATTTCCATGTTTGTTCAGATGGCGGTGTTGATGTTTCCATCTATACACAGATTGCCGGGTTGGTATTTCTGTGTGTATACAGATGGCAATGTAGATATTTCCATGTTTATACAGATGGTGGTGTAGATATTTCCATGTTTACACAGATGACTGTATAGGTATTTCCATGTTTATACAGATGGTGGTGTAGATATTTCCAACTTTATAGAGATAGGGGTGTAGATATTTCCATATTTTTAGAGATAACGGTGTAGAAGTTTCCATGTTTATACAGATAGCGGTGTAAATATTTCCATGTTGATACAGATCACGGTGTAGATATTTCCATGTTTATAGAGATAGCGGTGTAGATATTTCCATGTTTATACTGATAGCGGTGTAGATATTTCCATGTTGATACAGACCGTGGTGTAGTTAGTTCCATGTTTATACAGATAGTGGTGCAGATATTTCCATGTTTGTACAGATGGCGGTGTTGATATTTTCATCTATACTCAGATGACCGTGTAGATACTTCCATGTTTATACAGATGGTTGTGCAGATATTTCCATGGATATGTAGATGGCGGTGTAGATATTCCCATGTTTATACAGGTAGCGGTGTAGTTATTTCAATGGTTATATAAATAGCGGTTTAGATATTTCCATGTATGTACACATGGCTGTGTAGACATTTCCATGTTTATACAGATGACGGTGTAGATATTTCCATGTTTAAACAGATAACTTTGTAAGTATTTCCATGTTTATACAGATGGCGCTGTAGATATGTCTATGTTTATAGAGATAGCTGTGGAGATATTAACATGTTTATACGGATAGCGGTGTAGATATTTCCATGTTTATACTGATCGTGGTGTAGATATTTCCATGTTTTTAGAGATGGCGGTGTAGATATTTCAATGTTCATAGAGATAGCGGTGTTGATTTTTCCATGTTTATAGAGATAGCGGTGTGGATATTTCCATGTTTATACTGATAGGTGTGTAGATATTTCCATGGTTATACAGATGGCGGTGTAGATATTTCCATGTTTATACAGATCACGGTGTAGATATTTCCTTGTTTATACAAATAGCGGTGTAGTTATTTCCATGTTTATACAGATAGCGGTGTAGTTATTTCCATGTATATGCAGATGGCTGTGTAGATATTTCCATGTTTATACAGATGGCTGTGTAGATATTTCCATGTTTATACAGATGGCTGTGTAGGTATTTCCATGTTTATTCAGATGACTTTGTAGGTATTTCCATGTTTATACAGATGGCGGTGTAGATATTTCCATGTTAATAGAGATAGCTGTGTTCATATTTCCATGTTTATACAGATCGCGGTGTAGATATTTCCATGTTTATACAGATAGCGGTGTAGATATTTACATGTTTTTACAGATATCGGTGTAGACATATCCATGTTTACACAGATTGCGGTGTAGATATTTCCATATTTCTACAGATGTCATTGTAGATATTTCCATGTTTTTACAGATGGCGGTGTAGATATTTCCATGTTTATATAGATGGTGGTGTAGATATTACCATGTTTATTCAGATGAGTGTGTAGATATTTCCATGTTTTTACAGATGGCAGTGTAGATATTTCAATGTTTATAGAGATGGCGCTGTAGATATTTCCATGTTTATACAGATAAAGGTGGAGATATTTCCATGCTTATACAGAGAGCAGTGGAGATATATCCATGTTTATACATATAGCGGTGTACCTATTTCCATGTTTATAGAGACAGCGGTGTAGGTATTTCCATGTTTCTACATATAGCTGTGCAGATATTTCCATGTTTACACAGATGCCTATGCAGATATTTCCATATTTATACAGAGGGCTGTGTAGATATTTCTACGTTTATACAGATGGCAGTGTAGATATTTCCATGTTCCTACACATGACTGTGTAGGCATTTCCATGTTTATACAGATGGCTTTGTAGATATTTCCATGTTTATAGAGATAGCGGTGCAGATATTTCCTTGTTTATACAGATACCGGTGTAGATATTTCCATGTTTATACAGACCGCAGTGTAGATATTTCCATGTTTATAGAGATAGCAGTGTAGATATTTCCATGTTTGTACAGATGGCGGTGTTGATGTTTCCATCTATACACAGGTTGCCGTGTTGGTATTTCTGTGTGTATACAGATGGCATTGTAGATATTTCCATGTTTATACAGATGGTGGTGTAGATATTTCCATGTTTACACAGATGACTGTATACGTATTTCCATGTTTATACAGATGGTGGTGTAGATATTTCCAACTTTATAGAGATAGGTGTGTAGATATTTCCATATTTTTAGAGATTACGGTGTAGAAGTTTCCATGTTTATACAGATAGCGGTGTAAATATTTCCATGTTGATACAGATCACGGTGTAGATATTTCCATGTTTATAGAGATAGCGGTGTAGATATTTCCATGTTTATACAGATAGCGGTGTAGATATTTCCATGTTTATACAGACCGTGTTGTAGATATTTCCATGTTTATACAGATAGAGGTGCAGATATTTCCATGTTTGTACAGATGGCGGTGTTGATATTTCCATCTATACTCAGATGACCTTGTAGATATTTCCATGTTTATACAGATGGTGGTGCAGATATTTCCATGGATATGTAGATGGCGGTGTAGATATTTCCAGGTTTATACAGATAGCGGAGTAGTTATTTCAATGTTTATATAGATAGCGGTTTAGATATTTCCATGTATGTACACATGGCTGTGTAGACATTTCCATGTTTATACAGAGGACGGTGTAGATATTTCCGTGTTTAAACAGATAACTTTGTAAGTATTTCCATGTTTATACAGATGGCGGTGTAGATATTTCGATGTTTATAGACATAGCAGTGGAGATATTTCCATGTTTACACAGATAGCGGTGTAGATATTTCCATGTTTATACTGATCGTGGTGTAGATATTTCCATGTTTATAGAGATGGCGGTGTAGATATTTCAATGTTCATAGAGATAGCGGTGTTGATTTTTCCATGTTTACAGAGATAGCGGTGTGGTTATTTCCATGTTTATACTGATAGGTTTGTAGATATTTCCATGGTTATAGAGATGGCGGTGTAGATATTTCCATGTTTATACAGATCACGGTGTAGATATTTCCTTGTTTATACAAACAGCGGTGTAGTTATTTCCATGTTTATACAGATAGCGGTGTAGTTATTTCCATGTATATACAGATGGCTGTGTAGATGTTTCCATGTTTATACAGATGGCTGTGTAGGTATTTCCATGATTATTCAGATGACTTTGTAGGTATTTCCATGTTTATTCAGATGGCGGTGTAGATATTTCCATGTTAATAGAGATAGCTGTGTACATATTTCCATGTTTATACAGATCGCGGTGTAGATATTTCCGTGTTTATACAGATAGCGGTGTAGATATTTACATGTTTTTCCAGATATCGGTGTAGATATATCCATGTTTACACAGATTGCGGTGTAGATATTTCCATATTTCTACAGATGTCATTGTAGATATTTCCATGTTTATACAGATGGCGGTGTAGATATTTCCAGGTTTATATAGATGGTGGTGTAGATATTACCATGTTTATTCATATGAGTGTGTAGATATTTCCATGTTTTTACAGATGGCAGTGTAGATATTTCAATGTTTATAGAGATGGCGCTGTAGATATTTCCATGTTTATACAGATAAAGGTGGAGATATTTCCATGCTTCTACAGAGAGCATTGGAGATATATCCATATTTATACATATAGCGGTGTACATATTTCCATGTTTATAGAGACAGCGGTGTAGGTATTTCCATGTTTCTACAGATAGCTGTGCAGATATTTCCATGTTTATACAGATGCCTATGCAGATATTTCCATATTTATACAGAGGGCTGTGTAGATATTTCTATGTTTATACAGATGGCAGTGTAGATATTTCCATGTTCCTACACATGACTGTGTAGGTATTTCCATGTTTATACAGATGGTTTTGTAGATATTTCCATGTTTATAGAGTTAGCGGTGCAGATATTTCCTTGTTTATACAGATATCGGTGTATATATTTCCATGTTTATACAGATCGTGGTGTAGATATTTCCATGTTTATACAGATACCGGTGTAGATATTTCCATGTTTATACAGACCGCAGTGTAGATATTTCCATGTTTATAGAGATAGAAGTGTAGATATTTCCATGTTTGTTCAGATGGCGGTGTTGATGTTTCCATCTATACACAGATTGCCGTGTTGGTATTTCTGTGTGTATACAGATGGCATTGTAGATATTTCCATGTTTATACAGATGGTGGTGTAGATATTTCCATGTTTACACAGATGACTGTATAGGTATTTCCATGTTTATACAGATGGTGGTGTAGATATTTCCAACTTTACAGAGATAGGGGTGTAGATATTTCCATATTTTTAGAGATAACGGTGTAGAAGTTTCCATGTTTATACAGATAGCGGTGTAAATATTTCCATGTTGATACAGATAATGGTGTAGATATTTCCATGTTTATAGAGATAGCGGTGTAGATATTTCCATGTTTATACAGATAGCGGTGTAGATATTTCCATGTTTATACAGACCGTGTTGTAGATATTTCCATGTTTATACAGATAGAGGTGCAGATATTTCCATGTTTGTACAGATGGCGGTGTTGATATTTCCATCTATACTCAGATGACCTTGTAGATATTTCCATGTTTATACAGATGGTGGTGCAGATATTTCCATGGATATGTAGATGGCGGTGTAGATATTTCCATGTTTATACAGATAGCGGTGTAATTATTTCAATGTTTATATAGATAGCGGTTTAGATATTTCCATGTATGTACACATCGCTGTGTAGACATTTCCATGTTTATACAGATGACGGTGTAGATATTTCCTTGTTTAAACAGATAACTTTGTAAGTATTTCCATGTTTATACAGATGGCGGTGTAGATATTTCGATGTTTATATAGATAGCAGTGGAGATATTTCCATGTTTATACAGATAGCGGTGTAGATATTTCCATGTTTATACTGATCGTGGTGTAAATATTTCCATGTTTATAGAGATGGCGGTGTAGATATTTCAATGTTCATAGAGATAGCGGTGTTGATTTTTCCATGTTCATAGAGATAGCGGTGTGGATATTTCCATGTTTATACTGATAGGTGTGTAGATATTTCCATGGTTATACAGATGGCGGTGTAGATATTTCCATGTTTATACAGATCACGGTGTAGATATTTCCTTGTTGATACAAATAGCGGTGTAGTTATTTCCATGTTTATACAGATAGCGGTGTAGTTATTTCCATGTATATACAGATGGCTGTGTAGATATTTCCATGTTTATACAGATGGCTGTGTAGGTATTTCCATGTTTATTCAGATGACTTTGTAGGTATTTCCATGTTTATTCAGATGGCGGTGTAGATATTTCCATGTTAATAGAGATAGCTGTGTACATATTTCCATGTTTATACAGATCGCGGTGTAGATATTTCCATGTTTATACAGATAGCGGTGTAGATATTTACATGTTTTTACAGATATCGGTGTAGATATATCCATGTTTACACAGATTGCGGTGTAGATATTTCCATATTTCTACAGATGTCATTGTAGATATTTCCGTGTTTATACAGATGGCGGTGTAGATATTTCCATATTTATTTAGATGTCTGTGTAGATATTTCCATGTGTATACAGATGGTATTGTAGGTATTTCCATGTTTATACAGATGGTGGTGTAGATATTTCCATGTTTATTCAGATGAGTGTGTAGATATTTCCATGTTTTTACAGATGGCAGTGTAGATATTTCAATGTTTATAGAGATGGCGCTGTAGATATTTCCATGTTTATACAGATAAAGTTGGAGATATTTCCATGCTTATACAGAGAGCAGTGGAGATATATCCATGTTTATTCATATAGCGGTGTACATATTTCCATGTTTATAGAGACAGCGGTGTAGGTATTTCCATGTTTCTGCAGATAGCTGTTCAGATATTTCCATGTTTATACAGATGCCTATGCAGATATTTCCATATTTATACAGAGGGCTGTGTAGATATTTCTATGTTTATACAGATGGCAGTGTAGATATTTCCATGTTCCTACACATGACTGTGTGGGTATTTCCATGTTTATACAGATGGCTTTGTAGATATTTCCATGTTTATAGAGATAGCGGTGCAGATATTTCCTTGTTTATACAGATATCGGTGTATATATTTCCATGTTTATACAGATCGTGGTGTAGATATTTCCATGTTTATACAGATACCGGTGTAGATTTTTCCATGTTTATACAGACCGCAGTGTAGATATTTCCATGTTTATAGAGATAGAAGTGTAGATATTTCCATGTTTGTTCAGATGGCGGTGTTGATGTTTCCATCTATACACAGATTGCCGTGTTGGTATTTCTGTGTGTATACAGATGGCATTGTAGATATTTCCATGTTTATACAGATGGTGGTGTAGATATTTCCATGTTTACACAGATGACTGTATAGGTATTTCCATGTTTATACAGATGGTGGTGTAGATATTTCCAACTTTACAGAGATAGGGGTGTAGATATTTCCATATTTTTAGAGATAACGGTGTAGAAGTTTCCATGTTTATACAGATAGTGGTGTAAATATTTCCATGTTGATACAGATCACGGTGTAGATATTTCCATGTTTATAGAGATAGCGGTGTAGATATTTCCATGTTTATACAGATAGCGGTGTAGATATTTCTATGTTTATACAGTCTGTGGTGTAGATATTTCCATGTTTATACAGATAGCGGTGCAGATATTTCCATGTTTGTACAGATGGCGGTGTTGATATTTCCATCTATACTCAGATGACCGTGTAGACATTTCCATGTTTATACAGATGGTGGTGCAGATATTTCCATGGTTATGTAGATGGCGGTGTAGATATTTCCATGTTTATACAGATAGCGGTGTAGTTATTTCAATGTTTATATAGATAGCGGTTTAGATATTTCCATGTATGTACACATGGCTGTGTAGACATTTCCATGTTTATACAGGGCACGGTGTAGATATTTCCATGTTTAAACAGATAACTTTGTAAGTATTTCCATGTTTATACAGATGGCGGTGTAGATATTTCGATGTTTATAGAGATAGCAGTGGAGATATTTCCATGTTTATACAGATAGCGGTGTAGATATTTCCATGTTTATACTGATCGTGGTGTAGATATTTCCATGTTTATAGAGATGGCGGTGTAGATATTTCAATGTTCATAGAGATAGCGGTGTTGATTTTTCCATGTTTATAGAGATAGCGGTGTGGATATTTCCATGTTTATACTGATAGGTGTGTAGATATTTCCATGGTTATACAGATGGCGGTGTAGATATTTCCATGTTTATACAGATCACGGTGTAGATATTACCTTGTTTATACAAATAGCGGTGTAGTTATTTCCATGTTTATACAGATAGCGGTGTAGTTATTTCCATGTATATACAGATGGCTGTGTAGATATTTCCATGTTTATACAGATGGCTGTGTAGGTATTTCCATGTTTATTCAGATGACTTTGTAGGTATTTCCATGTTTATACAGATGGCGGTGTAGAAATTTCCATGTTAAGAGAGATAGCTGTGTACATATTTCCATGTTTATACAGATCGCGGTGTAGATATTTCCATGTTTATACAGATAGCGGTGTAGATATTTACATGTTTTTACGGATATCGGTGTAGATATATCCATGTTTACACAGATTGCGGTGTAGATATTTCCATATTTCTACAGATGTCATTGTAGATATTTCCATGTTTGTACAGATGGCGGTGTAGATATTTCCATGTTTATATAGATGGTGTTGTAGATATTACCATGTTTATACAGATCGCAGTGTAGATATTTCCATGTTTATACAGATCGTGGTGAAGATATTTCCATGTTTATAGAGATCGCGGTGTAGATATTTCCATGTTTATAGAGATCGCAGTGTAGATATTTCCATGTTTATACAGATAGCGGTGTAGATAATTCCATGTTTATACAGATAGCGGTGTAGATATTTCCATGTTTATAGAGATAGCGGTGTAGCTATTTCCATGTTTATAGACATAGCGGTGTAGATACTTCCATGTTTATATAGATGGTGTTGTAGATATTTCCATGTTTATACCGATAGCGGTGTTGGTATTTCCACGTTTATACAGATAGCGATGTAGATATTTCCATGTTTATACAGCTCGCGGTGCAGATATTTATATGTTTACACAGAAGGCATTGTATATATTTCCTTATTCACACAGATGTCGGTGTAGAGGTTTCCATGTTTATACAGATGGCGGAGTAGTTAGTTCCATGTTTATGGAGATGGCAGTGTAGATATTTTCATGTTTATACAGATGTCGGTGTAGATATTTCCATGTTTATAGAGATAGCAGTGTAGATATTTACATGTTTATACAGATGGCTGTGTATTTCCATGTGTATACAGATGGCATTGTAGATATTTCCATGTTTATATAGATGACTCTATACGTATTTCCATGTTTTTACAGATGGCATTGCAAATATTTCCATGTTTATAGAGATAGCGGTGTAGATATTTCCGTGTTTGTACAGATGGCGGTGTTGATATTTCCATCTATACTCAGATGGCCGTGTAGATATTTCCATGTTTATACAGATGGCGGCGAAGATATTTCCATGGACATGCAGATGGCTGTGTAGATATTTCCATGTTTATGCAGATGGCGGTGTAGATATTTCCATGTTTATACAGATAGCGGTGTAGTTATTTCCATGTTTATATAGATAGCGGTGTAGATATTTCCATGTATATACACATGGCTGTGTAGATATTTCCATGTTTATACAGATAGCGGTGTAGATATTTCCATGTTTACACAGATGGTGATGTAGTTATTTCCGTGTTTATACACATGGCAGAGTAGATACTTCCATCTTTATGGAGATGGCAGTGTAGATATTGTTATGTTTATAGAGATGGCGGCGTAGATATTTCCATATTTATAGAGATAGCGGTGTAGATATTTCCATCTTTCTACAGATGGCAGTGTAGATATTTCCATGTTTATACAGCTGGTGGTGTAAGTATTTCCATATTTATACAGATTTCTGTGTAGATATTTCCATGTGTATACAGATTGTATTGTAGGTATTTCCATGTTTATTCAGATGGTGGTGTAGATATTTCCATGTTTATTCAGATGAGTGTGTAGATATTTCCATGTTTTTACAGATGGCAGTGTAGATATTTCAATGTTTATAGAGATGGCGCTGTAGATATTTCCATGTTTATACAGATAAAGGTGGAGATATTTCCATGCTTATACAGAGAGCAGTGGAGATATATCCATGTTTATACACATAGCGGTGTACATATTTCCATGTTTTTAGAGACAGCGGTGTAGGTATTTCCATGTTTATACAGATAGCGGTGAAGATATTTCCATATATATACAGATGCCTATGCAGATATTTCCATATTTATACAGAGGGCTGTGTAGATATTTCTATGTTTATACAGATGGCAGTGTAGATATTTCCATGTTCCTACACATGACTGTGTAGGTATTTCCATGTTTATACAGATGGCTTTGTAGATATTTCCATGTTTATAGAGATAGTGGTGCAGATATTTCCTTGTTTATACAGATATCGGTGCATATATTTCCATGTTTATACAGATCGTGGTGTAGATATTTCTATGTTTGTACAGATACCGGTGTAGATATTTCCATGTTTATAGAGATAGCGGTGCAGATATTTCCTTGTTTATACAGATATCGGTGTATATATTTCCATGTTTATACAGATCGTGGTGCAGATATTTCCATGTTTGTACAGATACCGGTGTAGATATTTCCATGTTTATACAGACCGCAGTGTAGATATTTCCATGTTTACAGAGATAGCAGTGTAGATATTTCCATGTTTGTACAGATGGCGTTGTTGATGTTTCCATCTATACACAGATTGCCGTGTTGGTATATCCGTGTGTATACAGATGGCATTGTAGATATTTCCATGTTTATACAGATGGTGGTGTAGATATTTCCATGTTTACACAGATGACTGTATAGGTATTTCCATGTTTATACAGATGGTCGTGTAGATATTTCCAACTTTATAGAGATAGGGGTGTAGATATTTCCATATTTATAGAGATAACGGTGTAGAAGTTTCCATGTTTATACAGATAGCGGTGTAAATATTTCCATGTTGATACAGATCACGGTGTAGATATTTCCATGTTTATAGAGATAGCGGTGTAGATATTTCCATGTTTATACAGATAGCGGTGTAGATATTTCCATGTTTATACAGACCGTGGTGTAGATATTTCCATGTTTATACAGATAGCGGTGCAGATATTTCCATGTTTGTACAGATGGCGATGATGATATGTCCATCTATACTCAGATGACCGTGTAGATATTTCCATGTTTATACAGATGGTGGTGCAGATATTTCCATGGATATGTAGATGGCGGTGTAGATATTTCCAGGTTTATACAGATAGCGGAGTAGTTATTTCAATGTTTATATAGATAGCGGTTTAGATATTTCCATGTATGTACACATGGCTGTGTAGACATTTCCATGTTTATACAGAGGACGGTGTAGATATTTCCGTGTTTAAACAGATAACTTTGTAAGTATTTCCATGTTTATACAGATGGCGGTGTAGATATTTCGATGTTTATAGACATAGCAGTGGAGATATTTCCATGTTTACACAGATAGCGGTGTAGATATTTCCATGTTTATACTGATCGTGGTGTAGATATTTCCATGTTTATAGAGATGGCGGTGTAGATATTTCAATGTTCATAGAGATAGCGGTGTTGATTTTTCCATGTTTACAGAGATAGCGGTGTGGTTATTTCCATGTTTATATTGATAGGTTTGTAGATATTTCCATGGTTATAGAGATGGCGGTGTAGATATTTCCATGTTTATACAGATCACGGTGTAGATATTTCCTTGTTTATACAAACAGCGGTGTAGTTATTTCCATGTTTATACAGATAGCGGTGTAGTTATTTCCATGTATATACAGATGGCTGTGTAGATGTTTCCATGTTTATACAGATGGCTGTGTAGGTATTTCCATGATTATTCAGATGACTTTGTAGGTATTTCCATGTTTATTCAGATGGCGGTGTAGATATTTCCATGTTAATAGAGATAGCTGTGTACATATTTCCATGTTTATACAGATCGCGGTGTAGATATTTCCGTGTTTATACAGATAGCGGTGTAGATATTTACATGTTTTTCCAGATATCGGTGTAGATATATCCATGTTTACACAGATTGCGGTGTAGATATTTCCATATTTCTACAGATGTCATTGTAGATATTTCCATGTTTATACAGATGGCGGTGTAGATATTTCCAGGTTTATATAGATGGTGGTGTAGATATTACCATGTTTATTCATATGAGTGTGTAGATATTTCCATGTTTTTACAGATGGCAGTGTAGATATTTCAATGTTTATAGAGATGGCGCTGTAGATATTTCCATGTTTATACAGATAAAGGTGGAGATATTTCCATGCTTCTACAGAGAGCATTGGAGATATATCCATATTTATACATATAGCGGTGTACATATTTCCATGTTTATAGAGACAGCGGTGTAGGTATTTCCATGTTTCTACAGATAGCTGTGCAGATATTTCCATGTTTATACAGATGCCTATGCAGATATTTCCATATTTATACAGAGGGCTGTGTAGATATTTCTATGTTTATACAGATGGCAGTGTAGATATTTCCATGTTCCTACACATGACTGTGTAGGTATTTCCATGTTTATACAGATGGTTTTGTAGATATTTCCATGTTTATAGAGTTAGCGGTGCAGATATTTCCTTGTTTATACAGATATCGGTGTATATATTTCCATGTTTATACAGATCGTGGTGTAGATATTTCCATGTTTATACAGATACCGGTGTAGATATTTCCATGTTTATACAGACCGCAGTGTAGATATTTCCATGTTTATAGAGATAGAAGTGTAGATATTTCCATGTTTGTTCAGATGGCGGTGTTGATGTTTCCATCTATACACAGATTGCCGTGTTGGTATTTCTGTGTGTATACAGATGGCATTGTAGATATTTCCATGTTTATACAGATGGTGGTGTAGATATTTCCATGTTTACACAGATGACTGTATAGGTATTTCCATGTTTATACAGATGGTGGTGTAGATATTTCCAACTTTACAGAGATAGGGGTGTAGATATTTCCATATTTTTAGAGATAACGGTGTAGAAGTTTCCATGTTTATACAGATAGCGGTGTAAATATTTCCATGTTGATACAGATAATGGTGTAGATATTTCCATGTTTATAGAGATAGCGGTGTAGATATTTCCATGTTTATACAGATAGCGGTGTAGATATTTCCATGTTTATACAGACCGTGTTGTAGATATTTCCATGTTTATACAGATAGAGGTGCAGATATTTCCATGTTTGTACAGATGGCGGTGTTGATATTTCCATCTATACTCAGATGACCTTGTAGATATTTCCATGTTTATACAGATGGTGGTGCAGATATTTCCATGGATATGTAGATGGCGGTGTAGATATTTCCATGTTTATACAGATAGCGGTGTAATTATTTCAATGTTTATATAGATAGCGGTTTAGATATTTCCATGTATGTACACATCGCTGTGTAGACATTTCCATGTTTATACAGATGACGGTGTAGATATTTCCTTGTTTAAACAGATAACTTTGTAAGTATTTCCATGTTTATACAGATGGCGGTGTAGATATTTCGATGTTTATATAGATAGCAGTGGAGATATTTCCATGTTTATACAGATAGCGGTGTAGATATTTCCATGTTTATACTGATCGTGGTGTAAATATTTCCATGTTTATAGAGATGGCGGTGTAGATATTTCAATGTTCATAGAGATAGCGGTGTTGATTTTTCCATGTTCATAGAGATAGCGGTGTGGATATTTCCATGTTTATACTGATAGGTGTGTAGATATTTCCATGGTTATACAGATGGCGGTGTAGATATTTCCATGTTTATACAGATCACGGTGTAGATATTTCCTTGTTGATACAAATAGCGGTGTAGTTATTTCCATGTTTATACAGATAGCGGTGTAGTTATTTCCATGTATATACAGATGGCTGTGTAGATATTTCCATGTTTATACAGATGGCTGTGTAGGTATTTCCATGTTTATTCAGATGACTTTGTAGGTATTTCCATGTTTATTCAGATGGCGGTGTAGATATTTCCATGTTAATAGAGATAGCTGTGTACATATTTCCATGTTTATACAGATCGCGGTGTAGATATTTCCATGTTTATACAGATAGCGGTGTAGATATTTACATGTTTTTACAGATATCGGTGTAGATATATCCATGTTTACACAGATTGCGGTGTAGATATTTCCATATTTCTACAGATGTCATTGTCGATATTTCCGTGTTTATACAGATGGCGGTGTAGATATTTCCATATTTATTTAGATGTCTGTGTAGATATTTCCATGTGTATACAGATGGTATTGTAGGTATTTCCATGTTTATACAGATGGTGGTGTAGATATTTCCATGTTTATTCAGATGAGTGTGTAGATATTTCCATGTTTTTACAGATGGCAGTGTAGATATTTCAATGTTTATAGAGATGGCGCTGTAGATATTTCCATGTTTATACAGATAAAGTTGGAGATATTTCCATGCTTATACAGAGAGCAGTGGAGATATATCCATGTTTATTCATATAGCGGTGTACATATTTCCATGTTTATAGAGACAGCGGTGTAGGTATTTCCATGTTTCTGCAGATAGCTGTTCAGATATTTCCATGTTTATACAGATGCCTATGCAGATATTTCCATATTTATACAGAGGGCTGTGTAGATATTTCTATGTTTATACAGATGGCAGTGTAGATATTTCCATGTTCCTACACATGACTGTGTGGGTATTTCCATGTTTATACAGATGGCTTTGTAGATATTTCCATGTTTATAGAGATAGCGGTGCAGATATTTCCTTGTTTATACAGATATCGGTGTATATATTTCCATGTTTATACAGATCGTGGTGTAGATATTTCCATGTTTATACAGATACCGGTGTAGATTTTTCCATGTTTATACAGACCGCAGTGTAGATATTTCCATGTTTATAGAGATAGAAGTGTAGATATTTCCATGTTTGTTCAGATGGCGGTGTTGATGTTTCCATCTATACACAGATTGCCGTGTTGGTATTTCTGTGTGTATACAGATGGCATTGTAGATATTTCCATGTTTATACAGATGGTGGTGTAGATATTTCCATGTTTACACAGATGACTGTATAGGTATTTCCATGTTTATACAGATGGTGGTGTAGATATTTCCAACTTTACAGAGATAGGGGTGTAGATATTTCCATATTTTTAGAGATAACGGTGTAGAAGTTTCCATGTTTATACAGATAGTGGTGTAAATATTTCCATGTTGATACAGATCACGGTGTAGATATTTCCATGTTTATAGAGATAGCGGTGTAGATATTTCCATGTTTATACAGATAGCGGTGTAGATATTTCTATGTTTATACAGTCTGTGGTGTAGATATTTCCATGTTTATACAGATAGCGGTGCAGATATTTCCATGTTTGTACAGATGGCGGTGTTGATATTTCCATCTATACTCAGATGACCGTGTAGACATTTCCATGTTTATACAGATGGTGGTGCAGATATTTCCATGGTTATGTAGATGGCGGTGTAGATATTTCCATGTTTATACAGATAGCGGTGTAGTTATTTCAATGTTTATATAGATAGCGGTTTAGATATTTCCATGTATGTACACATGGCTGTGTAGACATTTCCATGTTTATACAGGGCACGGTGTAGATATTTCCATGTTTAAACAGATAACTTTGTAAGTATTTCCATGTTTATACAGATGGCGGTGTAGATATTTCGATGTTTATAGAGATAGCAGTGGAGATATTTCCATGTTTATACAGATAGCGGTGTAGATATTTCCATGTTTATACTGATCGTGGTGTAGATATTTCCATGTTTATAGAGATGGCGGTGTAGATATTTCAATGTTCATAGAGATAGCGGTGTTGATTTTTCCATGTTTATAGAGATAGCGGTGTGGATATTTCCATGTTTATACTGATAGGTGTGTAGATATTTCCATGGTTATACAGATGGCGGTGTAGATATTTCCATGTTTATACAGATCACGGTGTAGATATTACCTTGTTTATACAAATAGCGGTGTAGTTATTTCCATGTTTATACAGATAGCGGTGTAGTTATTTCCATGTATATACAGATGGCTGTGTAGATATTTCCATGTTTATACAGATGGCTGTGTAGGTATTTCCATGTTTATTCAGATGACTTTGTAGGTATTTCCATGTTTATACAGATGGCGGTGTAGAAATTTCCATGTTAAGAGAGATAGCTGTGTACATATTTCCATGTTTATACAGATCGCGGTGTAGATATTTCCATGTTTATACAGATAGCGGTGTAGATATTTACATGTTTTTACGGATATCGGTGTAGATATATCCATGTTTACACAGATTGCGGTGTAGATATTTCCATATTTCTACAGATGTCATTGTAGATATTTCCATGTTTGTACAGATGGCGGTGTAGATATTTCCATGTTTATATAGATGGTGTTGTAGATATTACCATGTTTATACAGATCGCAGTGTAGATATTTCCATGTTTATACAGATCGTGGTGAAGATATTTCCATGTTTATAGAGATCGCGGTGTAGATATTTCCATGTTTATAGAGATCGCAGTGTAGATATTTCCATGTTTATACAGATAGCGGTGTAGATAATTCCATGTTTATACAGATAGCGGTGTAGATATTTCCATGTTTATAGAGATAGCGGTGTAGCTATTTCCATGTTTATAGACATAGCGGTGTAGATACTTCCATGTTTATATAGATGGTGTTGTAGATATTTCCATGTTTATACCGATAGCGGTGTTGGTATTTCCACATTTATACAGATAGCGATGTAGATATTTCCATGTTTATACAGCTCGCGGTGCAGATATTTATATGTTTACACAGAAGGCATTGTATATATTTCCTTATTCACACAGATGTCGGTGTAGAGGTTTCCATGTTTATACAGATGGCGGAGTAGTTAGTTCCATGTTTATGGAGATGGCAGTGTAGATATTTTCATGTTTATACAGATGTCGGTGTAGATATTTCCATGTTTATAGAGATAGCAGTGTAGATATTTACATGTTTATACAGATGGCTGTGTATTTCCATGTGTATACAGATGGCATTGTAGATATTTCCATGTTTATATAGATGACTCTATACGTATTTCCATGTTTTTACAGATGGCATTGCAAATATTTCCATGTTTATAGAGATAGCGGTGTAGATATTTCCGTGTTTGTACAGATGGCGGTGTTGATATTTCCATCTATACTCAGATGGCCGTGTAGATATTTCCATGTTTATACAGATGGCGGCGAAGATATTTCCATGGACATGCAGATGGCTGTGTAGATATTTCCATGTTTATGCAGATGGCGGTGTAGATATTTCCATGTTTATACAGATAGCGGTGTAGTTATTTCCATGTTTATATAGATAGCGGTGTAGATATTTCCATGTATATACACATGGCTGTGTAGATATTTCCATGTTTATACAGATAGCGGTGTAGATATTTCCATGTTTACACAGATGGTGATGTAGTTATTTCCGTGTTTATACACATGGCAGAGTAGATACTTCCATCTTTATGGAGATGGCAGTGTAGATATTGTTATGTTTATAGAGATGGCGGCGTAGATATTTCCATATTTATAGAGATAGCGGTGTAGATATTTCCATCTTTCTACAGATGGCAGTGTAGATATTTCCATGTTTATACAGCTGGCGGTGTAAGTATTTCCATATTTATACAGATTTCTGTGTAGATATTTCCATGTGTATACAGATTGTATTGTAGGTATTTCCATGTTTATTCAGATGGTGGTGTAGATATTTCCATGTTTATTCAGATGAGTGTGTAGATATTTCCATGTTTTTACAGATGGCAGTGTAGATATTTCAATGTTTATAGAGATGGCGCTGTAGATATTTCCATGTTTATACAGATAAAGGTGGAGATATTTCCATGCTTATACAGAGAGCAGTGGAGATATATCCATGTTTATACACATAGCGGTGTACATATTTCCATGTTTTTAGAGACAGCGGTGTAGGTATTTCCATGTTTATACAGATAGCGGTGAAGATATTTCCATATATATACAGATGCCTATGCAGATATTTCCATATTTATACAGAGGGCTGTGTAGATATTTCTATGTTTATACAGATGGCAGTGTAGATATTTCCATGTTCCTACACATGACTGTGTAGGTATTTCCATGTTTATACAGATGGCTTTGTAGATATTTCCATGTTTATAGAGATAGTGGTGCAGATATTTCCTTGTTTATACAGATATCGGTGCATATATTTCCATGTTTATACAGATCGTGGTGTAGATATTTCTATGTTTGTACAGATACCGGTGTAGATATTTCCATGTTTATAGAGATAGCGGTGCAGATATTTCCTTGTTTATACAGATATCGGTGTATATATTTCCATGTTTATACAGATCGTGGTGCAGATATTTCCATGTTTGTACAGATACCGGTGTAGATATTTCCATGTTTATACAGACCGCAGTGTAGATATTTCCATGTTTACAGAGATAGCAGTGTAGATATTTCCATGTTTGTACAGATGGCGTTGTTGATGTTTCCATCTATACACAGATTGCCGTGTTGGTATATCCGTGTGTATACAGATGGCATTGTAGATATTTCCATGTTTATACAGATGGTGGTGTAGATATTTCCATGTTTACACAGATGACTGTATAGGTATTTCCATGTTTATACAGATGGTCGTGTAGATATTTCCAACTTTATAGAGATAGGGGTGTAGATATTTCCATATTTATAGAGATAACGGTGTAGAAGTTTCCATGTTTATACAGATAGCGGTGTAAATATTTCCATGTTGATACAGATCACGGTGTAGATATTTCCATGTTTATAGAGATAGCGGTGTAGATATTTCCATGTTTATACAGATAGCGGTGTAGATATTTCCATGTTTATACAGACCGTGGTGTAGATATTTCCATGTTTATACAGATAGCGGTGCAGATATTTCCATGTTTGTACAGATGGCGATGATGATATGTCCATCTATACTCAGATGACCGTGTAGATATTTCCATGTTTATACAGATGGTGGTGCAGATATTTCCATGGATATGTAGATGGCGGTGTAGATATTTCCAGGTTTATACAGATAGCGGAGTAGTTATTTCAATGTTTATATAGATAGCGGTTTAGATATTTCCATGTATGTACACATGGCTGTGTAGACATTTCCATGTTTATACAGAGGACGGTGTAGATATTTCCGTGTTTAAACAGATAACTTTGTAAGTATTTCCATGTTTATACAGATGGCGGTGTAGATATTTCGATGTTTATAGACATAGCAGTGGAGATATTTCCATGTTTACACAGATAGCGGTGTAGATATTTCCATGTTTATACTGATCGTGGTGTAGATATTTCCATGTTTATAGAGATGGCGGTGTAGATATTTCAATGTTCATAGAGATAGCGGTGTTGATTTTTCCATGTTTACAGAGATAGCGGTGTGGTTATTTCCATGTTTATACTGATAGGTTTGTAGATATTTCCATGGTTATAGAGATGGCGGTGTAGATATTTCCATGTTTATACAGATCACGGTGTAGATATTTCCTTGTTTATACAAACAGCGGTGTAGTTATTTCCATGTTTATACAGATAGCGGTGTAGTTATTTCCATGTATATACAGATGGCTGTGTAGATGTTTCCATGTTTATACAGATGGCTGTGTAGGTATTTCCATGATTATTCAGATGACTTTGTAGGTATTTCCATGTTTATTCAGATGGCGGTGTAGATATTTCCATGTTAATAGAGATAGCTG
This sequence comes from Pan paniscus, assembly GCF_029289425.2. Classification (NCBI taxonomy): domain Eukaryota; kingdom Metazoa; phylum Chordata; class Mammalia; order Primates; family Hominidae; genus Pan; species Pan paniscus. The sequence goes on along the minus strand of NC_073258.2, from coordinate 1,546,362 downwards.
TGTACATATTTCCATGTTTATACAGATCGCGGTGTAGATATTTCCGTGTTTATACAGATAGCGGTGTAGATATTTACATGTTTTTCCAGATATCGGTGTAGATATATCCATGTTTACACAGATTGCGGTGTAGATATTTCCATATTTCTACAGATGTCATTGTAGATATTTCCATGTTTATACAGATGGCGGTGTAGATATTTCCAGGTTTATATAGATGGTGGTGTAGATATTACCATGTTTATTCATATGAGTGTGTAGATATTTCCATGTTTTTACAGATGGCAGTGTAGATATTTCAATGTTTATAGAGATGGCGCTGTAGATATTTCCATGTTTATACAGATAAAGGTGGAGATATTTCCATGCTTCTACAGAGAGCATTGGAGATATATCCATATTTATACATATAGCGGTGTACATATTTCCATGTTTATAGAGACAGCGGTGTAGGTATTTCCATGTTTCTACAGATAGCTGTGCAGATATTTCCATGTTTATACAGATTCCTATGCAGATATTTCCATATTTATACAGAGGGCTGTGTAGATATTTCTATGTTTATACAGATGGCAGTGTAGATATTTCCATGTTCCTACACATGACTGTGTAGGTATTTCCATGTTTATACAGATGGTTTTGTAGATATTTCCATGTTTATAGAGTTAGCGGTGCAGATATTTCCTTGTTTATACAGATATCGGTGTATATATTTCCATGTTTATACAGATCGTGGTGTAGATATTTCCATGTTTATACAGATACCGGTGTAGATATTTCCATGTTTATACAGACCGCAGTGTAGATATTTCCATGTTTATAGAGATAGAAGTGTAGATATTTCCATGTTTGTTCAGATGGCGGTGTTGATGTTTCCATCTATACACAGATTGCCGTGTTGGTATTTCTGTGTGTATACAGATGGCATTGTAGATATTTCCATGTTTATACAGATGGTGGTGTAGATATTTCCATGTTTACACAGATGACTGTATAGGTATTTCCATGTTTATACAGATGGTGGTGTAGATATTTCCAACTTTACAGAGATAGGGGTGTAGATATTTCCATATTTTTAGAGATAACGGTGTAGAAGTTTCCATGTTTATACAGATAGCGGTGTAAATATTTCCATGTTGATACAGATAATGGTGTAGATATTTCCATGTTTATAGAGATAGCGGTGTAGATATTTCCATGTTTATACAGATAGCGGTGTAGATATTTCCATGTTTATACAGACCGTGTTGTAGATATTTCCATGTTTATACAGATAGAGGTGCAGATATTTCCATGTTTGTACAGATGGCGGTGTTGATATTTCCATCTATACTCAGATGACGTTGTAGATATTTCCATGTTTATACAGATGGTGGTGCAGATATTTCCATGGATATGTAGATGGCGGTGTAGATATTTCCATGTTTATACAGATAGCGGTGTAATTATTTCAATGTTTATATAGATAGCGGTTTAGATATTTCCATGTATGTACACATCGCTGTGTAGACATTTCCATGTTTATACAGATGACGGTGTAGATATTTCCTTGTTTAAACAGATAACTTTGTAAGTATTTCCATGTTTATACAGATGGCGGTGTAGATATTTCGATGTTTATATAGATAGCAGTGGAGATATTTCCATGTTTATACAGATAGCGGTGTAGATATTTCCATGTTTATACTGATCGTGGTGTAAATATTTCCATGTTTATAGAGATGGCGGTGTAGATATTTCAATGTTCATAGAGATAGCGGTGTTGATTTTTCCATGTTCATAGAGATAGCGGTGTGGATATTTCCATGTTTATACTGATAGGTGTGTAGATATTTCCATGGTTATACAGATGGCGGTGTAGATATTTCCATGTTTATACAGATCACGGTGTAGATATTTCCTTGTTGATACAAATAGCGGTGTAGTTATTTCCATGTTTATACAGATAGCGGTGTAGTTATTTCCATGTATATACAGATGGCTGTGTAGATATTTCCATGTTTATACAGATGGCTGTGTAGGTATTTCCATGTTTATTCAGATGACTTTGTAGGTATTTCCATGTTTATTCAGATGGCGGTGTAGATATTTCCATGTTAATAGAGATAGCTGTGTACATATTTCCATGTTTATACAGATCGCGGTGTAGATATTTCCATGTTTATACAGATAGCGGTGTAGATATTTACATGTTTTTACAGATATCGGTGTAGATATATCCATGTTTACACAGATTGCGGTGTAGATATTTCCATATTTCTACAGATGTCATTGTAGATATTTCCGTGTTTATACAGATGGCGGTGTAGATATTTCCATATTTATTTAGATGTCTGTGTAGATATTTCCATGTGTATACAGATGGTATTGTAGGTATTTCCATGTTTATACAGATGGTGGTGTAGATATTTCCATGTTTATTCAGATGAGTGTGTAGATATTTCCATGTTTTTACAGATGGCAGTGTAGATATTTCAATGTTTATAGAGATGGCGCTGTAGATATTTCCATGTTTATACAGATAAAGTTGGAGATATTTCCATGCTTATACAGAGAGCAGTGGAGATATATCCATGTTTATACATATAGCGGTGTACATATTTCCATGTTTATAGAGACAGCGGTGTAGGTATTTCCATGTTTCTGCAGATAGCTGTTCAGATATTTCCATGTTTATACAGATGCCTATGCAGATATTTCCATATTTATACAGAGGGCTGTGTAGATATTTCTATGTTTATACAGATGGCTGTGTAGATATTTCCATGTTCCTACACATGACTGTGTGGGTATTTCCATGTTTATACAGATGGCTTTGTAGATATTTCCATGTTTATAGAGATAGCGGTGCAGATATTTCCTTGTTTATACAGATATCGGTGTATATATTTCCATGTTTATACAGATCGTGGTGTAGATATTTCCATGTTTATACAGATACCGGTGTAGATTTTTCCATGTTTATACAGACCGCAGTGTAGATATTTCCATGTTTATAGAGATAGAAGTGTAGATATTTCCATGTTTGTTCAGATGGCGGTGTTGATGTTTCCATCTATACACAGATTGCCGTGTTGGTATTTCTGTGTGTATACAGATGGCATTGTAGATATTTCCATGTTTATACAGATGGTGGTGTAGATATTTCCATGTTTACACAGATGACTGTATAGGTATTTCCATGTTTATACAGATGGTGGTGTAGATATTTCCAACTTTACAGAGATAGGGGTGTAGATATTTCCATATTTTTAGAGATAACGGTGTAGAAGTTTCCATGTTTATACAGATAGTGGTGTAAATATTTCCATGTTGATACAGATCACGGTGTAGATATTTCCATGTTTATAGAGATAGCGGTGTAGATATTTCCATGTTTATACAGATAGCGGTGTAGATATTTCTATGTTTATACAGTCTGTGGTGTAGATATTTCCATGTTTATACAGATAGCGGTGCAGATATTTCCATGTTTGTACAGATGGCGGTGTTGATATTTCCATCTATACTCAGATGACCGTGTAGACATTTCCATGTTTATACAGATGGTGGTGCAGATATTTCCATGGTTATGTAGATGGCGGTGTAGATATTTCCATGTTTATACAGATAGCGGTGTAGTTATTTCAATGTTTATATAGATAGCGGTTTAGATATTTCCATGTATGTACACATGGCTGTGTAGACATTTCCATGTTTATACAGGGCACGGTGTAGATATTTCCATGTTTAAACAGATAACTTTGTAAGTATTTCCATGTTTATACAGATGGCGGTGTAGATATTTCGATGTTTATAGAGATAGCAGTGGAGATATTTCCATGTTTATACAGATAGCGGTGTAGATATTTCCATGTTTATACTGATCGTGGTGTAGATATTTCCATGTTTATAGAGATGGCGGTGTAGATATTTCAATGTTCATAGAGATAGCGCTGTTGATTTTTCCATGTTTATAGAGATAGCGGTGTGGATATTTCCATGTTTATACTGATAGGTGTGTAGATATTTCCATGGTTATACAGATGGCGGTGTAGATATTTCCATGTTTATACAGATCACGGTGTAGATATTACCTTGTTTATACAAATAGCGGTGTAGTTATTTCCATGTTTATACAGATAGCGGTGTAGTTATTTCCATGTATATACAGATGGCTGTGTAGATATTTCCATGTTTATACAGATGGCTGTGTAGGTATTTCCATGTTTATTCAGATGACTTTGTAGGTATTTCCATGTTTATACAGATGGCGGTGTAGAAATTTCCATGTTAATAGAGATAGCTGTGTACATATTTCCATGTTTATACAGATCGCGGTGTAGATATTTCCATGTTTATACAGATAGCGGTGTAGATATTTACATGTTTTTACAGATATCGGTGTAGATATATCCATGTTTACACAGATTGCGGTGTAGATATTTCCATATTTCTACAGATGTCATTGTAGATATTTCCATGTTTGTACAGATGGCGGTGTAGATATTTCCATGTTTATATAGATGGTGTTGTAGATATTACCATGTTTATACAGATCGCAGTGTAGATATTTCCATGTTTATACAGATCGTGGTGAAGATATTTCCATGTTTATAGAGATCGCGGTGTAGATATTTCCATGTTTATAGAGATCGCAGTGTAGATATTTCCATGTTTATACAGATAGCGGTGTAGATAATTCCATGTTTATACAGATAGCGGTGTAGATATTTCCATGTTTATAGAGATAGCGGTGTAGCTATTTCCATGTTTATAGACATAGCGGTGTAGATACTTCCATGTTTATATAGATGGTGTTGTAGATATTTCCATGTTTATACCGATAGCGGTGTTGGTATTTCCACGTTTATACAGATAGCGATGTAGATATTTCCATGTTTATACAGCTCGCGGTGCAGATATTTATATGTTTACACAGAAGGCATTGTATATATTTCCTTATTCACACAGATGTCGGTGTAGAGGTTTCCATGTTTATACAGATGGCGGAGTAGTTAGTTCCATGTTTATGGAGATGGCAGTGTAGATATTTTCATGTTTATACAGATGTCGGTGTAGATATTTCCATGTTTATAGAGATAGCAGTGTAGATATTTACATGTTTATACAGATGGCTGTGTATTTCCATGTGTATACAGATGGCATTGTAGATATTTCCATGTTTATATAGATGACTCTATACGTATTTCCATGTTTTTACAGATGGCATTGCAAATATTTCCATGTTTATAGAGATAGCGGTGTAGATATTTCCGTGTTTGTACAGATGGCGGTGTTGATATTTCCATCTATACTCAGATGGCCGTGTAGATATTTCCATGTTTATACAGATGGCGGCGAAGATATTTCCATGGACATGCAGATGGCTGTGTAGATATTTCCATGTTTATGCAGATGGCGGTGTAGATATTTCCATGTTTATACAGATAGCGGTGTAGTTATTTCCATGTTTATATAGATAGCGGTGTAGATATTTCCATGTATATACACATGGCTGTGTAGATATTTCCATGTTTATACAGATAGCGGTGTAGATATTTCCATGTTTACACAGATGGTGATGTAGTTATTTCCGTGTTTATACACATGGCAGAGTAGATACTTCCATCTTTATGGAGATGGCAGTGTAGATATTGTTATGTTTATAGAGATGGCGGCGTAGATATTTCCATATTTATAGAGATAGCGGTGTAGATATTTCCATCTTTCTACAGATGGCAGTGTAGATATTTCCATGTTTATACAGCTGGCGGTGTATTTCCATATTTATACAGATTTCTGTGTAGATATTTCCATGTGTATACAGATTGTATTGTAGGTATTTCCATGTTTATTCAGATGGTGGTGTAGATATTTCCATGTTAATTCAGATGAGTGTGTAGATATTTCCATGTTTTTACAGATGGCAGTGTAGATATTTCAATGTTTATAGAGATGGCGCTGTAGATATTTCCATGTTTATACAGATAAAGGTGGAGATATTTCCATGCTTATACAGAGAGCAGTGGAGATATATCCATGTTTATACACATAGCGGTGTACATATTTCCATGTTTTTAGAGACAGCGGTGTAGGTATTTCCATGTTTATACAGATAGCGGTGAAGATATTTCCATATATATACAGATGCCTATGCAGATATTTCCATATTTATACAGAGGGCTGTGTAGATATTTCTATGTTTATACAGATGGCAGTGTAGATATTTCCATGTTCCTACACATGACTGTGTAGGTATTTCCATGTTTATACAGATGGCTTTGTAGATATTTCCATGTTTATAGAGATAGTGGTGCAGATATTTCCTTGTTTATACAGATATCGGTGCATATATTTCCATGTTTATACAGATCGTGGTGTAGATATTTCTATGTTTGTACAGATACCGGTGTAGATATTTCCATGTTTATAGAGATAGCGGTGCAGATATTTCCTTGTTTATACAGATATCGGTGTATATATTTCCATGTTTATACAGATCGTGGTGCAGATATTTCCATGTTTGTACAGATACCGGTGTAGATATTTCCATGTTTATACAGACCGCAGTGTAGATATTTCCATGTTTACAGAGATAGCAGTGTAGATATTTCCATGTTTGTACAGATGGCGTTGTTGATGTTTCCATCTATACACAGATTGCCGTGTTGGTATATCCGTGTGTATACAGATGGCATTGTAGATATTTCCATGTTTATACAGATGGTGGTGTAGATATTTCCATGTTTACACAGATGACTGTATAGGTATTTCCATGTTTATACAGATGGTCGTGTAGATATTTCCAACTTTATAGAGATAGGGGTGTAGATATTTCCATATTTATAGAGATAACGGTGTAGAAGTTTCCATGTTTATACAGATAGCGGTGTAAATATTTCCATGTTGATACAGATCACGGTGTAGATATTTCCATGTTTATAGAGATAGCGGTGTAGATATTTCCATGTTTATACAGATAGCGGTGTAGATATTTCCATGTTTATACAGACCGTGGTGTAGATATTTCCATGTTTATACAGATAGCGGTGCAGATATTTCCATGTTTGTACAGATGGCGATGATGATATGTCCATCTATACTCAGATGACCGTGTAGATATTTCCATGTTTATACAGATGGTGGTGCAGATATTTCCATGGATATGTAGATGGCGGTGTAGATATTTCCTTGTTTATACAGATAGGGGTGTAGTTATTTCAATGTTTATATAGATAGCGGTTTAGATATTTCCATGTATGTACACATGGCTGTGTAGATATTTCCATGTTTATACATATGACGGTGTAGATATTTCCATGTTTAAACAGATAACTTTGTAAGTATTTCCATGTTTATACAGATGGCGGTGTAGATATTTCGATGTTTATAGAGATAGCAGTGGAGATATTTCCATGTTTATACAGATAGCGGTGTAGATATTTCCATGTTTATACTGATCGTGGTGTAGATATTTCCATGCTTATAGAGATGGCGGTGTAGATATTTCAATGTTCATAGAGATAGCGGTGTTGATTTTTCCATGTTTATAGAGATAGTGTTGTGGATATTTCCATGTTTATACAGATAGGTGTGTCGATATTTCCATGGTTATACAGATGGCGGTGTAGATATTTCCATGTTTATACAGATCACGGTGTAGATATTTCCTTGTTGATACAAATAGCGGTGTAGTTATTTCCATGTTTATACAGATAGCGGTGTAGTTATTTCCATGTATATACAGATGGCTGTGTAGATATTTCCATGTTTATACAGATGGCTGTGTAGGTATTTCCATGTTTATTCAGATAACTTTGTAGGTATTTCCATGTTTATACAGATGGCGGTGTATATATTTCCATGTTTATAGAGATAGCTGTGTAGATATTTCCATGTTTATACAGATCGCGGTTTAGATATTTCCATGTTTATACAGATAGCGGTGTAGATATTTACATGTTTTTACAGATATCGGTGTAGATATATCCATGTTTACACAGATTGCGGTGCAGATATTTCCATGTTTTTACAGATATCGGTGTAGATATATCCATGTTTACACAGATTGCGGTGTAGATATTTCCATATTTCTACAGATGTCAATGTAGATATTTCCATGTTTATACAGATGGCGGTGTAGATATTTACATGTTTATATAGATGGTGGTGTAGATATTACCATGTTTATGCAGATCGCGGTGTAGATATTTCCATGTTTATACAGATCGTGGTGAAGATATTTCCATGTTTATAGAGATCGCGGTGTAGATATTTCCATGTTTACACAGATCGTGGTGAAGATATTTCCATGTTTATAGAGATCGCGGTGTAGATATTTCCATGTTTATACAGATCGCAGTGTAGATATTTCCATGTTTATACAGCTAGCGGTGTAGATAATTCCATGTTTATACAGATAGCGGTGTAGATATTTCCATGTTTATAGAGATAGCAGTGTAGGTATTTCCATGCTTATAGACATAGCGGTGTAGATACTTCCATGTTTATATAGATGGTGTTGTAGATATTTCCATGTTTATACCGATAGCGGTGTTGGTATTTCCACCTTTATACAGATAGCGATGTAGATATTTCCATGTTTATACAGCTTGCGGTGCAGATATTTATATGTTTACACAGAAGGCATTGTATATATTTCGTTATTCACACAGATGTCGGTGTAGATGTTTCCATGTTTATACAGATGGCGGAGTAGTTAGTTCCATGTTTATGGAGATGGCAGTGTAGATGTTTTCATGTTTATAGAGATGGCGGTGTAGATATTTCCATGTTTATAGAGATAGCAGTGTAGATATATACATGTTTATACAGATGGCTGTGTAGATATTTCCATGTTTATACAGATGACTCTATACATATTTCCACGTTTTTACAGATGTCAGTGCAGATATTTCCATGTTTATAGAGATAGCGGTGTAGATATTTCCATGTTTGTACAGATGGCGGTGTTGATATTTCCATCTATACACAGATGGCCGTGTAGATATTTCCATGTTTATAAAGATGGCGGCGTAGATATTTCCATGGACATGCAGATGGCTGTGTAGATATTTACATGTTTATGCAGATGGCGGTGTAGAAATTTTAATGTTTATACAGATAGCGGTGAAGTCATTTCCATGTTTATATAGATAGCGGTGTAGTTATTTCCATGTATATACACATGTCTGTGCAGATATTTCCATGTTTATACAGATAACTTTGTAAGTATTTCCAAGTTTATACAGATGGCGGTGTAGATATTTCGATGTTTATGGAGATAGCAGTGGAGATATTTCCATGTTTATTCAGATAGCGGTGTAGATATTTCCATGTTTATTCTGATCGTGGTGTAGATATTTCCATGTTTATAGAGATGGCGGTGTAGATATTTCCATGTTCATAGAGATAGCGGTGTTGATTTTTCCATGTATATAGAGATAGCGGTGTGGATATTCCATGTTTACACAGATAGGGGTGTAGATATTTCCATGTTTACAGAGATGGCGGTGTAGATAATTCCATCTTTATACAGATCGCGGTGTACATATTTCCTTGTTTATACAGATCATGGTGTAGTTATTTCCATGTTTATACAGATCGCAGTGTTGATATTACCATGTTTATAGGGATAGCGGTGCAAATATTTCCACATTTATACAGATAGCGGTGTAGTTATTTGCATGTTTTTACAGATAGCGGTGTAGTTATTTGCATGTTTATACAGATAGCGGTGTAGATATTTCCAGGTATAAACAGATGTCTGTGTATATATTTCCATGTTAAAACAGATGGCGGTGTAGATATTTCCTTGTTTATACAAATAGCGGTGTAGTTATTTCCATCTTTATACAGATCACGGTGTAGATATTTCCTTGTTTATACATATAGCGGTGTAGTTGTTTCCATGCTTATACAGATAACGGTGTAGATATTTCTTTGTTTATAAAAATAGCGGTGTAGATATTTCCATGTTTGTACAGATCACGGTGTAGATATATCCTTGTTTATACTAATAGCGGTGTAGTTATTTCGATGTTTATACAGATAGCGGTGTAGATATTTCTATGTATATACAGATGGCTGTGTAGATATTTCCATGTTTATACAGATGCCTGTGTAGATGTTTCCATGTTTATACAGATGACTTTGTGGGTATTTCCATGTTTATACAGATGGCGTTGTAGATATTTCCATGTTTATAGAGATTCATGTGTAGATATTTCCATGTTTATACAGATAGCGGTGTAGGTATTTCCATGTTTATACTGATCGCGTTTTAGATATTTCCATGTTTATACAGATCGCAGTGTAGATATTTCCATGTTTATACAGATAGCGGTGTAGATATTTCCATGTTTTTACAGATATCGGGGTAGATATTTCCATGTTTACACAGATTACGGTGTAGATATTTCCATCTTTCTACAGATGGCATTGTAGATATTTCCATGTTTATACAGATGGTTGTGTAGATATTTTCAAGTTTAAATAGATGGTGGTGTAGATATTACCATGTTTATACAGATAGCGGTGTAGATATTTCCATGTTTATACAGATCGTGGTGAAGATATTTCCATGTTTATACAGATCGTGTTGTAGATATTTCCATGTTTATACAGATCGCGGTGTAGATATTTCCATGTTTATACAGATGGCGGCGTAGATATTTCCATGGACATGCAGATGGCGGTGTAGATATTTCCACGTTTATACAGATAGCGGTGTATATATTTCCATGTTGACACAGATGGTGGTGTAGATATTTCCGTGTTTATACACATGGCGGAGTAGATACTTCCATCTTTATGGAGACGGCAGTGTAGATATTTTCAGGTTTATAGAGACGGCGGTGTAGATATTTCCATATTTATAGAGATTGCGGTGTAGATATTTCCATCTTTCTACAGATGGCAGTGTAGATATTTCCATGTTTATACAGCTGGTGGTGTAGATATTTCCATATTTATACAGATGACTGTTTAGATATTTCCATGTGTATACAGATGGTATTGTAGGTATTTCCATGTTTATACAGATGGTGGTGTAGATATTTCCATGTTTATTCAGATGACTGTGTAGATATTTCCATGTTTTTACAGATGGCAGTGTAGGTATTTCAATGTTTATAGAGATGGCACTGTAGATATTTCCATGTTTATACAGATAACGGTGGAGATATTTTCATGTTTATACAGAGAGCAGTAGAGATATCTCCATGTTTACACACATAGCGGTGTACATATTTCCATGCTTATAGAGACTGCGGTGTAGGTATTTCCATGTTTATTCAGATAGCGGTGCAGATATTTCCATGTTTATACAGATGCCTTTGCAGATACTTCCATATTTATACAGATGGCAGTGTAGATATTACCATGTTCCTACACATGACTGTGTAGGTATTTCCATGTTTCTACAGATGGCTTTGTAGATATTTCCATGTTTATAGAGATAGCAGAGTAGAGATTTACATGTTTATACAGATGTCTGTGTAGATATTTCCATGTGTATACAGATGGCATTGTAGATATTTCCATGTTTATACAGATGACTCTATACGTATTTCCACGTTTTTACAGATGGCAGTGCAGATATTTCCATGTTTATAGAGATAGCGGTGTAGATATTTCCATGTTTGTACAGATGGCGGTGTTGATATTTCCATCTATACACAGATGTCCGTGTAGATATTTCCATGTTTATACAGATGGCGGCGTAGATATTTCCATGGACATGCAGATGGCTGTGTAGATATTTCCATGTTTATGCAGATGGCGGTGTAGATATTTCCATGTATATACACATGGCTGTGTAGATATTTCCATGTTTATACAGATAACTTTGTAAGTATTTCCAAGTTTATACAGATGGCGGTGTAGATATTTCGATGTTTATAGAGATAGCAGTGTAGATATTTCCATGTTTATTCAGATAGCGGTGTAGATATTTCCATGTTTATACTGATCGTGGTGTAGATATTTCCATGTTTATAGAGATGGCGGTGTAGATATTTCCATGTTCATAGAGATAGCGGTGTTGATTTTTCCATGTATATAGGGATAGCGGTGTGGATATTTCCTTGTTTACACAGATAGGGGTGTAGATATTTCCATGTTTATAGAGATGGCGGCGTAGATATTTCCATGTTTATACAGATGGCGGTGTAGACATTTCCATGTTTATACAGATCATGGTGTAGTTATTTCCATGTTTATACAGATCGCAGTGTTGATATTACCATGTTTATAGGGATAGCGGTGGAAATATTTCCACATTTATACAGATAGCGGTGTAGTTATTTGCATGTTTATACAGATAGCGGTGTAGATATTTACATGTATGAACAGATGTCTGTGTATATACTTCGATGTTAAAACAGATGGCGGTGTAGATATTTCCTTGTTTATACAAGTAGCGGTGTAGTTATTTCCATGTTTATACAGATCACTGTGTGGATATTTCCTTCTTTATACCTATAGCGGTGTAGTTATTTCCATGCTTATACAGATAACGGTGTAGATATTTCTTTGTTTATACAAACAGCGGTGCAGATATTTCCATGTTTATACAGATCACGGTGTAGATATATCCTTGTTTATACAAATAGCGGTGTAGTTATTTCCATGTTTATACAGATAGCGGTGTAGATATTTCCATGTATATACAGATGGCTAGATATTTCCATGTTTATACAGATGCCTGTGTAGATGTTTCCATGTTTATGCAGATGACTTTGTAGGTATTTCCATGTTTATACAGATGGCGGTGTAGATATTTCCATGTTTATAGAGATTCCTGTGTAGATATTTCCATGTTTATACAGTTAGAGGTGTAGATATTTCCATGTTTATACAGATAGCGGTGTAGATATTTCCATGTTTTTACAGATATCGGTGTAGATATTTCCATGTTTACACAGATTACGGTGTAGATATTTCCATCTTTCTACAGATGGCATTGTAGATATTTCCATGTTTATACAGATGGTTGTGTAGATATTTTCATGTTTAAATAGATGGTGGTGTAGATATTACCATGTTTATACAGATAGCGGTGTAGATATTTCCATGTTTATACAGATCGTGGTGAAGATATTTCCATGTTTATACAGATCGCGGTGTAGATATTTCCATGTTTATACAGATCGCGGTGTAGATATTTCCATGTTTATACAGATGGCGGCGTAGATATTTCCATGGACAAGCAGATGGCGGTGTAGATATTTCCACGTTTATAGAGATAGCGGTGTATATATTTCCATGTTTACACAGATGGTGGTGTAGATATTTCCGTGTTTATACACATGGCGGAGTAGATACTTCCATCTTTTTGGAGACGGCAGTGTAGATATTTTCATGTTTATAGAGATGGCGGTGTAGATATTTCCATATTTATAGAGATAGCGGTATAGATATTTCCATCTTTCTACAAATGGCAGTGTAGATATTTCCATGTTTATACAGCTGGTGGTGTAGATATTTCCATATTTATACAGATGTTTGTGTAGATATTTCCATGTGTATACAGATGGTATTGTGGGTATTTCCATGTTTATAAAGACGGTGTTGTAGATATTTCTATGTTTATTCAGATGACTGTGTAGATATTTCCATGTTTTTACAGATGGCAGTGTAGGTATTTCAATGTTTATAGAGATGGCACTGTAGATATTTCCATGTTTATACAGATAACGGTGGAGATATTTCCATGTTTATACAGAGAGCAGTAGAGATATCTCCATGTTTATACACATAGCGGTGTACATATTTCCATGTTTATAGAGACAGCGGTGTAGGTATTTCCATGTTTATTCAGATAGCGGTGCAGTTATTTCCATATTTATACAGATGCCTTTGCAGGTATTTCCATATTTATACAGAGGGCTGTGTAGATATTTCTATGTTTATACAGATGGCAGTGTAGATATTTCCATGTTCCTACACATGACTGTGTAGGTATTTCCATGTTTCTACAGATGGCTTTGTAGATATTTCCATGTTTATAGAGATAGCGGTGCAGATATTTCCATGTTTATTCATATAGCGGTGTATATATTTCCATGTTTATACAGATCGTGGTGTAGATATTTCCATGTTTATACAGATACCAGTGTAGATATTTCCATGTTTATACAGACCGCAGTGTAGATATTTTCATGTTTATAGAGATAGCAGTGTAGATATTTCCATGTTTGTACAGATGGCGGTGTTGATGTTTCCATCTATACACAGATTTCCGTGTAGGTATTTCCATTTGTATACAGATGGCATTGTAGATATTTCCATGTTTATACAGATGGTGGTGTAGATATTTCCATGTTTACACAGATGACTGTATAGGTATTTACATGTTTATACAGATGGCGGTGTAGATATTTCCAAGTTTATAGAGATAGCGGTGTAGATATTTCCATATTTATACAGATAACGGTGAAGAAGTTTCCATGTTTATACAGATAGCGGTGTAAATATTTCCATGTTTATACAGATCACGGTGTAGATATTTCCATGTTTATAGAGATAGCGGTGTAGATATTTCCATGTTTATAAAGATAGCGGTGTAGATATTTCCATGATTTTACACATATCGGTGTAGGTATTTCCATGTTTATGCAGATGGATGTGTAGATATTTCCATGTTTATACAGATGACTTTGTAGGTATTTCCATGTTTTTACAGATGGCAGTGCAGATATTTCCATGTTTATAGAGATAGCGATGTAGATATTTCCATGTTTGTACAGATGGCGGTGTTGATATTTCCATCTATACACAGATGGCCGTGTAGATATTTCCGTGTTTACACAGATGGCAGTGTAGATATTTCCATGGACATGCAGATGGCGGTGTAGATATTTCCATGTTTACACAGATGACTCTATAGGTATTTCCATGTTTATAGAGATGGCGGTGTAGGTATTTCCAAGTTTATAGAGATAGCGGTGTAGACATTTCCATATTTATACAGATCACGGTGTAGATATTTCCATGTTTATAGAGATATCGGTGTAGATATTTCCATGTTTATACAGATAGCGGTGTAGATATTTCTATGTTTATACAGACCGCGGTGTAGATATTTCCATGTTTATACAGACAGCGGTGCAGATACTTCCATGTTTGTACAGATGGCGGTGTTGATATTTCCATCTATACAGAGATGACCATGTAGATATTTCCATGTTTATACAGATGGTGGCGCAGACATTTCCATGGATATGTAGATGGCGGTGTAGATATTTCCATGTTTATACAGATAGCGGTGTAGTTATTTCCATGTTTATATAGATAGCGGTGTAGCTATTTCCATGTATGTACACATGGCTGTGTAGATATTCCCATGTTCATACTGATGGCGGTGTAGATATTTCCATGTTTATACAGATAACTTTGTAAGTATTTCCATGTTTATACAGATGGCGGTGTAGATATTTCGATGTTTATAGAGATAGCAGTGGAGATATTTCCATGTTTATACAGATAGCGGTGTAGATATTTCCATGTTTATACTGATCGTGGTGTAGATATTTCCATGTTTATATAGATGGCGGTGTACATATTTCCATGTTCATAGAGATAGCAGTGTTGATTTTTCCATGTTTATAGGGATACCGGTGTGGATATTCCCATGTTTATACAGATAGGGGTGTAGATATTTCCATGTTTATAGAAATGGCGGTGTAGATATTTCCATGTTTATACAGATCACAGTGTAGATATTTCCTTGTTTATACAAATAGCGGTGTAGGTATTTCCATGTTTATACAGATAGCGGTGTAGATATTTCCATGTATATACAGATGACTGTGTAGATATTTCCATGTTTATACAGGTGGCTGTGTAGATATTTCCATGTTTATACAGATGACTTTGTAGGTATTTCCATGTTTATACAGATGGTGGTGTAGATATTTCCATGTTTATAGAGATAGCTGTGTAGATATTTCCATGTTTGTACAGATAGCGGTGTAGATATTTCCATGTTTATACAGATCGCGGTGTAGATATTTCCATGTTTATACAGATCGTAGTGTAGATATTTCCATGTTTATGAAGATAGCGGTGTAGATATTTCCATGTTTTTACAGATATCGGTGTATGTATTTCCATGTTTATACAGATGGCTGTGTAGATATTTCCATGCTTAAACAGATGACTTTGTAGGTATTTCCATGTTTTTACAGATGGCAGTGTAGATATTTCCATATTTATACAGATCGTGGTGTAGATATTTCCATCTTCATACAGATAGCACTGTGGATATTTCCATGTTTATACAGATAGCGTTGTAGTCATTTCCAAGTTTACAGAGATAGCGGTGTAGATATTTCTATATTTGCACAGATGTCGGTGCAGATATTTCCATCTTTACACAGATAGCGATGTACATATTTCCATGTTTACACAGATAGCCGTGTAGATATTTCCATGTTTACACAGATAGTGTTATAGATATTTCCATGTTTATACAGATAACGGTGTTGATATTTCCATGTTTATACAGATAGCGGTGTAGATATTTCCATGTTTATACTGATAGCGGTGTAGGTATTTCCATGTTTATAGAGATAGCGGTGTATATAATTCCATGTTTATACATGTGGCTGTGTGGATATTTCCATGTCTATACAGATGGCAGTGTAGATATTTCCGTGTGTATACACATGGAGGTGTAGATATTTCCATGTTTATACAGATTACTGTGTAGATATTTCCATGTTTTTACAGATGGTGGTGTAGATATTTCCATGTTTATACTGATGGCGGTGTTGCTATTTCCATGTTTACACAGATAGCGGAGTACATATTTCCATGTTTATAGAGATGGCTGTGTAGATATTTCATTGTTTATACAGATGGCCGTGTAGATATTTCCATGTTTATACAGATAGTGTTGTAGATATTTCAATGTTTACACAGATGACTGCGTAGGTATTTCCCTGTTTACACAGATGGCGGTGTAGATATTTCCATGTTTATAGAGATTGCCATGTAGCTATTTCCAAGTTTAGGCAGATATTGTTGTAGACATTTCTATGATTATAGGGAATGCAGTGTAGAGATTTCCATATTTCTACAGATAGCGGTGTAGATATGTCCATCTTTTTACAGATGGCGGTGTAGATGTTTCCATGTTTATAGAGATAGCGGTGTAGATATTTCCATGTTTATACAGATCGTGGTGTAGATGTTTCCATGTTTTTACAGATAGCGGTGTAGATGTTTCCATGTTTATACAGATAGCGGTGAACATGTTTCCATGTTAACAGAGATAGTGGTGTAGATATTTAAATGTTTATACAGATAGCGCTGTAGATATTAACATGTTTAAACAGATAGTGGTGTAGATATTTCCATGTTTATACAGATATCATTGGAGATATTTCCCTGTTTAAACAGATAGCCGTGGAGATATTTCCATGTTTTTACAGATGGCGGAGTAGATATTTCCAAGTTTATACAGATAGCGGTGTAGGTATTTCCATGTTTATACAGATAGCGGTGTAGATATTTCCATGTTTCTACAGATAGCGGTGTAGGTATTTCCATGTTTATGAAGATAGCGGTGTGGCTATTTCCATGTTTATACAAATACCGGTGTAGATATTTCCAAGTTTATAGAGATGGCTGTGTAGATATTTCCATGTTTACAGAGATAGCGGTGTAGATATTTCCATGTTTATACAGATAGCGGTGTAGATATTTCCATTTTTACGCAGATAACTGTGTAGATATTACCATGTTTACAGAGATAGTGTTATAGATATTTCCATGTTTATACAGATAACGGTGTAGATTTTCCATGTTTATAAAGATAGCGGTGTAGATATTTCCATGTTTATACAGATAGCGTTGTAGGTATTTCCATGTTTATACAGATAGCTGTGTAGATATTTCCATGTTCACAGAGACAGTGGTGTAGATATTTCCATATTTGCTCAGATTTCGGTGTAGATATTTCCATGTTTATACAGATAGCGGTGTTGGTATTTCCATGTTTATAGAGATAGCGGTGTAGATAATTCCATGTTTATACAGATGGCTGTGCAGGTATTTCCATGTGTATACAGATGGCAGTGTAGATATTTCCATGTGTATACACATGCAGGTGTAGATATTTCCATGCTTACACAGATGACTGTGTAGATAATTCCATGTTTTTACAGATGGCGGTGTAGATATTTCAATGTTTATACAGATAGCGGTGTGGCTATTTCCATGTTTATACAGATAGCGTTTTAGATATTTCCATGTTTACAGAGATGGCTGTGTAGATATTTCCTAGTTTATACAGATGGCCGTGTAGATATTTCCATATTTATACAGATAGTGGTGTAGATATTTCCATGTTTATACAGATGGCGGTGTAGATATTTCCATGTTTATAGAGATAGCCATGTAGCTATTTCCATGTTTGTACAGATAGCGTTGAAGACATTTCCATGTTTATAGAGATAGCAGTGTAGATATTTCCATATTTATACAGATAGCGGTGTAGATATTTCCATGTTTAAACAGAGAGCTATGTAGATATTTCCATGTTTATACAGATATCGTTGGAGATTTTTCTTGTTTATACAGATAGTGGTGGAGATATTTCAATGTTTATCCAGATGGCGTTGTAGATATTTCCAAGTTTAAACAGATAGCAGTGTAGCTATTTGCATGTTTATACAGATAGCGGTGTAAATATTTCCACGTTTATACAGATAGCGGTGTTAGTATTTCCAAGTTTATATAGATAGCAGTGTGGCTATTTCCATGTTTATACAGATAGAGGTGTAGATATTTCCATGTTTATAGAGATGGCTGTGTACATATTTCCATGTTTTTACAGATGGCAGTGTAGATATTTCCATGTTTATACAGATAGTGGTGTAGATATTTCCATCTTTATACATATGACTGTGTTGGTATTTCTATGTTTATACAGATGTCGGTGCAGATGTTTCCATGTTTATAGAGATAGCCATGTAGATATTTTCGTGTTTACAGAGATATGGCTGTAGACATTTTCATGTTTATGGAGATAGCGGTGTAGATATTTGCATGTTTATACAGATAGCGGTGAAGTTATTTCTTAGTTTATACAGATAGCGGTGTAGATATTTCTATGTTTGTAAAGATCGTGCTGTAGTTATTTCTGTGTATATACAGAGAGCGGTGTAGATATTTCCATGTTTATACAGATAGCGGTGTAGATATTTCCGTGTTTACAGAGATAGCGGTGTAGATATTTCCATGTTTATACAGATAGCGGTTTAGATATTTCCATGTTTACAGATATAGCGGTGTAGATATTTCCATATTTGCACAGATTG
This sequence comes from Pan paniscus, assembly GCF_029289425.2. Classification (NCBI taxonomy): domain Eukaryota; kingdom Metazoa; phylum Chordata; class Mammalia; order Primates; family Hominidae; genus Pan; species Pan paniscus. The sequence continues at coordinate 1,527,052 of NC_073258.2, read as the reverse complement.
CGGTGTAGTTATTTCCATGTTTATACAGATAGCGGTGTAGGTATTTCCATGTTTATAGAGATAGCGGTGTAGATATTTCCATGTTTATACAGATAGCTGTGTAGATATTTCCATGTGTATACTGATGGCAGTGTAGGTATTTCCATGAGTATACACATGGAGGTGTAGATATTTCCATGTTTATACAGATGACTGTGTACATATTTCCATGTTTTACAGATGGCGGTGTAGATATTTCCATGTTTACAAAGATAGCAGTGTGCTTTTTCCAGGTTTATACAGATAGCGGTGTAGATATTTCCATGTTTACAGAGATGGCTCTGTAGATATTTCCTAGTTTATACAGATGGCCTTTTAGATATTTCCATATTTATACAGATAGTGGTGTAGATATTTCCATGTTTATACAGATGGCGGTATATATATTTCCATGTTTATAGAGATATCCGTGTAGCTATTTCCATGTTTCTACAGATAGCGTTGTAGACATTTCCATGTTTATAGAGATAGCAGTGTAGATATTTCCATATTTATACAGATAGCGGGGTAAATATTTCCAAGTTTAAACAGATAGCTGTGTAGACGTTTCCATGTTTATACAGATATCGTTGGAGATATTTCCCTGTTTATACAGATAGCATTGTAGATATTTCAATCTTTGCACAGATTGCGGTGTAGATATTTCCTTCTTTACACAGAGAGCTGTGTAGTTATTTCCAAGTATACACAGATAGCTGTGTAGATATTTCCATGATTAAACAGATAGTGTTGAAGATATTTCCATGTTTACACAGATTGCATTGTAGATATTTCCATGTTTATACAGATAGCGGTGTAGATATTTCCAAGTTTACACAGATATCTGTGCAGATATTTCCATGTAAACACAGATAGCGTTTTAGATATTTCCATGTTTATACAGATAGCGGTGTAGGTATTTCCATGTTTATACAGATAGCGGTGTACATAGTTCCATGTTTACACAGATAGCAGTGGAGATATTTCCATGTTTATACAGATAGCGATGTAGATATTTCCATGTTTATGCAGATAGCAGTGTAGATATTTCCATGTTTATACAGATAGCCTTGTAGATATTTCCATGTTTATAGAAATAGCAGTGTAGATGTTTCCATGCTTATACCGATAGTGGTGTAGATATTTCCATGTTTATACAGATAGCGGTGGAGATATTTCCATGTTTATAGAGATGGTGGAGTAAAAGTTTCCATGTTTACAGAGATAGCGGAGTAGATATTTCCATGTTTATACAGATGGCTGTGTAGATATTTAAATGTGTATACAGATGGCGGTGTAGATATTTCCATGTTTATAGAGATGGTGGTTTAGATATTTCCATGTTTATACAGACGACTGTGTAGATATTTGCAAGTTTATACAGATGGCGGTGTAGATATTTCCATGTTGATAGAGATAGCGGTGTTGATATTTCCATATTTATACAGATAGCGGTGTAGATATGTCCATGTTTATACAGATGACGGTGTAGATATTTCCATGTTTATTCAGATGGTGGCGTAGATATTTCCATGTTTATACAGATAGCGCTGTAGATATCTCCATGTTTGTACAGATAGCAGTGTAGATATTTCCAAGTTTACAGAGATAGCGGTGTAGATATTTCCGTCTTTGCACAGATTGCAGTGTAGATATTTCCATGTTTACACAGACAGCGGAGAAGGTATTTCCAAGTTTACACAGATAGCTGTGTAGATATTTCCATGTTTATACAGACAGCGCTGTAGATATTTCCATAGGGATACACTTCGCCGTGTAGTTATTTCCGTCTTCATACAGATGGCATTCTAGATATTTCCATGTTTATACTGATAGTGGTGTAGATATTTCCATGTTTATACAGATGCCGGGGTAGATATTTCCATGTTTATAGCGATTGTGGTGTATATATTTCCATGTTTATAGAGATAGCGGTTTAGATAATTCAATGTTTATAGAGATGGCGGTGTAGATATTTCCATGTTTATACGGATAGCTGTGTATATATTTCCATGTCTATACAGATAGGGATGAAGATATTTCCATGATTATACAGATAGCTGTGTAGATATTTCCATGTTTATGCAGATAGCGCTGTAGATATTTCCACGTTTATACAGATAACGATGGAGATATTTCCATGTTTATGAAGATAGTGATGTAGATATTTCCATGTTTATACAGAGAGCGGTGTAGATATTTTCATATTTATACAGAGGGCTTTGTAGATATTTCCATGTGTATACAGATGGCAGTGTATATATTTCCGTGTTTATAGAGATGGTGGTGTAGATATTCCATGTTTATACAGACGACTGTGTAGATACTTGCAAGTTTATACAGATGGTGGTGTAGATGTTTCCATCTTTATAGAGATAGTGGTGTATATATTTCCATGTTTACACAGATAGCGGTGTAGATATTTCCATGTTTATACAGATAGTGGTGTTGGTATTTCCATGTTTATACAGATACCGGTGGAGATATTTCCATGTTTATAGAGATGGTGGTGAAAACATTTCCATGTTTATAGAGATTGCGGTGTAGATATTTCCACGTTTATACAGAGAGAGGTGAAGATATTTCCATGTTTACTGAGATAGCGGTTGGAGGTATTTCCACATTTATTCACATACTGATGTAGATATTTCCACGTTTATACAGATAGCGTTGTAGATATTTTGACGTTTATACAAAAAGCGGTGTAGATATTTCCACGTTTATACAGATATCGGTGTAGATATTTCCATCTTTATACAGATAGCGGTGTAGATATTTCAATCTTAATGCAGATGGCGGTGTAGATATTTCCTAGTTTATAGAGACGGCGGTGTAGATATTTCCATGTTTGTAGAGATAGCCGTGCAAATATTTCCATGTTTATTCAGATGGTGGTGTAGATATTTCCATGGTTAGAGAGATAGCGGTGTACATATTTCCATGTTTATACAGATGGCGGTGTAGATATTTCCTTGTTTATACAGATAGTGGTATAGATATTTCCATGTTTATACAGATAGCAGTGTAGATATTTCCATGTTTATAGAGATAGCGGTGTAGATATTTCCCTCTTTGCACAGATTGCGGTGCAGGTATTTACATCTTTTCACAGAAAACCCGGTAGATATTTACAAGTTTAGACAGATAGCTGTGTATATATTTCCATGTTTACACAGATAGCGTTGTAGATATTTCCATGTTTATACAGACAGCCGTGTAGATATTTCCATGTTTATACAGATAGCGGTGTAGATATTTCCATGTTTATACAGATTGCGGTGCAGATATTTCAATGTTTATAGAGATCGTTGTGTAGATATTTCCATGTTTATACAGATAGCGGTGGAGATATTTCCATGTTTATAGAGACAGCGGTGTAGATATTTCCATGTTTATACAGATGGCTGTGTAGATATTTTCATGTGTATACAGATGGTAGTGTACATATTTCCATGTTTATAGAGATGGTGGTGTAGATATTTCCATGTTTATACAGACGACTGTGTAGATATTTGCATGTTTATATAGATGGCGGTGTAGATATTTCCATGGTTATAGAGATAGCGGTGTAGATATTTCCATGTTTATACAGATGGCTGTGTAGGTATTTCCTTGTTTATTCAGATGGCGGTGTAGATATTTTCTTGTGCATTCAGATAGTGGTGTAGGTATTTCCATGTTTATACAGATAGCGGTGTAAATATCTCCATGTTTATAGCGATAGCGGTGTAGATATTTCCATCTTTGCACAGATTGTGGTGCAGATATTTCCATCTTTACACAGATAGCTCTGTATATATTTCCAAGTTTACACAGATAGCTGTGTAGGTATTTAAATGTTTACACAGATAGCTTTGTAGATATTTCCATGTTTATACTGATAGCGGTATAGATATTTCCATGTTTATACTGATAGCGGTGTAGATATTTCCATGTTCATACACATAGAGGTGGAGTTATTTCCATGTTTATACAGATAGCGATGTAGATATTTACATGTTTATACAGATAGCGGTGTAGATATTAACATGTTTATGGAGATAACATTGTAGCTACTTCCATATTTATACAGATAGCGGTGTAGATATTTCCATGTTTACACAGATGTCGGTGTAGATATTTCCATGATTATACAGATGGCGGTGGAGATATTTCCATGTTTATACAGATCGTGGTGTAGATATTTCCATGTTTATACAGATAGCGGTGTTTGTATTTACATGTTTATTCAGATAACGGTGCAGACATTTCCATGATATAGAGATAGCGGTGTAGATATTTCCATGTTCATACAAATAGCGGTGTAGGTATTTCCATGTTCATGCAGATGGCGATGTAGATATTTCCATGTTTATAGAGATGGCGGTGTAGTTATTTCCCTGTTTATAGAGATAGTGGTTAAGATATTTCCATGTTTATACAGATAGCGGTGTAGTTATTTCCATGTTTATACAGATAGCTTTGTAGATATTTCCATGTTTGTTCTGATGGCTGTGTAGATATTTTCCATGTGTATACAGATGGCAGTTTAGCTATTTCCATGTTCATAAAGATAGTGGTGTAGATATTTCCAAGATTATACAGATGAATGTGAAGATATTTGCATGTTTATACAGATGGCGGTGTATATATTTCCATGTTTATAGAGATAGCGTTGTAGATATTTCCATGTTTATTAGAGATAGCGTTGTCTATATTTCCATATTTATACAGATAGTGGTGTAGATATTTCCATGTTTATACAAATGGCGGTGTAGACATTTCCATGTTTATACAGATGGTGGTGTAGATATTTCCATGTTTATACAGGTTGCGGTGTACACATTTACATGTTTATACATATAGCGGTGTAGATATTTCCATGTTTACAGAGATAGCGTTGTAGATATTTCCCTCTTTGCACAGATAGCGGTGTAGATATTTCCAACTTTACACAGATAGCTGTGTGGATATTTCTATATTTACACAGATAGCGGTGTAGATATTTCCATGTTTATATAGATAGCGGTGTAGATATGTCCACCTTTGTACAGATAGCGGTGTAGATATTTCCACGTTTATACAGATAGCGGTGTAGATATTTCCAAGTTTATGCAGATGGCGATGTAGATATTTCCATGTGTATACAGATAGCGGTGTAGATATTTCCATGTTTATACAGATCATGATGTAGATATTTCCATGTTTATACAGATCGTGGTGTAGATATTTCCATGTTTATACAGATAGCGGTGTAGATATTTCCATGTTTTTACAGATATCGGTGCAGATATTTCCATGTTTACACAGATTGCGGTGTAGATATTTCCATCTTTCTAGAGATGGCATTGTGGATATTTCCATGTTTATACAGATGGTGGTGTAGATATTTCCATGTTTATATAGATGGTGGTGTAGATATTACCATGTTTATACAGATAGCGGTGTAGATATTTTCATGTTTATACAGATCGTGGTGAAGATATTTCCATGTTTATACAGATTGCGAAGTAGATATTTCCATGTTTACACAGATCGCGGTGAAGATATTTCCAGGTTTATACAGATAGCGGTGTAGATATTTCCATGTTTATACAGATAGTGGTGTAGGTATTTCCATGTTTATAGAGATAGCGGTGTAGTGATTTCCATGTTTATAGACATAGTGGTGTAGATATTTCCATGTTTATATAGATGGCGTTGTAGATATTTCCATGTTTATACCGATAGCGGTGTTGGTATTTCCACGTTTATACAGATAGCGATGTAGATATTTCCATGTTTATACAGCTCGAGGTGCAGATATTTATATCTTTATACACATGGCATTGTAGATATTTCCTTATTCACACAGATGGCGTTGTAGATGTTTCCATGTTTATACAGATGGCAAAGTAGTTAGTTCCATGTTTATGGAGATGGCAGTGTAGATATTTTCATGTTTATAGAGATGGCGGTGTAGATATTTCCATGTTTATAGAGATAGCAGTGTTGATATTTACATGTTTATAGAGATGGCTATGTAGATATTTCCATGTGTATACAGATGGCATTGTAGATATTTCCATGTTTATACAGATGACTCTATACGTATTTCCATGTTTTTACAGATGGCAGTGCAGATATTTCCATGTTTATAGGGTTAGCGATGTAGATATTTCCATGTTTGTACAAATGGCGGTTTTGATATTTCCATCTATACACAGATGGCCGTGTAGATATTTCCATGTTTATACAGATGGCGGCATAGATATTTCCATGGACATGCAGATGGCGGTGTAGGTATTTCCATGTTTATACAGATAGCGGTGTAGATATTTCCATGTTTACACAGATGGTGGTGTAGATATTTCCGTGTTTATACACATGGCGGAGTAGATACTTCCATCTTTATGAAGATGGCAGTGTAGATATTTTCATGTTTATAGAGATGGCGGTGTAGATATTTCCATATTTATACAGATATCTGTGTACATATTTCCATCTTTCTACATGTGGCAGTGTAGATATTTCCATGTTAATACAGATGGCGGTGTAGATATTTCCATATTTATACAGATGTCTGTTTAGATATTTCCATGTGTATACAGATGGTATTGTAGGTATTTCCATGTTTATACAGATGGTGGTGTAGATATTTCCATGTTTATTCAGATGACTGTGTAGATATTTCCATGTTTTTACAGATGGCATTGTAGATATTTCAATGTTTATAGAGATGGCCCTCTAGATATTTCCATGTTTAAACAGATAACCGTGGATATATTTCCATGTTTATACAGACAGCAGTGGAGATATTTCCATGTTTATACACATAGCGGTGTACATATTTCCATGTTTATAGAGATAGCGGTGTAGGTATTTCCATGTTTATACAGATAGCAGTGCAGATATTTCCTTGTTTACACAGATGCCTATGCAGATATTTCCATATTTATACAGAGGGCTGTGTAGATATTTCTATGTTTATACAGATGGCAGTGTAGATATTTCCATGTTCCTACACATGACTGTGTAGGTATTTGCATGTTTATACAGATGGCATTGTAGATATTTCCATGTTTATAGAGATAGCGGTGCAGATATTTCCATGTTTATACAGATAGCGCTGTACATATTTCCATGTTTATACAGATCGTGGTGTAGATATTTCCATGTTTATACAGATACCGGTGTAGATATTTCCATGTTTATACAGACCGCAGTGTAGATAATTCCATGTTTATAGAGATAGCAGTGTAGATATTTCCTTGTTTGTATAGGTGGCGGTGTGGATGTTTCCATCTATACACAGATTTCCGTGTAGGTATTTCCATGTGTATACAGATGGCATTGTAGATATTTCCATGTTTATACAGATGGTGGTGTAGATATTTCCATGTTTATACAGAACGCGGTGTAGATATTTCCATGTTTATACAGGTAACTTTGTAAGTATTTCCATGTTTATACAGATGGCGGTGTAGATATTTCGATGTTTATAGAGATAGCAGTGGATATATTTCCATGTTTATACAGATAGCGGTGTAGATATTTCCATGTTTATACTGATAGTGGTGTAGATATTTCCATTTTTATAGAGATGGCGGTGTAGATATTTCCATGTTCATAATGATAGCGGTGTTGATTTTTCCATGTTTATAGAGATAGCGGTGTGGATATTTCCATGTTTATACAGATAGGGGTGTAGATCTTTCCATGTTTATAGAGATGGCGGTGTAGATATTTCCATGTGTATACAGATATCGGTGCAGATATTTCCATGTTTGTACAGATGGCGGTGTTGATATTTCCATCTATACACAGATGACCGTGTATATATTTCCATGTTAATACAGATGGCGGTGCAGATGTTTCCATGGATATGTAGATGGCGGTGTAGATATTTCCATGTTTATACAGATATCGATGTAGATATTTCCATGTATATACACATGGCTGTGTAGATATTTCCATGTTTTTACAGATGGCGGTGTAGATCTTTCCATGTTTATACAGATAACTTTGTAAGTATTTCCATGTTTATACAGATGCCGGTGTCGATATTTCCATGTATATACAGATAGCGGTGTAGTTATTTCCATGTTTATATAGATAAGCGGTGTAGATATTTCCATGGTTATACAGATGGCTTTGTAGTTATTTCCATGTTTATAGAGATGGCGGTGTAGATATTTCCATGTTTATACAGATAGCGCTGTATATATTTCCATGTTTATACAGATCGTGGTGTAGATATTTCCATGTTTATACAGATACCGGTGTAGATATTTCCACGTTTATACAGATGGTGGTTTAGATATTTCCATGTTTACACAGATGACTGTATAGGTATTTCCATGTTTATACAGATGGCGGTGTAGATATTTCCATATTTATACAGATCGTGGTGTAGATATTTCCATCTTCATACAGATAGCACTGTGGATATTTCCATGTTTATACAGATAGCGTTGTAGTCATTTCCAAGTTTACAGAGATAGCGGTGTAGATATTTCTATATTTGCACAGATGTCGGTGCAGATATTTCCATCTTTACACAGATAGCGATGTACATATTTCCATGTTTACACAGATAGCCGTGTAGATATTTCCATGTTTACACAGATAGTGTTATAGATATTTCCATGTTTATACAGATAACGGTGTTGATATTTCCATGTTTATACAGATAGCGGTGTAGATATTTCCATGTTTATACAGATAGCGGTGTAGGTATTTCCATGTTTATAGAGATAGCGGTGTATATAATTCCATGTTTACACATGTGGCTGTGTGGATATTTCCATGTGTATACAGATGGCAGTGTAGATATTTCCGTGTGTATACACATGGAGGTGTAGATATTTCCATGTTTATACAGATGACTGTGTAGGTATTTCCATGTTTTTACAGATGGTGGTGTAGATATTTCCATGTTTATACTGATGGCGGTGTTGCTATTTCCATGTTTACACAGATAGCGGAGTACATATTTCCATGTTTATAGAGATGGCTGTGTAGATATTTCATTGTTTATACAGATGGCCGTGTAGATATTTCCATGTTTATACAGATAGTTTTGTAGATATTTCAATGTTTACACAGATGACTGCGTAGGTATTTCCCTGTTTACACAGATGGCGGTGTAGATATTTCCATGTTTATAGAGATTGCCATGTAGCTATTTCCAAGTTTAGGCAGATATTGTTGTAGACATTTCTATGATTATAGGGAATGCAGTGTAGAGATTTCCATATTTCTACAGATAGCGGTGTAGATATGTCCATCTTTTTACAGATGGCGGTGTAGATGTTTCCATGTTTATAGAGATAGCGGTGTAGATATTTCCATGTTTATACAGATCGTGGTGTAGATGTTTCCATGTTTTTACAGATAGCGGTGTAGATGTTTCCATGTTTATACAGATAGCGGTGAACATGTTTCCATGTTAACAGAGATAGTGGTGTAGATATTTAAATGTTTATACAGATAGCGCTGTAGATATTAACATGTTTAAACAGATAGTGGTGTAGATATTTCCATGTTTATACAGATATCATTGGAGATATTTCCCTGTTTAAACAGATAGCCGTGGAGATATTTCCATGTTTTTACAGATGGCGGAGTAGATATTTCCAAGTTTATACAGATAGCGGTGTAGGTATTTCCATGTTTATACAGATAGCGGTGTAGATATTTCCATATTTCTACAGATAGCGGTGTAGGTATTTCCATGTTCATGAAGATAACGGTGTGGCTATTTCCATGTTTATACAAATACCGGTGTAGATATTTCCAAGTTTATAGAGATGGCTGTGTAGATATTTCCATGTTTACAGAGATAGCGGTGTAGATATTTCCATGTTTATACAGATAGTGGTGTAGATATTTCCATTTTTACGCAGATAACTGTGTAGATATTACCATGTTTACAGAGATAGTGTTATAGATATTTCCATGTTTATACAGATAACGGTGTAGATTTTCCATGTTTATAAAGATAGCGGTGTAGATATTTCCATGTTTATACAGATAGCGTTGTAGGTATTTCCATGTTTATACAGATAGCTGTGTAGATATTTCCATGTTCACAGAGACAGTGGTGTAGATATTTCCATATTTGCTCAGATTTCGGTGTAGATATTTCCATGTTTATACAGATAGCGGTGTTGGTATTTCCATGTTTATAGAGATAGCGGTGTAGATAATTCCATGTTTATACAGATGGCTGTGCAGGTATTTCCATGTGTATACAGATGGCAGTGTAGATATTTCCATGTGTATACACATGCAGGTGTAGATATTTCCATGCTTACACAGATGACTGTGTAGATAATTCCATGTTTTTACAGATGGCGGTGTAGATATTTCAATGTTTATACAGATAGCGGTGTGGCTATTTCCATGTTTATACAGATAGCGTTTTAGATATTTCCATGTTTACAGAGATGGCTGTGTAGATATTTCCTAGTTTATACAGATGGCCGTGTAGATATTTCCATATTTATACAGATAGTGGTGTAGATATTTCCATGTTTATACAGATGGCGGTGTAGATATTTCCATGTTTATAGAGATAGCCATGTAGCTATTTCCATGTTTGTACAGATAGCGTTGAAGACATTTCCATGTTTATAGAGATAGCAGTGTAGATATTTCCATATTTATACAGATAGCGGTGTAGATATTTCCATGTTTAAACAGAGAGCTATGTAGATATTTCCATGTTTATACAGATATCGTTGGAGATTTTTCTTGTTTATATAGATAGTGGTGGAGATATTTCAATGTTTATCCAGATGGCGTTGTAGATATTTCCAAGTTTAAACAGATAGCAGTGTAGCTATTTGCATGTTTATACAGATAGCGGTGTAAATATTTCCACGTTTATACAGATAGCGGTGTTAGTATTTCCAAGTTTATATAGATAGCAGTGTGGCTATTTCCATGTTTATACAGATAGAGGTGTAGATATTTCCATGTTTATAGAGATGGCTGTGTACATATTTCCATGTTTTTACAGATGGCAGTGTAGATATTTCCATGTTTATACAGATAGTGGTGTAGATATTTCCATCTTTATACATATGACTGTGTAGGTATTTCCATGTTTATACAGATATCGGTGCAGATGTTTCCATGTTTATAGAGATAGCCATGTAGATATTTTCATGTTTACAGAGATATGGCTGTAGACATTTTCATGTTTATGGAGATAGCGGTGTAGATATTTGCATGTTTATACAGATAGCGGTGAAGTTATTTCTTAGTTTATACAGATAGCGGTGTAGATATTTCTATGTTTGTAAAGATCGTGCTGTAGTTATTTCCGTGTATATACAGAGAGCGGTGTAGATATTTCCATGTTTATACAGATGGCTGTGTAGGTATTTCCTTGTTTATTCAGATGGCGGTGTAGATATTTTCTTGTGCATTCAGATAGTGGTGTAGGTATTTCCATGTTTATACAGATAGCGGTGTAAATATCTCCATGTTTATAGCGATAGCGGTGTAGATATTTCCATCTTTGCACAGATTGTGGTGCAGATATTTCCATCTTTACACAGATAGCTCTGTATATATTTCCAAGTTTACACAGATAGCTGTGTAGGTATTTAAATGTTTACACAGATAGCTTTGTAGATATTTCCATGTTTATACTGATAGCGGTATAGATATTTCCATGTTTATACTGATAGCGGTGTAGATATTTCCATGTTCATACACATAGAGGTGGAGTTATTTCCATGTTTATACAGATAGCGATGTAGATATTTACATGTTTATACAGATAGCGGTGTAGATATTAACATGTTTATGGAGATAACATTGTAGCTACTTCCATATTTATACAGATAGCGGTGTAGATATTTCCATGTTTACACAGATGTCGGTGTAGATATTTCCATGATTATACAGATGGCGGTGGAGATATTTCCATGTTTATACAGATCGTGGTGTAGATATTTCCATGTTTATACAGATAGCGGTGTTTGTATTTACATGTTTATTCAGATAACGGTGCAGACATTTCCATGATATAGAGATAGCGGTGTAGATATTTCCATGTTCATACAAATAGCGGTGTAGGTATTTCCATGTTCATGCAGATGGCGATGTAGATATTTCCATGTTTATAGAGATGGCGGTGTAGTTATTTCCCTGTTTATAGAGATAGTGGTTAAGATATTTCCATGTTTATACAGATAGCGGTGTAGTTATTTCCATGTTTATACAGATAGCTTTGTAGATATTTCCATGTTTGTTCTGATGGCTGTGTAGATATTTTCCATGTGTATACAGATGGCAGTTTAGCTATTTCCATGTTCATAAAGATAGTGGTGTAGATATTTCCAAGATTATACAGATGAATGTGAAGATATTTGCATGTTTATACAGATGGCGGTGTATATATTTCCATGTTTATAGAGATAGCGTTGTAGATATTTCCATGTTTATTAGAGATAGCGTTGTCTATATTTCCATATTTATACAGATAGTGGTGTAGATATTTCCATGTTTATACAAATGGCGGTGTAGACATTTCCATGTTTATACAGATGGTGGTGTAGATATTTCCATGTTTATACAGGTTGCGGTGTACACATTTACATGTTTATACATATAGCGGTGTAGATATTTCCATGTTTACAGAGATAGCGTTGTAGATATTTCCCTCTTTGCACAGATAGCGGTGTAGATATTTCCAACTTTACACAGATAGCTGTGTGGATATTTCTATATTTACACAGATAGCGGTGTAGATATTTCCATGTTTATATAGATAGCGGTGTAGATATGTCCACCTTTGTACAGATAGCGGTGTAGATATTTCCACGTTTATACAGATAGCGGTGTAGATATTTCCAAGTTTATGCAGATGGCGATGTAGATATTTCCATGTGTATACAGATAGCGGTGTAGATATTTCCATGTTTATACAGATCATGATGTAGATATTTCCATGTTTATACAGATCGTGGTGTAGATATTTCCATGTTTATACAGATAGCGGTGTAGATATTTCCATGTTTTTACAGATATCGGTGCAGATATTTCCATGTTTACACAGATTGCGGTGTAGATATTTCCATCTTTCTAGAGATGGCATTGTGGATATTTCCATGTTTATACAGATGGTGGTGTAGATATTTCCATGTTTATATAGATGGTGGTGTAGATATTACCATGTTTATACAGATAGCGGTGTAGATATTTTCATGTTTATACAGATCGTGGTGAAGATATTTCCATGTTTATACAGATTGCGAAGTAGATATTTCCATGTTTACACAGATCGCGGTGAAGATATTTCCAGGTTTATACAGATAGCGGTGTAGATATTTCCATGTTTATACAGATAGTGGTGTAGGTATTTCCATGTTTATAGAGATAGCGGTGTAGTGATTTCCATGTTTATAGACATAGTGGTGTAGATATTTCCATGTTTATATAGATGGCGTTGTAGATATTTCCATGTTTATACCGATAGCGGTGTTGGTATTTCCACGTTTATACAGATAGCGATGTAGATATTTCCATGTTTATACAGCTCGAGGTGCAGATATTTATATCTTTATACACATGGCATTGTAGATATTTCCTTATTCACACAGATGGCGTTGTAGATGTTTCCATGTTTATACAGATGGCAAAGTAGTTAGTTCCATGTTTATGGAGATGGCAGTGTAGATATTTTCATGTTTATAGAGATGGCGGTGTAGATATTTCCATGTTTATAGAGATAGCAGTGTTGATATTTACATGTTTATAGAGATGGCTATGTAGATATTTCCATGTGTATACAGATGGCATTGTAGATATTTCCATGTTTATACAGATGACTCTATACGTATTTCCATGTTTTTACAGATGGCAGTGCAGATATTTCCATGTTTATAGGGTTAGCGATGTAGATATTTCCATGTTTGTACAAATGGCGGTTTTGATATTTCCATCTATACACAGATGGCCGTGTAGATATTTCCATGTTTATACAGATGGCGGCGTAGATATTTCCATGGACATGCAGATGGCGGTGTAGGTATTTCCATGTTTATACAGATAGCGGTGTAGATATTTCCATGTTTACACAGATGGTGGTGTAGATATTTCCGTGTTTATACACATGGCGGAGTAGATACTTCCATCTTTATGAAGATGGCAGTGTAGATATTTTCATGTTTATAGAGATGGCGGTGTAGATATTTCCATATTTATACAGATATCTGTGTACATATTTCCATCTTTCTACATGTGGCAGTGTAGATATTTCCATGTTAATACAGATGGCGGTGTAGATATTTCCATATTTATACAGATGTCTGTTTAGATATTTCCATGTGTATACAGATGGTATTGTAGGTATTTCCATGTTTATACAGATGGTGGTGTAGATATTTCCATGTTTATTCAGATGACTGTGTAGATATTTCCATGTTTTTACAGATGGCATTGTAGATATTTCAATGTTTATAGAGATGGCCCTCTAGATATTTCCATGTTTAAACAGATAACCGTGGATATATTTCCATGTTTATACAGACAGCAGTGGAGATATTTCCATGTTTATACACATAGCGGTGTACATATTTCCATGTTTATACAGATAGCGGTGTAGGTATTTCCATGTTTATACAGATAGCAGTGCAGATATTTCCTTGTTTACACAGATGCCTATGCAGATATTTCCATATTTATACAGAGGGCTGTGTAGATATTTCTATGTTTATACAGATGGCAGTGTAGATATTTCCATGTTCCTACACATGACTGTGTAGGTATTTGCATGTTTATACAGATGGCATTGTAGATATTTCCATGTTTATAGAGATAGCGGTGCAGATATTTCCATGTTTATACAGATAGCGCTGTACATATTTCCATGTTTATACAGATCGTGGTGTAGATATTTCCATGTTTATACAGATACCGGTGTAGATATTTCCATGTTTATACAGACCGCAGTGTAGATAATTCCATGTTTATAGAGATAGCAGTGTAGATATTTCCTTGTTTGTATAGGTGGCGGTGTGGATGTTTCCATCTATACACAGATTTCCGTGTAGGTATTTCCATGTGTATACAGATGGCATTGTAGATATTTCCATGTTTATACAGATGGTGGTGTAGATATTTCCATGTTTATACAGAACGCGGTGTAGATATTTCCATGTTTATACAGGTAACTTTGTAAGTATTTCCATGTTTATACAGATGGCGGTGTAGATATTTCGATGTTTATAGAGATAGCAGTGGATATATTTCCATGTTTATACAGATAGCGGTGTAGATATTTCCATGTTTATACTGATAGTGGTGTAGATATTTCCATTTTTATAGAGATGGCGGTGTAGATATTTCCATGTTCATAATGATAGCGGTGTTGATTTTTCCATGTTTATAGAGATAGCGGTGTGGATATTTCCATGTTTATACAGATAGGGGTGTAGATCTTTCCATGTTTATAGAGATGGCGGTGTAGATATTTCCATGTGTATACAGATATCGGTGCAGATATTTCCATGTTTGTACAGATGGCGGTGTTGATATTTCCATCTATACACAGATGACCGTGTATATATTTCCATGTTAATACAGATGGCGGTGCAGATTTTTCCATGGATATGTAGATGGCGGTGTAGATATTTCCATGTTTATACAGATATCGATGTAGATATTTCCATGTATATACACATGGCTGTGTAGATATTTCCATGTTTTTACAGATGGCGGTGTAGATCTTTCCATGTTTATACAGATAACTTTGTAAGTATTTCCATGTTTATACAGATGCCGGTGTCGATATTTCCATGTATATACAGATAGCGGTGTAGTTATTTCCATGTTTATATAGATAAGCGGTGTAGATATTTCCATGGTTATACAGATGGCTTTGTAGTTATTTCCATGTTTATAGAGATGGCGGTGTAGATATTTCCATGTTTATACAGATAGCGCTGTATATATTTCCATGTTTATACAGATCGTGGTGTAGATATTTCCATGTTTATACAGATACCGGTGTAGATATTTCCACGTTTATACAGATGGTGGTTTAGATATTTCCATGTTTACACAGATGACTGTATAGGTATTTCCATGTTTATACAGATGGCGGTGTAGATATTTCCATATTTATACAGATCGTGGTGTAGATATTTCCATCTTCATACAGATAGCACTGTGGATATTTCCATGTTTATACAGATAGCGTTGTAGTCATTTCCAAGTTTACAGAGATAGCGGTGTAGATATTTCTATATTTGCACAGATGTCGGTGCAGATATTTCCATCTTTACACAGATAGCGATGTACATATTTCCATGTTTACACAGATAGCCGTGTAGATATTTCCATGTTTACACAGATAGTGTTATAGATATTTCCATGTTTATACAGATAACGGTGTTGATATTTCCATGTTTATACAGATAGCGGTGTAGATATTTCCATGTTTATACAGATAGCGGTGTAGGTATTTCCATGTTTATAGAGATAGCGGTGTATATAATTCCATGTTTACACATGTGGCTGTGTGGATATTTCCATGTGTATACAGATGGCAGTGTAGATATTTCCGTGTGTATACACATGGAGGTGTAGATATTTCCATGTTTATACAGATGACTGTGTAGGTATTTCCATGTTTTTACAGATGGTGGTGTAGATATTTCCATGTTTATACTGATGGCGGTGTTGCTATTTCCATGTTTACACAGATAGCGGAGTACATATTTCCATGTTTATAGAGATGGCTGTGTAGATATTTCATTGTTTATACAGATGGCCGTGTAGATATTTCCATGTTTATACAGATAGTTTTGTAGATATTTCAATGTTTACACAGATGACTGCGTAGGTATTTCCCTGTTTACACAGATGGCGGTGTAGATATTTCCATGTTTATAGAGATTGCCATGTAGCTATTTCCAAGTTTAGGCAGATATTGTTGTAGACATTTCTATGATTATAGGGAATGCAGTGTAGAGATTTCCATATTTCTACAGATAGCGGTGTAGATATGTCCATCTTTTTACAGATGGCGGTGTAGATGTTTCCATGTTTATAGAGATAGCGGTGTAGATATTTCCATGTTTATACAGATCGTGGTGTAGATGTTTCCATGTTTTTACAGATAGCGGTGTAGATGTTTCCATGTTTATACAGATAGCGGTGAACATGTTTCCATGTTAACAGAGATAGTGGTGTAGATATTTAAATGTTTATACAGATAGCGCTGTAGATATTAACATGTTTAAACAGATAGTGGTGTAGATATTTCCATGTTTATACAGATATCATTGGAGATATTTCCCTGTTTAAACAGATAGCCGTGGAGATATTTCCATGTTTTTACAGATGGCGGAGTAGATATTTCCAAGTTTATACAGATAGCGGTGTAGGTATTTCCATGTTTATACAGATAGCGGTGTAGATATTTCCATATTTCTACAGATAGCGGTGTAGGTATTTCCATGTTCATGAAGATAACGGTGTGGCTATTTCCATGTTTATACAAATACCGGTGTAGATATTTCCAAGTTTATAGAGATGGCTGTGTAGATATTTCCATGTTTACAGAGATAGCGGTGTAGATATTTCCATGTTTATACAGATAGTGGTGTAGATATTTCCATTTTTACGCAGATAACTGTGTAGATATTACCATGTTTACAGAGATAGTGTTATAGATATTTCCATGTTTATACAGATAACGGTGTAGATTTTCCATGTTTATAAAGATAGCGGTGTAGATATTTCCATGTTTATACAGATAGCGTTGTAGGTATTTCCATGTTTATACAGATAGCTGTGTAGATATTTCCATGTTCACAGAGACAGTGGTGTAGATATTTCCATATTTGCTCAGATTTCGGTGTAGATATTTCCATGTTTATACAGATAGCGGTGTTGGTATTTCCATGTTTATAGAGATAGCGGTGTAGATAATTCCATGTTTATACAGATGGCTGTGCAGGTATTTCCATGTGTATACAGATGGCAGTGTAGATATTTCCATGTGTATACACATGCAGGTGTAGATATTTCCATGCTTACACAGATGACTGTGTAGATAATTCCATGTTTTTACAGATGGCGGTGTAGATATTTCAATGTTTATACAGATAGCGGTGTGGCTATTTCCATGTTTATACAGATAGCGTTTTAGATATTTCCATGTTTACAGAGATGGCTGTGTAGATATTTCCTAGTTTATACAGATGGCCGTGTAGATATTTCCATATTTATACAGATAGTGGTGTAGATATTTCCATGTTTATACAGATGGCGGTGTAGATATTTCCATGTTTATAGAGATAGCCATGTAGCTATTTCCATGTTTGTACAGATAGCGTTGAAGACATTTCCATGTTTATAGAGATAGCAGTGTAGATATTTCCATATTTATACAGATAGCGGTGTAGATATTTCCATGTTTAAACAGAGAGCTATGTAGATATTTCCATGTTTATACAGATATCGTTGGAGATTTTTCTTGTTTATATAGATAGTGGTGGAGATATTTCAATGTTTATCCAGATGGCGTTGTAGATATTTCCAAGTTTAAACAGATAGCAGTGTAGCTATTTGCATGTTTATACAGATAGCGGTGTAAATATTTCCACGTTTATACAGATAGCGGTGTTAGTATTTCCAAGTTTATATAGATAGCAGTGTGGCTATTTCCATGTTTATACAGATAGAGGTGTAGATATTTCCATGTTTATAGAGATGGCTGTGTACATATTTCCATGTTTTTACAGATGGCAGTGTAGATATTTCCATGTTTATACAGATAGTGGTGTAGATATTTCCATCTTTATACATATGACTGTGTAGGTATTTCCATGTTTATACAGATATCGGTGCAGATGTTTCCATGTTTATAGAGATAGCCATGTAGATATTTTCATGTTTACAGAGATATGGCTGTAGACATTTTCATGTTTATGGAGATAGCGGTGTAGATATTTGCATGTTTATACAGATAGCGGTGAAGTTATTTCTTAGTTTATACAGATAGCGGTGTAGATATTTCTATGTTTGTAAAGATCGTGCTGTAGTTATTTCCGTGTATATACAGAGAGCGGTGTAGATATTTCCATGTTTATACAGATGGCTGTGTAGGTATTTCCTTGTTTATTCAGATGGCGGTGTAGATATTTTCTTGTGCATTCAGATAGTGGTGTAGGTATTTCCATGTTTATACAGATAGCGGTGTAAATATCTCCATGTTTATAGCGATAGCGGTGTAGATATTTCCATCTTTGCACAGATTGTGGTGCAGATATTTCCATCTTTACACAGATAGCTCTGTATATATTTCCAAGTTTACACAGATAGCTGTGTAGGTATTTAAATGTTTACACAGATAGCTTTGTAGATATTTCCATGTTTATACTGATAGCGGTATAGATATTTCCATGTTTATACTGATAGCGGTGTAGATATTTCCATGTTCATACACATAGAGGTGGAGTTATTTCCATGTTTATACAGATAGCGATGTAGATATTTACATGTTTATACAGATAGCGGTGTAGATATTAACATGTTTATGGAGATAACATTGTAGCTACTTCCATATTTATACAGATAGCGGTGTAGATATTTCCATGTTTACACAGATGTCGGTGTAGATATTTCCATGATTATACAGATGGCGGTGGAGATATTTCCATGTTTATACAGATCGTGGTGTAGATATTTCCATGTTTATACAGATAGCGGTGTTTGTATTTACATGTTTATTCAGATAACGGTGCAGACATTTCCATGATATAGAGATAGCGGTGTAGATATTTCCATGTTCATACAAATAGCGGTGTAGGTATTTCCATGTTCATGCAGATGGCGATGTAGATATTTCCATGTTTATAGAGATGGCGGTGTAGTTATTTCCCTGTTTATAGAGATAGTGGTTAAGATATTTCCATGTTTATACAGATAGCGGTGTAGTTATTTCCATGTTTATACAGATAGCTTTGTAGATATTTCCATGTTTGTTCTGATGGCTGTGTAGATATTTTCCATGTGTATACAGATGGCAGTTTAGCTATTTCCATGTTCATAAAGATAGTGGTGTAGATATTTCCAAGATTATACAGATGAATGTGAAGATATTTGCATGTTTATACAGATGGCGGTGTATATATTTCCATGTTTATAGAGATAGCGTTGTAGATATTTCCATGTTTATTAGAGATAGCGTTGTCTATATTTCCATATTTATACAGATAGTGGTGTAGATATTTCCATGTTTATACAAATGGCGGTGTAGACATTTCCATGTTTATACAGATGGTGGTGTAGATATTTCCATGTTTATACAGGTTGCGGTGTACACATTTACATGTTTATACATATAGCGGTGTAGATATTTCCATGTTTACAGAGATAGCGTTGTAGATATTTCCCTCTTTGCACAGATAGCGGTGTAGATATTTCCAACTTTACACAGATAGCTGTGTGGATATTTCTATATTTACACAGATAGCGGTGTAGATATTTCCATGTTTATATAGATAGCGGTGTAGATATGTCCACCTTTGTACAGATAGCGGTGTAGATATTTCCACGTTTATACAGATAGCGGTGTAGATATTTCCAAGTTTATGCAGATGGCGACGTAGATATTTCCATGTGTATACAGATAGCGGTGTAGATATTTCCATGTTTATACAGATCATGATGTAGATATTTCCATGTTTATACAGATCGTGGTGTAGATATTTCCATGTTTATACAGATAGCGGTGTAGATATTTCCATGTTTTTACAGATATCGGTGCAGATATTTCCATGTTTACACAGATTGCGGTGTAGATATTTCCATCTTTCTAGAGATGGCATTGTGGATATTTCCATGTTTATACAGATGGTGGTGTAGATATTTCCATGTTTATATAGATGGTGGTGTAGATATTACCATGTTTATACAGATAGCGGTGTAGATATTTTCATGTTTATACAGATCGTGGTGAAGATATTTCCATGTTTATACAGATTGCGAAGTAGATATTTCCATGTTTACACAGATCGCGGTGAAGATATTTCCAGGTTTATACAGATAGCGGTGTAGATATTTCCATGTTTATACAGATAGTGGTGTAGGTATTTCCATGTTTATAGAGATAGCGGTGTAGTGATTTCCATGTTTATAGACATAGTGGTGTAGATATTTCCATGTTTATATAGATGGCGTTGTAGATATTTCCATGTTTATACCGATAGCGGTGTTGGTATTTCCACGTTTATACAGATAGCGATGTAGATATTTCCATGTTTATACAGCTCGAGGTGCAGATATTTATATCTTTATACACATGGCATTGTAGATATTTCCTTATTCACACAGATGGCGTTGTAGATGTTTCCATGTTTATACAGATGGCAAAGTAGTTAGTTCCATGTTTATGGAGATGGCAGTGTAGATATTTTCATGTTTATAGAGATGGCGGTGTAGATATTTCCATGTTTATAGAGATAGCAGTGTTGATATTTACATGTTTATAGAGATGGCTATGTAGATATTTCCATGTGTATACAGATGGCATTGTAGATATTTCCATGTTTATACAGATGACTCTATACGTATTTCCATGTTTTTACAGATGGCAGTGCAGATATTTCCATGTTTATAGGGTTAGCGATGTAGATATTTCCATGTTTGTACAAATGGCGGTTTTGATATTTCCATCTATACACAGATGGCCGTGTAGATATTTCCATGTTTATACAGATGGCGGCGTAGATATTTCCATGGACATGCAGATGGCGGTGTAGGTATTTCCATGTTTATACAGATAGCGGTGTAGATATTTCCATGTTTACACAGATGGTGGTGTAGATATTTCCGTGTTTATACACATGGCGGAGTAGATACTTCCATCTTTATGAAGATGGCAGTGTAGATATTTTCATGTTTATAGAGATGGCGGTGTAGATATTTCCATATTTATACAGATATCTGTGTACATATTTCCATCTTTCTACATGTGGCAGTGTAGATATTTCCATGTTAATACAGATGGCGGTGTAGATATTTCCATATTTATACAGATGTCTGTTTAGATATTTCCATGTGTATACAGATGGTATTGTAGGTATTTCCATGTTTATACAGATGGTGGTGTAGATATTTCCATGTTTATTCAGATGACTGTGTAGATATTTCCATGTTTTTACAGATGGCATTGTAGATATTTCAATGTTTATAGAGATGGCCCTCTAGATATTTCCATGTTTAAACAGATAACCGTGGATATATTTCCATGTTTATACAGACAGCAGTGGAGATATTTCCATGTTTATACACATAGCGGTGTACATATTTCCATGTTTATAGAGATAGCGGTGTAGGTATTTCCATGTTTATACAGATAGCAGTGCAGATATTTCCTTGTTTACACAGATGCCTATGCAGATATTTCCATATTTATACAGAGGGCTGTGTAGATATTTCTATGTTTATACAGATGGCAGTGTAGATATTTCCATGTTCCTACACATGACTGTGTAGGTATTTGCATGTTTATACAGATGGCATTGTAGATATTTCCATGTTTATAGAGATAGCGGTGCAGATATTTCCATGTTTATACAGATAGCGCTGTACATATTTCCATGTTTATACAGATCGTGGTGTAGATATTTCCATGTTTATACAGATACCGGTGTAGATATTTCCATGTTTATACAGACCGCAGTGTAGATAATTCCATGTTTATAGAGATAGCAGTGTAGATATTTCCTTGTTTGTATAGGTGGCGGTGTGGATGTTTCCATCTATACACAGATTTCCGTGTAGGTATTTCCATGTGTATACAGATGGCATTGTAGATATTTCCATGTTTATACAGATGGTGGTGTAGATATTTCCATGTTTATACAGAACGCGGTGTAGATATTTCCATGTTTATACAGGTAACTTTGTAAGTATTTCCATGTTTATACAGATGGCGGTGTAGATATTTCGATGTTTATAGAGATAGCAGTGGATATATTTCCATGTTTATACAGATAGCGGTGTAGATATTTCCATGTTTATACTGATAGTGGTGTAGATATTTCCATTTTTATAGAGATGGCGGTGTAGATATTTCCATGTTCATAATGATAGCGGTGTTGATTTTTCCATGTTTATAGAGATAGCGGTGTGGATATTTCCATGTTTATACAGATAGGGGTGTAGATCTTTCCATGTTTATAGAGATGGCGGTGTAGATATTTCCATGTGTATACAGATATCGGTGCAGATATTTCCATGTTTGTACAGATGGCGGTGTTGATATTTCCATCTATACACAGATGACCGTGTATATATTTCCATGTTAATACAGATGGCGGTGCAGATGTTTCCATGGATATGTAGATGGCGGTGTAGATATTTCCATGTTTATACAGATATCGATGTAGATATTTCCATGTATATACACATGGCTGTGTAGATATTTCCATGTTTTTACAGATGGCGGTGTAGATCTTTCCATGTTTATACAGATAACTTTGTAAGTATTTCCATGTTTATACAGATGCCGGTGTCGATATTTCCATGTATATACAGATAGCGGTGTAGTTATTTCCATGTTTATATAGATAAGCGGTGTAGATATTTCCATGATTATACAGATGGCTTTGTAGTTATTTCCATGTTTATAGAGATGGCGGTGTAGATATTTCCATGTTTATACAGATAGCGCTGTATATATTTCCATGTTTATACAGATCGTGGTGTAGATATTTCCATGTTTATACAGATACCGGTGTAGATATTTCCACGTTTATACAGATGGTGGTTTAGATATTTCCATGTTTACACAGATGACTGTATAGGTATTTCCATGTTTATACAGATGGCGGTGTAGATATTTCCATATTTATACAGATCGTGGTGTAGATATTTCCATCTTCATACAGATAGCACTGTGGATATTTCCATGTTTATACAGATAGCGTTGTAGTCATTTCCAAGTTTACAGAGATAGCGGTGTAGATATTTCTATATTTGCACAGATGTCGGTGCAGATATTTCCATCTTTACACAGATAGCGATGTACATATTTCCATGTTTACACAGATAGCCGTGTAGATATTTCCATGTTTACACAGATAGTGTTATAGATATTTCCATGTTTATACAGATAACGGTGTTGATATTTCCATGTTTATACAGATAGCGGTGTAGGTATTTCCATGTTTATAGAGATAGCGGTGTATATAATTCCATGTTTACACATGTGGCTGTGTGGATATTTCCATGTGTATACAGATGGCAGTGTAGATATTTCCGTGTGTATACACATGGAGGTGTAGATATTTCCATGTTTATACAGATGACTGTGTAGGTATTTCCATGTTTTTACAGATGGTGGTGTAGATATTTCCATGTTTATACTGATGGCGGTGTTGCTATTTCCATGTTTACACAGATAGCGGAGTACATATTTCCATGTTTATAGAGATGGCTGTGTAGATATTTCATTGTTTATACAGATGGCCGTGTAGATATTTCCATGTTTATACAGATACTTTTGTAGATATTTCAATGTTTACACAGATGACTGCGTAGGTATTTCCCTGTTTACACAGATGGTGGTGTAGATATTTCCATGTTTATAGAGATTGCCATGTAGCTATTTCCAAGTTTAGGCAGATATTGTTGTAGACATTTCTATGATTATAGGGAATGCAGTGTAGAGATTTCCATATTTCTACAGATAGCGGTGTAGATATGTCCATCTTTTTACAGATGGCGGTGTAGATGTTTCCATGTTTATAGAGATAGCGGTGTAGATATTTCCATGTTTATACAGATCGTGGTGTAGATGTTTCCATGTTTTTACAGATAGCGGTGTAGATGTTTCCATGTTTATACAGATAGCGGTGAACATGTTTCCATGTTAACAGAGATAGTGGTGTAGATATTTAAATGTTTATACAGATAGCGCTGTAGATATTAACATGTTTAAACAGATAGTGGTGTAGATATTTCCATGTTTATACAGATATCATTGGAGATATTTCCCTGTTTAAACAGATAGCCGTGGAGATATTTCCATGTTTTTACAGATGGCGGAGTAGATATTTCCAAGTTTATACAGATAGCGGTGTAGGTATTTCCATGTTTATACAGATAGCGGTGTAGATATTTCCATATTTCTACAGATAGCGGTGTAGGTATTTCCATGTTCATGAAGATAACGGTGTGGCTATTTCCATGTTTATACAAATACCGGTGTAGATATTTCCAAGTTTATAGAGATGGCTGTGTAGATATTTCCATGTTTACAGAGATAGCGGTGTAGATATTTCCATGTTTATACAGATAGTGGTGTAGATATTTCCATTTTTACGCAGATAACTGTGTAGATATTACCATGTTTACAGAGATAGTGTTATAGATATTTCCATGTTTATACAGATAACGGTGTAGATTTTCCATGTTTATAAAGATAGCGGTGTAGATATTTCCATGTTTATACAGATAGCGTTGTAGGTATTTCCATGTTTATACAGATAGCTGTGTAGATATTTCCATGTTCACAGAGACAGTGGTGTAGATATTTCCATATTTGCTCAGATTTCGGTGTAGATATTTCCATGTTTATACAGATAGCGGTGTTGGTATTTCCATGTTTATAGAGATAGCGGTGTAGATAATTCCATGTTTATACAGATGGCTGTGCAGGTATTTCCATGTGTATACAGATGGCAGTGTAAATATTTCCATATGTATACACATGCAGGTGTAGATATTTCCATGCTTACACAGATGACTGTGTAGATAATTCCATGTTTTTACAGATGGCGGTGTAGATATTTCAATGTTTATACAGATAGCGGTGTGGCTATTTCCATGTTTATACAGATAGCGTTTTAGATATTTCCATGTTTACAGAGATGGCTGTGTAGATATTTCCTAGTTTATACAGATGGCCGTGTAGATATTTCCATATTTATACAGATAGTGGTGTAGATATTTCCATGTTTATACAGATGGCGGTGTAGATATTTCCATGTTTATAGAGATAGCCATGTAGCTATTTCCATGTTTGTACAGATAGCGTTGAAGACATTTCCATGTTTATAGAGATAGCAGTGTAGATATTTCCATATTTATACAGATAGCGGTGTAGATATTTCCATGTTTAAACAGAGAGCTATGTAGATATTTCCATGTTTATACAGATATCGTTGGAGATTTTTCTTGTTTATATAGATAGTGGTGGAGATATTTCAATGTTTATCCAGATGGCGTTGTAGATATTTCCAAGTTTAAACAGATAGCAGTGTAGCTATTTGCATGTTTATACAGATAGCGGTGTAAATATTTCCACGTTTATACAGATAGCGGTGTTAGTATTTCCAAGTTTATATAGATAGCAGTGTGGCTATTTCCATGTTTATACAGATAGAGGTGTAGATATTTCCATGTTTATAGAGATGGCTGTGTACATATTTCCATGTTTTTACAGATGGCAGTGTAGATATTTCCATGTTTATACAGATAGTGGTGTAGATATTTCCATCTTTATACATATGACTGTGTAGGTATTTCCATGTTTATACAGATATCGGTGCAGATGTTTCCATGTTTATAGAGATAGCCATGTAGATATTTTCATGTTTACAGAGATATGGCTGTAGACATTTTCATGTTTATGGAGATAGCGGTGTAGATATTTGCATGTTTATACAGATAGCGGTGAAGTTATTTCTTAGTTTATACAGATAGCGGTGTAGATATTTCTATGTTTGTAAAGATCGTGCTGTAGTTATTTCCGTGTATATACAGAGAGCGGTGTAGATATTTCCATGTTTATACAGATAGCGGTGTAGATATTTCCGTGTTTACAGAGATAGCGGTGTAGATATTTCCATGTTTATACAGATAGCGGTTTAGATATTTCCATGTTTACAGATATAGCGGTGTAGATATTTCCATATTTGCACAGATTGCGGTGTAGTTATTTCCATGTTTATACAGATAGCGGTGTAGGTATTTCCATGTTTATAGAGATAGCGGTGTAGATATTTCCATGTTTATACAGATAGCTGTGTAGATATTTCCATGTGTATACTGATGGCAGTGTAGGTATTTCCATGAGTATACACATGGAGGTGTAGATATTTCCATGTTTATACAGATGACTGTGTACATATTTCCATGTTTTACAGATGGCGGTGTAGATATTTCCATGTTTACAAAGATAGCAGTGTGCTTTTTCCAGGTTTATACAGATAGCGGTGTAGATATTTCCATGTTTACAGAGATGGCTCTGTAGATATTTCCTAGTTTATACAGATGGCCTTTTAGATATTTCCATATTTATACAGATAGTGGTGTAGATATTTCCATGTTTATACAGATGGCGGTATATATATTTCCATGTTTATAGAGATATCCGTGTAGCTATTTCCATGTTTCTACAGATAGCGTTGTAGACATTTCCATGTTTATAGAGATAGCAGTGTAGATATTTCCATATTTATACAGATAGCGGGGTAAATATTTCCAAGTTTAAACAGATAGCTGTGTAGACGTTTCCATGTTTATACAGATATCGTTGGAGATATTTCCCTGTTTATACAGATAGCATTGTAGATATTTCAATCTTTGCACAGATTGCGGTGTAGATATTTCCTTCTTTACACAGAGAGCTGTGTAGTTATTTCCAAGTATACACAGATAGCTGTGTAGATATTTCCATGATTAAACAGATAGTGTTGAAGATATTTCCATGTTTACACAGATTGCATTGTAGATATTTCCATGTTTATACAGATAGCGGTGTAGATATTTCCAAGTTTACACAGATATCTGTGCAGATATTTCCATGTAAACACAGATAGCGTTTTAGATATTTCCATGTTTATACAGATAGCGGTGTAGGTATTTCCATGTTTATACAGATAGCGGTGTACATAGTTCCATGTTTACACAGATAGCAGTGGAGATATTTCCATGTTTATACAGATAGCGATGTAGATATTTCCATGTTTATGCAGATAGCAGTGTAGATATTTCCATGTTTATACAGATAGCCTTGTAGATATTTCCATGTTTATAGAAATAGCAGTGTAGATGTTTCCATGCTTATACCGATAGTGGTGTAGATATTTCCATGTTTATACAGATAGCGGTGGAGATATTTCCATGTTTATAGAGATGGTGGAGTAAAAGTTTCCATGTTTACAGAGATAGCGGAGTAGATATTTCCATGTTTATACAGATGGCTGTGTAGATATTTAAATGTGTATACAGATGGCGGTGTAGATATTTCCATGTTTATAGAGATGGTGGTTTAGATATTTCCATGTTTATACAGACGACTGTGTAGATATTTGCAAGTTTATACAGATGGCGGTGTAGATATTTCCATGTTGATAGAGATAGCGGTGTTGATATTTCCATATTTATACAGATAGCGGTGTAGATATGTCCATGTTTATACAGATGACGGTGTAGATATTTCCATGTTTATTCAGATGGTGGCGTAGATATTTCCATGTTTATACAGATAGCGCTGTAGATATCTCCATGTTTGTACAGATAGCAGTGTAGATATTTCCAAGTTTACAGAGATAGCGGTGTAGATATTTCCGTCTTTGCACAGATTGCAGTGTAGATATTTCCATGTTTACACAGACAGCGGAGAAGGTATTTCCAAGTTTACACAGATAGCTGTGTAGATATTTCCATGTTTATACAGACAGCGCTGTAGATATTTCCATAGGGATACACTTCGCCGTGTAGTTATTTCCGTCTTCATACAGATGGCATTCTAGATATTTCCATGTTTATACTGATAGTGGTGTAGATATTTCCATGTTTATACAGATGCCGGGGTAGATATTTCCATGTTTATAGCGATTGTGGTGTATATATTTCCATGTTTATAGAGATAGCGGTTTAGATAATTCAATGTTTATAGAGATGGCGGTGTAGATATTTCCATGTTTATACGGATAGCTGTGTATATATTTCCATGTCTATACAGATAGGGATGAAGATATTTCCATGATTATACAGATAGCTGTGTAGATATTTCCATGTTTATGCAGATAGCGCTGTAGATATTTCCACGTTTATACAGATAACGATGGAGATATTTCCATGTTTATGAAGATAGTGATGTAGATATTTCCATGTTTATACAGAGAGCGGTGTAGATATTTTCATATTTATACAGAGGGCTTTGTAGATATTTCCATGTGTATACAGATGGCAGTGTATATATTTCCGTGTTTATAGAGATGGTGGTGTAGATATTCCATGTTTATACAGACGACTGTGTAGATACTTGCAAGTTTATACAGATGGTGGTGTAGATGTTTCCATCTTTATAGAGATAGTGGTGTATATATTTCCATGTTTACACAGATAGCGGTGTAGATATTTCCATGTTTATACAGATAGTGGTGTTGGTATTTCCATGTTTATACAGATACCGGTGGAGATATTTCCATGTTTATAGAGATGGTGGTGAAAACATTTCCATGTTTATAGAGATTGCGGTGTAGATATTTCCACGTTTATACAGAGAGAGGTGAAGATATTTCCATGTTTACTGAGATAGCGGTTGGAGGTATTTCCACATTTAT
Source organism: Pan paniscus (assembly GCF_029289425.2). Classification (NCBI taxonomy): domain Eukaryota; kingdom Metazoa; phylum Chordata; class Mammalia; order Primates; family Hominidae; genus Pan; species Pan paniscus. The sequence continues at coordinate 1,497,464 of NC_073258.2, read as the reverse complement.
TCACATACTGATGTAGATATTTCCACGTTTATACAGATAGCGTTGTAGATATTTTGACGTTTATACAAAAAGCGGTGTAGATATTTCCACGTTTATACAGATATCGGTGTAGATATTTCCATCTTTATACAGATAGCGGTGTAGATATTTCAATCTTAATGCAGATGGCGGTGTAGATATTTCCTAGTTTATAGAGACGGCGGTGTAGATATTTCCATGTTTGTAGAGATAGCCGTGCAAATATTTCCATGTTTATTCAGATGGTGGTGTAGATATTTCCATGGTTAGAGAGATAGCGGTGTACATATTTCCATGTTTATACAGATGGCGGTGTAGATATTTCCTTGTTTATACAGATAGTGGTATAGATATTTCCATGTTTATACAGATAGCAGTGTAGATATTTCCATGTTTATAGAGATAGCGGTGTAGATATTTCCCTCTTTGCACAGATTGCGGTGCAGGTATTTACATCTTTTCACAGAAAACCCGGTAGATATTTACAAGTTTAGACAGATAGCTGTGTATATATTTCCATGTTTACACAGATAGAGTTGTAGATATTTCCATGTTTATACAGACAGCCGTGTAGATATTTCCATGTTTATACAGATAGCGGTGTAGATATTTCCATGTTTATACAGATTGCGGTGCAGATATTTCAATGTTTATAGAGATCGTTGTGTAGATATTTCCATGTTTATACAGATAGCGGTGGAGATATTTCCATGTTTATAGAGACAGCGGTGTAGATATTTCCATGTTTATACAGATGGCTGTGTAGATATTTTCATGTGTATACAGATGGTAGTGTACATATTTCCATGTTTATAGAGATGGTGGTGTAGATATTTCCATGTTTATACAGACGACTGTGTAGATATTTGCATGTTTATATAGATGGCGGTGTAGATATTTCCATGGTTATAGAGATAGCGGTGTAGATATTTCCATGTTTATACAGATGGCTGTGTAGGTATTTCCTTGTTTATTCAGATGGCGGTGTAGATATTTTCTTGTGCATTCAGATAGTGGTGTAGGTATTTCCATGTTTATACAGATAGCGGTGTAAATATCTCCATGTTTATAGCGATAGCGGTGTAGATATTTCCATCTTTGCACAGATTGTGGTGCAGATATTTCCATCTTTACACAGATAGCTCTGTATATATTTCCAAGTTTACACAGATAGCTGTGTAGGTATTTAAATGTTTACACAGATAGCTTTGTAGATATTTCCATGTTTATACTGATAGCGGTATAGATATTTCCATGTTTATACTGATAGCGGTGTAGATATTTCCATGTTCATACACATAGAGGTGGAGTTATTTCCATGTTTATACAGATAGCGATGTAGATATTTACATGTTTATACAGATAGCGGTGTAGATATTAACATGTTTATGGAGATAACATTGTAGCTACTTCCATATTTATACAGATAGCGGTGTAGATATTTCCATGTTTACACAGATGTCGGTGTAGATATTTCCATGATTATACAGATGGCGGTGGAGATATTTCCATGTTTATACAGATCGTGGTGTAGATATTTCCATGTTTATACAGATAGCGGTGTTTGTATTTACATGTTTATTCAGATAACGGTGCAGACATTTCCATGATATAGAGATAGCGGTGTAGATATTTCCATGTTCATACAAATAGCGGTGTAGGTATTTCCATGTTCATGCAGATGGCGATGTAGATATTTCCATGTTTATAGAGATGGCGGTGTAGTTATTTCCCTGTTTATAGAGATAGTGGTTAAGATATTTCCATGTTTATACAGATAGCGGTGTAGTTATTTCCATGTTTATACAGATAGCTTTGTAGATATTTCCATGTTTGTTCTGATGGCTGTGTAGATATTTTCCATGTGTATACAGATGGCAGTTTAGCTATTTCCATGTACATAAAGATAGTGGTGTAGATATTTCCAAGATTATACAGATGAATGTGAAGATATTTGCATGTTTATACAGATGGCGGTGTATATATTTCCATGTTTATAGAGATAGCGTTGTAGATATTTCCATGTTTATTAGAGATAGCGTTGTCTATATTTCCATATTTATACAGATAGTGGTGTAGATATTTCCATGTTTATACAAATGGCGGTGTAGACATTTCCATGTTTATACAGATGGTGGTGTAGATATTTCCATGTTTATACAGGTTGCGGTGTACACATTTACATGTTTATACATATAGCGGTGTAGATATTTCCATGTTTACAGAGATAGCGTTGTAGATATTTCCCTCTTTGCACAGATAGCGGTGTAGATATTTCCAACTTTACACAGATAGCTGTGTGGATATTTCTATATTTACACAGATAGCGGTGTAGATATTTCCATGTTTATATAGATAGCGGTGTAGATATGTCCACCTTTGTACAGATAGCGGTGTAGATATTTCCACGTTTATACAGATAGCGGTGTAGATATTTCCAAGTTTATGCAGATGGCGATGTAGATATTTCCATGTGTATACAGATAGCGGTGTAGATATTTCCATGTTTATACAGATCATGATGTAGATATTTCCATGTTTATACAGATCGTGGTGTAGATATTTCCATGTTTATACAGATAGCGGTGTAGATATTTCCATGTTTTTACAGATATCGGTGCAGATATTTCCATGTTTACACAGATTGCGGTGTAGATATTTCCATCTTTCTAGAGATGGCATTGTGGATATTTCCATGTTTATACAGATGGTGGTGTAGATATTTCCATGTTTATATAGATGGTGGTGTAGATATTACCATGTTTATACAGATAGCGGTGTAGATATTTTCATGTTTATACAGATCGTGGTGAAGATATTTCCATGTTTATACAGATTGCGAAGTAGATATTTCCATGTTTACACAGATCGCGGTGAAGATATTTCCAGGTTTATACAGATAGCGGTGTAGATATTTCCATGTTTATACAGATAGTGGTGTAGGTATTTCCATGTTTATAGAGATAGCGGTGTAGTGATTTCCATGTTTATAGACATAGTGGTGTAGATATTTCCATGTTTATATAGATGGCGTTGTAGATATTTCCATGTTTATACCGATAGCGGTGTTGGTATTTCCACGTTTATACAGATAGCGATGTAGATATTTCCATGTTTATACAGCTCGAGGTGCAGATATTTATATCTTTATACACATGGCATTGTAGATATTTCCTTATTCACACAGATGGCGTTGTAGATGTTTCCATGTTTATACAGATGGCAAAGTAGTTAGTTCCATGTTTATGGAGATGGCAGTGTAGATATTTTCATGTTTATAGAGATGGCGGTGTAGATATTTCCATGTTTATAGAGATAGCAGTGTTGATATTTACATGTTTATAGAGATGGCTATGTAGATATTTCCATGTGTATACAGATGGCATTGTAGATATTTCCATGTTTATACAGATGACTCTATACGTATTTCCATGTTTTTACAGATGGCAGTGCAGATATTTCCATGTTTATAGGGTTAGCGATGTAGATATTTCCATGTTTGTACAAATGGCGGTTTTGATATTTCCATCTATACACAGATGGCCGTGTAGATATTTCCATGTTTATACAGATGGCGGCATAGATATTTCCATGGACATGCAGATGGCGGTGTAGGTATTTCCATGTTTATACAGATAGCGGTGTAGATATTTCCATGTTTACACAGATGGTGGTGTAGATATTTCCGTGTTTATACACATGGCGGAGTAGATACTTCCATCTTTATGAAGATGGCAGTGTAGATATTTTCATGTTTATAGAGATGGCGGTGTAGATATTTCCATATTTATACAGATATCTGTGTACATATTTCCATCTTTCTACATGTGGCAGTGTAGATATTTCCATGTTAATACAGATGGCGGTGTAGATATTTCCATATTTATACAGATGTCTGTTTAGATATTTCCATGTGTATACAGATGGTATTGTAGGTATTTCCATGTTTATACAGATGGTGGTGTAGATATTTCCATGTTTATTCAGATGACTGTGTAGATATTTCCATGTTTTTACAGATGGCATTGTAGATATTTCAATGTTTATAGAGATGGCCCTCTAGATATTTCCATGTTTAAACAGATAACCGTGGATATATTTCCATGTTTATACAGACAGCAGTGGAGATATTTCCATCTTTATACACATAGCGGTGTACATATTTCCATGTTTATAGAGATAGCGGTGTAGGTATTTCCATGTTTATACAGATAGCAGTGCAGATATTTCCTTGTTTACACAGATGCCTATGCAGATATTTCCATATTTATACAGAGGGCTGTGTAGATATTTCTATGTTTATACAGATGGCAGTGTAGATATTTCCATGTTCCTACACATGACTGTGTAGGTATTTGCATGTTTATACAGATGGCATTGTAGGTATTTCCATGTTTATACAGATGGCGGTGTAGATATTTCCATGTTTACACAGATAGCTGTGTAGATATTTCCATGTGTATACAGAGAGCGTCGTAGATATTTCCATGATTATGGAGATAGCCTTGTAGACATTACCATGTTTATAGAGGTAGCGGTGTAGATATTTCCATGTTCATAGAGATAGCGGTGTAGATATTTCCATGTTTATACAGATAGCGGTGTAGATATTTCCATTTTTATACAGATAGCGGTGTAGATATTTCCATGTTTATACAGAGAGCGGTGTAGATATTTCCATGTTTATACAGGTAGCTTTGTAGAAATTTCCATGTTTATAGCAATCGCAGTGTAGATACTTCCATCTTTCTACAGATGGCATTGTAGATATTTCGTTGTTTATACCGATGGCGGTGTAGATATTTCCATGTTTATACAGATGGCGGTGTAGATATTTCCATGTTTATGCACATGGCGGTGTAGATATTTCCATTTTTATAGAGATGGCAGTGTAGATTTTTCAATGTTTATAGAGATAGCGGTGTAGATATTTCCATGTTTACAGAGATGGCGGTGTAGGTATTTCCATGTTTATAGAGATAGTGGTGTATATATTTCCATGTTTATACAGCTCGCGGTGTCGATATTTCCATCTTTATACAGATGGCAGTGTAAGTATTTCCATGTTTATAGAGACAGCGGTGTAGATATTTCCATGTTTATACAGATAGCGGTGTAGATGTTTCCATGTCTATACAGATAGCGGTGTAGATATTACCATGTTTATGGAGATAGTGGTGTACATATTTCCATATTTATACAGATAGCGGTGTAGATAATTCCATGTTTACAGAGATAACGGTGTAGATATTCCCATAATTGCACAGATTGCTCTGTAGATATTTCCATCTTTACCCAGATAGCGGTTTACATATTTCCATGTTTACACAGATAGCTGTGTAGATATTTCCATGTTTACAAAGATAGTGTTGTAGATATTTCCATCATTATACAGATAGTGGTGTAGATATTTCCATGTTTATAATGATAGCGGTGTAGATATTTCCATGTTGATAGAGATTGCGGTGGAGATATTTCCATGTTTATACAGATAGCGATGTAGATATTTCAATGTTTATACAGATAGCGGTGTAGATATTTTCATGTTTATGCAGAAAGCGGTGGAGATATTTCCATGTTTATACAGATGTCGGTGTAGATATATCCAAGTTTACACAGATAGCGGTGTAGTTATTTCCATGTTTATACAGATTACGGTGTAGGTACTTCCTTGTTTATAGAGATAGCGGTGTAGATATTTCCATCTTTATGCAGATCTTGTTGTAGACATTTCCATCTTTCTACACATGGCAGTGTACATATTTCTATGTTTATAGAGATGGCGGTGTAGATAATTCCATGGTTGTACAGATGGCGGTGTAGTTATTTCCATGTTTATGCCGATGGCGATGTAGATATTTCCATGTTTATAGAGATGGCGATGTAGATATTTCCATGTTTATACAGATAGTGGTGTAAATATTTCCATGTTTATACAGATAGTGGTGTACATATTTCCATGTTTACAGAGATAGCACTGTAGGTATTTTCATATTTGCACAGATTGGGGTCTAGATATTTCCATCTTTACACAGATATTGTTGCAGATATTTCCATGTTTATACAGATGGCAGTGTAGATATTTCCATGTTTACACAGATAGTGTTGTAGATATTTCCATGTTTATACAGGTAGCGTTGTAGTTATTTCCATGTTTATAGAGATAGAGCTGGAGATATTTCCATGTTTATACAGATAGCGATGTAGATATTTCCATGCTTACGCAGATAGCAGTGTAGATAATTCCATGTTTATATTGATAGCGGTGTATATATTTCCATGTTTATGCAGATACCGGTGTAGATATTTCCATGTTTTTACAGATAGCGGTGTAGATATTTCCATGTTTACAGAGATAGCGGTGTAGATATTTCCATCCTTGCACAGATTGCAGTGTAGGTATTTCCATGTTTACACAGATAGCGGTGTAGATATTTCCATGTTTACACAGATATCTGTGTATATATTTCCATGTTTACACAGATAGCCTTGTAGATATTTCCATGTTTATACAGATAGGGGTGTAGATATTTCCATGTTTATAAAGATATCGGTATAGATATTTCCGTGTTTATACAGATAGCGTTGCAGGTATCTCCATGTTTATAGAGATAGCGGTGTAGATATTTCCATGTTCATAGAGATAGCGGTGTAGATATTTCCACGTTTATACAGATAGCAGTGTAGACATTTCCATGTTTATAGAGATAGCTGTGTAGATATTTACATGTTCATACAGATGGCAGTGTAGATATATTCATGTTTATGCAGATGGCGGTGTAGGTATTTCTATGTTTATGCAGATGACTGTGTAGCTATTTCCATGTATATACAGATGGCGGTGTGGATATTTCCATTTTTATAGAGACGGCTGTGTAGATATTTCCCTGTTTATACAGATAGCATTGTAGACATTTCCATGAATATAGAGATGGCTGTGTAGATATTTCTATTTTTATAGAGAGGGCGTGTAGTTATTTCCACGTGTATAGAGATGGCAGTGTAGTTATTTCCATGTTTATAGAGATAGCGGTGGAGATATTTCCATGTTTATACAGATAGCGGTGTAGATATTTCCATGTTTATACAGATAGCGGTGTAGATATTTCCATGTTTAAAAAGATGGCGGTGTACATAGTTCCATGTTTATGGAGATGGCGGTGTAGGTATTTTCATGTTTATAGAGATGGTGGTGTAGATATTTCTATGTTCATAGAGATTGCAGTTTAGATATTTGCATGTTTATAGAGACAGCGGTGTATGTATTTCTATGTTTATAGAGATGCGGGTGTAGTTATTTCCATGTTTATACAGATGGCAGTGTAGATATTTCCACGTTTATGCAGATGGCGGTGTAGATATTTCCATGTTTATAGAGATAGGGGTGTAAATATTTCCATGTTTATACAGATGGCCGTGTAGATATTTCCATGTGTATACATATGTCCGTGTAGATATTTCCATGTTTATAGAAATGGCGGTGTAGATATTTCCATGTTTATAGAGATAGCGGTGTACATATTTCCATGTTTATACAGATGGCGGTGTAGATATTTCCTTGTTTATACAGATAGTGGAGTAGATATTTCCATGTTTATATAGATAGCGGTGTAGATATTTCCATGTTTATAGAGATAGTGGTGTAGATATTTCCCTTTTTGCATGGATTGCGGTGCAGAAATTTCCATCTTTACACAGATAGCCCGGTAGATATTTCCAAGTTTAGACAGATAGCTGTGTATATATTTCCATGTTTACAGAGATAGTGTTGTAGATATTTCCATGTTTATACAGACAGCGGTGTAGATACTTCCATGTTTATACAGATAGCGGTGTAAATATTTCCATGTTTATACAGATTGCGGTGCAGATATTTCCATGTTTATAGAGATCATTGTGTAGATATTTCCATGTTTATACAGATAGCGGTGGAGATATTTCCATGTTTATAGAGACAGCGGTGTAGATATTTCCATGTTTATACAGATGGCTGTGTAGATATTTTCATGTTTATACAGATGGTAGTGTATATATTTCCATGTTTATAGAGATGGTTGTGTAGGTATTTCCATGTTTATACAGACGACTGTGTAGATATTTGCATGTTTATATAGATGGCGGTGTAGATATTTCCATCGTTATAGAGATAGCGGTGTAGATATTTCCATGTATTTACAGATGGCGGTGTAGATATTTCCTTGTTTATTCAGATGGCGGTGTAGATATTTTCTTGTGTATTCAGATAGTGGTGTAGGTATTTCCATGTTTATACAGATAGCAGTGTAAATATCTGCATGTTTATAGAGATAGCGGTGTAGATATTTCCAACTTTGCACAGATTGTGGTGCAGATATTTCCATCTTTACACAGGTAGCTCTGTATATATTTCCAAGTTTACACAGATAGCTGTGTAGATATTTACGTGTTTACACAGATAGCTTTGTACATATTTCCATGTTTATAGTGATAGCGGTGTAGATATTTCCATGATGATATTGATAGCAGTGTAGATATTTCCATGTTCATACAGATAGAGGTGGAGTTATTTCCATGTTTATACAGATAGCGATGTAGATATTTACATGTTTATACAGATAGCGGTGTAGATATTAACATGTTTATAGAGATAACGGTGTAGATATTTCCATATTTATACAGATAACGGTGTAGATATTTCCATGTTTACACAGATGTTGGTGTAGATATTTCCATGATTATACAGAAGGCGGTGGAGATATTTCCATGTTTATACAGATCGTGGTGTAGATATTTCCATGTTTATACAGATAGCGGTGTTTGTATTTACATGTTTATTCAGATAACGGTGCAGATATTTCCATGATATAGAGATAGCGGTGTAGATATTTCCATGTTCATACAAATAGCGGTGTAGGTATTTCCATGTTTATACAGATAGCGGTGTAGTTATTTGCATGTTTATAGAGATAAAGGTGTAGATATTTCCATATTTATACTGATAGCGGTGTAGATATTTCTATGTTTTTACAGATGGTGGTGAAGATATTTCCATGTTTATACAGATAGCGGTGTAGATATTTCCTTGTTCATGCAGATGGCGATGTATATATTTCCATGTTTATAGAGATGGCGGTGTAGCTATTTCCATGTTTATACAGATAGTGGTGTAGATATTTCCATGTTTATACAGATAGTGGTGTAGATATTTCCATGTTTACAGAGATAGCACTGTAGGTATTTTCACATTTGCACAGATTGTGGTCTAGATATTTCCATATTTACACAGATAGTGATGTACATATTTTCATGTTTACACAGATATCTGTGTAGATATTTCCATCTTTACACAGATATCTGTGTAGATATTTCCATCTTTACACAGATATTGTTGCAGATATTTTCATGTTTATAGAGATGCCTGTGTAGATATTTCCATGATTATACAGATGGCAGTGTAGATATTTCCATGTTTATACAGATAGTTGTGTAGAGATTTCCATGTTTATACAGATGACTGTGTAGCTCTTTCCGTGTTTATACAGATGGCAGTGTAGATATTTCCATGTTTTTACAGATAGAAATGTAGATATTTCCATGTTTATAGTGATAGTGGTGTAGATATTTCCTTGTTTATACAGATAGCGGTGTACATATTTCTATGTTTATACAGATCGTGGTGTAGATATTTCCATGTTTATGCATATCGTGGTGTAGATATTTCCATGTTTATTCAGATACCAGTGTAGATATTTCCATGTTTACAGAAATAGCGGTGTAGATATTTGCATATTTGCACAGATTGCGGTGTAAATATTTCCATCTTTATACAGATAGCGTTGTATATATTTCCATGTTTACACAGATAGCTGTGTAGATATTTCCATGTTTACACAGATAGTGTTGTAGTTATTTCCATGTTTATACAGGTAGCGTTGTAGATATTTCCATGTTTATAGAGATAGCGCTGGAGATATTTCCACGTTTATACAGATAGCGATGTAGATTTTTCCATGCTTACGCAGATAGCGGTGTAGATATTTCCATGTTTATACTGATAGCGGTGTATATATTTCCATGTTTATACAGATAGCAGTGTAGATATTTCCATGTTTTTACAGATAGCGGTGTAGATATTTCCATGTTTACAGAGATAACAGTGTAGATATTTCCATCCTTGCACAGATTGCAGTGTAGATATTTCCATGGTTACACAGATAGCGGTGTAGATATTTCCATGTTTACACAGATATCTGTGTATATATTTCCATGTTTACACAGATAGCCTTGTAGATATTTCCATGTTTATACAGATAGGGGTGTAGATATTTCCATGTTTATAAAGATAGCGGTATAGATGTTTCCATGTTTATACAGATAGCGTTGCATGTATTTCCATGTTTTTAGAGACAGCGGTGTAGATATTTCCATGTTTATACAGATGGCTGTGTAGATATTTTCATGTGTATACAGATGGTAGTGTATATATTTCCATGTTTATATAGGTGGTGGTGTAGATATTTCCAAGTTTATACAGACGACTGTGAAGATATTTTCATGTTTATATACATGGCGGTGTAGATATTTCCATGGTTATAGAGATAGCGGTGTAGATATTTCCATGTTTATACAGATGGCGGTGTAGATATTTCCTTGTTTATTCAGATGGCGGTGTAGGTATTTCCTTGTGTACTCAGATAGTGGTGAAGCTATTTCCATGTTTATACAGATAGCGGTGTAAATACCTCCATGTTATAGAGATAGCGGTGTAGATATTTCCAAGTTCATAGAGATAACGGTGTAGATATTTCCATGTTTATACAGAGAGCGGTGTAGATATGTCCATGTTTATAGAGAGAATGGTGTAGATATTTCCATATTTATACAGATAGCGGTGTAGATATTTCCATCTTTATGCAGATGGCGGTGTAGATATTTCCATGTTTATAGAGATGGCGGTGTAGTTATTTCCATTTTTATAAAGATTGTGGTGTAGATATTTCCATGTTTATAAATACGGTGGTGTAGATATTTCCATGTTTATACAGATAGCCGTGGAGATATCTCCTTGTTTATACAAATCGTGGTGTAGATAATTCCATGTTTATACATGTAGCGGTGTTAATAATTCCATGTTTATACAGGTAGCTGTGTAGATATATCCATCTTTATACAGATCACGGTGTTGATATTTCTCTTTTTCCTCAGATGGTCGTGTAGATATTTCCATGTTTATTCAGATGGCGGTGTAGATATTTCCATGTTTATAGAGATGGCGGTATAGATATTTCTATGTTTATACAGATAGCCCCGTAGATATTTCCATGTGTATAGAGATGGCGGTGTAGGTATTTCCATGTTTACAGAGATAGTGGTGAAGATATTTCCATGTTTATACAGATAGTGGTGTAGATATTTCCATGTTTACTGGGATAGCGGTGTGGATATTTCCATCTTTGCACAGATTGCGGTGCAGATATTTCCATCTTTACACAGATAGACGTGCAGATATTTCCAAGTTTACACAGATAGCTGTGTACATATTTCTAAGTTTACACAGATAGCGTTGTAGATATTTCCATTTTTATACAGATACTGGTGTAGATATTTCCATGTTTATAGAGATAGCGGTGTGGATATTTCCATGTTTATACAGAGAGCGGTGTAGATATTTCCATGTTTATCGAGAGAGCGGTGTAAATATTTCCATGTTTATACAGATGGCTGTGTACATATTTCCATGTTTATTCATATGGCAGTGTAGATATTTCCGTGTTTATAGAGATGGCGGTGTAGATATTTCCATAGTTATAGAGACAGCGGTGTAGATATTTCCATGTTTATTCTGATGGCGGTGTAGATATTTCCTTGTTTATGCAGACCGTGGTGTAAGTTTTTCCATGTTTATACAGATAGCGGTGTAGATATTTCCATGTTTATAGAGATAGCGGTGTAGATATTTCCATTTTGCACAGATTGCAGTGCAGATACTGCCATCGTTACACAGATAACTCTGTAGATATTTACAAGTACACTGATAGCTGTGTTGATATTTCCATGTTTACACAGAAAGCGTTGTAGATATTTGCATGTTTACACTGATAGCGGTGTAGATATTTCCATGTTTATACAGATAGCGGTGTAGATATTTCCATGTTCATACAAATAGCGGTGGAGCTATTTCCATGTTTATACAGATAGCGATGTAGATATTTCCATGTTTATACAGATAGCGGTGTAGATATTAACATGTTTATAGAGATAGCGGTGTAGATATTTCCATGTTTATACAGATGGCTGTGTTGATATTTCCATGTGTATACAGATGGCATTGTAGCTATTTCCATGTTTATAAAGATAGTGGTATAGATATTTCCATGATTATACAGATGAATGTGAAGATATTTGCATGTTTATACAGATGGCGGTGTAGATATTTTCATGTTTACAGAGATAGTGGTGTAGATATTTCCATGTTTATTGGAGATAGTGGTGTATATATTTCCATATTTATACAGATAGCGGTGTATATATTTACATGTTTATACAGATGGCGGTGTAGATATTTCCATGTTTATACAGATGGCGGTGTACACATTTCCATGTTTATACTGATGGCGGTGTACATATTTCCATGTTTATACTGATAGTGGTGTAGATATTTCCATGTTTACAGAGATAGCGTTGTAGATATTTCCATCTTTGCATAGATTGCGGGTTAGATATTTCCATCTTTACACATATAGCGGTGAAGATATTTCGAAGTTTACACAGACAGCTATGTGGATATTTCTATGTTTACACAGATAGCGTTGTAGATACTTCCTTGTTTACACAGATAGCGGTGTAGATATTTCCATGTTTATACAGAGAGCGGTGTAGATATTTCCATCTTTGTACAGATAGCGTTGTAGATATATCCATGTTTATACAGATGGCGATGTAGATATTTCCATATGTATACAGATAGCGGTTTAGATATTTCCATGTTTATATAGATAGCGGAGTAGATATTTCCATGTTTACAGAGATAGCGGTGTAGATATTTCCATCTTTCCACAGATTGCGGTGTAGATATTTCCATGTTTTCACAGATAGCGTTGTAGATATTTCCATGTTTACACAGAGAGCTGTGAAGTTATTTCCATGTTTTCACTGATAGCGTTGTAGATATTTCCATGTTTATAAAGATAGCGGTGTAGATATTTCCAAGTTTATACAGATAGCGGTGTAAATATTTCCATGTTTATACAGATGGCGTTAAGCTATTTCCATGTGTATACATATGGCAATGTAGATATTTGCAAGTTTATAAAGATGGTGGTGTAGATATTTCCATGTTTATACAGATGGTGGTGTAGATATTTCCATGTTTATACAGATGAGTGTGTAGATATTTGAATGTCTATACAGATTGCAGTGTAGATATTTCCATGTTTACAGAGATACTGGTGTAGATATTTCCATGTATATACAGATGGCGGTGTAGATATTTCTATTTTCATAGAGATAACAGTGTAGATATTTCCATATTTATACAGATAGCGATGTAGATATTTCCATGTTTATACAGATGGCTGTGTAGTTATTTCCATGTTTATACAGATGGCGGTGTACATATTTCCATGTTTATACTGATAGCGGTGTGGATATTTCCATGTTTTCAGAGATAGCGTTGTAGATATTTCCATGTTTGCACAGATTGCGGTGCAGATATTTCCATTTTTACACAGATAGCGGTGTAGATATTTCCAAGTTTACACAGATAGCTGTGTGGATATTTCTATGTTTATACAGATAGCGTTGAAAATTTTTCCATTTTTACACAGATAGAGGTGTAGATATTTCCATGTTTATACTGATAGTGGTGTAGATATTTCCACGTTTGTACAGATAGCGGTGGAGATATTTCCACGTTTATACAGATAGCGATGAAGAGATTTACACGTGTATACAAATAGCATTGTAGATATTTCCATGTTTATACAGATTGTGGTGTACGTATTTCCATGTTTACACAGATAGCTGTGTAGATATTTCCATGTTTATACAGATAGCGGTGTAGATATTTCCATGTTTATACTGATTGCGGTGTACATATTTCCATGTTTATAGAGATATCGGGGTAGATATTTCCATGTTTATACGGATGGCTGTGTAGATATTTCCATGTGTATACAGATGGCAATGTAGCTATTTCTATGTTTATACAGATTTTGGTGTAGATATTTCCATGTTTATACAGATGGCGGTGTAGATATTTCCATGTTTATGCCGATGGGGTTGTAGATATTTCCATGTTTATAGAGATGGCCGTGTAGATGTTTTTGGTTTACAGATATAGCGGTGTAGATAATTCCATGTTTACAGAGATGGCGGTGTAGTTATTTCCATGTTTATAGAGATAGAGGTGTAGTTATTTCCATGTTTATACAGATAGCGGTGTAGATATTTCCATGTTTATACAGATAGTTGTGTTGGTATTTCCGTGTTTATACAAATAGCAGTGTAGATATTTCCTGGATTATACAGCTCACGGCGTAGATATTTCCATCTTTATACAGACAGCAGTGTAGATATTTCCATGTTTACACAGATAGCGTTGTAGATATTTCCATCTTTATACAGACAGCATTGTAGATATTTCGTTGTTCGTACAGATAGCAGTGGAGGTAGTTCCGTCTTTATACAGATAGCGGTGTAGATATTTCCATGTTTATACAGATATCGGTGTAGATATTCCCATGTTTATACAGATTGCGGTGTTCGTATTTCCATGTTTATAGAGATAGCGGGGTAGATATTTCCATGTTTATACGGACGGCTGTGTAGATATTTCCATGTGTATACAGATGGCAATGTAGATATTTCTATGTTTATATAGATTGTGGTGTAGATATTTCCAGGTTTATACAGATGGAGGTGTAGATATTTCCATGTTTATACAGATGACTGTGTAGATATTCCCATGTTTTTACAGATGGCGGTGTAGATATTTCATTGTTTGTACAGATAGCTGTGTGGATATTTCTATGTTTATACAGATTGCGGTGTAGTTATTTCCATGTTTATAGAGATGGCGGTATAGATATTTCCATGTTTATGCAAATGGCGTTGTAGATATTTCCATGTTTATAGAGATGGCCATGTAGACATTTCTATGTTTACAGAGATAGCGGTGTAGATAATTCCATGTTTACAGAGATGGCGGTGTAGGTATTTCCAAGTTTATAGAGATAGTGGTGTAGATATTTCCATGTTTATACAGGTTGCGGCGTAGATATTTCCATTTTTATACAGATGGCATTGTAGACATTTCCATGTTTATGCAGATAGCGGTGTAGATATTTGCATGTTTACACAGATGGCAGTGGAGATAGTTCCATGTTTATGGAGATGGCATTGTAGATATTTTCATGCTTATTGAGATGGCGGTGTATATATTTCCATGTTTATTGAGAAAGCGGTGTAGACATTTCCATGATTATAGAGATTACGGTGTAGGTATTTTCATGAGTATAGAGATAGCGGTGCAGATGTATCCATGTTTATACTGATGGCTGTGAAGATATTTGCATGTGTATACAGATGGCAATTTAGATATTTCCATGTTTATAGAGATGGTGGTGTAGATAATTCCATGTATATACAGATGACTGTGTAGATATTTCCATGTTTATACAGATGGCGGTGTATATATTTCCATGTTTTGGAGATAGCGGTGTAGATATTTCCATGTTTATACAGATAGTGGTGTAGATATTTCCATGTTTACAGAGACAGCGGTGTAGATATTTCCATGTTTGCACAGATTGTGGTGTAGATATTTCTATCTTTACACAGTTAGTGGTGTACCTATATCCATCTTTACACAGATAGCTGCGTAGATATTTCCATGTTTACACAGATAGTGTTGTAGATATTTCCATGTTTATACAGAGAGCGGTGAAGGTATTACCATGTTTATAAAGAAAGCGGTGTAGATATTTCCATGTTTATACAGATAGCGGTGGAGATATTTCCATGATTATACAGACAGCGTTGTAGATATTTCCATGTTTATACAGATAGCGGTGTAGATATTTCCATGTTTATACAGATAGCGGTGTAGATATTTCCATGTTTATACAGATATCGGTGTAGATATTCCCATGTTTATACAAATAGTGGTGTAGATATTTCCATGTTTATACAGATAGCGGTGGAGATATTTCCATGTTTATACAGATAGCGGTGGAGATATTTCCATGTTTATACAGATAGCGGTGTAGATATTTCCATGTTTATATACATAGGGGTGTAGATATTTCCAAGTTTATACAGATAACGGAGAAGATATTTCCATGTTTATACAGATGGCGGTTTAGATATTTCCAAGTTTATGCAGATAGCGGTGTAGATATTTCCATGTTTATACAGATTGCGGTATACATATTTCCTTGTTTATAGAGATAGCGGTGTAGATATTTCCATGTTTATACGGATGGCTGTGTAGATATTTCCATGTGAATACAGATGTTAGTGTAAATATTTCCATGTTTATACAGATGGAGGTGTAGATATTTCTATGTTTATACAGATGACTGTGCAGAAATTTCCATGTTTTTACTGATGGCGGTGTAGATATTTCCATGTTTATACAGATAGCGGTGAAGATATTTCCATGTTTATAGAGATGGCTGTGTAGATATTGGTTTGTTTATACAGATGGCTGTGTGGATAGTTCCATATTTATACAGATGTCATTGTAGATATTTCCATGTTTATGCAAATAGTTGTGTAGATATTTCCCTGTTTATATAGATGACAGTTTAGTTATTTCCATGTTTATACAGATGGCGGTGTATATATTTCCATGTTTATAGAGATAGCCATGTAGATATTTCCATGTTTATATGGATAGCGGTGTAGGCATTTCCATGTTTATATAGATAGCGGTGTACATATTTCCATATTGATACAGATAGTGGTGTAGATATTTCCATGTTTATACTGATGGCGTTGTAGATATTTCCATGTTTATACAGATGGCTGTGTGGATAGTTCCATGTTTATACAGATGGTAGTGTAGATATTTTCATGTATATTCAAATAGCTGTGTAGATATTTCCATGTTTATACAGATGACCGTGTAGGTATTTCCTTGTTTATACAGATTGCGGTATAGATATTTCCGTGTTTATAGAGATGTCTATTTAGATATTTCCATATTTATACAGATAGCGGTGTAGACATTTCCATGTTTATAGAGATAGTGGTGTAGATATTTCCATATTGATACAGATAGCGGTGTAGATATTTCCATGTTTATACAGATAGCAGTCTAGATATTTCCATGTTTATACAAATAGCGGTGTAGATATTTCGATGTTTATACAGATAGCGGTGTAGATAATTCCATGCTTACAGAGATAGCGGTGTATATTTTTCCATATTTGCACAGATTGTGGTGTAGATATTTCCATTTTACACAGATAGCGGTGTACATATTTCCATGCTTACTCAGATAGCGGTGTAGATATTTCCATGTTTATGCAGGTAGAGGTGTAGATATTTCCATGTTTATGCAGATCATAGTGCAGATATTTCCACCTTTCTACAGATGGCAGTGTAGATATTTCTATGTTTATACAGATTGCGGTGTAGATATTTTCATGTTTATACAGATGGCGGTGTAGATATTTCCATGTTTATGCAGATGGCGGTGTAGATATTTCCATGTTTATAGAGATGACCGTGTAGATATTTCTATGATTACAGAGTTATCTTATCGGTGTAGATAATTCCATATTTACAGAGATGGCGGTGTAGGTATTTCCATGTTTATAGAGATAGTGGTGCAGATATTTCCATGTTTATACAGCTCGCGGCGTAGATATTTCCATCTTTATACAGATGGCAGTGTAGTTATTTCCATGTTTATACAGATAGCGGTGTAGATATTTCCATGTTTACACAGATAGCAGTGTAGATAGTTCCATGTTTATGGAGATGGCATGTAGATATTTTCATGCTTATAGAGATGGCGGTGTATATATTTCCCTGTTTATAGATATAGCGGTGTAGATATTTCCATGATTATAGAGATTTCGGTGTAGTTATTTCCATGAGTATAGAGATAGCGTTGCAGATGTTTCCATGTTTATACTGATGGCTGTGTAGGTACTTCTATGTGTATACAGAAGGAAATTTAGATATTTCCATGTTTACAGAGATGGTGGTGTAGATATTTCCATGTATGTACAGATGACTCTGTAGATATTTCCATGTTTATACATATAGCGGTGTAGATATTTCCAAGTTTATGGAGATAGCGGTGCAGATATTTCCATGTTTATAGAGATTGCGGTGTAGATATTTCCATCTTTACACAGATAGCTGTGTACATATTTCCATGTTTACGCAGATAGCTGTGTAGATATTTCCATGTTTTCACAGATAGTGTTATAGATATTTCCATGTTTATACAGATATCGGTGTAGATATTTCCATATTTATACAGATAGTGATGGAGATATTTCCATGTTTATACAGGTAGAGGTGCAGATATTTCCATGTTTATACAGCTCGCGGCGTAGATATTTCCATCTTTATACAGATGGCAGTGTAGTTATTTCCATGTTTATGCAGATAGCGGTGTAGATATTTCCAAGTTTACACAGGTAGCAGTGTAGATAGTTCCATGTTTATGGAGATGGCATGTAGATATTTTCATGCTTATAGAGATGGCGATGTATATATTTCCCTGTTTATAGAGATAGCGGTGTAGATATTTCCATGATTATAGGGATTTCGGTGTAGGTATTTCCATGAGTATAGAGATAGCGTTGCAGATGTTTCCATGTTTATACTGATGGCTGTGTAGGTACTTCTATGTGTATACAGAAGGAAATTTAGATATTTCCATGTTTACAGAGATGGTGGTGTAGAAATTTCCATGTATGTACAGATGACTCTGTAGATATTTCCATGTTTATACATATAGCGGTGTAGATATTTCCAAGTTTATGGAGATAGCGGTGCAGATATTTCCATGTTTATAGAGATAGCGGTGCAGATATTTCCATGTTTATAGAGATTGCGGTGTAGATATTTCCATCTTTACACAGATAGCTGTGTACATATTTCCATGTTTACGCAGATAGCTGTGTAGATATTTCCATGTTTTCACAGATAGTGTTATAGATATTTCCATGTTTATACAGATATCGGTGTAGATATTTCCATATTTATACAGATAGTGATGGAGATATTTCCATGTTTATACAGGTAGAGGTGCAGATATTTCCATGTTTATGCAGATCGTGGTGCAGATATTTCCATCTTTCTACAGACGGCAGTGTAGATATTTCTATGTTTATACAGAAGGTGGTGTAGATATTTCCATGTATATACAGATGACTGTGTAGATATTTTCATGTTTATACAGATGGCTGTGTAGATATTTCCATGTTTATACAGATGGCGGTGTAGACATTTCCATGTTTTTGGAGATAGCGGTGTAGATATATCCATGTTTGTACATATAACGTTGCAGATATTTCCAAGTTTATAGAAATAGCGGTGTAGATATTTCCATCTTGGAACAGATTGCGGTGAAGATATTTCTATGTTTATACAAATGGCAGTGTAGATATTTCCAAGTTTATAGAGATAGCGGTGTATATATTTCCATTTTATAGAGGTAGCGTTGTAGATACTTCCATTTCTATACAGATTGTGGTGTAGGTATTCCCATGTTTATGGAGATAGCGGTGTAGATATTTCCATGTTTATACAGATGGCTGTTTAGTTATTTCCATGTTTATACAGATGGAGTTGTAGATATTTCCATGTTTATACAGATGACTATGTAGATATTTTCATGTTTTTACAGATGGCGGTGTAGATATTTCCATGTTTATTCAGATAGCGGTGGAGATATTTCCATGTCTATACACGTAGCAGTGTACATATTTCCAGGTTTATACAGACAGCGGTGTAGGTACTTCCATGTTTATACAGATAGCGGTGCAGATATTTCCATGTTTATACAGATGCCTATGCAGATATTTCCATATTTATACAGAGGGCTCTGTAGATATTTCCATGTTTATACAGATGGCAGTGTAGATATTTCCATGTTCCTACACATGACTGTGTAGGTATTTCCATGTTTATACTGATGGCTTTGTAGATGTTTCCATGTTTATAGAGATAGCGGTGCAGATATTTCCATGTTTATACAGATAGCGGTTTAAATATTTCCATGTTTATACAGATCGTGGTGTAGATATTTGCATGTTTATACAGATAGCGGTGTAGACATTTCCATGTTTATACAGACCGCAGTGTAGCTATTTCCATGTTTATAGAGATAGCGGTGTAGAAATTTCCATGTTTGTACAGATGGCGGTGTTGAGGTTTCCATCTATACACAGATTGCCGTGTAGGTATTTCCATGTGTATACAGATGGCATTGTAGATATTTCCATGTTTATACAGATGGTGGTGTAGATATTTCCATGTTTATACAGATGACTGTATTGGTATTTCCATGTTTTTACAGATGGCATTGTAGATATTTACATGTTTATAGAGATAGCAGTGTAGATATTTCCATGTTTATACAGATGGCGGTGTAGAAATTTCCATGTTTATAGAGAGAGCGGTGTAGATATTTCCAGATTTATACAGATAACGGTGTAGATATTTCCATGTTTATACAGATAGCGGTGTAAATATTTCCATGTTTATACAGTACACGGTGTAGTTATTTCCATGTTTATAGAGATAGTGGTGTAGTTATTTCCATGTTTGTAGAGATAGCGGTGTAGATATTTCCATGTTTATACAGATAACGGTGTAGATATTTCCATGTTTATACAGATCGCAGTGTAAATATTTCCATGTTTATACAGATCACGGTGTAGTTATTTCCATGTTTATACAGATAGCGGTTTAGATATTTCCATGTTTATACAGACCGCGGTGTAGATACTTCCATGTTTATACAGATGGCGGTGTTGATATTTCCATCTATACACAGACGACCGTGTAGATATTTCCATGTTTATACAGATGGCGGTGCAGATATTTCCATGGATATGCAGATGGCGGTGTAGATATTTCCATGTTTATACAGATAGCGGTGTAGTTATTTCCATGTTTGTATTGATAGCTGTGTAGATATTTCCATGTATATACACATGGCTGTGTAGGCATTTCCATGTTTATACAGATGGCGGTGTAGATATTTCCATGTTTATACCGATATCTTTGTAAGTATTTCCATGTTTATACAGATGGCGGTGTAGATATTTCGATGTTTATAGAGATAGCAGTGGAGATATTTCCATGTTTATAGAGATAACGGTGTAGATATTTCCACGTTTATACTGATCGCGGTGTAGATATTTCCATGTTTATAGAGATGGCCGTGTAGATATTTCCATGTTCATTGAGATAGCGGTGTTGATTTTTCCATGTTTATAAAGATAGCGGTGTGGATATTTCCATGTTTATACAGATAGGGGTGTAGATATTTCCATGTTGATAGAGATGGCGGTGTAGATATTTCCATGTTTATGCAGATCATGGTGTAGATATTTCCATGTTTATACAGATCGCGGTGTAGATATTTCCATGTTATACAGATCATGGTGTAGATATTTCCAAGTTTATACAGATCGCGGTGTTGATATTACCATGTTTATAGGGATAGCAGTGCAAATATTTCCACATTCATACAGAGAGCGGTGTAGATATTAGCATGTTTATACAGATAGTGGTGTAGATATTTCCATGTATAAACAGATGTCTGTGTATATATTTCCATGTTTAAACAGATGGCGGTGTAGATATTTACTTGTTTATGCAAATAGCGGTGCAGTTATTTCCATGTTTATACAGATCACGGTGTAGATATTTCCTTGTTTATACAAATAGCGGTGTAGTTATTTCAATGTTTATACAGATAGCCGTGTAGATATTTCCTTGTTTATACCAATAGCGGTGTAGATATTTTGATCTTTATACAGATCACGGTGTAGATATTTCCTCTTTTATACAAATAGCGGTGTAGTTATTTCCATGTTTATACAGATAAGGGTGTAGATATTTCCAGGTTTATAGAGATGGCTGTGTAGATATTTCCATGTTTATTCAGATCATGGTGTAGATATTTCAATGTTTATACAGATCGCGGTGTAGATATTTCCATGTTTATACAGATCATGGTGTAGATATTTCCATGTTTATACAGGTCGCGGTGTTGATAGCACCATGTTTATAGGGATAGCGTTGCAAATATTTCCACATTTATACAGATAGCGGTGTAGATATTAACATGTTTATACAGATAGCGGTGTAGATATTTCCATGTATAAACAGATGTCTGTGTAGATATTTCCATGTTTAAACAGATGGTGGTGTAAATATTTCCTTGTTTATACAAATAGCGGTGTATTTATTTCCATGTTTAAACAGATAGCGGTGTAGGTATTTCCATGTGTATTCAGACGGCTGTGTAGATATTTCCATGTTTATACAGATGGCTCTGTAGATCATTGCATGTTTATACAGATGACTTTGTAGGTATTTCCATGTTTATACAGATTGCGGTGTAGATATTTCCATGTTGATACAGATAGCTGTGTAGATATTTCCATGTTTATACAGATAGCTGTGTAGATATTTCCATGTTTATACAGATCGCGGTGTAGATATTTCCATGTTTATAAAAATCGTGGTGTAGATATTTCCATGTTGCTACACATGACTGTGTTGATATTTCCATGTTTATACAGATGGCTTTGTAGATATTTCCATGTTTATAGAGATAGCGGTGTAGATATTTCCATATTTATACAGATAGCGATGTGAATATTTCCATGTTTATACAGATCGTGGTGTATATTTCCATGTTTATAGAGATACCGATGTAGAAATTTCCATGTTTATACAGACCGCAGTGTAGATATTTACATGTTCATACAGATAGCAGTGTAGATATTTCCATGTTTGTACAGATGGCGGTGTTGATGTTTCCATCTAAACACAGATTGCCGTGTAGGTATTTCCAGGTGTATACAGATGGCATTGTAGATATTTCCATGTTTATACAGATGGTGGTGTAGATATTTCCATGTTTATACAGATGACTGTATATGTATTTCCGTGTTTTTACAAATGGCATTGTAGATATTTCCATGTTTATAGAGATAGCACTGTAGATATTTCCATGTTTATACAGATGGCAGTGTAGATATTTCCATGTTTATAGAGATAGCGGTGTAGATATTTCCATATTTATACAGATAACGGTGTAGATATTTCCATGTTTATACAGAAAACAGTGTTAATATTTCCATGTTTATACAGATCACGGTGTAGTTATCTCCATGTTTATACAGATAGCGGTTTAGATATTTCCATGTTTATACAGACCGTGGTGTAGATATTTCCATGTATATACAGATGGCGGTGTTGATATTTCCATCTATACACATATGACCGTTTAGATATCTCCATGTTTATACAGATGGCGGCGCAGAGATTTCCAAGGATATGCAGATGGCGGTGTAGATATTTCCATGTTTATACAGATAGCGGTGTAGTTATTTCCATGTCAATATAGATAGTGGTGTAGATATTTCCATGTATATACACATGGCTGTGTAGATATTTCCATGTTTACACAGATAGCGGTGTAGATATTTCCATGTTTATACCGATATCTTTGTAAGTATTTCCATGTTTATACAGATGGCAGTGTAGATATTTCGATGTTTATAGAGATAGCAGTGGAGATATTTCCATGTTTATAGAGATATCTGTGTAGATATTTCCATGTTTATACAGATAGCGGTGTAGATATTTCCATCTTTATACAGATCGCGGTGTAGATATTTCCATGTTTATACAGACAGCAGTGAAGATATTTCCATGTTTATACACATAGCGGTGTACATATTTCCATGTTTATAGAGACAGCGGTGTAGGTATCTCCATGTTTATACAGAGAGCGGTGCAGATATTTCCATGTTTATACAGATGCCTATGCAGATATTTCCATATTCATACAGAGGTCTGTGTAGATATTTCCACGTTTATTCAGATGGCAATGTAGACATTTCCATGTTCCTACACATCACTGTGTAGGTATTTCCATGTTTATACAGATGGCTTTGTAGTTATTTCCATGTTTATAGAGATATCGGTGTAGATATTTCCATGTTTATACAGAGAGCGGTGTATATAATTCCATGTTTATACAGATTGTGGTGTAGATATTTCCATGTTTATAAAGATTCCGGTGTAGATATTTCCATGTTTATACAGACCACAGTGTAGATATTTCCATGTTTATAGAGATAGCGGTGTAGATATTTCCATGTTTGTACAGATGGGGGTGTTGATTTTTCCATCTATACACAGATTGCCATGTAGGTATTTCCAAGTGTATACAGATGGAATTGTAGATATTTCCATGTTTATACAGACGGTGGTGTAGATATTTCCATGTTTATACAGATGAGTGTATAGGTATTTCCATGTTTTTACAGATGGCATTGTAGATATTTCCATGTTTATAGAGATAGAAGTGTAGATATTTCCATGTTTATACAGATGGAGGTGTAGATATTTCCATGTTTGTACAGATAACGGTGTAGATATTTCCATGTTTATACAGATAGCCATGTAAATATGTCCATGTTTATGCAGATCACGGTGTAGATATTTCCATGTTTATAGAGATAGCGGTGTAGATATTTCCATGTTTATACAGATAGCGGTGTAGATATTTCGATGTTTATAGAGATAGCAGTGGAGATATTTCCATGTTTATACAGATAGCGGTGTAGATATTTCCATGTTTATACTGATCACGGTGTAGATATTTCCATGTTCATAGAGATACCAGTGTTGGTTTTTCCATGTTTATAGAGATAGCTGTGTGGATATTTCCATGTTTATACAGATAGGGGTGTAGATATTTCCATGTTTATAGAGATGGCGGTGTAGATATTTCCATGTTTATACAGATCACGGTGTAGATATTTCCATGTTTATACAGATCACGGTGTAGATATTTCCATGTTTATACAGATCGCGGTGTAGATATTTCCATGTTTATACAGATCATGGTGTAGATATTTCCATGTTTATACAGATCGCGGTGTTGATATTACCATGTTTATAGGGATAGCGGTGCAAATATTTCCACATTTATACAGATAGCGGTGTAGTTACTAGCATGTTTATAAAGATAGCGGTGTAGATATTTCCATGTATAAACAGATGTCTATGTATATATTTCCATGTTTAAACAGATGGCGGTGTAGATATTTCCTTGTTCATACAAATAGCGGTGTAGTTATTTCCATGTTTATACAGATAGCGGTGTAGATGTTTCCATGTATATACAGATGGCTGTGTAGATATTTCCATGTTTATACAGATGGCTGTGTAGATATTTCCATGTTTATACAGATGACTTTGTAGGTATTTCCATGTTTATACAGATGGCTGTGTAGATATTTCCATGTTTATAGAGATAGCTGTGTAGTTATTTCCATGTTTATACAGATAGCGGTGTAGATATTTCCATGTCTATACAGATCGCGGTGTAGATATTTCCATGTTTATACAGATCGCTGTGTAGATATTTCCATGTTTATACAGACCGCGGTGTAAATATTTCCATGTTTATACAGAGAGCGTTGCAGATATTTCCATGTTTGTACTGATGGCGGTGTTATTTCCATGTATACAGAGATGACCGTGTAGATATTTCCATGTTTATACAGATGGCGGCGCAGATATTTCTATGGATATGTAGATGGCGGTGTAAATATTTCCATGTTTATACAGAAAGTGGTGTAGTTATTTCCATGTTCATATAGATAGCGGTGTAGATATTTCCATGTATATACACATGGCTGTGTAGATATTTCCATGGTTATTCAGATGGCGGTGTAGATATTTCCATGTTTATACAGATAACTTTGTAAGTATTTCCATGTTTATACAGATGGCGGTGTAGATATTTCGATGTTCATAGAGATAGCAGTGGAGATATTTCCAGGTTTATACAGATAGCGGTGTAGATATTTCCATGTTTATACAGATCGCGGTGTAGATATTTCCATGTTTATAGAGATGACGGTGTAGATATTTCCATGTTCATAGAGATAGCGGTGTTGACTTTTCCATGTTAATAGAGATTGCGGTGTGGATATTTCCATGTTTATACAGATAGGGGTGTAGATATTTCCATGTTTATAGAGATGGCGGTGCAGATATTTCCATGTTTATACAGATCACGGTGTAGACGTTTCCATGTTTATACAGATCATGATGTAGGTATTTCCATGTTTATACAGATCGCGGTGTTGATATTACCATGTTTATAGGGATAGTGGTGCAAATATTTCCACATTTATACAGATAGCGGTGTAGTTATTAGAATGTTTATACAGATAGCGGTGTAGGTATTTCCATGTATAAACACATGTCTGTGTATTTATTTCCATGTTTAGACAGATGGCGTTGTAGATATTTCCTTGTTTATACAAATAGCGGTGTAGTTATTTCCATGTTTATAAAGATAGCGGTGTAGATATTTCCATGTTTATACAGATCGCGGTGTAGATATTTCCATGTTTATACAGATAGCGGTGTAGATATTTCCATGTTTATAGAGATAGCGCTGTAGGTATTTCCATGTTTAAACAGATGGCAGTGTAGATATTTCCACGTTTATAGAGATGGCAGTGTAGATATTTCCATGTTTATAGAGATAGCGGTGTAGATATATCCATGTTCATAGAGATAGCAGTGAGGATATTTTCATGTTTATACAGATAGCAGTGTAGATATTTCCATTTTTATTGAGATGGCGGTTTAGATACTTCATATTTATACAAATAGCGGTGTAGATATTTCCATGTTTATACAGATTGCGGTGTAGATATTTCCATGTTCCTACACATGACTGTGCAGGTATTTCCATATTTATACAGATGGCTTTGTAGATATTTCCATGTTTATAGAGATAGCGGTGCACATATTTCCATGTTTATAGAGATAGCGTTGTAAATATTTGCATGTTTATACAGATCGTGGTGTAGATATTTACATGTTTATACAGATACCGGTGTAGATATTTACATGTTTATAGAGACCGCAGTGTAGGTATTTCCATGTTTATAGAGATAGAGGTGTAGATATTTCCATGTTTGTACAGTTGGCGGTGTTGGTGTTTCCATCTATACACAGATTGCCGTGTAGGTATTTCCATGTGTATACAGATGGCATTGTAGATATTTCCATGTTTATACAGATCGTGGTGTAGTTATTTCCAAGTTTATACAGATGACTGCATAGGTATTTCCATGTTTTTACAGATGGCATTGAAGATACTTCCATGTTTATAGAGATAGCAGTGTAGATATTTCCATGTTTATACAGATGGCGGTGTAGATATTTCCATGTTTATAGAGATAGCGGTGTAGATATTTCCATATTTATAGTGATAACTGTGAAGGTATTTCCATGTTTATACAGATATTGGTGTAAATATTTCCATGTTTATACAGATCATGCTGCAGATATTTCCATGTTTATATAGATAGCGGTGTAGATATTTCCATGTTTATACAGATAGCGGTGTAGATATTTCCATGTTTACACAGTCCATGGTGTAGATATTTCCACGTTTTTACAGATAGCGGTGTAGATATTTCCATGTTTGTACAGATGGCGGTGTTGATATTTCCATCTATACACAGATGACCGTGTAGATATTTCCATGTTTATATAGATGGCGGCACAGATATTTCTATGGATATGTAGACGGCGGTGTAGATATTTCCATGTTTATACAGATAGCGGTGTAGTTATTTCCATGTTTATATAGATAGCAGTGTAGATATTTGCATGTATATACGCATGGCTTTGTAGATATTTCCATGTTTATACAGATGGCGGTGTTGATATTTCCATGTTTATACAGATAACTTTGTAAGTATTTCCATGTTTATACAGATGGCGGTGTAGATATTTCGATGTTTATAGACATAGCAGTGGAGATATTTCCATGTTTATACAGATAGCGGTGTAGATATTTCCATGTTTATACTGATCACGGTGTAGATATTTCCATGTTCATAGAGATACCGGTGTTGATTTTTCCATGTTTATAGAGATAGCTGTGTGGATATTTCCATGTTTATACAGATAGCGGTGCAGATATTTCCATGTTTATACAGATGCCTGTGCAGATATTTCCGTATTCATACAGAGGGCAGTGTAGATATTTCCATGTTTACACAGATGACTTTGTAGGTATTTCCATGTTTATACAGATGGCGGGGTAGATATTTCCATGTTTATAGAGATAGCTGTGTAGATATTTCCATGTTTTTACAGATAGCGGTGCAGATATTTCCATGTTTATACAGAACGTGGTGTAGATATTTCCATGTATATACAGATCGCGGTGTAGATATTTCCATGTTTATACAGATCACGGTGTAGATATTTCCATGCTTATACAGATAGCGGTGTAGATATTTCCATGTTTATACAGATAGCGCTGTAGTTATTTCCATGTTTATACAGATGGCAGTGTAAATATTTCCACGTTTATAGAGATGGCGGTGTAGATATTTCCATGTTTATAGAGATAGCGGTGTAGATATATCCATGTTCATAGAGATAGCAGTGAGGATATTTTCATGTTTATACAGATAGCAGTGTAGATATTTCCATTTTTATTGAGATGGCGGTTTAGATACTTCATATTTACACAAATAGCAGTGTAGATATTTCCATGTTTATACAGATGGCGGTGTAGATATTTCGATGTTTATAGAGATAGCGGTGTAGATATTTCCATATTTATAGAGATAACTGTGAAGGTATTTTCTTGTTTATACAGATAGTGGTGTAAATATTTCCATGTTTATACAGATCATGCTGCAGATATTTCCATGTTTATATAGATAGCGGTGTAGATATTTCCATGTTTATACAGATAGCGGGGTAGATATTTCCATTTTTACACAGACCATGGTGTAGATATTTCCACGTTTATACAGATAGCGGTGTAGATATTTCCATGTTTGTACAGATGGCGGTGTTGATATTTCCATCTATACACAGATGAACTTGTAGATATTTCCATGTTTATATAGATGGCGGCACAGATATTTCTATGGATATGTAGACGGCGGTGTAGATATTTCCATGTTTATACAGATAGCGGTGTAGTTATTTCCATGTTTATATAGATAGCACTGTAGATATTTGCATGTATATACGCATGGCTGTGTAGATATTTCCATGTTTATACAGATGTCGGTGTTGATATTTCCATGTTTATACAGATAACTTTGTAAGTATTTCCATGTTTATACAGATGGCGGTGTAGATATTTCGATGTTTATAGAGATAGCAGTGGAGATATTTCCATGTTTATACAGATAGCGGTGTAGATATTTCCATGTTTATACTGATCACGGTGTAGATATTTCCATGTTCATAGAGATACCGGTGTTGATTTTTCCATGTTTATAGAGATAGCTGTGTGGATATTTCCATGTTTATACAGATAGCGGTGCAGATATTTCCATGTTTACAGATGCCAATGCAGATATTTCCATATTCTAACAGAGGGCTGTGTAGATATTTCCATGTTTATTCATATGGCAATGTAGACATTTCCATGTTCCTACACATCACTGTGTAGATATTTCCATGTTTATACAGATGGCTTTGTAGATATTTCCATGTTTATAGAGATATCGGTGCAGATATTTCCATGTTTATACAGATAGCGGTGTATATATTTCCATGTTTATGCAGATCGTGGTGTAGTTATTTCCATGTTTATACAGATTCCGGTGTAGATATTTCCATGTTTATACAGACCACAGTATAGATATTTCCATGTTTATAGGGATAGCGGTGTAGATATTTCCATGTTTGTACAGATGGGGGTGTTGATTTTTCCATCTATACACAGATTGCCGTGTAGGTATTTCCATGTGTATAGAGATGGAATTGTAGATATTTCCATGTTTATACAGATGGTGGTGTAGATATTTCCATGTTTATTCAGATGACTGTATAGGTATTTCCATGTTTTTACATATGGCATTGTAGATATTTCCATGTTTATAGAGATAGCAGTGTAGATATTTCCATGTTTATACAGATGGAGGTGTAGATATTTCCATGTTTATACAGATAACGGTGTAGATATTTCCATGTTTATACAGATAGCCGTGTAAATATTTCCATGTTTATACAGATCACGGTGTAGATATTTCCATGTTTATAGAGATAGCGGTGTAGATATTTCCATGTTTGCACATATGGGGGTGTTGATTTTTCCATCTATACACAGATTGCCGTGTAGGTATTTCCATGTGTATACAGATGTCATTGTAGATATTTCCATGTTTATTCAGATGATGATGTATGTATTTCCTTGATTATACAGATGACTGTATAGGTATTTCCATGTTTTTACAGATGGCATTGTAGATAATTCCATGTTTATAGAGATAGCAGTGTAGACATTTCCATGTTTATACTGATGGCGGTCTAGATATTTCCATGTTTATACAGATAACGGTGTAGATATTTCCATGTTTCTACAGATAGCCGTGTAAATATTTCCATGTTTATACAGATCACGTTGTAGATATTTCCATGTTTATACAGATAGCGGTGAGTATATTTCCATGTTTATACAGATCGCAGTGAAGATATTTCAATGTTTTTACAGATGGCAGTGTAGATATTTCAATGTTTATAGAGATGGCGCTGTAGATATTTCCATGTTTATACAGATAACGGTGGAGATATCTCCATGTTTATACAGAGAGCAGTGGAGATATTTCCATGTTTATACACATAGCGGTGTACATATTTCCATGTTTATAGAGACAGCGGTGTAGGTATTTCCATGTTTATACAGATAGCGGTGCAGATATTTCCATGTTTACACAGATGCCTATGCAGATATTTCCATATTTATACAGAGGGCTGTGTAGATATTTCTATGTTTATACAGATGGCAGTGTAGATATTTAAATGTTCCTACACATGACTGTGTAGGTATTTCCATGTTTATACAGATGTCTTTGTAGATATTTCCATGTTTATAGAGATAGCGGTGCAGATATTTCCATGTTTATACAGATCATGGTGTAGATATTTCCATGTTTATACAGATGTCTTTGTATATATTTCCATGTTTATACAGACCGCAGTGTAGATATTTCCATGTTTATAGAGATAGCAGTGTAGGTATTTCCATGTTTGTACAGGTGGCCGTGTTGATGTTTCCATCTATACACAGATTGCCGTGTAGGTATTTTCATGTGTATACAGATGGCATTGAAGATATTTCCATGTTTATACAGATGGTGTTGTAGATATTTCCATGTTTACACAGATGACTGTATAAGTATTTCCATGTTTATACAGATGGTGGTGTAGATATTTCCATGTTTATAGAGATAGCGGTGTAGATATATCCATATTTATACAGATAATGGTGTAGAAATTTCCATGTTTATACAGATAGTGGTGTAGATATTTCCATGTTTATACAGACCGCGGTGTAGATATTTCCATGTTTATACGGATAGCGGTGCAGATATTTCCATGTTTGTACAGATGGCGGTGTTGATATTTCCATGTATACACAGATGACCGTGTAGATATTTCCATGTTTATACAGATGGCGGCACAGATATTTCCATGGATATGTAGATGGCGGTGTAGATATTTCCATCTTTATACACATAGCAGTGTAGTTATTTCCATGTTTATATAGATAGCGGTGTAGATATTTCCATGTATATACACATGGCTGTGTAGATATTTCCATGTTTATACAGACGGCGGTGTAGATATTTCCATGTTAATACAGATAACTTTGTAAGTATTTCCATGTTTATACAGATGGCGGTGTATATATTTCGATGTTTATAGAGATAGCAGTGGAGATATTTCCATGTTTATACAGATAGCGGTGTAGACATTTCCATGTTCATACTGGTAGTGGTGTAGATATTTCCATGTTTATAGAGATGGCGGTGTAGATATTTCCATGTTCATAGAGATAGCGGTGTTGGTTTTTCCGTGTTTATAGAGATAGCGGTGAGGATATTTCCATGTTTATACAGATAGCGGTGTAGATATTTCCATGTTTATAGAGATGGCGGTGTAGATATTTCCATATTTATACAGATCATGGTGTAGATATTTCCTTGTTTATACAAATAGCGGAGTAGTTATTTCCATGTTTATACAGATAGCGGTGTAGATATTTCCATGTTTATACAGATGGCTGTGTAGATATTTCCATGTTTATACAGATGGCTGTGTAGATATTTCAATGTTTATACACATGACTTTGTAGGTATTTCCATGTTTATACAGATGGCGGTGTAGATATTTCCATGTTTATAGAGATAGCTGTGCAGATATTTCCATGTTTATACAGATAGCGGTGAGGATAATTCCATGTTTATACAGATAGCGGTGTAGATATTTCCATGTTTATACAGATCGCGGTGTAGGTATTTCCATGTTTATACAGATAGCGGTGTAGATATTTCCATGTATTTACCGATATCGGTGTAGATATTTCCATGTTTACACAGATTGCGGTGTAGATATTTCCATCTTTCTACAGATGGCATTGTATATATTTCCATGTTTATACAGATGGCGGTGTAGATATTTCCATGTTTATATAGCTGGTGGTGTAGATATTACCATGTTTATACAGGTAGCGGTGTAGATATTTCCATGTTAATACAGATTGTGGTGAAGATATTTCCTTGTTTGTACAGATCGCTTTGTAGATATTTCCATGTTTATACAGATCGCTGTGTACATATTTCCATGTCTATACAGATAGCGGTGTAGATATTTACATGTTTATACAGATAGCGGTGTAGATATTTCCATATTTATACAGATAATGGTGTAGAAATTTCCATGTTTATACAGATAGTGGTGTAAATATTTCCATGTTTATACAGATCATGGTGTAGATATTTCCATGTTTAAAGAGATAACTGTGTAGATATTTCCATTTTATACAGATAGCGGTGTAGATATTTCCAGGTTTATACAGACCGCGGTGTAGACATTTCCATGGTTATACAGATGGCCGTGCAGATATTTCCATGGATATGTAGATGGCAGTGTAGATATTTAAATGTTTATACAGATAGCGGTGTAGTAATTTCCATGATTATATAGTTAGCGGTGTAGATATTTCCATGTATATACACATGGCTGTGTAGATATTTCCATGTTTATACAGATGGCGGTGTAGATATTTCCATGTTTATACAGATAACTTTGTAACTATTTCCATGTTTATACAGATGGTGGTGTAGATATTTCGATGTTTATAGAGATAGCGGTGGAGATATTTCCATGTTTATAAGGATACCGGTGTAGATATTTCCATGTTTATACTGATCGCGGTGTAGATATTTCCATGTTTATAGAGATGGCGGTGTAGATATTTCCATGTTCATAGAGATAGCTGTGTTGATTTTTCCATGTTTATAGAGATAGCGGTGTGGATATTTCCATGTTTATACAGATAGGGGTGTAGATATTTCCATGTTTATAGAGATGGCGGTGTAGATATTTCCAGATTTATACAGATCACGGTGTAGATATTTGCTTGTTTATACAAATTGCAGTGTAGTTATTTCCATGTTTATACAGATAGCGGTGTAGATATTTCCATGTATATACAGATGGCTGTGTAGGTATTTCCATGTTTATACCGATGGCTGTGTAGATATTTCCATGTATATACAGATGACCTTGTAGGTATTTCCATGTTTATACAGATGGCGGTGTAGATATTTCCATGTTTATAGAGATAGCTGTGTAGATATTTCCATGTTTATACAGATAGTGGTGTAGATATTTCCATGTTTATACAGATGGCGGTGTAGATACTTCCATGTTTATAGAGATGGCGTTGTAGATATTTCCATGTTTATAGAGATAGCGGTGTAGATATATCCATGTTCATTGAGATAGCAGTGAGGATATTTCCATGTTTATACAGATAGAAGTGTAGATATTTCCACTTTTATAGAGATGGCGGTTTAGATATTTCATATTTATACAGATATCGGTGTAGATATTTCCATGATTATACAGATTGTGGTGTAGATATTTCCATGTTTATACAGATAGCGGTGTAGATATTTCCACGTTTATGCAGATGGTGGTGTAGATATTTCCATCTTTCTACAAATTGCTGTGTTGTTATTTCCATGTTTATAGAGATGGTGGTGTAGATATTTCCATGTTTATATAGATGGCAGTGTAGATATTTTCTTGTTTATGTAGATGGCGTTATTGATACCTCCATGTTTAAAGAGATGGCGGTGTGTATATTTCCATGTTGATGGAGATAGCGGTGTAGTTATTTCCATGTTTATAGAGATAGCGGTGTAGATATTTCCATGTTTCTACAGATGACTGTGTAGATATTTCCATGTTTGTACAGATGGCAGTGTAGATATTTCCATGTATATAGAGATAGCTGTGTAGATGTTTTCATGTTTATACAGATTGCGGTGGAGGTATGTCCATGATTATACAGATAGAAATGGAGATATTTCCACGTTAATACACATAGCGGTGTAGATATTTCCATGTTTATACAGATAGCGGTGTAGATATTTCCATGTTTACACAGATGCCTATGCATATATTTCCATATTTAGACAGAGGGCTGTGTAGATATTTCTATGTTTATACAGATGGCTGTGTAGATATTTAAATGTTCCTACACATGACTATGTAGGTATTTCCATGTTTATACAGATGTCTTTGTAGATATTTCCATGTTTATAGAGATAGCGGTGCAGATATTTCCATGTTTATACAGATAGCGGTGTATATATTTCCATGTTTATACAGATCATGGTGTAGATATTTCCATGTTTATAAACATACCGGTGTAGATATTTCCATGTTTATACAGACCGCAGTGTAGCTATTTCCATGTTTACAGAGATAGCAGTGTAGATATTTCCATGTTTGTACCGATGGCGGTGTTGATGTTTCCATCTATACACAGATTGTCGTGTAGGTATTTTCATGTGTATACAGATGGCATTGAAGGTATTTCCATGTTTATACAGATGGTTGTGTAGATATTTCCATGTTTACACAGATGACCATATAGGTATTTCCATGTTTATACAGATGGCGGTGTAGATATTTCCATGTTTATAGAGATAGCGGTGTAGATATTTCCATAATTATACAGATAACGGTGTAGAAATTTCCATGTTTATAAAGATAGCGGTTTAAATATTTCCATGTTTATACAGATCACGGTGCAGATATTTCCATGTTTATAGAGATAGCGGTGTAGATATTTCCATGTTTACACTGATAGCGGTGTAGATATTTCCATGTTTATACAGACCGCGGTGTAGATATTTCCATGTTTATACAGATAGCGGTGCAGATATTTCCATGTTTGCACAGATGGCGGTGCTGATATTTCCATCTATACAGAGATGACCGTGTAGATATTTCCATGTTTATACAGATGGCGGCACAGATATTTCCATGGATATGTAGATGGCGGTGTAGATATTTCCATGTATATACACATGGCTGTGTAGATATTTCCATGGTTATTCAGATGGCGGTGTAGATATTTCCATGTTATTACAGATAATTTTGTAAGTATTTCCATGTTTATACACATAGCGGTGTAGATATTTCCATGTTTATATAGATAGCGGTGTAGATATTTCCATGTATATACACATGGCTGTTTAGATATTTCCATGTTTATACAGATGGCGGTGTAGATATTTCCATGTTATTACAGATAACTTTGTAAGTATTTCCATGTTTATACAGATGGCGGTGTAGATATTTCGATGTTTATAGAGATAGCAGTGGAGATATTTCCATGTTTATTCAGATAGCGGTGTAGATATTTCCATGTTTATACTGATAGTGGTGTAGATATTTCCATGTTTATAGAGATGGCGATGTAGATATTTCCATGTTCATAGAGATAGCGGTGTTGATTTTTCCATGTTTATAGAGATAGCGGTGAGGATATTTCCATGTTTATACAGATAGCGGTGTAGATATTTCCATGTTTACAGAGTTGGCGGTGTAGATATTTCCATGTTTATACAGATCACGGTGTAGATATTTCCTTGTTTATACAAATAGCGGAGTAGTTATTTCCATGTTTATACAGATAGCGGAGTAGATATTTCCATGTATATACAGATGGCTGTGTAGATATTTCCATGTTTATACAGATGGCTGTGTAGATATTTCCATGTTTATACACATGACTTTGTAGGTATTTCCATGTTTATACAGATGGCGGTGTAGATATTTCCATGTTTATAGAGATAGCTGTGCAGATATTTCCATGTTTATACAGATAGCGGTGAGGATAATTCCATGTTTATACAGATCGCCGTGTAGATATTTCCATGTTTATACACATCGCGGTGTAGGTATTTCCATGTTTATACAGATAGCGGTGTAGATATTTCCATGTTTTTACAGATATCGGTGTAGATATTTCCATGTTTACACAGATTGCGGTGTAGATATTTCCATCTTTCTACAGATGGCATTGTAGATATTTCCATGTTTATACAGATGGCGGTGTAGATATTTCAATGTTTATATAGCTGGTGGTGTAGATATTACCATGTTTATACAGGTAGCGGTGTAGATATTTCCATGTTAATACTGATTGTGCTGAAGATACTTCCATGTTTATACAGATCGCTTTGTAGATATTTCCATGTTTATACAGATCGCGGTGTAGATATTTCCATGTTTATACAGATAGCGGTGTAGATATTTCCATGTTTATACAGATAGCGGTGTAGATATTTCCATATTTATAAAGATAATGGTGTAGAAATTTCCATGTTTATACAGATAGCGGTGTAAATATTTCCATGTTTATACAGATCACGGTGTAGATATTTCCATGTTTAAAGAGATAGCAGTGTAGATATTTCCATGTTTATACAGATAGCGGTGTAGATATTTCCATGTTTATACAGACCGCGGTGTAGATATTTCCATGGTTATACAGATAGCGGTGCAGATATTTCCATGTTTGTACAGATGGCGGTGTTGATATTTCCATCTATACACAGATGACCGTGTAGATATTTCCATGTTTATACTGATGGCCGCGCAGATATTTCCATGGATATGTAGATGGCAGTGTAGATATTTAAATGTTTATACAGATAGCGGTGTAGTAATTTCCATGGTTATATAGATAGCGGTGTAGATATTTCCATGTATATACACATGGCTGTGTAGATATTTCCATGTTTATACAGATGGCGGTGTAGATATTTCCATGTTTATACTGATCGTCGTGTAGATATTTCCTTGTTTATAGAGATGGCGGTGTAGATATTTCCATGTTCATAGAGATAGCAGTGTTGATTTTTCCATGTGTATAGAGATAGCGGTGTGGATATTTCCATGTTTATAAAGATAGGGGTGTAGATATTTCCATGTTTATAGAGATGGCGGTGTAGATATTTCCAGATTTATACGGATCACGATGTAGATATTTGCTTGTTTATACAAATAGCGGTGTAGTTACTTCCATGTTTATACAGATAGCTGTGTAGATATTTCCATGTATATACAGATGGCTGTGTAGGTATTTCCATGTTTATACCGATGGCTGTGTAGATATTTCCATGTATATACAGATGACTTTGTAGGTATTTCCATGTTTATACAGATGGCGGTGTAGATATTTCCATGTTTATAGAGATAGCTGTGTAGATGTTTCCATGTTTATACAGATAGTGGTGTAGATATTTCCATGTTTATACAGATGGCGGTGTAGATATTTCCATGTTTATAGATATGGCGGTGTAGATATTTCCATGTTTATAGAGATAGCGGTGTAGATATATCCATGTTCATAGAGATAGCAGTGAGGATATTTCCATGTTTATATAGATAGCAGTGTAGATATTTCCACTTTTATAGAGATAGCGGTTTAGATATTTCATATTTATACAGATATCGGTGTAGATATTTCCATGATTATACAGATTGCGGTGTAGATATTTCCATGTCTATACAGATAGCGGTGTAGATATTTCCACGTTTATACAGATGGCGGTGTAGATATTTCCATCTTTCTACAAATGGCAGTGTAGGTATTTCCATGTTTATAGAGATGGTGGTGTAGATATTTCCATGTTTATATAGATGGCAGTGTAGATATTTTCTTGTTTATGTAGATGGCGTTGTAGATACCTCCATGTTTAAAGAGATGGCGGTGTGTATATTTCCATGTTGATGGAGATAGCGGTGTAGATATTTCCATGTTTATAGAGATAGCGGTGTAGTTATTTCCATGTTTATAGAGATAGCGGTGCAGATATTTCCATGTTTATACAGACCGCAGTGTAGCTATTTCCATGTTTACAGAGATAGCAGTGTAGATATTTCTATGTTTGTACCGATGGCGGTGTTGATGTTTCCATCTATACACAGATTGCCGTGTAGGTATTTTCATGTGTATACAGATGGCATTGAAGATATTTCCATGTTTATAGAGATGGTGGTGTAGATATTTCCATGTTTACAAAGATGACCGTATAGGTATTTCCATGTTTATACAGATGGCGGTGTAGATATTTCCATGTTTATAGAGATAGCGGTGTAGATATTTCCATAATTATACAGATAACGGTGTAGAAATTTCCATGTTTATACAGATAGCGGTGTAAATATTTCCATGTTTATACAGATCACGGTGCAGATATTTCCATGTTTATAGAGATAGCGGTGTAGATATTTCCATGTTTATACAGATAGCGGTGTAGATATTTCCCTGTTTATACAGACCGCAGTGTAGATATTTCCATGTTTATACACATAGCGGTGCAGATATTTCCATGTTTGCGCAGATGGCGGTGTTGATATTTCCATCTATACACAGATGACCGTGTAGATATTTCCATGTTTATACAGATGGCAGCACAGATATTTCCATGGATATGTAGATGGCGGTGTAGATATTTCCATGTTTATACACATAGCGGTGTAGTTATTTCCATGTTTATATAGATAGCGGTGTAGATATTTCCATGTATATACACATGGCTGTGTAGATATTTCCGTGTTTATACAGATGGCGGTGAAGATATTTCCACGTTTATACAGATAACTTTGTAAGTATTTCCAAGTTTATACAGATGGCGGTGTAGATATTTTGATGTTTATAGAGATAGCAGTGGAGATATTTCCATGTTTATACAGATAGCGGTGTAGATATTTCTATTTTTATACTGATAGAGGTGTAGATATTTCCATGTTTATAGAGATGGCGGTGTAGATATTTCCATGTTCATAGAGATAGCGGTGATGATTTTTCCATGTTTATAGAGATAGCGGTGAGGATACTTCCATGTTTATACAGATAGGGGTGTAGATATTTCCATGTTTATAGAGATGGCGGTGTAGATATTTCCATGTTTATACAGATCACGGTGTAGATATTTCCTTGTTTATACAAATAGCGGAGTAGTTATTTCCATGTTTATACAGATTGCGGTGTAGATATTTCCATGTATATGTAGATGGATGTGTAGATATTTCCATGTTTATACAGATGGCTGTGTAGATATATCAATGTTTATACAGATGACTTTGTAGGTATTTCCATGTTTATACAGATGGCGGTGTAGATATTTCCATGTTTATAGAGATAGCTGTGTAGATATTTCCATGTTTTTACAGATAGCGGAGAGGATAATTCTTTGTTTATACAGATCGCAGTGTAGATATTTCCATGTTTATACAGATCGCGGTGTAGATATTTCCATGTTTATACAGATAGTGGTGTAGATATTTCCATGTTTTTACAGATAGCGGTGTAGATATTTCCATGTTTACACAGATTTCGGTGTAGATATTTCTATCTTTCTACAGAAGGCATTGTAGATATTTCCATGTTTATACAGATGGCGGTGTAGATATTTCCATGTTTATATAGCTGGTGGTGTAGATATTACCATGTTTATACAGGTAGCGGTGTAGATATTTCCATGTTAATACAGATTGTGGTGAAGATATTTCCATGTTTATACAGATCGCTTTGTAGATATTTCCATGTTTATAGAGATCACGGTGTAGATATTTCCATGTTTATACAGATAGCGGTGTAGATATTTCCATATTTATACTGATAATGGTGTAGAAATTTCCATGTTTATACAGATAGCGGTGTAAATATTTCAATGTTTATACAGATCACAGTGTAGATATTTCCATGTTTATAGAGATAGCGGTGTAGATATTTCCAGGTTTATACAGATCACGGTGTAGATATTTGCTTGTTTATACAAATAGCGGTGTAGTTATTTCCATGTTTATACAGATAGCGGTGTAGATATTTCCATGTATATACAGATGGCTGTGTAGTTATTTCCATGTTTATACCGATGGCTGTGTAGATATTTCCATGTATATACAGATGACTTTGTAGGTATTTCCATGTTTATACAGATGGCGGTGTAGATATTTCCATGTTTATAGAGATTGCTGTGTAGATATTTCCATGTTTATACAGATAGCAGTGTAGATATTTCCATGTTTATACAGATGGCGGTGTAGATATTTCCATGTTTATAGAGATGGCGGTGTAGATATTAACATGTTTATAGAGGTAGCGGTGTAGTTATTTCCATGTTTATAGAGATAGCGGTGTAGATATTTCCATGTTTCTACAGATGACTGTGTAGATATTTCCATGTTTGTACTGACGGCAGTGTAGACATTTCCATGTTTATACAGATAGCCGTGTAGATATTTTAATGTTTATACAGATTGCGGTGGAGGTATGTCCATCATTATACAGATAGAAATGGAGATATTTCCACATTAATACACATAGCGGTGTAGATATTTCCATGTTTATACAGATAGCGGTGTAGATATTTCCATGTTTATACAGATGGCTGTGTCGATATTTCCATGTTTATACAGAGTTCTCTCTAGATATTTCTATGTTTATATAGATGACAGTGTAGTTATTTCCCGGTTTATACTGATGACTGTGTAGATATTTCCATGTTAATACAGATGGTGGTGTAGATATTTCCATGTTTAGAGAGATAATGGTGTAGGTATTTCCATGTTTATAGAAATAGCGGTTTAAATATTTCCATCTTTATACAGATAGTGGTGTAGATATTTCCATGTTTATACAGATGACGGTGCAGATACAGCCATGTTTCTGATGACGGCAGTGTAGATATTTTCATGTTTACATAGATGGCGGTGTGGATATTTCCATGTTTACTGAGATTGCAGTGTAGATATTTCCATGTTTATAGTGCAAGTGGTGTGGGTATTTCCATGTTTATAGAGATAGCGGTGTAGACATTTCCATATTTATACAGGTAACGGTGTAGGTATTTCCATGTTTATACAGATGGCGGTGTAGATATTTCCATGTTTCTAAAGACGGCGGTGTAGATATTTCCTTGTTTGTACAGATAGTGGTGTAGATATTTCCATGTATATACAGATAGCGGTGTAGATATTTCCATGTTTACACAGATGGTGGTGGAGATATTTCCCTGTTTATACAGATAGCGATGTAGATATTTCCATCTTTATACAGATAGCGGTGTAGATATTTCCATGTTTATAGAGATAGCGGTGTAGATATTTCCATGTTTATACAGATGGCTGTGTAGATATTTCCATGTGTATACAGATGGCGGTGTAGATATTTCCATGTTTATACATATAGCGGTGTAGACATTTCCATGTTTACAGATATAGCAGTAAAGATATTTCCATCTTTGCACAGATTGCGGTGTAGACATTGCAAACTTTACACAGATAGCGGTGTAGATATTTCCAAGTTTACACAGATAACTGTGTCGATATTTCCATGTTTACAGAGATATCATTGTAGATATTTCCATGTTTATACAGATAGCGGTGTAGTTATTTACATGTTGATACAGATAGCGGTGTAGATATTTTCAGGGTGATACAGATAGTGGTGGAGATATTTCCACGTTTTACAGATAGCTGTGTAGATATTTCCCTGTTTACACAGATAGCGTTGTAAATATTTCCATGTTTACACAGATAGCATTGTAGATATGTCCATGCTTACACAGATTGCGGTGTAGATATTTCCAAGCTTACACAGGTAGCTGTGTAGATATTTCCATGTTTACACAGATAGCGTTGTAGATATTTCATTGTTTACAGAGATAGCGGTGTAGGTATTTCCATGTTTTTAAAGACACCGGTGTAGGTATTTCCGTGTTTATAAAGATAGCGGTGGAAATATTTCCATGTTTATACAGATAGCCGTGTAAAAATTTCCATGTTTATACAGATAGCGGTGTATTTATTTCCATGTTTATACAGATAGCGGTGTAGATATTTCCATGTTTATAGAGACTGCGGTGTAGATATTTCCATCTTTGCACAGATTGCTGTGTTGATATTTCCATGTTTATACAGATAGCCTTGTTGTTATTTCCAAGTTGATACATATAGCGGTGTAGATATTTCCATGTTTATACAGGTAGCGGTGTAGATATTTCCATGTTTATAGAGATAGCGGTGTAGATATTTCCATGTTTATACAGATGGCGGTGTAGATATTTCCATGTTTATACCGATGGGGTTGTAGATATTTCCATGTTTATAGAGATGGCCGTGTAGATGTTTTTGGTTTACAGATATAGCGGTGTAGATAATTCCATGTTTACAGAGATGGCGGTGTAGTTATTTCCATGTTTATAGAGATAGAGGTGTAGTTATTTCCATGTTTATACAGATAGCGGTGTAGATATTTCCATGTTTATACAGATAGTTGTGTTGGTATTTCCGTGTTTATACAAATAGCAGTGTAGATATTTCCTGGATTATACAGCTCACGGCGTAGATATTTCCATCTTTATACAGACAGCAGTGTAGATATTTCCATGTTTACACAGATAGCGTTGTAGATATTTCCATCTTTATACAGACAGCATTGTAGATATTTCGTTGTTCGTACAGATAGCAGTGGAGGTAGTTCCGTCTTTATACAGATAGCGGTGTAGATATTTCCATGTTTATACAGATATCGGTGTAGATATTCCCATGTTTATACAGATTGCGGTGTTCGTATTTCCATGTTTATAGAGATAGCGGGGTAGATATTTCCATGTTTATACGGACGGCTGTGTAGATATTTCCATGTGTATACAGATGGCAATGTAGATATTTCTATGTTTATATAGATTGTGGTGTAGATATTTCCAGGTTTATACAGATGGAGGTGTAGATATTTCCATGTTTATACAGATGACTGTGTAGATATTCCCATGTTTTTACAGATGGCGGTGTAAATATTTCATTGTTTGTACAGATAGCTGTGTGGATATTTCTATGTTTATACAGATTGCGGTGTAGTTATTTCCATGTTTATAGAGATGGCGGTATAGATATTTCCATGTTTATGCAAATGGCGTTGTAGATATTTCCATGTTTATAGAGATGGCCATGTAGACATTTCTATGTTTACAGAGATAGCGGTGTAGATAATTCCATGTTTACAGAGATGGCGGTGTAGGTATTTCCAAGTTTATAGAGATAGTGGTGTAGATATTTCCATGTTTATACAGGTTGCGGCGTAGATATTTCCATTTTTATACAGATGGCATTGTAGACATTTCCATGTTTATGCAGATAGCGGTGTAGATATTTGCATGTTTACACAGATGGCAGTGGAGATAGTTCCATGTTTATGGAGATGGCATTGTAGATATTTTCATGCTTATTGAGATGGCGGTGTATATATTTCCATGTTTATTGAGAAAGCGGTGTAGACATTTCCATGATTATAGAGATTACGGTGTAGGTATTTTCATGAGTATAGAGATAGCGGTGCAGATGTATCCATGTTTATACTGATGGCTGTGAAGATATTTGCATGTGTATACAGATGGCAATTTAGATATTTCCATGTTTATAGAGATGGTGGTGTAGATAATTCCATGTATATACAGATGACTGTGTAGATATTTCCATGTTTATACAGATGGCGGTGTATATATTTCCATGTTTTGGAGATAGCGGTGTAGATATTTCCATGTTTATACAGATAGTGGTGTAGATATTTCCATGTTTACAGAGACAGCGGTGTAGATATTTCCATGTTTGCACAGATTGTGGTGTAGATATTTC
The DNA here is from genome assembly GCF_029289425.2 of Pan paniscus. NCBI lineage: Eukaryota > Metazoa > Chordata > Mammalia > Primates > Hominidae > Pan > Pan paniscus. Next base: position 1,453,175 of record NC_073258.2, on the reverse strand, counting down.
TATCTTTACACAGTTAGTGGTGTACCTATATCCATCTTTACACAGATAGCTGCGTAGATATTTCCATGTTTACACAGATAGTGTTGTAGATATTTCCATGTTTATACAGAGAGCGGTGAAGGTATTACCATGTTTATAAAGAAAGCGGTGTAGATATTTCCATGTTTATACAGATAGCGGTGGAGATATTTCCATGATTATACAGACAGCGTTGTAGATATTTCCATGTTTATACAGATAGCGGTGTAGATATTTCCATGTTTATACAGATAGCGGTGTAGATATTTCCATGTTTATACAGATATCGGTGTAGATATTCCCATGTTTATACAAATAGTGGTGTAGATATTTCCATGTTTATACAGATAGCGGTGGAGATATTTCCATGTTTATACAGATAGCGGTGGAGATATTTCCATGTTTATACAGATAGCGGTGTAGATATTTCCATGTTTATATACATAGGGGTGTAGATATTTCCAAGTTTATACAGATAACGGAGAAGATATTTCCATGTTTATACAGATGGCGGTTTAGATATTTCCAAGTTTATGCAGATAGCGGTGTAGATATTTCCATGTTTATACAGATTGCGGTATACATATTTCCTTGTTTATAGAGATAGCGGTGTAGATATTTCCATGTTTATACGGATGGCTGTGTAGATATTTCCATGTGAATACAGATGTTAGTGTAAATATTTCCATGTTTATACAGATGGAGGTGTAGATATTTCTATGTTTATACAGATGACTGTGCAGAAATTTCCATGTTTTTACTGATGGCGGTGTAGATATTTCCATGTTTATACAGATAGCGGTGAAGATATTTCCATGTTTATAGAGATGGCTGTGTAGATATTGGTTTATACAGATGGCTGTGTGGATAGTTCCATATTTATACAGATGTCATTGTAGATATTTCCATGTTTATGCAAATAGTTGTGTAGCTATTTCCCTGTTTATATAGATGACAGTTTAGTTATTTCCATGTTTATACAGATGGCGGTGTATATATTTCCATGTTTATAGAGATAGCCATGTAGATATTTCCATGTTTATATGGATAGCGGTGTAGGCATTTCCATGTTTATATAGATAGCGGTGTACATATTTCCATATTGATACAGATAGTGGTGTAGATATTTCCATGTTTATACTGATGGCGTTGTAGATATTTCCATGTTTATACAGATGGCTGTGTGGATAGTTCCATGTTTATACAGATGGTAGTGTAGATATTTTCATGTATATTCAAATAGCTGTGTAGATATTTCCATGTTTATACAGATGACCGTGTAGGTATTTCCTTGTTTATACAGATTGCGGTATAGATATTTCCGTGTTTATAGAGATATCTATTTAGATATTTCCATATTTATACAGATAGCGGTGTAGACATTTCCATGTTTATAGAGATAGTGGTGTAGATATTTCCATATTGATACAGATAGCGGTGTAGATATTTCCATGTTTATACAGATAGCAGTCTAGATATTTCCATGTTTATACAAATAGCGGTGTAGATATTTCGATGTTTATACAGATAGCGGTGTAGATAATTCCATGCTTACAGAGATAGCGGTGTATATTTTTCCATATTTGCACAGATTGTGGTGTAGATATTTCCATTTTACACAGATAGCAGTGTACATATTTCCATGCTTACTCAGATAGCGGTGTAGATATTTCCATGTTTATGCAGGTAGAGGTGTAGATATTTCCATGTTTATGCAGATCATAGTGCAGATATTTCCACCTTTCTACAGATGGCAGTGTAGATATTTCTATGTTTATACAGATTGCGGTGTAGATATTTTCATGTTTATACAGATGGCGGTGTAGATATTTCCATGTTTATGCAGATGGCGGTGTAGATATTTCCATGTTTATAGAGATGACCGTGTAGATATTTCTATGATTACAGAGTTATCTTATCGGTGTAGATAATTCCATATTTACAGAGATGGCGGTGTAGGTATTTCCATGTTTATAGAGATAGTGGTGCAGATATTTCCATGTTTATACAGCTCGCGGCGTAGATATTTCCATCTTTATACAGATGGCAGTGTAGTTATTTCCATGTTTATACAGATAGCGGTGTAGATATTTCCATGTTTACACAGATAGCAGTGTAGATAGTTCCATGTTTATGGAGATGGCATGTAGATATTTTCATGCTTATAGAGATGGCGGTGTATATATTTCCCTGTTTATAGATATAGCGGTGTAGATATTTCCATGTTTATAGAGATTGCGGTGTAGATATTTCCATCTTTACACAGATAGCTGTGTACATATTTCCATGTTTACGCAGATAGCTGTGTAGATATTTCCATGTTTTCACAGATAGTGTTATAGATATTTCCATGTTTATACAGATATCGGTGTAGATATTTCCATATTTATACAGATAGTGATGGAGATATTTCCATGTTTATACAGGTAGAGATGCAGATATTTCCATGTTTATGCAGATCGTGGTGCAGATATTTCCATCTTTCTACAGACGGCAGTGTAGATATTTCTATGTTTATACAGAAGGTGGTGTAGATATTTCCATGTATATACAGATGACTGTGTAGATATTTTCATGTTTATACAGATGGCTGTGTAGATATTTCCATGTTTATACAGATGGCGGTGTAGACATTTCCATGTTTTTGGAGATAGCGGTGTAGATATATCCATGTTTGTACATATAACGTTGCAGATATTTCCAAGTTTATAGAAATAGCGGTGTAGATATTTCCATCTTGGAACAGATTGCGGTGAAGATATTTCTATGTTTATACAAATGGCAGTGTAGATATTTCCAAGTTTATAGAGATAGCGGTGTATATATTTCCATTTTATAGAGGTAGCGTTGTAGATACTTCCATTTCTATACAGATTGTGGTGTAGGTATTCCCATGTTTATGGAGATAGCGGTGTAGATATTTCCATGTTTATACAGATGGCTGTTTAGTTATTTCCATGTTTATACAGATGGAGTTGTAGATATTTCCATGTTTATACAGATGACTATGTAGATATTTTCATGTTTTTACAGATGGCGGTGTAGATATTTCCATGTTTATTCAGATAGCGGTGGAGATATTTCCATGTCTATACACGTAGCGGTGTACATATTTCCAGGTTTATACAGACAGCGGTGTAGGTACTTCCATGTTTATACAGATAGCGGTGCAGATATTTCCATGTTTATACAGATGCCTATGCAGATATTTCCATATTTATACAGAGGGCTCTGTAGATATTTCCATGTTTATACAGATGGCAGTGTAGATATTTCCATGTTCCTACACATGACTGTGTAGGTATTTCCATGTTTATACTGATGGCTTTGTAGATGTTTCCATGTTTATAGAGATAGCGGTGCAGATATTTCCATGTTTATACAGATAGCGGTTTAAATATTTCCATGTTTATACAGATCGTGGTGTAGATATTTGCATGTTTATACAGATAGCGGTGTAGACATTTCCATGTTTATACAGACCGCAGTGTAGTTATTTCCATGTTTATAGAGATAGCGGTGTAGAAATTTCCATGTTTGTACAGATGGCGGTGTTGAGGTTTCCATCTATACACAGATTGCCGTGTAGGTATTTCCATGTGTATACAGATGGCATTGTAGATATTTCCATGTTTATACAGATGGTGGTGTAGATATTTCCATGTTTATACAGATGACTGTATTGGTATTTCCATGTTTTTACAGATGGCATTGTAGATATTTACATGTTTATAGAGATAGCAGTGTAGATATTTCCATGTTTATACAGATGGCGGTGTAGAAATTTCCATGTTTATAGAGATAGCGGTGTAGATATTTCCAGATTTATACAGATAACGGTGTAGATATTTCCATGTTTATACAGATAGCGGTGTAAATATTTCCATGTTTATACAGTACACGGTGTAGTTATTTCCATGTTTATAGAGATAGTGGTGTAGTTATTTCCATGTTTATAGAGATAGCGGTGTAGATATTTCCATGTTTATACAGATAACGGTGTAGATATTTCCATGTTTATACAGATCGCAGTGTAAATATTTCCATGTTTATACAGATCACGGTGTAGTTATTTCCATGTTTATACAGATAGCGGTTTAGATATTTCCATGTTTATACAGACCGCGGTGTAGATACTTCCATGTTTATACAGATGGCGGTGTTGATATTTCCATCTTTACACAGACGACCGTGTAGATATTTCCATGTTTATACAGATGGCGGTGCAGATATTTCCATGGATATGCAGATGGCGGTGTAGATATTTCCATGTTTATACAGATAGCGGTGTAGTTATTTCCATGTTTGTATAGATAGCTGTGTAGATATTTCCATGTATATACACATGGCTGTGTAGGCATTTCCATGTTTATTCAGATGGCGGTGTAGATATTTCCATGTTAATAGAGATAGCTGTGTACATATTTCCATGTTTATACAGATCGCGGTGTAGATATTTCCATGTTTATACAGATAGCGGTGTAGACATTTACATGTTTTTACAGATATCGGTGTAGATATATCCATGTTTACACAGATTGCGGTGTAGATATTTCCATATTTCTACAGATGTCATTGTAGATATTTCCGTGTTTATACAGATGGCGGTGTAGATATTTCCATATTTATTTAGATGTCTGTGTAGATATTTCCATGTGTATACAGATGGTATTGTAGGTATTTCCATGTTTATACAGATGGTGGTGTAGATATTTCCATGTTTATTCAGATGAGTGTGTAGATATTTCCATGTTTTTACAGATGGCAGTGTAGATATTTCAATGTTTATAGAGATGGCGCTGTAGATATTTCCATGTTTATACAGATAAAGTTGGAGATATTTCCATGCTTATACAGAGAGCAGTGGAGATATATCCATGTTTATACATATAGCGGTGTACATATTTCCATGTTTATAGAGACAGCGGTGTAGGTATTTCCATGTTTCTGCAGATAGCTGTTCAGATATTTCCATGTTTATACCGATGCCTATGCAGATATTTCCATATTTATACAGAGGGCTGTGTAGATATTTCTATGTTTATACAGATGGCAGTGTAGATATTTCCATGTTCCTACACATGACTGTGTGGGTATTTCCATGTTTATACAGATGGCTTTGTAGATATTTCCATGTTTATAGAGATAGCGGTGCAGATATTTCCTTGTTTATACAGATATCGGTGTATATATTTCCATGTTTATACAGATCGTGGTGTAGATATTTCCATGTTTATACAGATACCGGTGTAGATTTTTCCATGTTTATACAGACTGCAGTGTAGATATTTCCATGTTTATAGAGATAGCAGTGTAGATATTTCCATGTTTGTTCAGATGGCGGTGTTGATGTTTCCATCTATACACAGATTGCCGTGTTGGTATTTCTGTGTGTATACAGATGGCATTGTAGATATTTCCAAGTTTATACAGATGGTGGTGTAGATATTTCCATGTTTACACAGATGACTGTATAGGTATTTCCATGTTTATACAGATGGTGGTGTAGATATTTCCAACTTTACAGAGATAGGGGTGTAGATATTTCCATATTTTTAGAGATAACGGTGTAGAAGTTTCCATGTTTATACAGATAGTGGTGTAAATATTTCCATGTTGATACAGATCACGGTGTAGATATTTCCATGTTTATAGAGATAGCGGTGTAGATATTTCCATGTTTATACAGATAGCGGTGTAGATATTTCTATGTTTATACAGTCTGTGGTGTAGATATTTCCATGTTTATACAGATAGCGGTGCAGATATTTCCATGTTTGTACAGATGGCGGTGTTGATATTTCCATCTATACTCAGATGACCGTGTAGACATTTCCATGTTTATACAGATGGTGGTGCAGATATTTCCATGGATATGTAGATGGCGGTGTAGATATTTCCATGTTTATACAGATAGCGGTGTAGTTATTTCAATGTTTATATAGATAGCGGTTTAGATATTTCCATGTATGTACACATGGCTGTGTAGACATTTCCATGTTTATACAGGGCACGGTGTAGATATTTCCATGTTTAAACAGATAACTTTGTAAGTATTTCCATGTTTATACAGATGGCGGTGTAGATATTTCGATGTTTATAGAGATAGCAGTGGAGATATTTCCATGTTTATACAGATAGCGGTGTAGATATTTCCATGTTTATACTGATCGTGGTGTAGATATTTCCATGTTTATAGAGATGGCGGTGTAGATATTTCAATGTTCATAGAGATAGCGGTGTTGATTTTTCCATGTTTATAGAGATAGCGGTGTGGATATTTCCATGTTTATACTGATAGGTGTGTAGATATTTCCATGGTTATACAGATGGCGGTGTAGATATTTCCATGTTTATACAGATCACGGTGTAGATATTACCTTGTTTATACAAATAGCGGTGTAGTTATTTCCATGTTTATACAGATAGCGGTGTAGTTATTTCCATGTATATACAGATGGCTGTGTAGATATTTCCATGTTTATACAGATGGCTGTGTAGGTATTTCCATGTTTATTCAGATGACTTTGTAGGTATTTCCATGTTTATACAGATGGCGGTGTAGAAATTTCCATGTTAATAGAGATAGCTGTGTACATATTTCCATGTTTATACAGATCGTGGTGTAGATATTTCCATGTTTATACAGATAGCGGTGTAGATATTTACATGTTTTTACAGATATCGGTGTAGATATATCCATGTTTACACAGATTGCGGTGTAGATATTTCCATATTTCTACAGATGTCATTGTAGATATTTCCATGTTTGTACAGATGGCGGTGTAGATATTTCCATGTTTATATAGATGGTGTTGTAGATATTACCATGTTTATACAGATCGCAGTGTAGATATTTCCATGTTTATACAGATCGTGGTGAAGATATTTCCATGTTTATAGAGATCGCGGTGTAGATATTTCCATGTTTATAGAGATCGCAGTGTAGATATTTCCATGTTTATACAGATAGCGGTGTAGATAATTCCATGTTTATACAGATAGCGGTGTAGATATTTCCATGTTTATAGAGATAGCGGTGTAGCTATTTCCATGTTTATAGACATAGCGGTGTAGATACTTCCATGTTTATATAGATGGTGTTGTAGATATTTCCATGTTTATACCGATAGCGGTGTTGGTATTTCCACGTTTATACAGATAGCGATGTAGATATTTCCATGTTTATACAGCTCGCGGTGCAGATATTTATATGTTTACACAGAAGGCATTGTATATATTTCCTTATTCACACAGATGTCGGTGTAGAGGTTTCCATGTTTATACAGATGGCGGAGTAGTTAGTTCCATGTTTATGGAGATGGCAGTGTAGATATTTTCATGTTTATACAGATGTCGGTGTAGATATTTCCATGTTTATAGAGATAGCAGTGTAGATATTTACATGTTTATACAGATGGCTGTGTATTTCCATGTGTATACAGATGGCATTGTAGATATTTCCATGTTTATATAGATGACTCTATACGTATTTCCATGTTTTTACAGATGGCATTGCAAATATTTCCATGTTTATAGAGATAGCGGTGTAGATATTTCCGTGTTTGTACAGATGGCGGTGTTGATATTTCCATCTATACTCAGATGTCCGTGTAGATATTTCCATGTTTATACAGATGGCGGCGAAGATATTTCCATGGACATGCAGATGGCTGTGTAGATATTTCCATGTTTATGCAGATGGCGGTGTAGATATTTCCATGTTTATACAGATAGCGGTGTAGTTATTTCCATGTTTATATAGATAGCGGTGTAGATATTTCCATGTATATACACATGGCTGTGTAGATATTTCCATGTTTATACAGATAGCGGTGTAGATATTTCCATGTTTACACAGATGGTGATGTAGTTATTTCCGTGTTTATACACATGGCAGAGTAGATACTTCCATCTTTATGGAGATGGCAGTGTAGATATTGTTATGTTTATAGAGATGGCGGCGTAGATATTTCCATATTTATAGAGATAGCGGTGTAGATATTTCCATCTTTCTACAGATGGCAGTGTAGATATTTCCATGTTTATACAGCTGGCGGTGTAAGTATTTCCATATTTATACAGATTTCTGTGTAGATATTTCCATGTGTATACAGATTGTATTGTAGGTATTTCCATGTTTATTCAGATGGTGGTGTAGATATTTCCATGTTTATTCAGATGAGTGTGTAGATATTTCCATGTTTTTACAGATGGCAGTGTAGATATTTCAATGTTTATAGAGATGGCGCTGTAGATATTTCCATGTTTATACAGATAAAGTTGGAGATATTTCCATGCTTATACAGAGAGCAGTGGAGATATATCCATGTTTATACACATAGCGGTGTACATATTTCCATGTTTTTAGAGACAGCGGTGTAGGTATTTCCATGTTTATACAGATAGCGGTGAAGATATTTCCATATATATACAGATGCCTATGCAGATATTTCCATATTTATACAGAGGGCTGTGTAGATATTTCTATGTTTATACAGATGGCAGTGTAGATATTTCCATGTTCCTACACATGACTGTGTAGGTATTTCCATGTTTATACAGATGGCTTTGTAGATATTTCCATGTTTATAGAGATAGTGGTGCAGATATTTCCTTGTTTATACAGATATCGGTGCATATATTTCCATGTTTATACAGATCGTGGTGTAGATATTTCTATGTTTGTACAGATACCGGTGTAGATATTTCCATGTTTATAGAGATAGCGGTGCAGATATTTCCTTGTTTATACAGATATCGGTGTATATATTTCCATGTTTATACAGATCGTGGTGCAGATATTTCCATGTTTGTACAGATACCGGTGTAGATATTTCCATGTTTATACAGACCGCAGTGTAGATATTTCCATGTTTACAGAGATAGCAGTGTAGATATTTCCATGTTTGTACAGATGGCGTTGTTGATGTTTCCATCTATACACAGATTGCCGTGTTGGTATTTCCGTGTGTATACAGATGGCATTGTAGATATTTCCATGTTTATACAGATGGTGGTGTAGATATTTCCATGTTTACACAGATGACTGTATAGGTATTTCCATGTTTATACAGATGGTGGTGTAGATATTTCCAACTTTACAGAGATAGGGGTGTAGATATTTCCATATTTTTAGAGATAACGGTGTAGAAGTTTCCATGTTTATACAGATAGCGGTGTAAATATTTCCATGTTGATACAGATAATGGTGTAGATATTTCCATGTTTATAGAGATAGCGGTGTAGATATTTCCATGTATATACACATGGCTGTGTAGATATTTCCATGTTTATACAGACGGCGGTGTAGATATTTCCATGTTAATACAGATAACTTTGTAAGTATTTCCATGTTTATACAGATGGCGGTGTATATATTTCGATGTTTATAGAGATAGCAGTGGAGATATTTCCATGTTTATACAGATAGCAGTGTAGACATTTCCATGTTTATACTGGTAGTGGTGTAGATATTTCCATGTTTATAGAGATGGCGGTGTAGATATTTCCATGTTCATAGAGATAGCGGTGTTGGTTTTTCCATGTTTATAGAGATAGCGGTGAGGATATTTCCATGTTTATACAGATAGCGGTGTAGATATTTCCATGTTTATAGAGATGGCGGTGTAGATATTTCCATATTTATACAGATCATGGTGTAGATATTTCCTTGTTTATACAAATAGCGGAGTAGTTATTTCCATGTTTATACAGATAGCGGTGTAGATATTTCCATGTTTATACAGATGGCTGTGTAGATATTTCCATGTTTATACAGATGGCTGTGTAGATATTTCAATGTTTATACACATGACTTTGTAGGTATTTCCATGTTTATACAGATGGCGGTGTAGATATTTCCATGTTTATAGAGATAGCTGTGCAGATATTTCCATGTTTATACAGATAGCGGTGAGGATAATTCCATGTTTATACAGATAGCGGTGTAGATATTTCCATGTTTATACAGATCGCGGTGTAGGTATTTCCATGTTTATACAGATAGCGGTGTAGATATTTCCATGTATTTACCGATATCGGTGTAGATATTTCCATGTTTACACAGATTGCGGTGTAGATATTTCCATCTTTCTACAGATGGCATTGTATATATTTCCATGTTTATACAGATGGCGGTGTAGATATTTCCATGTTTATATAGCTGGTGGTGTAGATATTACCATGTTTATACAGGTAGCGGTGTAGATATTTCCATGTTAATACAGATTGTGGTGAAGATATTTCCTTGTTTGTACAGATCGCTTTGTAGATATTTCCATGTTTATACAGATCGCTGTGTACATATTTCCATGTCTATACATATAGCGGTGTAGATATTTACATGTTCATACAGATAGCGGTGTAGATATTTCCATATTTATACAGATAATGGTGTAGAAATTTCCATGTTTATACAGATAGTGGTGTAAATATTTCCATGTTTATACAGATCATGGTGTAGATATTTCCATGTTTAAAGAGATAACTGTGTAGATATTTCCATTTTATACAGATAGCGGTGTAGATATTTCCAGGTTTATACAGACCGCGGTGTAGACATTTCCATGGTTATACAGATGGCCGCGCAGATATTTCCATGGATATGTAGATGGCAGTGTAGATATTTAAATGTTTATACAGATAGCGGTGTAGTAATTTCCATGATTATATAGTTAGCGGTGTAGATATTTCCATGTATATACACATGGCTGTGTAGATATTTCCATGTTTATACAGATGGCGGTGTAGATATTTCCATGTTTATACAGATAACTTTGTAACTATTTCCATGTTTATACAGATGGTGGTGTAGATATTTCGATGTTTATAGAGATAGCGGTGGAGATATTTCCATGTTTATAAGGATACCGGTGTAGATATTTCCATGTTTATACTGATCGCGGTGTAGATATTTCCATGTTTATAGAGATGGCGGTGTAGATATTTCCATGTTCATAGAGATAGCTGTGTTGATTTTTCCATGTTTATAGAGATAGCGGTGTGGATATTTCCATGTTTATACAGATAGGGGTGTAGATATTTCCATGTTTATAGAGATGGCGGTGTAGATATTTCCAGATTTATACAGATCACGGTGTAGATATTTGCTTGTTTATACAAATTGCAGTGTAGTTATTTCCATGTTTATACAGATAGCGGTGTAGATATTTCCATGTATATACAGATGGCTGTGTAGGTATTTCCATGTTTATACCGATGGCTGTGTAGATATTTCCATGTATATACAGATGACCTTGTAGGTATTTCCATGTTTATACAGATGGCGGTGTAGATATTTCCATGTTTATAGAGATAGCTGTGTAGATATTTCCATGTTTATACAGATAGTGGTGTAGATATTTCCATGTTTATACAGATGGCGGTGTAGATACTTCCATGTTTATAGAGATGGCGTTGTAGATATTTCCATGTTTATAGAGATAGCGGTGTAGATATATCCATGTTCATTGAGATAGCAGTGAGGATATTTCCATGTTTATACAGATAGAAGTGTAGATATTTCCACTTTTATAGAGATGGCGGTTTAGATATTTCATATTTATACAGATATCGGTGTAGATATTTCCATGATTATACAGATTGCGGTGTAGATATTTCCATGTTTATACAGATAGCGGTGTAGATATTTCCACGTTTATACAGATGGTGGTGTAGATATTTCCATGTTTATATAGATGGCAGTGTAGATATTTTCTTGTTTATGTAGATGGCGTTATTGATACCTCCATGTTTAAAGAGATGGCGGTGTGTATATTTCCATGTTGATGGAGATAGCGGTGTAGTTATTTCCATGTTTATAGAGATAGCGGTGTAGATATTTCCATGTTTCTACAGATGACTGTGTAGATATTTCCATGTTTGTACAGATGGCAGTGTAGATATTTCCATGTATATAGAGATAGCTGTGTAGATATTTTCATGTTTATACAGATTGCGGTGGAGGTATGTCCATGATTATACAGATAGAAATGGAGATATTTCCACGTTAATACACATAGCGGTGTAGATATTTCCATGTTTATACAGATAGCGGTGTAGATATTTCCATGTTTACACAGATGCCTATGCATATATTTCCATATTTAGACAGAGGGCTGTGTAGATATTTCTATGTTTATACAGATGGCTGTGTAGATATTTAAATGTTCCTACACATGACTATGTAGGTATTTCCATGTTTATACAGATGTCTTTGTAGATATTTCCATGTTTATAGAGATAGCGGTGCAGATATTTCCATGTTTATACAGATAGCGGTGTATATATTTCCATGTTTATACAGATCATGGTGTAGATATTTCCATGTTTATAAACATACCGGTGTAGGTATTTCCATGTTTATACAGACCGCAGTGTAGCTATTTCCATGTTTACAGAGATAGCAGTGTAGATATTTCCATGTTTGTACCGATGGCGGTGTTGATGTTTCCATCTATACACAGATTGTCGTGTAGGTATTTTCATGTGTATACAGATGGCATTGAAGGTATTTCCGTGTTTATACAGATGGTTGTGTAGATATTTCCATGTTTACACAGATGACCATATAGGTATTTCCATGTTTATACAGATGGCGGTGTAGATATTTCCATGTTTATAGAGATAGCGGTGTAGATATTTCCATAATTATACAGATAACGGTGTAGAAATTTCCATGTTTATAAAGATAGCGGTTTAAATATTTCCATGTTTATACAGATCACGGTGCAGATATTTCCATGTTTATAGAGATAGCGGTGTAGATATTTCCATGTTTACACTGATAGCGGTGTAGATATTTCCATGTTTATACAGACCGCGGTGTAGATATTTCCATGTTTATACAGATAGCGGTGCAGATATTTCCATGTTTGCACAGATGGCGGTGCTGATATTTCCATCTATACACAGATGACCGTGTAGATATTTCCATGTTTATACAGATGGCGGCACAGATATTTCCATGGATATGTAGATGGCGGTGTAGATATTTCCATGTATATACACATGGCTGTGTAGATATTTCCATGGTTATTCAGATGGCGGTGTAGATATTTCCATGTTATTACAGATAATTTTGTAAGTATTTCCATGTTTATACACATAGCGGTGTAGATATTTCCATGTTTATATAGATAGCGGTGTAGATATTTCCATGTATATACACATGGCTGTTTAGATATTTCCATGTTTATACAGATGGCGGTGTAGATATTTCCATGTTATTACAGATAACTTTGTAAGTATTTCCATGTTTATACAGATGGCGGTGTAGATATTTCGATGTTTATAGAGATAGCAGTGGAGATATTTCCATGTTTATTCAGATAGCGGTGTAGATATTTCCATGTTTATACTGATAGTGGTGTAGATATTTCCATGTTTATAGAGATGGCGATGTAGATATTTCCATGTTCATAGAGATAGCGGTGTTGATTTTTCCATGTTTATAGAGATAGCGGTGAGGATATTTCCATGTTTATACAGATAGCGGTGTAGATATTTCCATGTTTACAGAGTTGGCGGTGTAGATATTTCCATGTTTATACAGATCACGGTGTAGATATTTCCTTGTTTATACAAATAGCGGAGTAGTTATTTCCATGTTTATACAGATAGCGGAGTAGATATTTCCATGTATATACAGATGGCTGTGTAGATATTTCCATGTTTATACAGATGGCTGTGTAGATATTTCCATGTTTATACACATGACTTTGTAGGTATTTCCATGTTTATACAGATGGCGGTGTAGATATTTCCATGTTTATAGAGATAGCTGTGCAGATATTTCCATGTTTATACAGATAGCGGTGAGGATAATTCCATGTTTATACAGATCGCCGTGTAGATATTTCCATGTTTATACACATCGCGGTGTAGGTATTTCCATGTTTATACAGATAGCGGTGTAGATATTTCCATGTTTTTACAGATATCGGTGTAGATATTTCCATGTTTACACAGATTGCGGTGTAGATATTTCCATCTTTCTACAGATGGCATTGTAGATATTTCCATGTTTATACAGATGGCGGTGTAGATATTTCAATGTTTATATAGCTGGTGGTGTAGATATTACCATGTTTATACAGGTAGCGGTGTAGATATTTCCATGTTAATACTGATTGTGCTGAAGATACTTCCATGTTTATACAGATCGCTTTGTAGATATTTCCATGTTTATACAGATCGCGGTGTAGATATTTCCATGTTTATACAGATAGCGGTGTAGATATTTCCATGTTTATACAGATAGCGGTGTAGATATTTCCATATTTATAAAGATAATGGTGTAGAAATTTCCATGTTTATACAGATAGCGGTGTAAATATTTCCATGTTTATACAGATCACGGTGTAGATATTTCCATGTTTAAAGAGATAGCAGTGTAGATATTTCCATGTTTATACAGATAGCGGTGTAGATATTTCCATGTTTATACAGACCGCGGTGTAGATATTTCCATGGTTATACAGATAGCGGTGCAGATATTTCCATGTTTGTACAGATGGCGGTGTTGATATTTCCATCTATACACAGATGACCGTGTAGATATTTCCATGTTTATACTGATGGCCGCGCAGATATTTCCATGGATATGTAGATGGCAGTGTAGATATTTAAATGTTTATACAGATAGCGGTGTAGTAATTTCCATGGTTATATAGATAGCGGTGTAGATATTTCCATGTATATACACATGGCTGTGTAGATATTTCCATGTTTATACAGATGGCGGTGTAGATATTTCCATGTTTATACTGATCGTCGTGTAGATATTTCCTTGTTTATAGAGATGGCGGTGTAGATATTTCCATGTTCATAGAGATAGCAGTGTTGATTTTTCCATGTGTATAGAGATAGCGGTGTGGATATTTCCATGTTTATAAAGATAGGGGTGCAGATATTTCCATGTTTATAGAGATGGCGGTGTAGATATTTCCAGATTTATACGGATCACGATGTAGATATTTGCTTGTTTATACAAATAGCGGTGTAGTTACTTCCATGTTTATACAGATAGCGGTGTAGATATTTCCATGTATATACAGATGGCTGTGTAGGTATTTCCATGTTTATACCGATGGCTGTGTAGATATTTCCATGTATATACAGATGACTTTGTAGGTATTTCCATGTTTATACAGATGGCGGTGTAGATATTTCCATGTTTATAGAGATAGCTGTGTAGATGTTTCCATGTTTATACAGATAGTGGTGTAGATATTTCCATGTTTATACAGATGGCGGTGTAGATATTTCCATGTTTATAGATATGGCGGTGTAGATATTTCCATGTTTATAGAGATAGCGGTGTAGATATATCCATGTTCATAGAGATAGCAGTGAGGATATTTCCATGTTTATATAGATAGCAGTGTAGATATTTCCACTTTTATAGAGATAGCGGTTTAGATATTTCATATTTATACAGATATCGGTGTAGATATTTCCATGATTATACAGATTGCGGTGTAGATATTTCCATGTCTATACAGATAGCGGTGTAGATATTTCCACGTTTATACAGATGGCGGTGTAGATATTTCCATCTTTCTACAAATGGCAGTGTAGGTATTTCCATGTTTATAGAGATGGTGGTGTAGATATTTCCATGTTTATATAGATGGCAGTGTAGATATTTTCTTGTTTATGTAGATGGCGTTGTAGATACCTCCATGTTTAAAGAGATGGCGGTGTGTATATTTCCATGTTGATGGAGATAGCGGTGTAGATATTTCCATGTTTATAGAGATAGCGGTGTAGTTATTTCCATGTTTATAGAGACAGCGGTGTAGATATTTCCATGTTTCTACAGATGACTGTGTAGATATTTCCATGTTTGTACAGATGGCAGTGTAGATATCTCCATGTTTATAGAGATAGCCGTGTAGATATTTTCATGTTTATACAGATTGCGGTGGAGGTGTGTCCATGATTATACAGATAGAAATGGAGATATTTCCACGTTAATACACATAGCTGTGTAGATATTTCCATGTTTATACAGATAGCGGTGTATATATTTCCATGTTTATACAGATGGCTGTGTCGATATTTCCATGTTAATACAGAGTTCTCTCTAGATAATTCCATGTTTTTATTGATGACAGTGTAGATATTTCCCGGTTTATACAGATGACTGTGTAGATATTTCCATGTTAATACAGATGACGGTGTAGATACAGCCATGTTTCTGAAGATGGCAGTGTAGATATTTTCATGTTTACATAGATGGCGGTGTAGATATTTCCATGTTTACTGAGATTGCAGTGTAGATACTTCCATGTTTATAGTGCAAGTGGTGTGGGTATTTCCATGTTTATAGAGATAGCGGTGTAGACATTAACATATTTATGCAGGTAATGGGGTAGGTATTTCCATGTTTATACAGATAGCGGTGCAGATATTTCCATGTTTACACAGATGCCTATGCATATATTTCCATATTTATACAGAGGGCTGTGTAGATATTTCTATGTTTATACAGATGGCAGTGTAGATATTTAAATGTTCCTACACATGACTGTGTAGGTATTTCCATGTTAATACAGATGTCTTTGTAGATATTTCCATGTTTATAGAGATAGCGGTGCAGATATTTCCATGTTTATACAGACCGCAGTGTAGCTATTTCCATGTTTACAGAGATAGCAGTGTAGATATTTCCATGTTTGTACCGATGGCGGTGTTGATGTTTCCATCTATACACAGATTGCCGTGTAGGTATTTTCATGTGTATACAGATGGCATTGAAGATATTTCCATGTTTATAGAGATGGTGGTGTAGATATTTCCATGTTTACAAAGATGACCGTATAGGTATTTCCATGTTTATACAGATGGCGGTGTAGATATTTCCATGTTTATAGAGATAGCGGTGTAGATATTTCCATAATTATACAGATAACGGTGTAGAAATTTCCATGTTTATACAGATAGCGGTGTAAATATTTCCATGTTTATACAGATCACGGTGCAGATATTTCCATGTTTATAGAGATAGCGGTGTAGATATTTCCATGTTTATACAGATAGCGGTGTAGATATTTCCCTGTTTATACAGACCGCAGTGTAGATATTTCCATGTTTATACACATAGCGGTGCAGATATTTCCATGTTTGCACAGATGGCGGTGTTGATATTTCCATCTATACACAGATGACCGTGTAGATATTTCCATGTTTATACAGATGGCAGCACAGATATTTCCATGGATATGTAGATGGCGGTGTAGATATTTCCATGTTTATACACATAGCGGTGTAGTTATTTCCATGTTTATATAGATAGCGGTGTAGATATTTCCATGTATATACACATGGCTGTGTAGATATTTCCGTGTTTATACAGATGGCGGTGAAGATATTTCCACGTTTATACAGATAACTTTGTAAGTATTTCCAAGTTTATACAGATGGCGGTGTAGATATTTTGATGTTTATAGAGATAGCAGTGGAGATATTTCCATGTTTATACAGATAGCGGTGTAGATATTTCTATTTTTATACTGATAGAGGTGTAGATATTTCCATGTTTATAGAGATGGCGGTGTAGATATTTCCATGTTCATAGAGATAGCGGTGATGATTTTTCCATGTTTATAGAGATAGCGGTGAGGATACTTCCATGTTTATACAGATAGGGGTGTAGATATTTCCATGTTTATAGAGATGGCGGTGTAGATATTTCCATGTTTATACAGATCACGGTGTAGATATTTCCTTGTTTATACAAATAGCGGAGTAGTTATTTCCATGTTTATACAGATTGCGGTGTAGATATTTCCATGTATATGTAGATGGATGTGTAGATATTTCCATGTTTATACAGATGGCTGTGTAGATATATCAATGTTTATACAGATGACTTTGTAGGTATTTCCATGTTTATACAGATGGCGGTGTAGATATTTCCATGTTTATAGAGATAGCTGTGTAGATATTTCCATGTTTTTACAGATAGCGGAGAGGATAATTCTTTGTTTATACAGATCGCAGTGTAGATATTTCCATGTTTATACAGATCGCGGTGTAGATATTTCCATGTTTATACAGATAGTGGTGTAGATATTTCCATGTTTTTACAGATAGCGGTGTAGATATTTCCATGTTTACACAGATTTCGGTGTAGATATTTCTATCTTTCTACAGAAGGCATTGTAGATATTTCCATGTTTATACAGATGGCGGTGTAGATATTTCCATGTTTATATAGCTGGTGGTGTAGATATTACCATGTTTATACAGGTAGCGGTGTAGATATTTCCATGTTAATACAGATTGTGGTGAAGATATTTCCATATTTATACAGATCGCTTTGTAGATATTTCCATGTTTATAGAGATCACGGTGTAGATATTTCCATGTTTATACAGATAGCGGTGTAGATATTTCCATATTTATACTGATAATGGTGTAGAAATTTCCATGTTTATACAGATAGCGGTGTAAATATTTCCATGTTTATACAGATCACAGTGTAGATATTTCCATGTTTATAGAGATGGCGGTGTAGATATTTCCAGGTTTATACAGATCACGGTGTAGATATTTGCTTGTTTATACAAATAGCGGTGTAGTTATTTCCATGTTTATACAGATAGCGGTGTAGATATTTCCATGTATATACAGATGGCTGTGTAGTTATTTCCATGTTTATACTGATGGCTGTGTAGATATTTCCATGTATATACAGATGACTTTGTAGGTATTTCCATGTTTATACAGATGGCGGTGTAGATATTTCCATGTTTATAGAGATTGCTGTGTAGATATTTCCATGTTTATACAGATAGCAGTGTAGATATTTCCATGTTTATACAGATGGCGGTGTAGATATTTCCATGTTTATAGAGATGGCGGTGTAGATATTAACATGTTTATAGAGGTAGCGGTGTAGTTATTTCCATGTTTATAGAGATAGCGGTGTAGATATTTCCATGTTTCTACAGATGACTGTGTAGATATTTCCATGTTTGTACTGACGGCAGTGTAGACATTTCCATGTTTATACAGATAGCCGTGTAGATATTTTAATGTTTATACAGATTGCGGTGGAGGTATGTCCATCATTATACAGATAGAAATGGAGATATTTCCACATTAATACACATAGCGGTGTAGATATTTCCATGTTTATACAGATAGCGGTGTAGATATTTCCATGTTTATACAGATGGCTGTGTCGATATTTCCATGTTTATACAGAGTTCTCTCTAGATATTTCTATGTTTATATAGATGACAGTGTAGTTATTTCCCGGTTTATACTGATGACTGTGTAAATATTTCCATGTTAATACAGATGGTGGTGTAGATATTTCCATGTTTAGAGAGATAATGGTGTAGGTATTTCCATGTTTATAGAAATAGCGGTTTAAATATTTCCATCTTTATACATATAGTGGTGTAGATATTTCCATGTTTATACAGATGACGGTGCAGATACAGCCATGTTTCTGATGACGGCAGTGTAGATATTTTCATGTTTACATAGATGGCGGTGTGGATATTTCCATGTTTACTGAGATTGCAGTGTAGATATTTCCATGTTTATAGTGCAAGTGGTGTGGGTATTTCCATGTTTATAGAGATAGCGGTGTAGACATTTCCATATTTATACAGGTAACGGTGTAGGTATTTCCATGTTTATACAGATGGCGGTGTAGATATTTCCATGTTTCTAAAGACGGCGGTGTAGATATTTCCTTGTTTGTACAGATAGTGGTGTAGATATTTCCATGTATATACAGATAGCGGTGTAGATATTTCCATGTTTACACAGATGGTGGTGGAGATATTTCCCTGTTTATACAGATAGCGATGTAGATATTTCCAACTTTATACAGATAGCGGTGTAGATATTTCCATGTTTATAGAGATAGCGGTGTAGATATTTCCATGTTTATACAGATGGCTGTGTAGATATTTCCATGTGTATACAGATGGCGGTGTAGATATTTCCATGTTTATACATATAGCGGTGTAGACATTTCCATGTTTACAGATATAGCAGTAAAGATATTTCCATCTTTGCACAGATTGCGGTGTAGACATTGCAAACTTTACACAGATAGCGGTGTAGATATTTCCAAGTTTACACAGATAACTGTGTCGATATTTCCATGTTTACAGAGATATCATTGTAGATATTTCCATGTTTATACAGATAGCGGTGTAGTTATTTACATGTTGATACAGATAGCGGTGTAGATATTTTCAGGGTGATACAGATAGTGGTGGAGATATTTCCACGTTTTACAGATAGCTGTGTAGATATTTCCCTGTTTACACAGATAGCGTTGTAAATATTTCCATGTTTACACAGATAGCATTGTAGATATGTCCATGCTTACACAGATTGCGGTGTAGATATTTCCAAGCTTACACAGGTAGCTGTGTAGATATTTCCATGTTTACACAGATAGCGTTGTAGATATTTCATTGTTTACAGAGATAGCGGTGTAGGTATTTCCATGTTTTTAAAGACACCGGTGTAGGTATTTCCGTGTTTATAAAGATAGCGGTGGAAATATTTCCATGTTTATACAGATAGCCGTGTAAAAATTTCCATGTTTATACAGATAGCGGTGTATTTATTTCCATGTTTATACAGATAGCGGTGTAGATATTTCCATGTTTATAGAGACTGCGGTGTAGATATTTCCATCTTTGCACAGATTGCTGTGTTGATATTTCCATGTTTATACAGATAGCCTTGTTGTTATTTCCAAGTTGATACATATAGCGGTGTAGATATTTCCATGTTTATACAGGTAGCGGTGTAGATATTTCCATGTTTATAGAGATAGCGGTGTAGATATTTCCATGTTTATACAGATGGCGGTGTAGATATTTCCATGTTTATACCGATGGGGTTGTAGATATTTCCATGTTTATAGAGATGGCCGTGTAGATGTTTTTGGTTTACAGATATAGCGGTGTAGATAATTCCATGTTTACAGAGATGGCGGTGTAGTTATTTCCATGTTTATAGAGATAGAGGTGTAGTTATTTCCATGTTTATACAGATAGCGGTGTAGATATTTCCATGTTTATACAGATAGTTGTGTTGGTATTTCCGTGTTTATACAAATAGCAGTGTAGATATTTCCTGGATTATACAGCTCACGGCGTAGATATTTCCATCTTTATACAGACAGCAGTGTAGATATTTCCATGTTTACACAGATAGCGTTGTAGATATTTCCATCTTTATACAGACAGCATTGTAGATATTTCGTTGTTCGTACAGATAGCAGTGGAGGTAGTTCCGTCTTTATACAGATAGCGGTGTAGATATTTCCATGTTTATACAGATATCGGTGTAGATATTCCCATGTTTATACAGATTGCGGTGTTCGTATTTCCATGTTTATAGAGATAGCGGGGTAGATATTTCCATGTTTATACGGACGGCTGTGTAGATATTTCCATGTGTATACAGATGGCAATGTAGATATTTCTATGTTTATATAGATTGTGGTGTAGATATTTCCAGGTTTATACAGATGGAGGTGTAGATATTTCCATGTTTATACAGATGACTGTGTAGATATTCCCATGTTTTTACAGATGGCGGTGTAGATATTTCATTGTACAGATAGCTGTGTGGATATTTCTATGTTTATACAGATTGCGGTGTAGTTATTTCCATGTTTATAGAGATGGCGGTATAGATATTTCCATGTTTATGCAAATGGCGTTGTAGATATTTCCATGTTTATAGAGATGGCCATGTAGACATTTCTATGTTTACAGAGATAGCGGTGTAGATAATTCCATGTTTACAGAGATGGCGGTGTAGGTATTTCCAAGTTTATAGAGATAGTGGTGTAGATATTTCCATGTTTATAAAGGTTGCGGCGTAGATATTTCCATTTTTATACAGATGGCATTGTAGACATTTCCATGTTTATGCAGATAGCGGTGTAGATATTTGCATGTTTACACAGATGGCAGTGGAGATAGTTCCATGTTTATGGAGATGGCATTGTAGATATTTTCATGCTTATTGAGATGGCGGTGTATATATTTCCATGTTTATTGAGAAAGCGGTGTAGACATTTCCATGATTATAGAGATTACGGTGTAGGTATTTTCATGAGTATAGAGATAGCGGTGCAGATGTATCCATGTTTATACTGATGGCTGTGAAGATATTTGCATGTGTATACAGATGGCAATTTAGATATTTCCATGTTTATAGAGATGGTGGTGTAGATAATTCCATGTATATACAGATGACTGTGTAGATATTTCCATGTTTATACAGATGGCGGTGTATATATTTCCATGTTTTGAAGATAGCGGTGTAGATATTTCCATGTTTATACAGATAGTGGTGTAGATATTTCCATGTTTACAGAGACAGCGGTGTAGATATTTCCATGTTTGCACAGATTGTGGTGTAGATATTTCTATCTTTACACAGTTAGTGGTGTACCTATATCCATCTTTACACAGATAGCTGCGTAG
The DNA here is from genome assembly GCF_029289425.2 of Pan paniscus. Lineage (NCBI taxonomy): Eukaryota > Metazoa > Chordata > Mammalia > Primates > Hominidae > Pan > Pan paniscus. The sequence continues at coordinate 1,430,670 of NC_073258.2, read as the reverse complement.
ATATTTCCATGTTTACACAGATAGTGTTGTAGATATTTCCATGTTTATACAGAGAGCGGTGAAGGTATTACCATGTTTATAAAGAAAGCGGTGTAGATATTTCCATGTTTATACAGATAGCGGTGGAGATATTTCCATGATTATACAGACAGCGTTGTAGATATTTCCATGTTTATACAGATAGCGGTGTAGATATTTCCATGTTTATACAGATAGCGGTGTAGATATTTCCATGTTTATACAGATATCGGTGTAGATATTCCCATGTTTATACAAATAGTGGTGTAGATATTTCCATGTTTATACAGATAGCAGTGGAGATATTTCCATGTTTATACAGATAGCGGTGGAGATATTTCCATGTTTATACAGATAGCGGTGTAGATATTTCCATGTTTATATACATAGGGGTGTAGATATTTCCAAGTTTATACAGATAACGGAGAAGATATTTCCATGTTTATACAGATGGCGGTTTAGATATTTCCAAGTTTATGCAGATAGCGGTGTAGATATTTCCATGTTTATACAGATTGCGGTATACATATTTCCTTGTTTATAGAGATAGCGGTGTAGATATTTCCATGTTTATACGGATGGCTGTGTAGATATTTCCATGTGAATACAGATGTTAGTGTAAATATTTCCATGTTTATACAGATGGAGGTGTAGATATTTCTATGTTTATACAGATGACTGTGCAGAAATTTCCATGTTTTTACTGATGGCGGTGTAGATATTTCCATGTTTATACAGATAGCGGTGAAGATATTTCCATGTTTATAGAGATGGCTGTGTAGATATTGGTTTGTTTATACAGATGGCTGTGTGGATAGTTCCATATTTATACAGATGTCATTGTAGATATTTCCATGTTTATGCAAATAGTTGTGTAGATATTTCCCTGTTTATATAGATGACAGTTTAGTTATTTCCATGTTTATACAGATGGCGGTGTATATATTTCCATGTTTATAGAGATAGCCATGTAGATATTTCCATGTTTATATGGATAGCGGTGTAGGCATTTCCATGTTTATATAGATAGCGGTGTACATATTTCCATATTGATACAGATAGTGGTGTAGATATTTCCATGTTTATACTGATGGCGTTGTAGATATTTCCATGTTTATACAGATGGCTGTGTGGATAGTTCCATGTTTATACAGATGGTAGTGTAGATATTTTCATGTATATTCAAATAGCTGTGTAGATATTTCCCTGTTTATACAGATGACCGTGTAGGTATTTCCTTGTTTATACAGATTGCGGTATAGATATTTCCGTGTTTATAGAGATATCTATTTAGATATTTCCATATTTATACAGATAGCGGTGTAGACATTTCCATGTTTATAGAGATAGTGGTGTAGATATTTCCATATTGATACAGATAGCGGTGTAGATATTTCCATGTTTATACAGATAGCTGTCTAGATATTTCCATGTTTATACAAATAGCGGTGTAGATATTTCGATGTTTATACAGATAGCGGTGTAGATAATTCCATGCTTACAGAGATAGCGGTGTATATTTTTCCATATTTGCACAGATTGTGGTGTAGATATTTCCATTTTACACAGATAGCGGTGTACATATTTCCATGCTTACTCAGATAGCGGTGTAGATATTTCCATGTTTATGCAGGTAGAGGTGTAGATATTTCCATGTTTATGCAGATCATAGTGCAGATATTTCCACCTTTCTACAGATGGCAGTGTAGATATTTCTATGTTTATACAGATTGCGGTGTAGATATTTTCATGTTTATACAGATGGCGGTGTAGATATTTCCATGTTTATGCAGATGGCGTTGTAGATATTTCCATGTTTATAGAGATGACCGTGTAGATATTTCTATGATTACAGAGTTATCTTATCGGTGTAGATAATTCCATATTTACAGAGATGGCGGTGTAGGTATTTCCATGTTTATAGAGATAGTGGTGCAGATATTTCCATGTTTATACAGCTCGCGGCGTAGATATTTCCATCTTTATACAGATGGCAGTGTAGTTATTTCCATGTTTATACAGATAGCGGTGTAGATATTTCCATGTTTACACAGATAGCAGTGTAGATAGTTCCATGTTTATGGAGATGGCATGTAGATATTTTCATGCTTATAGAGATGGCGGTGTATATATTTCCCTGTTTATAGATATAGCGGTGTAGATATTTCCATGATTATAGAGATTTCGGTGTAGGTATTTCCATGAGTATAGAGATAGCGTTGCAGATGTTTCCATGTTTATACTGATGGCTGTGTAGGTACTTCTATGTGTATACAGAAGGAAATTTAGATATTTCCATGTTTACAGAGATGGTGGTGTAGATATTTCCATGTATGTACAGATGACTCTGTAGATATTTCCATGTTTATACATATAGCGGTGTAGATATTTCCAAGTTTATGGAGATAGCGGTGCAGATATTTCCATGTTTATAGAGATTGCGGTGTAGATATTTCCATCTTTACACAGATAGCTGTGTACATATTTCCATGTTTACGCAGATAGCTGTGTAGATATTTCCATGTTTTCACAGATAGTGTTATAGATATTTCCATGTTTATACAGATATCGGTGTAGATATTTCCATATTTATACAGATAGTGATGGAGATATTTCCATGTTTATACAGGTAGAGGTGCAGATATTTCCATGTTTATACAGCTCGCGGCGTAGATATTTCCATCTTTATACAGATGGCAGTGTAGTTATTTCCATGTTTATACAGATAGCGGTGTAGATATTTCCAAGTTTACACAGGTAGCAGTGTAGATAGTTCCATGTTTATGGAGATGGCATGTAGATATTTTCATGCTTATAGAGATGGCGATGTATATATTTCCCTGTTTATAGAGATAGCGGTGTAGATATTTCAATGATTATAGGGATTTCGGTGTAGGTATTTCCATGAGTATAGAGATAGCGTTGCAGATGTTTCCATGTTTATACTGATGGCTGTGTAGGTACTTCTATGTGTATACAGAAGGAAATTTAGATATTTCCATGTTTACAGAGATGGTGGTGTAGAAATTTCCATGTATGTACAGATGACTCTGTAGATATTTCCATGTTTATACATATAGCGGTGTAGATATTTCCAAGTTTATGGAGATAGCGGTGCAGATATTTCCATGTTTATAGAGATAGCGGTGCAGATATTTCCATGTTTATAGAGATTGCGGTGTAGATATTTCCATCTTTACACAGATAGCTGTGTACATATTTCCATGTTTACGCAGATAGCTGTGTAGATATTTCCATGTTTTCACAGATAGTGTTATAGATATTTCCATGTTTATACAGATATCGGTGTAGATATTTCCATATTTATACAGATAGTGATGGAGATATTTCCATGTTTATACAGGTAGAGGTGCAGATATTTCCATGTTTATGCAGATCGTGGTGCAGATATTTCCATCTTTCTACAGACGGCAGTGTAGATATTTCTATGTTTATACAGAAGGTGGTGTAGATATTTCCATGTATATACAGATGACTGTGTAGATATTTTCATGTTTATACAGATGGCTGTGTAGATATTTCCATGTTTATACAGATGGCGGTGTAGACATTTCCATGTTTTTGGAGATAGCGGTGTAGATATATCCATGTTTGTACATATAACGTTGCAGATATTTCCAAGTTTATAGAAATAGCGGTGTAGATATTTCCATCTTGGAACAGATTGCGGTGAAGATATTTCTATGTTTATACAAATGGCAGTGTAGATATTTCCAAGTTTATAGAGATAGCGGTGTATATATTTCCATTTTATAGAGGTAGCGTTGTAGATACTTCCATTTCTATACAGATTGTGGTGTAGGTATTCCCATGTTTATGGAGATAGCGGTGTAGATATTTCCATGTTTATACAGATGGCTGTTTAGTTATTTCCATGTTTATACAGATGGAGTTGTAGATATTTCCATGTTTATACAGATGACTATGTAGATATTTTCATGTTTTTACAGATGGCGGTGTAGATATTTCCATGTTTATTCAGATAGCGGTGGAGATATTTCCATGTCTATACACGTAGCGGTGTACATATTTCCAGGTTTATACAGACAGCGGTGTAGGTACTTCCATGTTTATACAGATAGCGGTGCAGATATTTCCATGTTTATACAGATGCCTATGCAGATATTTCCATATTTATACAGAGGGCTCTGTAGATATTTCCATGTTTATACAGATGGCAGTGTAGATATTTCCATGTTCCTACACATGACTGTGTAGGTATTTCCATGTTTATACTGATGGCTTTGTAGATGTTTCCATGTTTATAGAGATAGCGGTGCAGATATTTCCATGTTTATACAGATAGCGGTTTAAATATTTCCATGTTTATACAGATCGTGGTGTAGATATTTGCATGTTTATACAGATAGCGGTGTAGACATTTCCATGTTTATACAGACCGCAGTGTAGTTATTTCCATGTTTATAGAGATAGCGGTGTAGAAATTTCCATGTTTGTACAGATGGCGGTTTTGAGGTTTCCATCTATACACAGATTGCCGTGTAGGTATTTCCATGTGTATACAGATGGCATTGTAGATATTTCCATGTTTATACAGATGGTGGTGTAGATATTTCCATGTTTATACAGATGACTGTATTGGTATTTCCATGTTTTTACAGATGGCATTGTAGATATTTACATGTTTATAGAGATAGCAGTGTAGATATTTCCATGTTTATACAGATGGCGGTGTAGAAATTTCCATGTTTATAGAGATAGCGGTGTAGATATTTCCAGATTTATACAGATAACGGTGTAGATATTTCCATGTTTATACAGATAGCGGTGTAAATATTTCCATGTTTATACAGTACACGGTGTAGTTATTTCCATGTTTATAGAGATAGTGGTGTAGTTATTTCCATGTTTATAGAGATAGCGGTGTAGATATTTCCATGTTTATACAGATAACGGTGTAGATATTTCCATGTTTATACAGATCGCAGTGTAAATATTTCCATGTTTATACAGATCACGGTGTAGTTATTTCCATGTTTATACTGATAGCGGTTTAGATATTTCCATGTTTATACAGACCGCGGTGTAGATACTTCTATGTTTATACAGATGGCGGTGTTGATATTTCCATCTTTACACAGACGACCGTGTAGATATTTCCATGTTTATACAGATGGCGGTGCAGATATTTCCATGGATATGCAGATGGCGGTGTAGATATTTCCATGTTTATACAGATAGCGGTGTAGTTATTTCCATGTTTGTATAGATAGCTGTGTAGATATTTCCATGTATATACACATGGCTGTGTAGGCATTTCCATGTTTATTCAGATGGCGGTGTAGATATTTCCATGTTAATAGAGATAGCTGTGTACATATTTCCATGTTTATACAGATCGTGGTGTAGATATTTCCATGTTTATACAGATAGCGGTGTAGACATTTACATGTTTTTACAGATATCGGTGTAGATATATCCATGTTTACACAGATTGCGGTGTAGATATTTCCATATTTCTACAGATGTCATTGTAGATATTTCCGTGTTTATACAGATGGCGGTGTAGATATTTCCATATTTATTTAGATGTCTGTGTAGATATTTCCATGTGTATACAGATGGTATTGTAGGTATTTCCATGTTTATACAGATGGTGGTGTAGATATTTCCATGTTTATTCAGATGAGTGTGTAGATATTTCCATGTTTTTACAGATGGCAGTGTAGATATTTCAATGTTTATAGAGATGGCGCTGTAGATATTTCCATGTTTATACAGATAAAGTTGGAGATATTTCCATGCTTATACAGAGAGCAGTGGAGATATATCCATGTTTATACATATAGCGGTGTACATATTTCCATGTTTATAGAGACAGCGGTGTAGGTATTTCCATGTTTCTGCAGATAGCTGTTCAGATATTTCCATGTTTATACAGATGCCTATGCAGATATTTCCATATTTATACAGAGGGCTGTGTAGATATTTCTATGTTTATACAGATGGCAGTGTAGATATTTCCATGTTCCTACACATGACTGTGTGGGTATTTCCATGTTTATACAGATGGCTTTGTAGATATTTCCATGTTTATAGAGATAGCGGTGCAGATATTTCCTTGTTTATACAGATATCGGTGTATATATTTCCATGTTTATACAGATCGTGGTGTAGATATTTCCATGTTTATACAGATACCGGTGTAGATTTTTCCATGTTTATACAGACCGCAGTGTAGATATTTCCATGTTTATAGAGATAGCAGTGTAGATATTTCCATGTTTGTTCAGATGGCGGTGTTGATGTTTCCATCTATACACAGATTGCCGTGTTGGTATTTCTGTGTGTATACAGATGGCATTGTAGATATTTCCATGTTTATACAGATGGTGGTGTAGATATTTCCATGTTTACACAGATGACTGTATAGGTATTTCCATGTTTATACAGATGGTGGTGTAGATATTTCCAACTTTACAGAGATAGGGGTGTAGATATTTCCATATTTTTAGAGATAACGGTGTAGAAGTTTCCATGTTTATACAGATAGTGGTGTAAATATTTCCATGTTGATACAGATCACGGTGTAGATATTTCCATGTTTATAGAGATAGCGGTGTAGATATTTCCATGTTTATACAGATAGCGGTGTAGATATTTCTATGTTTATACAGTCTGTGGTGTAGATATTTCCATGTTTATACAGATAGCGGTGCAGATATTTCCATGTTTGTACAGATGGCGGTGTTGATATTTCCATCTATACTCAGATGACCGTGTAGACATTTCCATGTTTATACAGATGGTGGTGCAGATATTTCCATGGATATGTAGATGGCGGTGTAGATATTTCCATGTTTATACAGATAGCGGTGTAGTTATTTCAATGTTTATATAGATAGCGGTTTAGATATTTCCATGTATGTACACATGGCTGTGTAGACATTTCCATGTTTATACAGGGCACGGTGTAGATATTTCCATGTTTAAACAGATAACTTTGTAAGTATTTCCATGTTTATACAGATGGCGGTGTAGATATTTCGATGTTTATAGAGATAGCAGTGGAGATATTTCCATGTTTATACAGATAGCGGTGTAGATATTTCCATGTTTATACTGATCGTGGTGTAGATATTTCCATGTTTATAGAGATGGCGGTGTAGATATTTCAATGTTCATAGAGATAGCGGTGTTGATTTTTCCATGTTTATAGAGATAGCGGTGTGGATATTTCCATGTTTATACTGATAGGTGTGTAGATATTTCCATGGTTATACAGATGGCGGTGTAGATATTTCCATGTTTATACAGATCACGGTGTAGATATTACCTTGTTTATACAAATAGCGGTGTAGTTATTTCCATGTTTATACAGATAGCGGTGTAGTTATTTCCATGTATATACAGATGGCTGTGTAGATATTTCCATGTTTATACAGATGGCTGTGTAGGTATTTCCATGTTTATTCAGATGACTTTGTAGGTATTTCCATGTTTATACAGATGGCGGTGTAGAAATTTCCATGTTAATAGAGATAGCTGTGTACATATTTCCATGTTTATACAGATCGTGGTGTAGATATTTCCATGTTTATACAGATAGCGGTGTAGATATTTACATGTTTTTACAGATATCGGTGTAGATATATCCATGTTTACACAGATTGCGGTGTAGATATTTCCATATTTCTACAGATGTCATTGTAGATATTTCCATGTTTGTACAGATGGCGGTGTAGATATTTCCATGTTTATATAGATGGTGTTGTAGATATTACCATGTTTATACAGATCGCAGTGTAGATATTTCCATGTTTATACAGATCGTGGTGAAGATATTTCCATGTTTATAGAGATCGCGGTGTAGATATTTCCATGTTTATAGAGATCGCAGTGTAGATATTTCCATGTTTATACAGATAGCGGTGTAGATAATTCCATGTTTATACAGATAGCGGTGTAGATATTTCCATGTTTATAGAGATAGCGGTGTAGCTATTTCCATGTTTATAGACATAGCGGTGTAGATACTTCCATGTTTATATAGATGGTGTTGTAGATATTTCCATGTTTATACCGATAGCGGTGTTGGTATTTCCACGTTTATACAGATAGCGATGTAGATATTTCCATGTTTATACAGCTCGCGGTGCAGATATTTATATGTTTACACAGAAGGCATTGTATATATTTCCTTATTCACACAGATGTCGGTGTAGAGGTTTCCATGTTTATACAGATGGCGGAGTAGTTAGTTCCATGTTTATGGAGATGGCAGTGTAGATATTTTCATGTTTATACAGATGTCGGTGTAGATATTTCCATGTTTATAGAGATAGCAGTGTAGATATTTACATGTTTATACAGATGGCTGTGTATTTCCATGTGTATACAGATGGCATTGTAGATATTTCCATGTTTATATAGATGACTCTATACGTATTTCCATGTTTTTACAGATGGCATTGCAAATATTTCCATGTTTATAGAGATAGCGGTGTAGATATTTCCGTGTTTGTACAGATGGCGGTGTTGATATTTCCATCTATTCTCAGATGGCCGTGTAGATATTTCCATGTTTATACAGATGGCGGCGAAGATATTTCCATGGACATGCAGATGGCTGTGTAGATATTTCCATGTTTATGCAGATGGCGGTGTAGATATTTCCATGTTTATACAGATAGCGGTGTAGTTATTTCCATGTTTATATAGATAGCGGTGTAGATATTTCCATGTATATACACATGGCTGTGTAGATATTTCCATGTTTATACAGATAGCGGTGTAGATATTTCCATGTTTACACAGATGGTGATGTAGTTATTTCCGTGTTTATACACATGGCAGAGTAGATACTTCCATCTTTATGGAGATGGCAGTGTAGATATTGTTATGTTTATAGAGATGGCGGCGTAGATATTTCCATATTTATAGAGATAGCGGTGTAGATATTTCCATCTTTCTACAGATGGCAGTGTAGATATTTCCATGTTTATACAGCTGGTGGTGTAAGTATTTCCATATTTATACAGATTTCTGTGTAGATATTTCCATGTGTATACAGATTGTATTGTAGGTATTTCCATGTTTATTCAGATGGTGGTGTAGATATTTCCATGTTTATTCAGATGAGTGTGTAGATATTTCCATGTTTTTACAGATGGCAGTGTAGATATTTCAATGTTTATAGAGATGGCGCTGTAGATATTTCCATGTTTATACAGATAAAGGTGGAGATATTTCCATGCTTATACAGAGAGCAGTGGAGATATATCCATGTTTATACACATAGCGGTGTACATATTTCCATGTTTTTAGAGACAGCGGTGTAGGTATTTCCATGTTTATACAGATAGCGGTGAAGATATTTCCATATATATACAGATGCCTATGCAGATATTTCCATATTTATACAGAGGGCTGTGTAGATATTTCTATGTTTATACAGATGGCAGTGTAGATATTTCCATGTTCCTACACATGACTGTGTAGGTATTTCCATGTTTATACAGATGGCTTTGTAGATATTTCCATGTTTATAGAGATAGTGGTGCAGATATTTCCTTGTTTATACAGATATCGGTGCATATATTTCCATGTTTATACAGATCGTGGTGTAGATATTTCTATGTTTGTACAGATACCGGTGTAGATATTTCCATGTTTATAGAGATAGCGGTGCAGATATTTCCTTGTTTATACAGATATCGGTGTATATATTTCCATGTTTATACAGATCGTGGTGCAGATATTTCCATGTTTGTACAGATACCGGTGTAGATATTTCCATGTTTATACAGACCGCAGTGTAGATATTTCCATGTTTACAGAGATAGCAGTGTAGATATTTCCATGTTTGTACAGATGGCGTTGTTGATGTTTCCATCTATACACAGATTGCCGTGTTGGTATTTCCGTGTGTATACAGATGGCATTGTAGATATTTCCATGTTTATACAGATGGTGGTGTAGATATTTCCATGTTTACACAGATGACTGTATAGGTATTTCCATGTTTATACAGATGGTGGTGTAGATATTTCCAACTTTACAGAGATAGGGGTGTAGATATTTCCATATTTTTAGAGATAACGGTGTAGAAGTTTCCATGTTTATACAGATAGCGGTGTAAATATTTCCATGTTGATACAGATAATGGTGTAGATATTTCCATGTTTATAGAGATAGCGGTGTAGATATTTCCATGTTTATACAGATAGCGGTGTAGATATTTCCATGTTTATACAGACCGTGTTGTAGATATTTCCATGTTTATACAGATAGAGGTGCAGATATTTCCATGTTTGTACAGATGGCGGTGTTGATATTTCCATCTATACTCAGATGACCTTGTAGATATTTCCATGTTTATACAGATGGTGGTGCAGATATTTCCATGGATATGTAGATGGCGGTGTAGATATTTCCATGTTTATACAGATAGCGGTGTAATTATTTCAATGTTTATATAGATAGCGGTTTAGATATTTCCATGTATGTACACATCGCTGTGTAGACATTTCCATGTTTATACAGATGACGGTGTAGATATTTCCTTGTTTAAACAGATAACTTTGTAAGTATTTCCATGTTTATACAGATGGCGGTGTAGATATTTCGATGTTTATATAGATAGCAGTGGAGATATTTCCATGTTTATACAGATAGCGGTGTAGATATTTCCATGTTTATACTGATCGTGGTGTAAATATTTCCATGTTTATAGAGATGGCGGTGTAGATATTTCAATGTTCATAGAGATAGCGGTGTTGATTTTTCCATGTTCATAGAGATAGCGGTGTGGATATTTCCATGTTTATACTGATAGGTGTGTAGATATTTCCATGTTTATATAGATGACTCTATACGTATTTCCATGTTTTTACAGATGGCATTGCAAATATTTCCATGTTTATAGAGATAGCGGTGTAGATATTTCCGTGTTTGTACAGATGGCGGTGTTGATATTTCCATCTATACTCAGATGGCCGTGTAGATATTTCCATGTTTATACAGATGGCGGCGAAGATATTTCCATGGACATGCAGATGGCTGTGTAGATATTTCCATGTTTATGCAGATGGCGGTGTAGATATTTCCATGTTTATACAGATAGCGGTGTAGTTATTTCCATGTTTATATAGATAGCGGTGTAGATATTTCCATGTATATACACATGGCTGTGTAGATATTTCCATGTTTATACAGATAGCGGTGTAGATATTTCCATGTTTACACAGATGGTGATGTAGTTATTTCCGTGTTTATACACATGGCAGAGTAGATACTTCCATCTTTATGGAGATGGCAGTGTAGATATTGTTATGTTTATAGAGATGGCGGCGTAGATATTTCCATATTTATAGAGATAGCGGTGTAGATATTTCCATCTTTCTACAGATGGCAGTGTAGATATTTCCATGTTTATACAGCTGGCGGTGTAAGTATTTCCATATTTATACAGATTTCTGTGTAGATATTTCCATGTGTATACAGATTGTATTGTAGGTATTTCCATGTTTATTCAGATGGTGGTGTAGATATTTCCATGTTTATTCAGATGAGTGTGTAGATATTTCCATGTTTTTACAGATGGCAGTGTAGATATTTCAATGTTTATAGAGATGGCGCTGTAGATATTTCCATGTTTATACAGATAAAGGTGGAGATATTTCCATGCTTATACAGAGAGCAGTGGAGATATATCCATGTTTATACACATAGCGGTGTACATATTTCCATGTTTTTAGAGACAGCGGTGTAGGTATTTCCATGTTTATACAGATAGCGGTGAAGATATTTCCATATATATACAGATGCCTATGCAGATATTTCCATATTTATACAGAGGGCTGTGTAGATATTTCTATGTTTATACAGATGGCAGTGTAGATATTTCCATGTTCCTACACATGACTGTGTAGGTATTTCCATGTTTATACAGATGGCTTTGTAGATATTTCCATGTTTATAGAGATAGTGGTGCAGATATTTCCTTGTTTATACAGATATCGGTGCATATATTTCCATGTTTATACAGATCGTGGTGTAGATATTTCTATGTTTGTACAGATACCGGTGTAGATATTTCCATGTTTATAGAGATAGCGGTGCAGATATTTCCTTGTTTATACAGATATCGGTGTATATATTTCCATGTTTATACAGATCGTGGTGCAGATATTTCCATGTTTGTACAGATACCGGTGTAGATATTTCCATGTTTATACAGACCGCAGTGTAGATATTTCCATGTTTACAGAGATAGCAGTGTAGATATTTCCATGTTTGTACAGATGGCGTTGTTGATGTTTCCATCTATACACAGATTGCCGTGTTGGTATTTCCGTGTGTATACAGATGGCATTGTAGATATTTCCATGTTTATACAGATGGTGGTGTAGATATTTCCATGTTTACACAGATGACTGTATAGGTATTTCCATGTTTATACAGATGGTGGTGTAGATATTTCCAACTTTACAGAGATAGGGGTGTAGATATTTCCATATTTTTAGAGATAACGGTGTAGAAGTTTCCATGTTTATACAGATAGCGGTGTAAATATTTCCATGTTGATACAGATAATGGTGTAGATATTTCCATGTTTATAGAGATAGCGGTGTAGATATTTCCATGTTTATACAGATAGCGGTGTAGATATTTCCATGTTTATACAGACCGTGTTGTAGATATTTCCATGTTTATACAGATAGAGGTGCAGATATTTCCATGTTTGTACAGATGGCGGTGTTGATATTTCCATCTATACTCAGATGACCTTGTAGATATTTCCATGTTTATACAGATGGTGGTGCAGATATTTCCATGGATATGTAGATGGCGGTGTAGATATTTCCATGTTTATACAGATAGCGGTGTAATTATTTCAATGTTTATATAGATAGCGGTTTAGATATTTCCATGTATGTACACATCGCTGTGTAGACATTTCCATGTTTATACAGATGACGGTGTAGATATTTCCTTGTTTAAACAGATAACTTTGTAAGTATTTCCATGTTTATACAGATGGCGGTGTAGATATTTCGATGTTTATATAGATAGCAGTGGAGATATTTCCATGTTTATACAGATAGCGGTGTAGATATTTCCATGTTTATACTGATCGTGGTGTAAATATTTCCATGTTTATAGAGATGGCGGTGTAGATATTTCAATGTTCATAGAGATAGCGGTGTTGATTTTTCCATGTTCATAGAGATAGCGGTGTGGATATTTCCATGTTTATACTGATAGGTGTGTAGATATTTCCATGGTTATACAGATGGCGGTGTAGATATTTCCATGTTTATACAGATCACGGTGTAGATATTTCCTTGTTGATACATATAGCGGTGTAGTTATTTCCATGTTTATACAGATAGCGGTGTAGTTATTTCCATGTATATACAGATGGCTGTGTAGATATTTCCATGTTTATACAGATGGCTGTGTAGGTATTTCCATGTTTATTCAGATGACTTTGTAGGTATTTCCATGTTTATTCAGATGGCGGTGTAGATATTTCCATGTTAATAGAGATAGCTGTGTACATATTTCCATGTTTATACAGATCGCGGTGTAGATATTTCCATGTTTATACAGATAGCGGTGTAGACATTTACATGTTTTTACAGATATCGGTGTAGATATATCCATGTTTACACAGATTGCGGTGTAGATATTTCCATATTTCTACAGATGTCATTGTAGATATTTCCGTGTTTATACAGATGGCGGTGTAGATATTTCCATATTTATTTAGATGTCTGTGTAGATATTTCCATGTGTATACAGATGGTATTGTAGGTATTTCCATGTTTATACAGATGGTGGTGTAGATATTTCCATGTTTATTCAGATGAGTGTGTAGATATTTCCATGTTTTTACAGATGGCAGTGTAGATATTTCAATGTTTATAGAGATGGCGCTGTAGATATTTCCATGTTTATACAGATAAAGGTGGAGATATTTCCATGCTTATACAGAGAGCAGTGGAGATATATCCATGTTTATACATATAGCGGTGTACATATTTCCATGTTTATAGAGACAGCGGTGTAGGTATTTCCATGTTTCTGCAGATAGCTGTTCAGATATTTCCATGTTTATACAGATGCCTATGCAGATATTTCCATATTTATACAGAGGGCTGTGTAGATATTTCTATGTTTATACAGATGGCAGTGTAGATATTTCCATGTTCCTACACATGACTGTGTGGGTATTTCCATGTTTATACAGATGGCTTTGTAGATATTTCCATGTTTATAGAGATAGCGGTGCAGATATTTCCTTGTTTATACAGATATCGGTGTATATATTTCCATGTTTATACAGATCGTGGTGTAGATATTTCCATGTTTATACAGATACCGGTGTAGATTTTTCCATGTTTATACAGACCGCAGTGTAGATATTTCCATGTTTATAGAGATAGCAGTGTAGATATTTCCATGTTTGTTCAGATGGCGGTGTTGATGTTTCCATCTATACACACATTGCCGTGTTGGTATTTCTGTGTGTATACAGATGGCATTGTAGATATTTCCATGTTTATACAGATGGTGGTGTAGATATTTCCATGTTTACACAGATGACTGTATAGGTATTTCCATGTTTATACAGATGGTGGTGTAGATATTTCCAACTTTACAGAGATAGGGGTGTAGATATTTCCATATTTTTAGAGATAACGGTGTAGAAGTTTCCATGTTTATACAGATAGTGGTGTAAATATTTCCATGTTGATACAGATCACGGTGTAGATATTTCCATGTTTATAGAGATAGCGGTGTAGATATTTCCATGTTTATACAGATAGCGGTGTAGATATTTCTATGTTTATACAGTCTGTGGTGTAGATATTTCCATGTTTATACAGATAGCGGTGCAGATATTTCCATGTTTGTACAGATGGCGGTGTTGATATTTCCATCTATACTCAGATGACCGTGTAGACATTTCCATGTTTATACAGATGGTGGTGCAGATATTTCCATGGATATGTAGATGGCGGTGTAGATATTTCCATGTTTATACAGATAGCGGTGTAGTTATTTCAATGTTTATATAGATAGCGGTTTAGATATTTCCATGTATGTACACATGGCTGTGTAGACATTTCCATGTTTATACAGGGCACGGTGTAGATATTTCCATGTTTAAACAGATAACTTTGTAAGTATTTCCATGTTTATACAGATGGCGGTGTAGATATTTCGATGTTTATAGAGATAGCAGTGGAGATATTTCCATGTTTATACAGATAGCGGTGTAGATATTTCCATGTTTATACTGATCGTGGTGTAGATATTTCCATGTTTATAGAGATGGCGGTGTAGATATTTCAATGTTCATAGAGATAGCGGTGTTGATTTTTCCATGTTTATAGAGATAGCGGTGTGGATATTTCCATGTTTATACTGATAGGTGTGTAGATATTTCCATGGTTATACAGATGGCGGTGTAGATATTTCCATGTTTATACAGATCACGGTGTAGATATTACCTTGTTTATACAAATAGCGGTGTAGTTATTTCCATGTTTATACAGATAGCGGTGTAGTTATTTCCATGTATATACAGATGGCTGTGTAGATATTTCCATGTTTATACAGATGGCTGTGTAGGTATTTCCATGTTTATTCAGATGACTTTGTAGGTATTTCCATGTTTATACAGATGGCGGTGTAGAAATTTCCATGTTAATAGAGATAGCTGTGTACATATTTCCATGTTTATACAGATCGCGGTGTAGATATTTCCATGTTTATACAGATAGCGGTGTAGATATTTACATGTTTTTACAGATATCGGTGTAGATATATCCATGTTTACACAGATTGCGGTGTAGATATTTCCATATTTCTACAGATGTCATTGTAGATATTTCCATGTTTGTACAGATGGCGGTGTAGATATTTCCATGTTTATATAGATGGTGTTGTAGATATTACCATGTTTATACAGATCGCAGTGTAGATATTTCCATGTTTATACAGATCGTGGTGAAGATATTTCCATGTTTATAGAGATCGCGGTGTAGATATTTCCATGTTTATAGAGATCGCAGTGTAGATATTTCCATGTTTATACAGATAGCGGTGTAGATAATTCCATGTTTATACAGATAGCGGTGTAGATATTTCCATGTTTATAGAGATAGCGGTGTAGCTATTTCCATGTTTATAGACATAGCGGTGTAGATACTTCCATGTTTATATAGATGGTGTTGTAGATATTTCCATGTTTATACCGATAGCGGTGTTGGTATTTCCACGTTTATACAGATAGCGATGTAGATATTTCCATGTTTATACAGCTCGCGGTGCAGATATTTATATGTTTACACAGAAGGCATTGTATATATTTCCTTATTCACACAGATGTCGGTGTAGAGGTTTCCATGTTTATACAGATGGCGGAGTAGTTAGTTCCATGTTTATGGAGATGGCAGTGTAGATATTTTCATGTTTATACAGATGTCGGTGTAGATATTTCCATGTTTATAGAGATAGCAGTGTAGATATTTACATGTTTATACAGATGGCTGTGTATTTCCATGTGTATACAGATGGCATTGTAGATATTTCCATGTTTATATAGATGACTCTATACGTATTTCCATGTTTTTACAGATGGCATTGCAAATATTTCCATGTTTATAGAGATAGCGGTGTAGATATTTCCGTGTTTGTACAGATGGCGGTGTTGATATTTCCATCTATACTCAGATGTCCGTGTAGATATTTCCATGTTTATACAGATGGCGGCGAAGATATTTCCATGGACATGCAGATGGCTGTGTAGATATTTCCATGTTTATGCAGATGGCGGTGTAGATATTTCCATGTTTATACAGATAGCGGTGTAGTTATTTCCATGTTTATATAGATAGCGGTGTAGATATTTCCATGTATATACACATGGCTGTGTAGATATTTCCATGTTTATACAGATAGCGGTGTAGATATTTCCATGTTTACACAGATGGTGATGTAGTTATTTCCGTGTTTATACACATGGCAGAGTAGATACTTCCATCTTTATGGAGATGGCAGTGTAGATATTGTTATGTTTATAGAGATGGCGGCGTAGATATTTCCATATTTATAGAGATAGCGGTGTAGATATTTCCATCTTTCTACAGATGGCAGTGTAGATATTTCCATGTTTATACAGCTGGCGGTGTAAGTATTTCCATATTTATACAGATTTCTGTGTAGATATTTCCATGTGTATACAGATTGTATTGTAGGTATTTCCATGTTTATTCAGATGGTGGTGTAGATATTTCCATGTTTATTCAGATGAGTGTGTAGATATTTCCATGTTTTTACAGATGGCAGTGTAGATATTTCAATGTTTATAGAGATGGCGCTGTAGATATTTCCATGTTTATACAGATAAAGGTGGAGATATTTCCATGCTTATACAGAGAGCAGTGGAGATATATCCATGTTTATACACATAGCGGTGTACATATTTCCATGTTTTTAGAGACAGCGGTGTAGGTATTTCCATGTTTATACAGATAGCGGTGAAGATATTTCCATATATATACAGATGCCTATGCAGATATTTCCATATTTATACAGAGGGCTGTGTAGATATTTCTATGTTTATACAGATGGCAGTGTAGATATTTCCATGTTCCTACACATGACTGTGTAGGTATTTCCATGTTTATACAGATGGCTTTGTAGATATTTCCATGTTTATAGAGATAGTGGTGCAGATATTTCCTTGTTTATACAGATATCGGTGCATATATTTCCATGTTTATACAGATCGTGGTGTAGATATTTCTATGTTTGTACAGATACCGGTGTAGATATTTCCATGTTTATAGAGATAGCGGTGCAGATATTTCCTTGTTTATACAGATATCGGTGTATATATTTCCATGTTTATACAGATCGTGGTGCAGATATTTCCATGTTTGTACAGATACCGGTGTAGATATTTCCATGTTTATACAGACCGCAGTGTAGATATTTCCATGTTTACAGAGATAGCAGTGTAGATATTTCCATGTTTGTACAGATGGCGTTGTTGATGTTTCCATCTATACACAGATTGCCGTGTTGGTATTTCCGTGTGTATACAGATGGCATTGTAGATATTTCCATGTTTATACAGATGGTGGTGTAGATATTTCCATGTTTACACAGATGACTCTATAGGTATTTCCATGTTTATACAGATGGTCGTGTAGATATTTCCAACTTTATAGAGATAGGGGTGTAGATATTTCCATATTTATAGAGATAACGGTGTAGAAGTTTCCATGTTTATACAGATAGCGGTGTAAATATTTCCATGTTGATACAGATCACGGTGTAGATATTTCCATGTTTATAGAGATAGCGGTGTAGATATTTCCATGTTTATACAGATAGCGGTGTAGATATTTCCATGTTTATACAGACCGTGGTGTAGATATTTCCATGTTTATACAGATAGCGGTGCAGATATTTCCATGTTTGTACAGATGGCGATGTTGATATGTCCATCTATACTCAGATGACCGTGTAGATATTTCCATGTTTATACAGATGGTGGTGCAGATATTTCCATGGATATGTAGATGGCGGTGTAGATATTTCCTTGTTTATACAGATAGGGGTGTAGTTATTTCAATGTTTATATAGATAGCGGTTTAGATATTTCCATGTATGTACACATGGCTGTGTAGATATTTCCATGTTTATACATATGACGGTGTAGATATTTCCATGTTTAAACAGATAACTTTGTAAGTATTTCCATGTTTATACAGATGGCGGTGTAGATATTTCGATGTTTATAGAGATAGCAGTGGAGATATTTCCATGTTTATACAGATAGCGGTGTAGATATTTCCATGTTTATACTGATCGTGGTGTAGATATTTCCATGCTTATAGAGATGGCGGTGTAGATATTTCAATGTTCATAGAGATAGCGGTGTTGATTTTTCCATGTTTATAGAGATAGTGGTGTGGATATTTCCATGTTTATACAGATAGGTGTGTCGATATTTCCATGGTTATACAGATGGCGGTGTAGATATTTCCATGTTTATACAGATCACGGTGTAGATATTTCCTTGTTGATACAAATAGCGGTGTAGTTATTTCCATGTTTATACAGATAGCGGTGTAGTTATTTCCATGTATATACAGATGGCTGTGTAGATATTTCCATGTTTATACAGATGGCTGTGTAGGTATTTCCATGTTTATTCAGATAACTTTGTAGGTATTTCCATGTTTATACAGATGGCGGTGTATATATTTCCATGTTTATAGAGATAGCTGTGTAGATATTTCCATGTTTATACAGATCGCGGTTTAGATATTTCCATGTTTATACAGATAGCGGTGTAGATATTTACATGTTTTTACAGATATCGGTGTAGATATATCCATGTTTACACAGATTGCGGTGCAGATATTTCCATGTTTTTACAGATATCGGTGTAGATATATCCATGTTTACACAGATTGCGGTGTAGATATTTCCATATTTCTACAGATGTCAATGTAGATATTTCCATGTTTATACAGATGGCGGTGTAGATATTTACATGTTTATATAGATGGTGGTGTAGATATTACCATGTTTATGCAGATCGCGGTGTAGATATTTCCATGTTTATACAGATCGTGGTGAAGATATTTCCATGTTTATAGAGATCGCGGTGTAGATATTTCCATGTTTACACAGATCGTGGTGAAGATATTTCCATGTTTATAGAGATCGCGGTGTAGATATTTCCATGTTTATACAGATCGCAGTGTAGATATTTCCATGTTTATACAGCTAGCGGTGTAGATAATTCCATGTTTATACAGATAGCGGTGTAGATATTTCCATGTTTATAGAGATAGCAGTGTAGGTATTTCCATGCTTATAGACATAGCGGTGTAGATACTTCCATGTTTATATAGGTGGTGTTGTAGATATTTCCATGTTTATACCGATAGCGGTGTTGGTATTTCCACCTTTATACAGATAGCGATGTAGATATTTCCATGTTTATACAGCTTGCGGTGCAGATATTTATATGTTTACACAGAAGGCATTGTATATATTTCCTTATTCACACAGATGTCGGTGTAGATGTTTCCATGTTTATACAGATGGCGGAGTAGTTAGTTCCATGTTTATGGAGATGGCAGTGTAGATGTTTTCATGTTTATAGAGATGGCGGTGTAGATATTTCCATGTTTATAGAGATAGCAGTGTAGATATATACATGTTTATACAGATGGCTGTGTAGATATTTCCATGTTTATACAGATGACTCTATACATATTTCCACGTTTTTACAGATGTCAGTGCAGATATTTCCATGTTTATAGAGATAGCGGTGTAGATATTTCCATGTTTGTACAGATGGCGGTGTTGATATTTCCATCTATACACAGATGGCCGTGTAGATATTTCCATGTTTATAAAGATGGCGGCATAGATATTTCCATGGACATGCAGATGGCTGTGTAGATATTTACATGTTTATGCAGATGGCGGTGTAGAAATTTTAATGTTTATACAGATAGCGGTGAAGTCATTTCCATGTTTATATAGATAGCGGTGTAGTTATTTCCATGTATATACACATGTCTGTGCAGATATTTCCATGTTTATACAGATAACTTTGTAAGTATTTCCAAGTTTATACAGATGGCGGTGTAGATATTTCGATGTTTATGGAGATAGCAGTGGAGATATTTCCATGTTTATTCAGATAGCGGTGTAGATATTTCCATGTTTATTCTGATCGTGGTGTAGATATTTCCATGTTTATAGAGATGGCGGTGTAGATATTTCCATGTTCATAGAGATAGCGGTGTTGATTTTTCCATGTATATAGAGATAGCGGTGTGGATATTCCATGTTTACACAGATAGGGGTGTAGATATTTCCATGTTTACAGAGATGGCGGTGTAGATAATTCCATCTTTATACAGATCGCGGTGTACATATTTCCTTGTTTATACAGATCATGGTGTAGTTATTTCCATGTTTATACAGATCGCAGTGTTGATATTACCATGTTTATAGGGATAGCGGTGCAAATATTTCCACATTTATACAGATAGCGGTGTAGTTATTTGCATGTTTTTACAGATAGCGGTGTAGTTATTTGCATGTTTATACAGATAGCGGTGTAGATATTTCCAGGTATAAACAGATGTCTGTGTATATATTTCCATGTTAAAACAGATGGCGGTGTAGATATTTCCTTGTTTATACAAATAGCGGTGTAGTTATTTCCATCTTTATACAGATCACGGTGTAGATATTTCCTTGTTTATACATATAGCGGTGTAGTTGTTTCCATGCTTATACAGATAACGGTGTAGATATTTCTTTGTTTATAAAAATAGCGGTGTAGATATTTCCATGTTTGTACAGATCACGGTGTAGATATATCCTTGTTTATACTAATAGCGGTGTAGTTATTTCGATGTTTATACAGATAGCGGTGTAGATATTTCTATGTATATACAGATGGCTGTGTAGATATTTCCATGTTTATACAGATGCCTGTGTAGATGTTTCCATGTTTATACAGATGACTTTGTGGGTATTTCCATGTTTATACAGATGGCGTTGTAGATATTTCCATGTTTATAGAGATTCATGTGTAGATATTTCCATGTTTATACAGATAGCGGTGTAGGTATTTCCATGTTTATACTGATCGCGTTTTAGATATTTCCATGTTTATACAGATCGCAGTGTAGATATTTCCATGTTTATACAGATAGCGGTGTAGATATTTCCATGTATTTACAGATATCGGGGTAGATATTTCCATGTTTACACAGATTACGGTGTAGATATTTCCATCTTTCTACAGATGGCATTGTAGATATTTCCATGTTTATACAGATGGTTGTGTAGATATTTTCAAGTTTAAATAGATGGTGGTGTAGATATTACCATGTTTATACAGATAGCGGTGTAGATAAATCCATGTTTATACAGAAGGCGGTGTAGACATTTCCAAGTTTATAAAGATAGCGGTGTAGATATTTCCATGTTTACACAGATTGCACTGTAGATATTTCCATCTTTGCACAGATTTCATTGTAGATATTTCCATCTTTACACAGATAGCGGTGTAGATATTTCCATGTTTACACAGATAGCTCTGTAGGTATTTCCATGTTTACACAGATAGTGATGTAGATGTTTCCATGTTTATAGAGATAGCGGTTTAGATATTTCCATGTTTCTACAGATAGCGGTGTAGACATTTCCATGTTTACAGGTATAGAAGTTTACATATTTCCATGTTTATACAGATAGCGGTGTAGATTTTTCCATGTTTACAAAGATATCGTTATATATATTTGCATGTTTATACAGATAGCAGTGTAGAGATTTCCATGTTTATACTGATGGCGGTGTAAATGTTTCCATGCTTATACAGATAGCGGTGTAGATATTTCCATGTTTATACAGATAGCGGTGTACATGATTCTATGTTTATACAGATATAGGTGGAGATATATCCATGTTTATACAGATAGCGGTGTAGATATTTCCATGTTTACAGAGATAGCAGTGTAGTTATTTCCATATTTATACAGATGGCGGTGTACATATTTCCATGTTTATTCATATGTCGGTGTAGATATATCCATGTTTATACAGATGGCAGTGTAGGTATTTCCATGTTTATACAGATAGAGGTGTAGATATTTCCATGTATATACAGATACCGGTGTAGATATTTCCATGTTTATACAGACCGCAGTGTAGATATTTCCATGTTTATAGAGATAGCAGTGTAGATATTTCCATGTTTGTACAGATGGCGGTGTTGATGTTTCCATCTATACACAGATTGCCGTCTTGGTATTTCTGTGTGTATACAGATGGCATTGTAGATATTTCCATGTTTATACAGATGGTGGTGTAGATATTTCCATGTTTACACAGATGACTCTATAGGTATTTCCATGTTTATACAGATGGTGGTGTAGTTATTTCCAACTTTATAGAGATAGGGGTGTAGATATTTCCATATTTTTAGAGATAACGGTGTAGAAGTTTCCATGTTTATACAGATAGCGGTGTAAATATTTCCATGTTGATACAGATAATGGTGTAGATATTTCCATGTTTATAGAGATAGCGGTGTAGATATTTCCATGTTTATACAGATAGCGGTGTTGATATTTCCATGTTTATACAGACCGTGTTGTAGATATTTCCATGTTTATACAGATAGAGGTGCAGATATTTCCATGTTTGTACAGATGGCGGTGTTGATATTTCCATCTATACTCAGATGACCTTGTAGATATTTCCATGTTTATACAGATGGTGGTGCAGATATTTCCATGGATATGTAGATGGCGGTGTAGATATTTCCATGTTTATACAGATAGCGGTGTAGTTATTTCAATGTTTATATAGATAGCGGTTTAGATATTTCCATGTATGTACACATCGCTGTGTAGACATTTCCATGTTTATACAGATGACGGTGTAGATATTTCCATGTTTAAACAGATAACTTTGTAAGTATTTCCATGTTTATACAGATGGCGGTGTAGATATTTCGCTGTTTATATAGATAGCAGTGGAGATATTTCCATTTTTATACAGATAGCGGTGTAGATATTTCCATGTTTATACTGATCGTGGTGTAAATATTTCCATGTTTATAGAGATGGCGGTGTAGATATTTCAATGTTCATAGAGATAGCGGTGTTGATTTTTCCATGTTCATAGAGATAGCGGTGTGGATATTTCCATGTTTATACTGATAGGTGTGTAGATACTTCCATGGTTATACAGATGGCGGTGTAGATATTTCCATGTTTATACAGATCACGGTGTAGATATTTCCTTGTTGATACAAATAGCGGTGTAGTTATTTCCATGTTTATACAGATAGCGGTGTAGTTATTTCCATGTATATACAGATGGCTGTGTAGATATTTCCATGTTTATACAGATGGCTGTGTAGGTATTTCCATGTTTATTCAGATGACTTTGTAGGTATTTCCATGTTTATACAGATGGCGGTGTAGATATTTCCATGTTAATAGAGATAGCTGTGTACATATTTCCATGTTTATACAGATCGCGGTGTAGATATTTCCATGTTTATACAGATAGCGGTGTAGACATTTACATGTTTTTACAGATATCGGTGTAGATATATCCATGTTTACACAGATTGCGGTGTAGATATTTCCATATTTCTACAGATGTCATTGTAGATATTTCCGTGTTTATACAGATGGCGGTGTAGATATTTCCATATTTATTTAGATGTCTGTGTAGATATTTCCATGTGTATACAGATGGTATTGTAGGTATTTCCATGTTTATACAGATGGTGGTGTAGATATTTCCATGTTTATTCAGATGAGTGTGTAGATATTTCCATGTTTTTACAGATGGCAGTGTAGATATTTCAATGTTGATAGAGATGGCGCTGTAGATATTTCCATGTTTATACAGATAAAGTTGGAGATATTTCCATGCTTGTACAGAGAGCAGTGGAGATATATCCATGTTTATACATATAGCGGTGTACATATTTCCATGTTTATAGAGACAGCGGTGTAGGTATTTCCATGTTTCTACAGATAGCTGTGCAGATATTTCCATGTTTATACAGATGCCTAAGCAGATATTTCCATATTTATACAGAGGGCTGTGTAGATATTTCTATGTTTATGCAGATGGCAATGTAGATATTTCCATGTTCCTACACATGACTGTGTGGGTATTTCCATGTTTATACAGATGGCTTTGTAGATATTTCCATGTTTATAGAGATAGCGGTGCAGATATTTCCTTGTTTATACAGATATCGGTGTATATATTTCCATGTTTATACAGATCGTGGTGTAGATATTTCCATGTTTATACAGATACCGGTGTAGATATTTCCATGTTTATACAGACCGCAGTGTAGATATTTCCATGTTTATAGAGATAGCAGTGTAGATATTTCCATGTTTGTAAAGATGGCGGTGTTGATGTTTCCATCTATACACAGATTGCCGGGTTGGTATTTCTGTGTGTATACAGATGGCAATGTAGATATTTCCATGTTTATACAGATGGTGGTGTAGATATTTCCATGTTTACACAGATGACTGTATAGGTATTTCCATGTTTATACAGATGGTGGTGTAGATATTTCCAACTTTATAGAGATAGGGGTGTAGATATTTCCATATTTTTAGAGATAACAGTGTAGAAGTTTCCATGTTTATACAGATAGCGGTGTAAATATTTCCATGTTGATACAGATCACGGTGTAGATATTTCCATGTTTATAGAGATAGCGGTGTAGATATTTCCATGTTTATACTGATAGCGGTGTAGATATTTCCATGTTGATACAGACCGTGGTGTAGTTAGTTCCATGTTTATACAGATAGTGGTGCAGATATTTCCATGTTTGTACAGATGGCGGTGTTGATATTTTCATCTATACTCAGATGACCGTGTAGATATTTCCATGTTTATACAGATGGTTGTGCAGATATTTCCATGGATATGTAGATGGCGGTGTAGATATTCCCATGTTTATACAGGTAGCGGTGTAGTTATTTCAATGGTTATATAAATAGCGGTTTAGATATTTCCATGTATGTACACATGGCTGTGTAGACATTTCCATGTTTATACAGATGACGGTGTAGATATTTCCATGTTTAAACAGATAACTTTGTAAGTATTTCCATGTTTATACAGATGGCGGTGTAGATATGTCTATGTTTATAGAGATAGCTGTGGAGATATTAACATGTTTATACGGATAGCGGTGTAGCTATTTCCATGTTTATACTGATCGTGGTGTAGATATTTCCATGTTTTTAGAGATGGCGGTGTAGATATTTCAATGTTCATAGAGATAGCGGTGTTGATTTTTCCATGTTTATAGAGATAGCGGTGTGGATATTTCCATGTTTATACTGATAGGTGTGTAGATATTTCCATGGTTATACAGATGGCGGTGTAGATATTTCCATGTTTATACAGATCACGGTGTAGGTATTTCCTTGTTTATACAAATAGCGGTGTAGTTATTTCCATGTTTATACAGATAGCGGTGTAGTTATTTCCATGTATATACAGATGGCTGTGTAGATATTTCCATGTTTATACAGATGGCTGTGTAGGTATTTCCATGTTTATTCAGATGACTTTGTAGGTATTTCCATGTTTATACAGATGGCGGTGTAGATATTTCCATGTTAATAGAGATAGCTGTGTTCATATTTCCATGTTTATACAGATCGCGGTGTAGATATTTCCATGTTTATACAGATAGCGGTGTAGATATTTACATGTTTTTACAGATATCGGTGTAGACATATCCATGTTTACACAGATTGCGGTGTAGATATTTCCATATTTCTACAGATGTCATTGTAGATATTTCCATGTTTTTACAGATGGCGGTGTAGATATTTCCATGTTTATATAGATGGTGGTGTAGATATTACCATGTTTATTCAGATGAGTGTGTAGATATTTCCATGTTTTTACAGATGGCAGTGTAGATATTTCAATGTTTATAGAGATGGCGCTGTAGATATTTCCATGTTTATACAGATAAAGGTGGAGATATTTCCATGCTTATACAGAGAGCAGTGGAGATATATCCATGTTTATACACATAGCGGTGTACATATTTCCATGTTTTTAGAGACAGCGGTGTAGGTATTTCCATGTTTATACAGATAGCGGTGAAGATATTTCCATATATATACAGATGCCTATGCAGATATTTCCATATTTATACAGAGGGCTGTGTAGATATTTCTATGTTTATACAGATGGCAGTGTAGATATTTCCATGTTCCTACACATGACTGTGTAGGTATTTCCATGTTTATACAGATGGCTTTGTAGATATTTCCATGTTTATAGAGATAGTGGTGCAGATATTTCCTTGTTTATACAGATATCGGTGCATATATTTCCATGTTTATACAGATCGTGGTGTAGATATTTCTATGTTTGTACAGATACCGGTGTAGATATTTCCATGTTTATAGAGATAGCGGTGCAGATATTTCCTTGTTTATACAGATATCGGTGTATATATTTCCATGTTTATACAGATCGTGGTGCAGATATTTCCATGTTTGTACAGATACCGGTGTAGATATTTCCATGTTTATACAGACCGCAGTGTAGATATTTCCATGTTTACAGAGATAGCAGTGTAGATATTTCCATGTTTGTACAGATGGCGTTGTTGATGTTTCCATCTATACACAGATTGCCGTGTTGGTATATCCGTGTGTATACAGATGGCATTGTAGATATTTCCATGTTTATACAGATGGTGGTGTAGATATTTCCATGTTTACACAGATGACTGTATAGGTATTTCCATGTTTATACAGATGGTCGTGTAGATATTTCCAACTTTATAGAGATAGGGGTGTAGATATTTCCATATTTATAGAGATAACGGTGTAGAAGTTTCCATGTTTATACAGATAGCGGTGTAAATATTTCCATGTTGATACAGATCACGGTGTAGATATTTCCATGTTTATAGAGATAGCGGTGTAGATATTTCCATGTTTATACAGATAGCGGTGTAGATATTTCCATGTTTATACAGACCGTGGTGTAGATATTTCCATGTTTATACAGATAGCGGTGCAGATATTTCCATGTTTGTACAGATGGCGATGTTGATATGTCCATCTATACTCAGATGACCGTGTAGATATTTCCATGTTTATACTGATGGTGGTGCAGATATTTCCATGGATATGTAGATGGCGGTGTAGATATTTCCTTGTTTATACAGATAGGGGTGTAGTTATTTCAATGTTTATATAGATAGCGGTTTAGATATTTCCATGTATGTACACATGGCTGTGTAGATATTTCCATGTTTATACATATGACGGTGTAGATATTTCCATGTTTAAACAGATAACTTTGTAAGTATTTCCATGTTTATACAGATGGCGGTGTAGATATTTCGATGTTTATAGAGATAGCAGTGGAGATATTTCCATGTTTATACAGATAGCGGTGTAGATATTTCCATGTTTATACTGATCGTGGTGTAGATATTTCCATGCTTATAGAGATGGCGGTGTAGATATTTCAATGTTCATAGAGATAGCGGTGTTGATTTTTCCATGTTTATAGAGATAGTGGTGTGGATATTTCCATGTTTATACAGATAGGTGTGTCGATATTTCCATGGTTATACAGATGGCGGTGTAGATATTTCCATGTTTATACATATCACGGTGTAGATATTTCCTTGTTGATACAAATAGCGGTGTAGTTATTTCCATGTTTATACAGATAGCGGTGTAGTTATTTCCATGTATATACAGATGGCTGTGTAGATATTTCCATGTTTATACAGATGGCTGTGTAGGTATTTCCATGTTTATTCAGATAACTTTGTAGGTATTTCCATGTTTATACAGATGGCGGTGTATATATTTCCATGTTTATAGAGATAGCTGTGTAGATATTTCCATGTTTATACAGATCGCGGTTTAGATATTTCCATGTTTATACAGATAGCGGTGTAGATATTTACATGTTTTTACAGATATCGGTGTAGATATATCCATGTTTACACAGATTGCGGTGCAGATATTTCCATGTTTTTACAGATATCGGTGTAGATATATCCATGTTTACACAGATTGCGGTGTAGATATTTCCATATTTCTACAGATGTCAATGTAGATATTTCCATGTTTATACAGATGGCGGTGTAGATATTTACATGTTTATATAGATGGTGGTGTAGATATTACCATGTTTATGCAGATCGCGGTGTAGATATTTCCATGTTTATACAGATCGTGGTGAAGATATTTCCATGTTTATAGAGATCGCGGTGTAGATATTTCCATGTTTACACAGATCGTGGTGAAGATATTTCCATGTTTATAGAGATCGCGGTGTAGATATTTCCATGTTTATACAGATCGCAGTGTAGATATTTCCATGTTTATACAGCTAGCGGTGTAGATAATTCCATGTTTATACAGATAGCGGTGTAGATATTTCCATGTTTATAGAGATAGCAGTGTAGGTATTTCCATGCTTATAGACATAGCGGTGTAGATACTTCCATGTTTATATAGGTGGTGTTGTAGATATTTCCATGTTTATACCGATAGCGGTGTTGGTATTTCCACCTTTATACAGATAGCGATGTAGATATTTCCATGTTTATACAGCTTGCGGTGCAGATATTTATATGTTTACACAGAAGGCATTGTATATATTTCCTTATTCACACAGATGTCGGTGTAGATGTTTCCATGTTTATACAGATGGCGGAGTAGTTAGTTCCATGTTTATGGAGATGGCAGTGTAGATGTTTTCATGTTTATAGAGATGGCGGTGTAGATATTTCCATGTTTATAGAGATAGCAGTGTAGATATATACATGTTTATACAGATGGCTGTGTAGATATTTCCATGTTTATACAGATGACTCTATACATATTTCCACGTTTTTACAGATGTCAGTGCAGATATTTCCATGTTTATAGAGATAGCGGTGTAGATATTTCCATGTTTGTACAGATGGCGGTGTTGATATTTCCATCTATACACAGATGGCCGTGTAGATATTTCCATGTTTATAAAGATGGCGGCATAGATATTTCCATGGACATGCAGATGGCTGTGTAGATATTTACATGTTTATGCAGATGGCGGTGTAGAAATTTTAATGTTTATACAGATAGCGGTGAAGTCATTTCCATGTTTATATAGATAGCGGTGTAGTTATTTCCATGTATATACACATGTCTGTGCAGATATTTCCATGTTTATACAGATAACTTTGTAAGTATTTCCAAGTTTATACAGATGGCGGTGTAGATATTTCGATGTTTATGGAGATAGCAGTGGAGATATTTCCATGTTTATTCAGATAGCGGTGTAGATATTTCCATGTTTATTCTGATCGTGGTGTAGATATTTCCATGTTTATAGAGATGGCGGTGTAGATATTTCCATGTTCATAGAGATAGCGGTGTTGATTTTTCCATGTATATAGAGATAGCGGTGTGGATATTCCATGTTTACACAGATAGGGGTGTAGATATTTCCATGTTTACAGAGATGGCGGTGTAGATAATTCCATCTTTATACAGATCGCGGTGTACATATTTCCTTGTTTATACAGATCATGGTGTAGTTATTTCCATGTTTATACAGATCGCAGTGTTGATATTACCATGTTTATAGGGATAGCGGTGCAAATATTTCCACATTTATACAGATAGCGGTGTAGTTATTTGCATGTTTTTACAGATAGCGGTGTAGTTATTTGCATGTTTATACAGATAGCGGTGTAGATATTTCCAGGTATAAACAGATGTCTGTGTATATATTTCCATGTTAAAACAGATGGCGGTGTAGATATTTCCTTGTTTATACAAATAGCGGTGTAGTTATTTCCATCTTTATACAGATCACGGTGTAGATATTTCCTTGTTTATACATATAGCGGTGTAGTTGTTTCCATGCTTATACAGATAACGGTGTAGATATTTCTTTGTTTATAAAAATAGCGGTGTAGATATTTCCATGTTTGTACAGATCACGGTGTAGATATATCCTTGTTTATACTAATAGCGGTGTAGTTATTTCGATGTTTATACAGATAGCGGTGTAGATATTTCTATGTATATACAGATGGCTGTGTAGATATTTCCATGTTTATACAGATGCCTGTGTAGATGTTTCCATGTTTATACAGATGACTTTGTGGGTATTTCCATGTTTATACAGATGGCGTTGTAGATATTTCCATGTTTATAGAGATTCATGTGTAGATATTTCCATGTTTATACAGATAGCGGTGTAGGTATTTCCATGTTTATACTGATCGCGTTTTAGATATTTCCATGTTTATACAGATCGCAGTGTAGATATTTCCATGTTTATACAGATAGCGGTGTAGATATTTCCATGTATTTACAGATATCGGGGTAGATATTTCCATGTTTACACAGATTACGGTGTAGATATTTCCATCTTTCTACAGATGGCATTGTAGATATTTCCATGTTTATACAGATGGTTGTGTAGATATTTTCAAGTTTAAATAGATGGTGGTGTAGATATTACCATGTTTATACAGATAGCGGTGTAGATAAATCCATGTTTATACAGAAGGCGGTGTAGACATTTCCAAGTTTATAAAGATAGCGGTGTAGATATTTCCATGTTTACACAGATTGCACTGTAGATATTTCCATCTTTGCACAGATTTCATTGTAGATATTTCCATCTTTACACAGATAGCGGTGTAGATATTTCCATGTTTACACAGATAGCTCTGTAGGTATTTCCATGTTTACACAGATAGTGATGTAGATGTTTCCATGTTTATAGAGATAGCGGTTTAGATATTTCCATGTTTCTACAGATAGCGGTGTAGACATTTCCATGTTTACAGGTATAGAAGTTTACATATTTCCATGTTTATACAGATAGCGGTGTAGATTTTTCCATGTTTACAAAGATATCGTTATATATATTTGCATGTTTATACAGATAGCAGTGTAGAGATTTCCATGTTTATACTGATGGCGGTGTAAATGTTTCCATGCTTATACAGATAGCGGTGTAGATATTTCCATGTTTATACAGATAGCGGTGTACATGATTCTATGTTTATACAGATATAGGTGGAGATATATCCATGTTTATACAGATAGCGGTGTAGATATTTCCATGTTTACAGAGATAGCAGTGTAGTTATTTCCATATTTATACAGATGGCGGTGTACATATTTCCATGTTTATTCATATGTCGGTGTAGATATATCCATGTTTATACAGATGGCAGTGTAGGTATTTCCATGTTTATACAGATAGAGGTGTAGATATTTCCATGTATATACAGATACCGGTGTAGATATTTCCATGTTTATACAGACCGCAGTGTAGATATTTCCATGTTTATAGAGATAGCAGTGTAGATATTTCCATGTTTGTACAGATGGCGGTGTTGATGTTTCCATCTATACACAGATTGCCGTCTTGGTATTTCTGTGTGTATACAGATGGCATTGTAGATATTTCCATGTTTATACAGATGGTGGTGTAGATATTTCCATGTTTACACAGATGACTCTATAGGTATTTCCATGTTTATACAGATGGTGGTGTAGTTATTTCCAACTTTATAGAGATAGGGGTGTAGATATTTCCATATTTTTAGAGATAACGGTGTAGAAGTTTCCATGTTTATACAGATAGCGGTGTAAATATTTCCATGTTGATACAGATAATGGTGTAGATATTTCCATGTTTATAGAGATAGCGGTGTAGATATTTCCATGTTTATACAGATAGCGGTGTTGATATTTCCATGTTTATACAGACCGTGTTGTAGATATTTCCATGTTTATACAGATAGAGGTGCAGATATTTCCATGTTTGTACAGATGGCGGTGTTGATAATTCCATCTATACTCAGATGACCTTGTAGATATTTCCATGTTTATACAGATGGTGGTGCAGATATTTCCATGGATATGTAGATGGCGGTGTAGATATTTCCATGTTTATACAGATAGCGGTGTAGTTATTTCAATGTTTATATAGATAGCGGTTTAGATATTTCCATGTATGTACACATCGCTGTGTAGACATTTCCATGTTTATACAGATGACGGTGTAGATATTTCCATGTTTAAACAGATAACTTTGTAAGTATTTCCATGTTTATACAGATGGCGGTGTAGATATTTCGCTGTTTATATAGATAGCAGTGGAGATATTTCCATTTTTATACAGATAGCGGTGTAGATATTTCCATGTTTATACTGATCGTGGTGTAAATATTTCCATGTTTATAGAGATGGCGGTGTAGATATTTCAATGTTCATAGAGATAGCGGTGTTGATTTTTCCATGTTCATAGAGATAGCGGTGTGGATATTTCCATGTTTATACTGATAGGTGTGTAGATACTTCCATGGTTATACAGATGGCGGTGTAGATATTTCCATGTTTATACAGATCACGGTGTAGATATTTCCTTGTTGATACAAATAGCGGTGTAGTTATTTCCATGTTTATACAGATAGCGGTGTAGTTATTTCCATGTATATACAGATGGCTGTGTAGATATTTCCATGTTTATACAGATGGCTGTGTAGGTATTTCCATGTTTATTCAGATGACTTTGTAGGTATTTCCATGTTTATACAGATGGCGGTGTAGATATTTCCATGTTAATAGAGATAGCTGTGTACATATTTCCATGTTTATACAGATCGCGGTGTAGATATTTCCATGTTTATACAGATAGCGGTGTAGACATTTACATGTTTTTACAGATATCGGTGTAGATATATCCATGTTTACACAGATTGCGGTGTAGATATTTCCATATTTCTACAGATGTCATTGTAGATATTTCCGTGTTTATACAGATGGCGGTGTAGATATTTCCATATTTATTTAGATGTCTGTGTAGATATTTCCATGTGTATACAGATGGTATTGTAGGTATTTCCATGTTTATACAGATGGTGGTGTAGATATTTCCATGTTTATTCAGATGAGTGTGTAGATATTTCCATGTTTTTACAGATGGCAGTGTAGATATTTCAATGTTGATAGAGATGGCGCTGTAGATATTTCCATGTTTATACAGATAAAGTTGGAGATATTTCCATGCTTGTACAGAGAGCAGTGGAGATATATCCATGTTTATACATATAGCGGTGTACATATTTCCATGTTTATAGAGACAGCGGTGTAGGTATTTCCATGTTTCTACAGATAGCTGTGCAGATATTTCCATGTTTATACAGATGCCTAAGCAGATATTTCCATATTTATACAGAGGGCTGTGTAGATATTTCTATGTTTATGCAGATGGCAATGTAGATATTTCCATGTTCCTACACATGACTGTGTGGGTATTTCCATGTTTATACAGATGGCTTTGTAGATATTTCCATGTTTATAGAGATAGCGGTGCAGATATTTCCTTGTTTATACAGATATCGGTGTATATATTTCCATGTTTATACAGATCGTGGTGTAGATATTTCCATGTTTATACAGATACCGGTGTAGATATTTCCATGTTTATACAGACCGCAGTGTAGATATTTCCATGTTTATAGAGATAGCAGTGTAGATATTTCCATGTTTGTAAAGATGGCGGTGTTGATGTTTCCATCTATACACAGATTGCCGGGTTGGTATTTCTGTGTGTATACAGATGGCAATGTAGATATTTCCATGTTTATACAGATGGTGGTGTAGATATTTCCATGTTTACACAGATGACTGTATAGGTATTTCCATGTTTATACAGATGGTGGTGTAGATATTTCCAACTTTATAGAGATAGGGGTGTAGATATTTCCATATTTTTAGAGATAACAGTGTAGAAGTTTCCATGTTTATACAGATAGCGGTGTAAATATTTCCATGTTGATACAGATCACGGTGTAGATATTTCCATGTTTATAGAGATAGCGGTGTAGATATTTCCATGTTTATACTGATAGCGGTGTAGATATTTCCATGTTGATACAGACCGTGGTGTAGTTAGTTCCATGTTTATACAGATAGTGGTGCAGATATTTCCATGTTTGTACAGATGGCGGTGTTGATATTTTCATCTATACTCAGATGACCGTGTAGATATTTCCATGTTTATACAGATGGTTGTGCAGATATTTCCATGGATATGTAGATGGCGGTGTAGATATTCCCATGTTTATACAGGTAGCGGTGTAGTTATTTCAATGGTTATATAAATAGCGGTTTAGATATTTCCATGTATGTACACATGGCTGTGTAGACATTTCCATGTTTATACAGATGACGGTGTAGATATTTCCATGTTTAAACAGATAACTTTGTAAGTATTTCCATGTTTATACAGATGGCGGTGTAGATATGTCTATGTTTATAGAGATAGCTGTGGAGATATTAACATGTTTATACGGATAGCGGTGTAGCTATTTCCATGTTTATACTGATCGTGGTGTAGATATTTCCATGTTTTTAGAGATGGCGGTGTAGATATTTCAATGTTCATAGAGATAGCGGTGTTGATTTTTCCATGTTTATAGAGATAGCGGTGTGGATATTTCCATGTTTATACTGATAGGTGTGTAGATATTTCCATGGTTATACAGATGGCGGTGTAGATATTTCCATGTTTATACAGATCACGGTGTAGGTATTTCCTTGTTTATACAAATAGCGGTGTAGTTATTTCCATGTTTATACAGATAGCGGTGTAGTTATTTCCATGTATATACAGATGGCTGTGTAGATATTTCCATGTTTATACAGATGGCTGTGTAGGTATTTCCATGTTTATTCAGATGACTTTGTAGGTATTTCCATGTTTATACAGATGGCGGTGTAGATATTTCCATGTTAATAGAGATAGCTGTGTTCATATTTCCATGTTTATACAGATCGCGGTGTAGATATTTCCATGTTTATACAGATAGCGGTGTAGATATTTACATGTTTTTACAGATATCGGTGTAGACATATCCATGTTTACACAGATTGCGGTGTAGATATTTCCATATTTCTACAGATGTCATTGTAGATATTTCCATGTTTTTACAGATGGCGGTGTAGATATTTCCATGTTTATATAGATGGTGGTGTAGATATTACCATGTTTATTCAGATGAGTGTGTAGATATTTCCATGTTTTTACAGATGGCAGTGTAGATATTTCAATGTTTATAGAGATGGCGCTGTAGATATTTCCATGTTTATACAGATAAAGGTGGAGATATTTCCATGCTTATACAGAGAGCAGTGGAGATATATCCATGTTTATACATATAGCGGTGTACCTATTTCCATGTTTATAGAGACAGCGGTGTAGGTATTTCCATGTTTCTACATATAGCTGTGCAGATATTTCCATGTTTACACAGATGCCTATGCAGATATTTCCATATTTATACAGAGGGCTGTGTAGATATTTCTACGTTTATACAGATGGCAGTGTAGATATTTCCATGTTCCTACACATGACTGTGTAGGCATTTCCATGTTTATACAGATGGCTTTGTAGATATTTCCATGTTTATAGAGATAGCGGTGCAGATATTTCCTTGTTTATACAGATACCGGTGTAGATATTTCCATGTTTATACAGACCGCAGTGTAGATATTTCCATGTTTATAGAGATAGCAGTGTAGATATTTCCATGTTTGTACAGATGGCGGTGTTGATGTTTCCATCTATACACAGATTGCCGTGTTGGTATTTCTGTGTGTATACAGATGGCATTGTAGATATTTCCATGTTTATACAGATGGTGGTGTAGATATTTCCATGTTTACACAGATGACTGTATACGTATTTCCATGTTTATACAGATGGTGGTGTAGATATTTCCAACTTTATAGAGATAGGTGTGTAGATATTTCCATATTTTTAGAGATTACGGTGTAGAAGTTTCCATGTTTATACAGATAGCGGTGTAAATATTTCCATGTTGATACAGATCACGGTGTAGATATTTCCATGTTTATAGAGATAGCGGTGTAGATATTTCCATGTTTATACAGATAGCGGTGTAGATATTTCCATGTTTATACAGACCGTGTTGTAGATATTTCCATGTTTATACAGATAGAGGTGCAGATATTTCCATGTTTGTACAGATGGCGGTGTTGATATTTCCATCTATACTCAGATGACCTTGTAGATATTTCCATGTTTATACAGATGGTGGTGCAGATATTTCCATGGATATGTAGATGGCGGTGTAGATATTTCCAGGTTTATACAGATAGCGGAGTAGTTATTTCAATGTTTATATAGATAGCGGTTTAGATATTTCCATGTATGTACACATGGCTGTGTAGACATTTCCATGTTTATACAGAGGACGGTGTAGATATTTCCGTGTTTAAACAGATAACTGTGTAAGTATTTCCATGTTTATACAGATGGCGGTGTAGATATTTCGATGTTTATAGACATAGCAGTGGAGATATTTCCATGTTTACACAGATAGCGGTGTAGATATTTCCATGTTTATACTGATCGTGGTGTAGATATTTCCATGTTTATAGAGATGGCGGTGTAGATATTTCAATGTTCATAGAGATAGCGGTGTTGATTTTTCCATGTTTACAGAGATAGCGGTGTGGTTATTTCCATGTTTATACTGATAGGTTTGTAGATATTTCCATGGTTATAGAGATGGCGGTGTAGATATTTCCATGTTTATACAGATCACGGTGTAGATATTTCCTTGTTTATACAAACAGCGGTGTAGTTATTTCCATGTTTATACAGATAGCGGTGTAGTTATTTCCATGTATATACAGATGGCTGTGTAGATGTTTCCATGTTTATACAGATGGCTGTGTAGGTATTTCCATGATTATTCAGATGACTTTGTAGGTATTTCCATGTTTATTCAGATGGCGGTGTAGATATTTCCATGTTAATAGAGATAGCTGTGTACATATTTCCATGTTTATACAGATCGCGGTGTAGATATTTCCGTGTTTATACAGATAGCGGTGTAGATATTTACATGTTTTTCCAGATATCGGTGTAGATATATCCATGTTTACACAGATTGCGGTGTAGATATTTCCATATTTCTACAGATGTCATTGTAGATATTTCCATGTTTATACAGATGGCGGTGTAGATATTTCCAGGTTTATATAGATGGTGGTGTAGATATTACCATGTTTATTCAGATGAGTGTGTAGATATTTCCATGTTTTTACAGATGGCAGTGTAGATATTTCAATGTTTATAGAGATGGCGCTGTAGATATTTCCATGTTTATACAGATAAAGGTGGAGATATTTCCATGCTTCTACAGAGAGCATTGGAGATATATCCATATTTATACATATAGCGGTGTACATATTTCCATGTTTATAGAGACAGCGGTGTAGGTATTTCCATGTTTCTACAGATAGCTGTGCAGATATTTCCATGTTTATACAGATGCCTATGCAGATATTTCCATATTTATACAGAGGGCTGTGTAGATATTTCTATGTTTATACAGATGGCAGTGTAGATATTTCCATGTTCCTACACATGACTGTGTAGGTATTTCCATGTTTATACAGATGGTTTTGTAGATATTTCCATGTTTATAGAGTTAGCGGTGCAGATATTTCCTTGTTTATACAGATATCGGTGTATATATTTCCATGTTTATACAGATCGTGGTGTAGATATTTCCATGTTTATACAGATACCGGTGTAGATATTTCCATGTTTATACAGACCGCAGTGTAGATATTTCCATGTTTATAGAGATAGAAGTGTAGATATTTCCATGTTTGTTCAGATGGCAGTGTTGATGTTTCCATCTATACACAGATTGCCGTGTTGGTATTTCTGTGTGTATACAGATGGCATTGTAGATATTTCCATGTTTATACAGATGGTGGTGTAGATATTTCCATGTTTACACAGATGACTGTATAGGTATTTCCATGTTTATACAGATGGTGGTGTAGATATTTCCAACTTTACAGAGATAGGGGTGTAGATATTTCCATATTTTTAGAGATAACGGTGTAGAAGTTTCCATGTTTATACAGATAGCGGTGTAAATATTTCCATGTTGATACAGATAATGGTGTAGATATTTCCATGTTTATAGAGATAGCGGTGTAGATATTTCCATGTTTATACAGATAGCGGTGTAGATATTTCCATGTTTATACAGACCGTGTTGTAGATATTTCCATGTTTATACAGATAGAGGTGCAGATATTTCCATGTTTGTACAGATGGCGGTGTTGATATTTCCATCTATACTCAGATGACCTTGTAGATATTTCCATGTTTATACAGATGGTGGTGCAGATATTTCCATGGATATGTAGATGGCGGTGTAGATATTTCCATGTTTATACAGATAGCGGTGTAATTATTTCAATGTTTATATAGATAGCGGTTTAGATATTTCCATGTATGTACACATCGCTGTGTAGACATTTCCATGTTTATACAGATGACGGTGTAGATATTTCCTTGTTTAAACAGATAACTTTGTAAGTATTTCCATGTTTATACAGATGGCGGTGTAGATATTTCGATGTTTATATAGATAGCAGTGGAGATATTTCCATGTTTATACAGATAGCGGTGTAGATATTTCCATGTTTATACTGATCGTGGTGTAAATATTTCCATGTTTATAGAGATGGCGGTGTAGATATTTCAATGTTCATAGAGATAGCGGTGTTGATTTTTCCATGTTCATAGAGATAGCGGTGTGGATATTTCCATGTTTATACTGATAGGTGTGTAGATATTTCCATGGTTATACAGATGGCGGTGTAGATATTTCCATGTTTATACAGATCACGGTGTAGATATTTCCTTGTTGATACAAATAGCGGTGTAGTTATTTCCATGTTTATACAGATAGCGGTGTAGTTATTTCCATGTATATACAGATGGCTGTGTAGATATTTCCATGTTTATACAGATGGCTGTGTAGGTATTTCCATGTTTATTCAGATGACTTTGTAGGTATTTCCATGTTTATTCAGATGGCGGTGTAGATATTTCCATGTTAATAGAGATAGCTGTGTACATATTTCCATGTTTATACAGATCGCGGTGTAGATATTTCCATGTTTATACAGATAGCGGTGTAGACATTTACATGTTTTTCCAGATATCGGTGTAGATATATCCATGTTTACACAGATTGCGGTGTAGATATTTCCATATTTCTACAGATGTCATTGTAGATATTTCCGTGTTTATACAGATGGCGGTGTAGATATTTCCATATTTATTTAGATGTCTGTGTAGATATTTCCATGTGTATACAGATGGTATTGTAGGTATTTCCATGTTTATACAGATGGTGGTGTAGATATTTCCATGTTTATTCAGATGAGTGTGTAGATATTTCCATGTTTTTACAGATGGCAGTGTAGATATTTCAATGTTTATAGAGATGGTGCTGTAGATATTTCCATGTTTATACAGATAAAGTTGGAGATATTTCCATGCTTATACAGAGAGCAGTGGAGATATATCCATGTTTATACATATAGCGGTGTACATATTTCCATGTTTATAGAGACAGCGGTGTAGGTATTTCCATGTTTCTGCAGATAGCTGTTCAGATATTTCCATGTTTATACAGATCGTGGTGTAGATATTTCCATGTTTATACAGATACCGGTGTAGATATTTCCATGTTTATACAGACCGCAGTGTAGATATTTCCATGTTTATAGAGATAGAAGTGTAGATATTTCCATGTTTGTTCAGATGGCAGTGTTGATGTTTCCATCTATACACAGATTGCCGTGTTGGTATTTCTGTGTGTATACAGATGGCATTGTAGATATTTCCATGTTTATACAGATGGTGGTGTAGATATTTCCATGTTTACACAGATGACTGTATAGGTATTTCCATGTTTATACAGATGGTGGTGTAGATATTTCCAACTTTACAGAGATAGGGGTGTAGATATTTCCATATTTTTAGAGATAACGGTGTAGAAGTTTCCATGTTTATACAGATAGCGGTGTAAATATTTCCATGTTGATACAGATAATGGTGTAGATATTTCCATGTTTATAGAGATAGCGGTGTAGATATTTCCATGTTTATACAGATAGCGGTGTAGATATTTCCATGTTTATACAGACCGTGTTGTAGATATTTCCATGTTTATACAGATAGAGGTGCAGATATTTCCATGTTTGTACAGATGGCGGTGTTGATATTTCCATCTATACTCAGATGACCTTGTAGATATTTCCATGTTTATACAGATGGTGGTGCAGATATTTCCATGGATATGTAGATGGCGGTGTAGATATTTCCATGTTTATACAGATAGCGGTGTAATTATTTCAATGTTTATATAGATAGCGGTTTAGATATTTCCATGTATGTACACATCGCTGTGTAGACATTTCCATGTTTATACAGATGACGGTGTAGATATTTCCTTGTTTAAACAGATAACTTTGTAAGTATTTCCATGTTTATACAGATGGCGGTGTAGATATTTCGATGTTTATATAGATAGCAGTGGAGATATTTCCATGTTTATACAGATAGCGGTGTAGATATTTCCATGTTTATACTGATCGTGGTGTAAATATTTCCATGTTTATAGAGATGGCGGTGTAGATATTTCAATGTTCATAGAGATAGCGGTGTTGATTTTTCCATGTTCATAGAGATAGCGGTGTGGATATTTCCATGTTTATACTGATAGGTGTGTAGATATTTCCATGGTTATACAGATGGCGGTGTAGATATTTCCATGTTTATACAGATCACGGTGTAGATATTTCCTTGTTGATACAAATAGCGGTGTAGTTATTTCCATGTTTATACAGATAGCGGTGTAGTTATTTCCATGTATATACAGATGGCTGTGTAGATATTTCCATGTTTATACAGATGGCTGTGTAGGTATTTCCATGTTTATTCAGATGACTTTGTAGGTATTTCCATGTTTATTCAGATGGCGGTGTAGATATTTCCATGTTAATAGAGATAGCTGTGTACATATTTCCATGTTTATACAGATCGCGGTGTAGATATTTCCGTGTTTATACAGATAGCGGTGTAGATATTTACATGTTTTTCCAGATATCGGTGTAGATATATCCATGTTTACACAGATTGCGGTGTAGATATTTCCATATTTCTACAGATGTCATTGTAGATATTTCCATGTTTATACAGATGGCGGTGTAGATATTTCCAGGTTTATATAGATGGTGGTGTAGATATTACCATGTTTATTCAGATGAGTGTGTAGATATTTCCATGTT
The DNA here is from genome assembly GCF_029289425.2 of Pan paniscus. Taxonomy (NCBI): domain Eukaryota; kingdom Metazoa; phylum Chordata; class Mammalia; order Primates; family Hominidae; genus Pan; species Pan paniscus. The sequence goes on along the minus strand of NC_073258.2, from coordinate 1,388,842 downwards.
TTTACAGATGGCAGTGTAGATATTTCAATGTTTATAGAGATGGCGCTGTAGATATTTCCATGTTTATACAGATAAAGGTGGAGATATTTCCATGCTTCTACAGAGAGCATTGGAGATATATCCATATTTATACATATAGCGGTGTACATATTTCCATGTTTATAGAGACAGCGGTGTAGGTATTTCCATGTTTCTACAGATAGCTGTGCAGATATTTCCATGTTTATACAGATGCCTATGCAGATATTTCCATATTTATACAGAGGGCTGTGTAGATATTTCTATGTTTATACAGATGGCAGTGTAGATATTTCCATGTTCCTACACATGACTGTGTAGGTATTTCCATGTTTATACAGATGGTTTTGTAGATATTTCCATGTTTATAGAGTTAGCGGTGCAGATATTTCCTTGTTTATACAGATATCGGTGTATATATTTCCATGTTTATACAGATCGTGGTGTAGATATTTCCATGTTTATACAGATACCGGTGTAGATATTTCCATGTTTATACAGACCGCAGTGTAGATATTTCCATGTTTATAGAGATAGAAGTGTAGATATTTCCATGTTTGTTCAGATGGCAGTGTTGATGTTTCCATCTATACACAGATTGCCGTGTTGGTATTTCTGTGTGTATACAGATGGCATTGTAGATATTTCCATGTTTATACAGATGGTGGTGTAGATATTTCCATGTTTACACAGATGACTGTATAGGTATTTCCATGTTTATACAGATGGTGGTGTAGATATTTCCAACTTTACAGAGATAGGGGTGTAGATATTTCCATATTTTTAGAGATAACGGTGTAGAAGTTTCCATGTTTATACAGATAGCGGTGTAAATATTTCCATGTTGATACAGATAATGGTGTAGATATTTCCATGTTTATAGAGATAGCGGTGTAGATATTTCCATGTTTATACAGATAGCGGTGTAGATATTTCCATGTTTATACAGACCGTGTTGTAGATATTTCCATGTTTATACAGATAGAGGTGCAGATATTTCCATGTTTGTACAGATGGCGGTGTTGATATTTCCATCTATACTCAGATGACCTTGTAGATATTTCCATGTTTATACAGATGGTGGTGCAGATATTTCCATGGATATGTAGATGGCGGTGTAGATATTTCCATGTTTATACAGATAGCGGTGTAATTATTTCAATGTTTATATAGATAGCGGTTTAGATATTTCCATGTATGTACACATCGCTGTGTAGACATTTCCATGTTTATACAGATGACGGTGTAGATATTTCCTTGTTTAAACAGATAACTTTGTAAGTATTTCCATGTTTATACAGATGGCGGTGTAGATATTTCGATGTTTATATAGATAGCAGTGGAGATATTTCCATGTTTATACAGATAGCGGTGTAGATATTTCCATGTTTATACTGATCGTGGTGTAAATATTTCCATGTTTATAGAGATGGCGGTGTAGATATTTCAATGTTCATAGAGATAGCGGTGTTGATTTTTCCATGTTCATAGAGATAGCGGTGTGGATATTTCCATGTTTATACTGATAGGTGTGTAGATATTTCCATGGTTATACAGATGGCGGTGTAGATATTTCCATGTTTATACAGATCACGGTGTAGATATTTCCTTGTTGATACAAATAGCGGTGTAGTTATTTCCATGTTTATACAGATAGCGGTGTAGTTATTTCCATGTATATACAGATGGCTGTGTAGATATTTCCATGTTTATACAGATGGCTGTGTAGGTATTTCCATGTTTATTCAGATGACTTTGTAGGTATTTCCATGTTTATTCAGATGGCGGTGTAGATATTTCCATGTTAATAGAGATAGCTGTGTACATATTTCCATGTTTATACAGATCGCGGTGTAGATATTTCCATGTTTATACAGATAGCGGTGTAGACATTTACATGTTTTTACAGATATCGGTGTAGATATATCCATGTTTACACAGATTGCGGTGTAGATATTTCCATATTTCTACAGATGTCATTGTAGATATTTCCGTGTTTATACAGATGGCGGTGTAGATATTTCCATATTTATTTAGATGTCTGTGTAGATATTTCCATGTGTATACAGATGGTATTGTAGGTATTTCCATGTTTATACAGATGGTGGTGTAGATATTTCCATGTTTATTCAGATGAGTGTGTAGATATTTCCATGTTTTTACAGATGGCAGTGTAGATATTTCAATGTTTATAGAGATGGTGCTGTAGATATTTCCATGTTTATACAGATAAAGTTGGAGATATTTCCATGCTTATACAGAGAGCAGTGGAGATATATCCATGTTTATACATATAGCGGTGTACATATTTCCATGTTTATAGAGACAGCGGTGTAGGTATTTCCATGTTTCTGCAGATAGCTGTTCAGATATTTCCATGTTTATACAGATGCCTATGCAGATATTTCCATATTTATACAGAGGGCTGTGTAGATATTTCTATGTTTATACAGATGGCAGTGTAGATATTTCCATGTTCCTACACATGACTGTGTGGGTATTTCCATGTTTATACAGATGGCTTTGTAGATATTTCCATGTTTATAGAGATAGCGGTGCAGATATTTCCTTGTTTATACAGATATCGGTGTATATATTTCCATGTTTATACAGATCGTGGTGTAGATATTTCCATGTTTATACAGATACCGGTGTAGATTTTTCCATGTTTATACAGACTGCAGTGTAGATATTTCCATGTTTATAGAGATAGCAGTGTAGATATTTCCATGTTTGTTCAGATGGCGGTGTTGATGTTTCCATCTATACACAGATTGCCGTGTTGGTATTTCTGTGTGTATACAGATGGCATTGTAGATATTTCCATGTTTATACAGATGGTGGTGTAGATATTTCCATGTTTACACAGATGACTGTATAGGTATTTCCATGTTTATACAGATGGTGGTGTAGATATTTCCAACTTTACAGAGATAGGGGTGTAGATATTTCCATATTTTTAGAGATAACGGTGTAGAAGTTTCCATGTTTATACAGATAGTGGTGTAAATATTTCCATGTTGATACAGATCACGGTGTAGATATTTCCATGTTTATAGAGATAGCGGTGTAGATATTTCCATGTTTATACAGATAGCGGTGTAGATATTTCTATGTTTATACAGTCTGTGGTGTAGATATTTCCATGTTTATACAGATAGCGGTGCAGATATTTCCATGTTTGTACAGATGGCGGTGTTGATATTTCCATCTATACTCAGATGACCGTGTAGACATTTCCATGTTTATACAGATGCTGGTGCAGATATTTCCATGGATATGTAGATGGCGGTGTAGATATTTCCATGTTTATACAGATAGCGGTGTAGTTATTTCAATGTTTATATAGATAGCGGTTTAGATATTTCCATGTATGTACACATGGCTGTGTAGACATTTCCATGTTTATACAGGGCACGGTGTAGATATTTCCATGTTTAAACAGATAACTTTGTAAGTATTTCCATGTTTATACAGATGGCGGTGTAGATATTTCGATGTTTATAGAGATAGCAGTGGAGATATTTCCATGTTTATACAGATAGCGGTGTAGATATTTCCATGTTTATACTGATCGTGGTGTAGATATTTCCATGTTTATAGAGATGGCGGTGTAGATATTTCAATGTTCATAGAGATAGCGGTGTTGATTTTTCCATGTTTATAGAGATAGCGGTGTGGATATTTCCATGTTTATACTGATAGGTGTGTAGATATTTCCATGGTTATACAGATGGCGGTGTAGATATTTCCATGTTTATACAGATCACGGTGTAGATATTACCTTGTTTATACAAATAGCGGTGTAGTTATTTCCATGTTTATACAGATAGCGGTGTAGTTATTTCCATGTATATACAGATGGCTGTGTAGATATTTCCATGTTTATACAGATGGCTGTGTAGGTATTTCCATGTTTATTCAGATGACTTTGTAGGTATTTCCATGTTTATACAGATGGCGGTGTAGAAATTTCCATGTTAATAGAGATAGCTGTGTACATATTTCCATGTTTATACAGATCGCGGTGTAGATATTTCCATGTTTATACAGATAGCGGTGTAGATATTTACATGTTTTTACAGATATCGGTGTAGATATATCCATGTTTACACAGATTGCGGTGTAGATATTTCCATATTTCTACAGATGTCATTGTAGATATTTCCATGTTTGTACAGATGGCGGTGTAGATATTTCCATGTTTATATAGATGGTGTTGTAGATATTACCATGTTTATACAGATCGCAGTGTAGATATTTCCATGTTTATACAGATCGTGGTGAAGATATTTCCATGTTTATAGAGATCGCGGTGTAGATATTTCCATGTTTATAGAGATCGCAGTGTAGATATTTCCATGTTTATACAGATAGCGGTGTAGATAATTCCATGTTTATACAGATAGCGGTGTAGATATTTCCATGTTTATAGAGATAGCGGTGTAGCTATTTCCATGTTTATAGACATAGCGGTGTAGATACTTCCATGTTTATATAGATGGTGTTGTAGATATTTCCATGTTTATACCGATAGCGGTGTTGGTATTTCCACGTTTATACAGATAGCGATGTAGATATTTCCATGTTTATACAGCTCGCGGTGCAGATATTTATATGTTTACACAGAAGGCATTGTATATATTTCCTTATTCACACAGATGTCGGTGTAGAGGTTTCCATGTTTATACAGATGGCGGAGTAGTTAGTTCCATGTTTATGGAGATGGCAGTGTAGATATTTTCATGTTTATACAGATGTCGGTGTAGATATTTCCATGTTTATAGAGATAGCAGTGTAGATATTTACATGTTTATACAGATGGCTGTGTATTTCCATGTGTATACAGATGGCATTGTAGATATTTCCATGTTTATATAGATGACTCTATACGTATTTCCATGTTTTTACAGATGGCATTGCAAATATTTCCATGTTTATAGAGATAGCGGTGTAGATATTTCCGTGTTTGTACAGATGGCGGTGTTGATATTTCCATCTATACTCAGATGGCCGTGTAGATATTTCCATGTTTATACAGATGGCGGCGAAGATATTTCCATGGACATGCAGATCGCTGTGTAGATATTTCCATGTTTATGCAGATGGCGGTGTAGATATTTCCATGTTTATACAGATAGCGGTGTAGTTATTTCCATGTTTATATAGATAGCGGTGTAGATATTTCCATGTATATACACATGGCTGTGTAGATATTTCCATGTTTATACAGATAGCGGTGTAGATATTTCCATGTTTACACAGATGGTGATGTAGTTATTTCCGTGTTTATACACATGGCAGAGTAGATACTTCCATCTTTATGGAGATGGCAGTGTAGATATTGTTATGTTTATAGAGATGGCGGCGTAGATATTTCCATATTTATAGAGATAGCGGTGTAGATATTTCCATCTTTCTACAGATGGCAGTGTAGATATTTCCATGTTTATACAGCTGGCGGTGTAAGTATTTCCATATTTATACAGATTTCTGTGTAGATATTTCCATGTGTATACAGATTGTATTGTAGGTATTTCCATGTTTATTCAGATGGTGGTGTAGATATTTCCATGTTTATTCAGATGAGTGTGTAGATATTTCCATGTTTTTACAGATGGCAGTGTAGATATTTCAATGTTTATAGAGATGGCGCTGTAGATATTTCCATGTTTATACAGATAAAGGTGGAGATATTTCCATGCTTATACAGAGAGCAGTGGAGATATATCCATGTTTATACACATAGCGGTGTACATATTTCCATGTTTATAGAGACAGCGGTGTAGGTATTTCCATGTTTATACAGATAGCGGTGAAGATATTTCCATATATATACAGATGCCTATGCAGATATTTCCATATTTATACAGAGGGCTGTGTAGATATTTCTATGTTTATACAGATGGCAGTGTAGATATTTCCATGTTCCTACACATGACTGTGTAGGTATTTCCATGTTTATACAGATGGCTTTGTAGATATTTCCATGTTTATAGAGATAGTGGTGCAGATATTTCCTTGTTTATACAGATATCGGTGCATATATTTCCATGTTTATACAGATCGTGGTGTAGATATTTCTATGTTTGTACAGATACCGGTGTAGATATTTCCATGTTTATAGAGATAGCGGTGCAGATATTTCCTTGTTTATACAGATATCGGTGTATATATTTCCATGTTTATACAGATCGTGGTGCAGATATTTCCATGTTTGTACAGATACCGGTGTAGATATTTCCATGTTTATACAGACCGCAGTGTAGATATTTCCATGTTTACAGAGATAGCAGTGTAGATATTTCCATGTTTGTACAGATGGCGTTGTTGATGTTTCCATCTATACACAGATTGCCGTGTTGGTATATCCGTGTGTATACAGATGGCATTGTAGATATTTCCATGTTTATACAGATGGTGGTGTAGATATTTCCATGTTTACACAGATGACTGTATAGGTATTTCCATGTTTATACAGATGGTCGTGTAGATATTTCCAACTTTATAGAGATAGGGGTGTAGATATTTCCATATTTATAGAGATAACGGTGTAGAAGTTTCCATGTTTATACAGATAGCGGTGTAAATATTTCCATGTTGATACAGATCACGGTGTAGATATTTCCATGTTTATAGAGATAGCGGTGTAGATATTTCCATGTTTATACAGATAGCGGTGTAGATATTTCCATGTTTATACAGACCGTGGTGTAGATATTTCCATGTTTATACAGATAGCGGTGCAGATATTTCCATGTTTGTACAGATGGCGATGTTGATATGTCCATCTATACTCAGATGACCGTGTAGATATTTCCATGTTTATACAGATGGTGGTGCAGATATTTCCATGGATATGTAGATGGCGGTGTAGATATTTCCTTGTTTATACAGATAGGGGTGTAGTTATTTCAATGTTTATATAGATAGCGGTTTAGATATTTCCATGTATGTACACATGGCTGTGTAGATATTTCCATGTTTATACATATGACGGTGTAGATATTTCCATGTTTAAACAGATAACTTTGTAAGTATTTCCATGTTTATACAGATGGCGGTGTAGATATTTCGATGTTTATAGAGATAGCAGTGGAGATATTTCCATGTTTATACAGATAGCGGTGTAGATATTTCCATGTTTATACTGATCGTGGTGTAGATATTTCCATGCTTATAGAGATGGCGGTGTAGATATTTCAATGTTCATAGAGATAGCGGTGTTGATTTTTCCATGTTTATAGAGATAGTGGTGTGGATATTTCCATGTTTATACAGATAGGTGTGTCGATATTTCCATGGTTATACAGATGGCGGTGTAGATATTTCCATGTTTATACAGATCACGGTGTAGATATTTCCTTGTTGATACAAATAGCGGTGTAGTTATTTCCATGTTTATACAGATAGCGGTGTAGTTATTTCCATGTATATACAGATGGCTGTGTAGATATTTCCATGTTTATACAGATGGCTGTGTAGGTATTTCCATGTTTATTCAGATAACTTTGTAGGTATTTCCATGTTTATACAGATGGCGGTGTATATATTTCCATGTTTATAGAGATAGCTGTGTAGATATTTCCATGTTTATACAGATCGCGGTTTAGATATTTCCATGTTTATACAGATAGCGGTGTAGATATTTACATGTTTTTACAGATATCGGTGTAGATATATCCATGTTTACACAGATTGCGGTGCAGATATTTCCATGTTTTTACAGATATCGGTGTAGATATATCCATGTTTACACAGATTGCGGTGTAGATATTTCCATATTTCTACAGATGTCAATGTAGATATTTCCATGTTTATACAGATGGCGGTGTAGATATTTACATGTTTATATAGATGGTGGTGTAGATATTACCATGTTTATGCAGATCGCGGTGTAGATATTTCCATGTTTATACAGATCGTGGTGAAGATATTTCCATGTTTATAGAGATCGCGGTGTAGATATTTCCATGTTTACACAGATCGTGGTGAAGATATTTCCATGTTTATAGAGATCGCGGTGTAGATATTTCCATGTTTATACAGATCGCAGTGTAGATATTTCCATGTTTATACAGCTAGCGGTGTAGATAATTCCATGTTTATACAGATAGCGGTGTAGATATTTCCATGTTTATAGAGATAGCAGTGTAGGTATTTCCATGCTTATAGACATAGCGGTGTAGATACTTCCATGTTTATATAGATGGTGTTGTAGATATTTCCATGTTTATACCGATAGCGGTGTTGGTATTTCCACCTTTATACAGATAGCGATGTAGATATTTCCATGTTTATACAGCTTGCGGTGCAGATATTTATATGTTTACACAGAAGGCATTGTATATATTTCCTTATTCACACAGATGTCGGTGTAGATGTTTCCATGTTTATACAGATGGCGGAGTAGTTAGTTCCATGTTTATGGAGATGGCAGTGTAGATGTTTTCATGTTTATAGAGATGGCGGTGTAGATATTTCCATGTTTATAGAGATAGCAGTGTAGATATATACATGTTTATACAGATGGCTGTGTAGATATTTCCATGTTTATACAGATGACTCTATACATATTTCCACGTTTTTACAGATGTCAGTGCAGATATTTCCATGTTTATAGAGATAGCGGTGTAGATATTTCCATGTTTGTACAGATGGCGGTGTTGATATTTCCATCTATACACAGATGGCCGTGTAGATATTTCCATGTTTATAAAGATGGCGGCGTAGATATTTCCATGGACATGCAGATGGCTGTGTAGATATTTACATGTTTATGCAGATGGCGGTGTAGAAATTTTAATGTTTATACAGATAGCGGTGAAGTCATTTCCATGTTTATATAGATAGCGGTGTAGTTATTTCCATGTATATACACATGTCTGTGCAGATATTTCCATGTTTATACAGATAACTTTGTAAGTATTTCCAAGTTTATACAGATGGCGGTGTAGATATTTCGATGTTTATGGAGATAGCAGTGGAGATATTTCCATGTTTATTCAGATAGCGGTGTAGATATTTCCATGTTTATTCTGATCGTGGTGTAGATATTTCCATGTTTATAGAGATGGCGGTGTAGATATTTCCATGTTCATAGAGATAGCGGTGTTGATTTTTCCATGTATATAGAGATAGCGGTGTGGATATTCCATGTTTACACAGATAGGGGTGTAGATATTTCCATGTTTACAGAGATGGCGGTGTAGATAATTCCATCTTTATACAGATCGCGGTGTACATATTTCCTTGTTTATACAGATCATGGTGTAGTTATTTCCATGTTTATACAGATCGCAGTGTTGATATTACCATGTTTATAGGGATAGCGGTGCAAATATTTCCACATTTATACAGATAGCGGTGTAGTTATTTGCATGTTTTTACAGATAGCGGTGTAGTTATTTGCATGTTTATACAGATAGCGGTGTAGATATTTCCAGGTATAAACAGATGTCTGTGTATATATTTCCATGTTAAAACAGATGGCGGTGTAGATATTTCCTTGTTTATACAAATAGCGGTGTAGTTATTTCCATCTTTATACAGATCACGGTGTAGATATTTCCTTGTTTATACATATAGCGGTGTAGTTGTTTCCATGCTTATACAGATAACGGTGTAGATATTTCTTTGTTTATAAAAATAGCGGTGTAGATATTTCCATGTTTGTACAGATCACGGTGTAGATATATCCTTGTTTATACTAATAGCGGTGTAGTTATTTCGATGTTTATACAGATAGCGGTGTAGATATTTCTATGTATATACAGATGGCTGTGTAGATATTTCCATGTTTATACAGATGCCTGTGTAGATGTTTCCATGTTTATACAGATGACTTTGTGGGTATTTCCATGTTTATACAGATGGCGTTGTAGATATTTCCATGTTTATAGAGATTCATGTGTAGATATTTCCATGTTTATACAGATAGCGGTGTAGGTATTTCCATGTTTATACTGATCGCGTTTTAGATATTTCCATGTTTATACAGATCGCAGTGTAGATATTTCCATGTTTATACAGATAGCGGTGTAGATATTTCCATGTTTTTACAGATATCGGGGTAGATATTTCCATGTTTACACAGATTACGGTGTAGATATTTCCATCTTTCTACAGATGGCATTGTAGATATTTCCATGTTTATACAGATGGTTGTGTAGATATTTTCAAGTTTAAATAGATGGTGGTGTAGATATTACCATGTTTATACAGATAGCGGTGTAGATAAATCCATGTTTATACAGAAGGCGGTGTAGACATTTCCAAGTTTATAAAGATAGCGGTGTAGATATTTCCATGTTTACACAGATTGCACTGTAGATATTTCCATCTTTGCACAGATTTCATTGTAGATATTTCCATCTTTACACAGATAGCGGTGTAGATATTTCCATGTTTACACAGATAGCTCTGTAGGTATTTCCATGTTTACACAGATAGTGATGTAGATGTTTCCATGTTTATAGAGATAGCGGTTTAGATATTTCCATGTTTCTACAGATAGCGGTGTAGACATTTCCATGTTTACAGGTATAGAAGTTTACATATTTCCATGTTTATACAGATAGCGGTGTAGATTTTTCCATGTTTACAAAGATATCGTTATATATATTTGCATGTTTATACAGATAGCAGTGTAGAGATTTCCATGTTTATACTGATGGCGGTGTAAATGTTTCCATGCTTATACAGATAGCGGTGTAGATATTTCCATGTTTATACAGATAGCGGTGTACATGATTCTATGTTTATACAGATATAGGTGGAGATATATCCATGTTTATACAGATAGCGGTGTAGATATTTCCATGTTTACAGAGATAGCAGTGTAGTTATTTCCATATTTATACAGATGGCGGTGTACATATTTCCATGTTTATTCATATGTCGGTGTAGATATATCCATGTTTATACAGATGGCAGTGTAGGTATTTCCATGTTTATACAGATAGAGGTGTAGATATTTCCATGTATATACAGATACCGGTGTAGATATTTCCATGTTTATACAGACCGCAGTGTAGATATTTCCATGTTTATAGAGATAGCAGTGTAGATATTTCCATGTTTGTACAGATGGCGGTGTTGATGTTTCCATCTATACACAGATTGCCGTCTTGGTATTTCTGTGTGTATACAGATGGCATTGTAGATATTTCCATGTTTATACAGATGGTGGTGTAGATATTTCCATGTTTACACAGATGACTCTATAGGTATTTCCATGTTTATACAGATGGTGGTGTAGTTATTTCCAACTTTATAGAGATAGGGGTGTAGATATTTCCATATTTTTAGAGATAACGGTGTAGAAGTTTCCATGTTTATACAGATAGCGGTGTAAATATTTCCATGTTGATACAGATAATGGTGTAGATATTTCCATGTTTATAGAGATAGCGGTGTAGATATTTCCATGTTTATACAGATAGCGGTGTTGATATTTCCATGTTTATACAGACCGTGTTGTAGATATTTCCATGTTTATACAGATAGAGGTGCAGATATTTCCATGTTTGTACAGATGGCGGTGTTGATATTTCCATCTATACTCAGATGACCTTGTAGATATTTCCATGTTTATACAGATGGTGGTGCAGATATTTCCATGGATATGTAGATGGCGGTGTAGATATTTCCATGTTTATACAGATAGCGGTGTAGTTATTTCAATGTTTATATAGATAGCGGTTTAGATATTTCCATGTATGTACACATCGCTGTGTAGACATTTCCATGTTTATACAGATGACGGTGTAGATATTTCCATGTTTAAACAGATAACTTTGTAAGTATTTCCATGTTTATACAGATGGCGGTGTAGATATTTCGCTGTTTATATAGATAGCAGTGGAGATATTTCCATTTTTATACAGATAGCGGTGTAGATATTTCCATGTTTATACTGATCGTGGTGTAAATATTTCCATGTTTATAGAGATGGCGGTGTAGATATTTCAATGTTCATAGAGATAGCGGTGTTGATTTTTCCATGTTCATAGAGATAGCGGTGTGGATATTTCCATGTTTATACTGATAGGTGTGTAGATACTTCCATGGTTATACAGATGGCGGTGTAGATATTTCCATGTTTATACAGATCACGGTGTAGATATTTCCTTGTTGATACAAATAGCGGTGTAGTTATTTCCATGTTTATACAGATAGCGGTGTAGTTATTTCCATGTATATACAGATGGCTGTGTAGATATTTCCATGTTTATACAGATGGCTGTGTAGGTATTTCCATGTTTATTCAGATGACTTTGTAGGTATTTCCATGTTTATACAGATGGCGGTGTAGATATTTCCATGTTAATAGAGATAGCTGTGTACATATTTCCATGTTTATACAGATCGCGGTGTAGATATTTCCATGTTTATACAGATAGCGGTGTAGACATTTACATGTTTTTACAGATATCGGTGTAGATATATCCATGTTTACACAGATTGCGGTGTAGATATTTCCATATTTCTACAGATGTCATTGTAGATATTTCCGTGTTTATACAGATGGCGGTGTAGATATTTCCATATTTATTTAGATGTCTGTGTAGATATTTCCATGTGTATACAGATGGTATTGTAGGTATTTCCATGTTTATACAGATGGTGGTGTAGATATTTCCATGTTTATTCAGATGAGTGTGTAGATATTTCCATGTTTTTACAGATGGCAGTGTAGATATTTCAATGTTGATAGAGATGGCGCTGTAGATATTTCCATGTTTATACAGATAAAGTTGGAGATATTTCCATGCTTGTACAGAGAGCAGTGGAGATATATCCATGTTTATACATATAGCGGTGTACATATTTCCATGTTTATAGAGACAGCGGTGTAGGTATTTCCATGTTTCTACAGATAGCTGTGCAGATATTTCCATGTTTATACAGATGCCTAAGCAGATATTTCCATATTTATACAGAGGGCTGTGTAGATATTTCTATGTTTATGCAGATGGCAATGTAGATATTTCCATGCTTATACAGATAGCGGTGTAGACATTTACATGTTTTTACAGATATCGGTGTAGATATATCCATGTTTACACAGATTGCGGTGTAGATATTTCCATATTTCTACAGATGTCATTGTAGATATTTCCGTGTTTATACAGATGGCGGTGTAGATATTTCCATATTTATTTAGATGTCTGTGTAGATATTTCCATGTGTATACAGATGGTATTGTAGGTATTTCCATGTTTATACAGATGGTGGTGTAGATATTTCCATGTTTATTCAGATGAGTGTGTAGATATTTCCATGTTTTTACAGATGGCAGTGTAGATATTTCAATGTTGATAGAGATGGCGCTGTAGATATTTCCATGTTTATACAGATAAAGTTGGAGATATTTCCATGCTTGTACAGAGAGCAGTGGAGATATATCCATGTTTATACATATAGCGGTGTACATATTTCCATGTTTATAGAGACAGCGGTGTAGGTATTTCCATGTTTCTACAGATAGCTGTGCAGATATTTCCATGTTTATACAGATGCCTAAACAGATATTTCCATATTTATACAGAGGGCTGTGTAGATATTTCTATGTTTATGCAGATGGCAATGTAGATATTTCCATGTTCCTACACATGACTGTGTGGGTATTTCCATGTTTATACAGATGGCTTTGTAGATATTTCCATGTTTATAGAGATAGCGGTGCAGATATTTCCTTGTTTATACAGATATCGGTGTATATATTTCCATGTTTATACAGATCGTGGTGTAGATATTTCCATGTTTATACAGATACCGGTGTAGATATTTCCATGTTTATACAGACCGCAGTGTAGATATTTCCATGTTTATAGAGATAGCAGTGTAGATATTTCCATGTTTGTAAAGATGGCGGTGTTGATGTTTCCATCTATACACAGATTGCCGGGTTGGTATTTCTGTGTGTATACAGATGGCAATGTAGATATTTCCATGTTTATACAGATGGTGGTGTAGATATTTCCATGTTTACACAGATGACTGTATAGGTATTTCCATGTTTATACAGATGGTGGTGTAGATATTTCCAACTTTATAGAGATAGGGGTGTAGATATTTCCATATTTTTAGAGATAACAGTGTAGAAGTTTCCATGTTTATACAGATAGCGGTGTAAATATTTCCATGTTGATACAGATCACGGTGTAGATATTTCCATGTTTATAGAGATAGCGGTGTAGATATTTCCATGTTTATACTGATAGCGGTGTAGATATTTCCATGTTGATACAGACCGTGGTGTAGTTAGTTCCATGTTTATACAGATAGTGGTGCAGATATTTCCATGTTTGTACAGATGGCGGTGTTGATATTTTCATCTATACTCAGATGACCGTGTAGATATTTCCATGTTTATACAGATGGTTGTGCAGATATTTCCATGGATATGTAGATGGCGGTGTAGATATTCCCATGTTTATACAGGTAGCGGTGTAGTTATTTCAATGGTTATATAAATAGCGGTTTAGATATTTCCATGTATGTACACATGGCTGTGTAGACATTTCCATGTTTATACAGATGACGGTGTAGATATTTCCATGTTTAAACAGATAACTTTGTAAGTATTTCCATGTTTATACAGATGGCGGTGTAGATATGTCTATGTTTATAGAGATAGCTGTGGAGATATTAACATGTTTATACGGATAGCGGTGTAGATATTTCCATGTTTATACTGATCGTGGTGTAGATATTTCCATGTTTTTAGAGATGGCGGTGTAGATATTTCAATGTTCATAGAGATAGCGGTGTTGATTTTTCCATGTTTATAGAGATAGCGGTGTGGATATTTCCATGTTTATACTGATAGGTGTGTAGATATTTCCATGGTTATACAGATGGCGGTGTAGATATTTCCATGTTTATACAGATCACGGTGTAGATATTTCCTTGTTTATACAAATAGCGGTGAAGTTATTTCCATGTTTATACAGATAGCGGTGTAGTTATTTCCATGTATATACAGATGGCTGTGTAGATATTTCCATGTTTATACAGATGGCTGTGTAGGTATTTCCATGTTTATTCAGATGACTTTGTAGGTATTTCCATGTTTATACAGATGGCGGTGTAGATATTTCCATGTTAATAGAGATAGCTGTGTTCATATTTCCATGTTTATACAGATCGCGGTGTAGATATTTCCATGTTTATACAGATAGCGGTGTAGATATTTACATGTTTTTACAGATATCGGTGTAGACATATCCATGTTTACACAGATTGCGGTGTAGATATTTCCATATTTCTACAGATGTCATTGTAGATATTTCCATGTTTTTACAGATGGCGGTGTAGATATTTCCATGTTTATATAGATGGTGGTGTAGATATTACCATGTTTATTCAGATGAGTGTGTAGATATTTCCATGTTTTTACAGATGGCAGTGTAGATATTTCAATGTTTATAGAGATGGCGCTGTAGATATTTCCATGTTTATACAGATAAAGGTGGAGATATTTCCATGCTTATACAGAGAGCAGTGGAGATATATCCATGTTTATACATATAGCGGTGTACCTATTTCCATGTTTATAGAGACAGCGGTGTAGGTATTTCCATGTTTCTACATATAGCTGTGCAGATATTTCCATGTTTACACAGATGCCTATGCAGATATTTCCATATTTATACAGAGGGCTGTGTAGATATTTCTACGTTTATACAGATGGCAGTGTAGATATTTCCATGTTCCTACACGTGACTGTGTAGGCATTTCCATGTTTATACAGATGGCTTTGTAGATATTTCCATGTTTATAGAGATAGCGGTGCAGATATTTCCTTGTTTATACAGATACCGGTGTAGATATTTCCATGTTTATACAGACCGCAGTGTAGATATTTCCATGTTTATAGAGATAGCAGTGTAGATATTTCCATGTTTGTACAGATGGCGGTGTTGATGTTTCCATCTATACACAGATTGCCGTGTTGGTATTTCTGTGTGTATACAGATGGCATTGTAGATATTTCCATGTTTATACAGATGGTGGTGTAGATATTTCCATGTTTACACAGATGACTGTATACGTATTTCCATGTTTATACAGATGGTGGTGTAGATATTTCCAACTTTATAGAGATAGGTGTGTAGATATTTCCATATTTTTAGAGATTACGGTGTAGAAGTTTCCATGTTTATACAGATAGCGGTGTAAATATTTCCATGTTGATACAGATCACGGTGTAGATATTTCCATGTTTATAGAGATAGCGGTGTAGATATTTCCATGTTTATACAGATAGCGGTGTAGATATTTCCATGTTTATACAGACCGTGTTGTAGATATTTCCATGTTTATACAGATAGAGGTGCAGACATTTCCATGTTTGTACAGATGGCGGTGTTGATATTTCCATCTATACTCAGATGACCTTGTAGATATTTCCATGTTTATACAGATGGTGGTGCAGATATTTCCATGGATATGTAGATGGCGGTGTAGATATTTCCAGGTTTATACAGATAGCGGAGTAGTTATTTCAATGTTTATATAGATAGCGGTTTAGATATTTCCATGTATGTACACATGGCTGTGTAGACATTTCCATGTTTATACAGAGGACGGTGTAGATATTTCCGTGTTTAAACAGATAACTGTGTAAGTATTTCCATGTTTATACAGATGGCGGTGTAGATATTTCGATGTTTATAGACATAGCAGTGGAGATATTTCCATGTTTACACAGATAGCGGTGTAGATATTTCCATGTTTATACTGATCGTGGTGTAGATATTTCCATGTTTATAGAGATGGCGGTGTAGATATTTCAATGTTCATAGAGATAGCGGTGTTGATTTTTCCATGTTTACAGAGATAGCGGTGTGGTTATTTCCATGTTTATACTGATAGGTTTGTAGATATTTCCATGGTTATAGAGATGGCGGTGTAGATATTTCCATGTTTATACAGATCACGGTGTAGATATTTCCTTGTTTATACAAACAGCGGTGTAGTTATTTCCATGTTTATACAGATAGCGGTGTAGTTATTTCCATGTATATACAGATGGCTGTGTAGATGTTTCCATGTTTATACAGATGGCTGTGTAGGTATTTCCATGATTATTCAGATGACTTTGTAGGTATTTCCATGTTTATTCAGATGGCGGTGTAGATATTTCCATGTTAATAGAGATAGCTGTGTACATATTTCCATGTTTATACAGATCGCGGTGTAGATATTTCCGTGTTTATACAGATAGCGGTGTAGATATTTACATGTTTTTCCAGATATCGGTGTAGATATATCCATGTTTACACAGATTGCGGTGTAGATATTTCCATATTTCTACAGATGTCATTGTAGATATTTCCATGTTTATACAGATGGCGGTGTAGATATTTCCAGGTTTATATAGATGGTGGTGTAGATATTACCATGTTTATTCATATGAGTGTGTAGATATTTCCATGTTTTTACAGATGGCAGTGTAGATATTTCAATGTTTATAGAGATGGCGCTGTAGATATTTCCATGTTTATACAGATAAAGGTGGAGATATTTCCATGCTTATACAGAGAGCAGTGGAGATATATCCATGTTTATACATATAGCGGTGTACATATTTCCATGTTTATAGAGACAGCGGTGTAGGTATTTCCATGTTTCTGCAGATAGCTGTTCAGATATTTCCATGTTTATACAGATGCCTATGCAGATATTTCCATATTTATACAGAGGGCTGTGTAGATATTTCTATGTTTATACAGATGGCAGTGTAGATATTTCCATGTTCCTACACATGACTGTGTGGGTATTTCCATGTTTATACAGATGGCTTTGTAGATATTTCCATGTTTATAGAGATAGCGGTGCAGATATTTCCTTGTTTATACAGATATCGGTGTATATATTTCCATGTTTATACAGATCGTGGTGTAGATATTTCCATGTTTATACAGATACCGGTGTAGATTTTTCCATGTTTATACAGACCGCAGTGTAGATATTTCCATGTTTATAGAGATAGCAGTGTAGATATTTCCATGTTTGTTCAGATGGCGGTGTTGATGTTTCCATCTATACACACATTGCCGTGTTGGTATTTCTGTGTGTATACAGATGGCATTGTAGATATTTCCATGTTTATACAGATGGTGGTGTAGATATTTCCATGTTTACACAGATGACTGTATAGGTATTTCCATGTTTATACAGATGGTGGTGTAGATATTTCCAACTTTACAGAGATAGGGGTGTAGATATTTCCATATTTTTAGAGATAACGGTGTAGAAGTTTCCATGTTTATACAGATAGTGGTGTAAATATTTCCATGTTGATACAGATCACGGTGTAGATATTTCCATGTTTATAGAGATAGCGGTGTAGATATTTCCATGTTTATACAGATAGCGGTGTAGATATTTCTATGTTTATACAGTCTGTGGTGTAGATATTTCCATGTTTATACAGATAGCGGTGCAGATATTTCCATGTTTGTACAGATGGCGGTGTTGATATTTCCATCTATACTCAGATGACCGTGTAGACATTTCCATGTTTATACAGATGGTGGTGCAGATATTTCCATGGATATGTAGATGGCGGTGTAGATATTTCCATGTTTATACAGATAGCGGTGTAGTTATTTCAATGTTTATATAGATAGCGGTTTAGATATTTCCATGTATGTACACATGGCTGTGTAGACATTTCCATGTTTATACAGGGCACGGTGTAGATATTTCCATGTTTAAACAGATAACTTTGTAAGTATTTCCATGTTTATACAGATGGCGGTGTAGATATTTCGATGTTTATAGAGATAGCAGTGGAGATATTTCCATGTTTATACAGATAGCGGTGTAGATATTTCCATGTTTATACTGATCGTGGTGTAGATATTTCCATGTTTATAGAGATGGCGGTGTAGATATTTCAATGTTCATAGAGATAGCGGTGTTGATTTTTCCATGTTTATAGAGATAGCGGTGTGGATATTTCCATGTTTATACTGATAGGTGTGTAGATATTTCCATGGTTATACAGATGGCGGTGTAGATATTTCCATGTTTATACAGATCACGGTGTAGATATTACCTTGTTTATACAAATAGCGGTGTAGTTATTTCCATGTTTATACAGATAGCGGTGTAGTTATTTCCATGTATATACAGATGGCTGTGTAGATATTTCCATGTTTATACAGATGGCTGTGTAGGTATTTCCATGTTTATTCAGATGACTTTGTAGGTATTTCCATGTTTATACAGATGGCGGTGTAGAAATTTCCATGTTAATAGAGATAGCTGTGTACATATTTCCATGTTTATACAGATCGCGGTGTAGATATTTCCATGTTTATACAGATAGCGGTGTAGATATTTACATGTTTTTACAGATATCGGTGTAGATATGTCCATGTTTACACAGATTGCGGTGTAGATATTTCCATATTTCTACAGATGTCATTGTAGATATTTCCATGTTTGTACAGATGGCGGTGTAGATATTTCCATGTTTATATAGATGGTGTTGTAGATATTACCATGTTTATACAGATCGCAGTGTAGATATTTCCATGTTTATACAGATCGTGGTGAAGATATTTCCATGTTTATAGAGATCGCGGTGTAGATATTTCCATGTTTATAGAGATCGCAGTGTAGATATTTCCATGTTTATACAGATAGCGGTGTAGATAATTCCATGTTTATACAGATAGCGGTGTAGATATTTCCATGTTTATAGAGATAGCGGTGTAGCTATTTCCATGTTTATAGACATAGCGGTGTAGATACTTCCATGTTTATATAGATGGTGTTGTAGATATTTCCATGTTTATACCGATAGCGGTGTTGGTATTTCCACGTTTATACAGATAGCGATGTAGATATTTCCATGTTTATACAGCTCGCGGTGCAGATATTTATATGTTTACACAGAAGGCATTGTATATATTTCCTTATTCACACAGATGTCGGTGTAGAGGTTTCCATGTTTATACAGATGGCGGAGTAGTTAGTTCCATGTTTATGGAGATGGCAGTGTAGATATTTTCATGTTTATACAGATGTCGGTGTAGATATTTCCATGTTTATAGAGATAGCAGTGTAGATATTTACATGTTTATACAGATGGCTGTGTATTTCCATGTGTATACAGATGGCATTGTAGATATTTCCATGTTTATATAGATGACTCTATACGTATTTCCATGTTTTTACAGATGGCATTGCAAATATTTCCATGTTTATAGAGATAGCGGTGTAGATATTTCCGTGTTTGTACAGATGGCGGTGTTGATATTTCCATCTATACTCAGATGGCCGTGTAGATATTTCCATGTTTATACAGATGGCGGCGAAGATATTTCCATGGACATGCAGATGGCTGTGTAGATATTTCCATGTTTATGCAGATGGCGGTGTAGATATTTCCATGTTTATACAGATAGCGGTGTAGTTATTTCCATGTTTATATAGATAGCGGTGTAGATATTTCCATGTATATACACATGGCTGTGTAGATATTTCCATGTTTATACAGATAGCGGTGTAGATATTTCCATGTTTACACAGATGGTGATGTAGTTATTTCCGTGTTTATACACATGGCAGAGTAGATACTTCCATCTTTATGGAGATGGCAGTGTAGATATTGTTATGTTTATAGAGATGGCGGCGTAGATATTTCCATATTTATAGAGATAGCGGTGTAGATATTTCCATCTTTCTACAGATGGCAGTGTAGATATTTCCATGTTTATACAGCTGGCGGTGTAAGTATTTCCATATTTATACAGATTTCTGTGTAGATATTTCCATGTGTATACAGATTGTATTGTAGGTATTTCCATGTTTATTCAGATGGTGGTGTAGATATTTCCATGTTTATTCAGATGAGTGTGTAGATATTTCCATGTTTTTACAGATGGCAGTGTAGATATTTCAATGTTTATAGAGATGGCGCTGTAGATATTTCCATGTTTATACAGATAAAGGTGGAGATATTTCCATGCTTATACAGAGAGCAGTGGAGATATATCCATGTTTATACACATAGCGGTGTACATATTTCCATGTTTTTAGAGACAGCGGTGTAGGTATTTCCATGTTTATACAGATAGCGGTGAAGATATTTCCATATATATACAGATGCCTATGCAGATATTTCCATATTTATACAGAGGGCTGTGTAGATATTTCTATGTTTATACAGATGGCAGTGTAGATATTTCCATGTTCCTACACATGACTGTGTAGGTATTTCCATGTTTATACAGATGGCTTTGTAGATATTTCCATGTTTATAGAGATAGTGGTGCAGATATTTCCTTGTTTATACAGATATCGGCGCATATATTTCCATGTTTATACAGATCGTGGTGTAGATATTTCTATGTTTGTACAGATACCGGTGTAGATATTTCCATGTTTATAGAGATAGCGGTGCAGATATTTCCTTGTTTATACAGATATCGGTGTATATATTTCCATGTTTATACAGATCGTGGTGCAGATATTTCCATGTTTGTACAGATACCGGTGTAGATATTTCCATGTTTATACAGACCGCAGTGTAGATATTTCCATGTTTACAGAGATAGCAGTGTAGATATTTCCATGTTTGTACAGATGGCGTTGTTGATGTTTCCATCTATACACAGATTGCCGTGTTGGTATATCCGTGTGTATACAGATGGCATTGTAGATATTTCCATGTTTATACAGATGGTGGTGTAGATATTTCCATGTTTACACAGATGACTGTATAGGTATTTCCATGTTTATACAGATGGTCGTGTAGATATTTCCAACTTTATAGAGATAGGGGTGTAGATATTTCCATATTTATAGAGATAACGGTGTAGAAGTTTCCATGTTTATACAGATAGCGGTGTAAATATTTCCATGTTGATACAGATCACGGTGTAGATATTTCCATGTTTATAGAGATAGCGGTGTAGATATTTCCATGTTTATACAGATAGCGGTGTAGATATTTCCATGTTTATACAGACCGTGGTGTAGATATTTCCATGTTTATACAGATAGCGGTGCAGATATTTACATGTTTGTACAGATGGCGATGTTGATATGTCCATCTATACTCAGATGACCGTGTAGATATTTCCATGTTTATACAGATGGTGGTGCAGATATTTCCATGGATATGTAGATGGCGGTGTAGATATTTCCTTGTTTATACAGATAGGGGTGTAGTTATTTCAATGTTTATATAGATAGCGGTTTAGATATTTCCATGTATGTACACATGGCTGTGTAGATATTTCCATGTTTATACATATGACGGTGTAGATATTTCCATGTTTAAACAGATAACTTTGTAAGTATTTCCATGTTTATACAGATGGCGGTGTAGATATTTCGATGTTTATAGAGATAGCAGTGGAGATATTTCCATGTTTATACAAATAGCGGTGTAGTTATTTCCATGCTCATATAGATAGCGGTGTAGATATTTCCATGCATATACACATGGCTGTGTAGATATTTCCATGTTTATACAGATGGCAGTTTAGATATTTCCATGTTTATACAGATAACTTTGTAAGTATTTCCATGTTTATACAGATGGCGGTGTAGATATTTCGATGTTTATAGAGATAGCAGTGGAAATATTTCCATGTTTATACAGATAGCGGTGTAGATATTTCCATGTTTCTACTGGTCACGGTGTAGAAATTTCCATGTTTATGGAGATGGCGGTGTAGATATTTCCATGTTCACGCAGATAGCGGTGTTGATTTTTCCATGTTTATAGAGATAGCTGTGTGGATATTTCCATGTTTATACAGATAGGGGTGTAGATATTTCCATGTTCATAGAGATGGCAGTGTAGATATTTCCATGTTTATACAGATCACGGTGTAGGTATTTCCTTGTTTATACAGATCGCGGTGTAGATATTTCCATGTTTATACAGATCATGGTGTAGAAATTTCCATGTTTATACAGATCGTGGTGCTGATATTACCATGTTTATAGGGATAGCGGTGCAAATATTTCCACATTTATAGAGATAGCGGTGTAGTTATTAGCATGTTTATACAGATAGCGGTGTAGATATCTCCATGTATAAACAGATGTCTGTGTATATATTTCCATGTTTAAACAGATGGCGGTATAGATATTTCCTTGTTTATACAAATAGCGGTGTAGTTATTTCCATGTTTATACAGATAGCGGTGTAGATATTTCCATGTATATACAGATGGCTGTGTAGATATTTCCATGTTTATACAGATGGCTGTGTAGATATTTCCATGTTTATACAGATGACTTTGTAGGCATTTCCATGTTTTTACAGATGGCGGTGTAGGTATTTCCATGTTTATAGAGACAGCTGTGTAGATATTTCAATGTTTATACAGATAGCGGTGTAGATATTTCAGTGTTTATACAGATCACGGTGTAGATATTTCCATATTTATACAGACAGCAGTGGAGATATTTCCACGTTTATACACATAGCGGTGTACATATTTCCATGTTTATGGAGACAGCGGTGTAGTTATTTCCATGTTTATGCAGATAGCGGTGCAGATATTTCCACGTTTATACAGATGCCTATGCAGATATTTCCATATTTATACAGAGGGCTCTGTAGATATTTCCATGTTCATACAGATGGCAGTGTAGATTTTTCCCTGTTTATACAGATAAAGGTGGAGATATTTCCTTGTTTATACAGATCGTGGTGTAGATATTGCTATGTTTATAAAGAGAGCCGTGTAGATGTTTCCATGTTTATACAGGTAGCAGTGTACTTATATCCATGTTTATACAGATCGTTGTGTAGATATTTCCATTTTCCTCAGATGGCAGTTTAGATATTTCCATGTTTATATAGATGGCGGTGAAGAAATTTCCATGTTTATACAGACAGCGGTGTAGATATTTCCATGTTCATTCAGAAGGCGGTGTAGATATTTCCATGTTTACAGAGATGGCGGTATAGATATTTCTATGTTTATAGAGATAGCGGTGTAGGTATTTCCATGTGTATAGAGACAGTGGTGTAGGTTTTTCCATGTTTATAGAGATAGTGGTGTAGATATTTCCATGTTTATTCAGATAGCATAGAACTTATTTCCATGTTTATACAGATGGCGGTGTAGATAGTTTCATGTTTATGGAGATGGCCGTGTAGATATTTTCACGTTTATAGAGATGGCGGTGTAGATATTTCCATGTTTATAGAGATAGCGGTGTAGATATTTCCATGTTTATACAGATGGCGGTGTAGATATTTCCATGCTTATACAGATGGCAGTGTAGGTATATCCATGTTTATACAGATAGCGGTGGAGATATTTCCATATTTATAAAGATAGCATTGTAGATATTTCCATGTTTATACAGATAACGGTGTAGATATATCCATGTTTATACAGATAGCGGTGTAGATATTTCCATGTTTATACAGATAGTGGTGTTGGTATTTCCATGTTTATACAACTAGCATTGTAGATATTTCCATGTTTATACAGCTTGCGGTGTTGTTATTTCCATCTTTATAGAGATGGCAGTGTAGATAATTCCATGTTTTTACAGATAGCGGTGTAGATACTTCCGTGTTTACACAGATGGTGGTGTAGATATTTCCGTGTTTATGGAGATCACAGTGCAGATATTTTCAGGTTTATAGAGATGGCGGTGTAGATATTTCCACGTATATAGAGATGGTGGTGTAGATATTTCCATGTTTATAGAGGTAGCGGTGTAGGTATTTCCGTGTTTATAGAGATGGCGGTGAGGATATTTCCATGTCAATGCAGATGGCTGTGTAGATATTTCCATGTGCATACAGATGGCAGTGTAGATATTTCCATGTTTAAGCAGATGGTGGTGTCGATATTTCCATGTTTATAGAGATGATTGTGTAGATATTTCCATGTTTATACAGATGGTAGTGTAGGTATTTCCATGTTTATAGAGATAGCGGTGTAGATATTTCCATGTTTATACAGATAGCGGTGTAGTTATTTCCATGGTTATAGAGATAGCGGTGCAGATTTTTCCATATTTATACAGATAGCTTTGTAGATATTTCTATGTTTATACAGATCATGGTGTAGATATTTCCATGTTTATAGAGTTGGCGGTTTAGGTATTTCCATGTTTATACAGATACCGGTGTAGATATTACCATGTTTACACAGATAACGGTTTAGATATTTCCATCTTTGAACAGATTGCGGAGTGGATATTTCCATGTTTATTCAGATAGCGTTGTAAATATTTCCATGTTTACACAGATAGCTCTGTAGACATTTCCATGTTTACACAGATAGCATTATAGATATTTCCATGTTTATAGAGATAGTGGTTTAGGTATTTCCATGTTTATACAGATAGCTTTGTTGTTATTTCCATGTTTATACAGATATCGGTGTACGTTGTTCCATGTTTATGGAGATGGCGGTGTAGATATTTTCATGTTTATAGAGATGGTGGTGTAGATATTTCCATTTTTATAGAGATGACTGTGAAGATATTTCCATGTTTATACAGATGGCGGTGTAGATATTTCCATGTTTATACAGATAGCGGTGGAGATATTTCCTTGTTTATAGAGATCGTGTTGTAGATGTTTCTATGTTTATACAGAGAGCCGTGTAGATATTTCCATGTTTATACAGGTAGCGGTGTTCATATTTCCATGTTTATACAGATCGTGGTGTAGATATTTCCATTTTCCTCAAATGGCAGTTTAGATATTTCCATGTTTATACTGATGGCGGTGTAGATATTTCCATGTTCATTCAGGAGGCGGTATAGTTATTTCCATATTTACAGAGATGGCGGTGTTGATATTTCTATGTTCATAGAGAGAGCGGTGTAAATATTTCCATGTGTATAGAGATGGTTGTGTAGGTATTTCCATGTTTATAATGACAGTGGTGTAGATATTTCCATGTTTATTCAGATAATGGTGTAGGTATTCCCATGTT
Source organism: Pan paniscus (assembly GCF_029289425.2). Classification (NCBI taxonomy): domain Eukaryota; kingdom Metazoa; phylum Chordata; class Mammalia; order Primates; family Hominidae; genus Pan; species Pan paniscus. The sequence goes on along the minus strand of NC_073258.2, from coordinate 1,362,869 downwards.
TATACAGATGTCGGTGTAGATAGTTCCATGTTTATGGAGATAGTTGTGTAGATATTTCCATATTTATACAGATAGCGGAGTAGATATTTCCATGTTTATACAGATAGTGGTGTAGATATTTCCATGTTTATACAGATAGCTGTGTAGATATATCCATGTTTTTACAGATTGTGGTGTGGATATTTCCATGTTTATACAGATGGCGGTTTAGATATTTCCATGTTTATACGGATAGCGGTGTTATTTCCATGTTTATTGGGACAGCTTTGTAGATATTTCCATGTTTGTGCAGATAGCGGTGTAAGTATTTCCATGTTTATACAGATAGCGGTGTAGATATTTCCAAGTTTATACAGATAGCGGTGTAGATATTTCCACGTTTATACAGATAGCGTAGATATTTCCACATTTATACAGATAGCGGTGTAGATATTTCCACGTTTATACATATAGCGGTGGAGATATTTCCACGTTTATACAGATAGCGTAGATATTTCCACATTTATACAGATAGCGGTGTAGATATTTCCACGTTTATACAGATAGCGGTGGAGATATTTCCACGTTTATACAGATAGTGGTGTAGATATTTCCATCTTTATACAGATAGCGGAGTAGATATTTCCATGTTTACACAGATCGCGGTGTAGATATTTCCATGTTTACACAGATAGTGTTGCAGATATTTCCATGTTTGTACAGATAGCCGTGTAGATATTTCCGCGTTTATACAGATGGCGGTGTAGATATTTCCATGTTTATGCAGATGGCGGTGTAGATATTTCCATGTTTATAGAGATGCCTGTGCAGATATTTCCATGTTTATACAGATGGCAGTGTAGATAATTCCATGTTTATGCAGATGGTGGTGTTGATATTTCCATGTTTACAGAGATAGCGGTGTAGATATTTCCATCTTTGCACAGATTGCGGTGTAGGTATTTCCATCTTTACACAGATATTGGTGTAGATAATTCCCAGTTTACACAGATAGCTGTGTAGATATTTCCATGTTTACACAGACAGCGTTGTAGATATTTCCATGTTTACACAGATAGCGTTGTAGATATTTCCATGTTCATACAGATAGTGGTGTAGGTATTTCCATGTTTTTACAGATAGCGGTGTAGACATTTCCATATTTATAGAGATAGCGGTGGAGATATTTCCATGTTTATAGAGATAGCGATGTAGTTATTTCCATTTTTATTCAGATAGCGATGTAGATATTTCCATGTTTATAGAGATAGCGGTGTCGATATTTCCATGTTTATAAAGATGGCTGTGTAGATGTTTCCATGTGTATAGAAATGGCAGTCTTGATATTTCCATGTTTATAGAGACGGTGGTGTAGATATTTCCATGTTTATACAGATGACTTTGTAGATATTTGGATGTTTATACAGATGGCGGTGTAGATACTTCCATCTTTATAGAGATAGCGGTGTAGATATTACCATGTTTATACAGATAGCGGTGTAGATATTTCCACGTTTATAGAGATAGCGGTGTAGATGTTTCCATGTTTATAGAGATAACGGTGTAGATATTTCCATGTTTATACAGATAGCGATACAGAATTTCAATGTTTATACAGATAGCGATGTAGATATTTCCATGTTTACACATATAACGGTGCAGACACTTCCATGTTTACACAGATAGCGTTGCAGTTATTTCCATGTTTATACAGATGGCGGTGTAGATTTTTCCATGTTTAGGCAGAAGGCGGAGAGGATATTTCCATGGTTATGCAGATGGCTGTGTAGATATTTCCAAGTTTATAGACATGGTGGTATAGATGTTTCCATGTTTATAGTGATGGCGGTGTAGATATTTCCATGTTTATAGAGATAGTGGTGTAGGTATTTCGATGTTTATAGTGATAGTGGTGTAGATATTTCCATGTTGAAACAGATAGCGGTGTAGATATTTCCATCTTTAAGTGGATAGCGTTGTTGATATTTCCATGTTTACAGGGATTGTGGTGTAGATGTTTCCATATTTATAGAAATAGCGATTTAGGTATTTCCATGTTTATGCAGATGGCAGTATAGATATTTCCATGTGTATAGAGATGGTGTTGTAGACATTTCCATGTTTATACAGATGACGGTGTCGGTATTTCTGTTTATACAGAAGTCGGTGTAGATATTTTCATGTTCATAGAGATAGAGGTGTAGATATTTCCATGTTTATACAGATAGCGGTGTTGACATTTCCATGTTTATAGAGATAGCGGTGTAGATATTTCCATATTTATACAGATAGCGGTATAGATATTTCCATGTTTATACAGATAGCGGTGTAGACATTTCCATATTTATACAGATAGCGGTATAGATATTTCCATGTCTACAGAGATGGCGGTGTAGGTATTTCCATGTTTGTAGAGATAGTGGTGTAGATATTTCCATGTTTATACAGATAGTGGTGTAGGTATTTCCATGTTTATACAGATAGCGGTGTTGGTATTTCCATGTTTATACAAATAGCGGTGTAGATATTTCTATCTTTATGCAGCTCGCGGTATAGATATTTCCATCTTTATTCAGACGGCAGTGTAGATATTTCCATGTTTATACAGATAGCGGTGTAGATATTTCCATGTTTATACAGATGGCGCTGTAGATAGTTCCATGTTTATGGAGATGGCGGTGTAAATATTTTCATGCTTATTGAGATGGCGGTGTAGACATTTCCATGTTTATAGACATTGCCAGGTAGATATTTCCAGGTTTATAGAGATAGCGATGTAGGTATTTCCATATTTATAGAGATAGCAGTGTAGATATTTCCATGTTTATACAGATGGCTGTGTAGATTTTTCCATGTTTATACACATGGCAGTGTAGATATTTCCATGTTTATAGAGATTGTGGTGTAGATATTTCCATGTTTATACACATGACTGTGTAGATATTTGTAGGTTTATACAGATGGCGGTGTAGATATTTCCATGTTTATAGAGATAACGGTGAGGAATTTCCATGTTTATACAGACAGTGTTGTAGATATTTCCATGTTTACTGAGATAGCGGTTTAGATATTTCCATATTTACAGAGAAGTCAGTATAGATATTTCCATGTTTATTCAGATAGCAGTGTATATATTTCCATATTTATACAGATAGCGGTGTAGATATTTCCATTTTTATACAGATAGCGGTGTAGATATTTAGATGTTTACAGAGATAGTGGTGTAGTTATTTCCATCTTTGCACTGATTGCGGTGTTGATATTTACATCTTTACACAGATAGCGGTGTAGATATTTCCAAGCTTACACAGATAGGTGTGTAGATATTTCCATGTTTACACAGATAGCGGTGTAGATATTTCCTAGTTTACACAGATAGCTGTGTAGATATTTCCATGTTTACACAGATAGTGTTGTAGATATTTCCATGTTTACACAGATAGTGATGCAGATATTTCCTAATTTACAGAGATAGCGGTGTAGATATTTCCATGTTCATACAGATAGCGGTTTAGATATTGCCATGTTTATAGAGATGGCGATGTAGGAATTTCCATGTTTATAGAGATAGTGGTGTAGATATTTCCATGTTTATACAGATAGCGGTGTAGATATTTGCAAGTTTATACAGATAGCGGTGTTGTTATTTCCATGATTATACACATAGTGGTGTAGATATTTCCATGTGTATACAGCTCGCATTGTAGATATTTCCATCTTTATACAGATGGCAGTGTAGATATTTCCATGTTTATACAGATAGTGGTGTAGATATTTCCATGTTCATACAGAAGACTGTGTTGTTATTTCCATGTTTATACAGATGGTGGTTTAGATATTTCCATGTTTATACGGATAGCGGTGTTGATATTTCCATGTTTATTGGGACAGCGCTGTAGATATTTCCATGTTTGAACAGATAGCGATGTAAGTATTTCCATGTTTATACAGATAGAAGTGTAGATATTCCCAGGTTTATACAGATAGCGGTGTAGATATTACCACGTTTATACAGACAGCGGTGGAGATATTTCCACGGTTATACTGATATCGATGTAGATATTTCCACGTTTATACAGATAGCATAGATATTTCCACGTTTATACAGATAGCGGTGTAGATATTTCCACGTTTATACAGATAGCGGTGTAGATATTTCCACGTTTATACAGATAGCGGTGTAGATATTTCCACGTTTATACAGATAGCGGTGTAGATAGTTCCATCTTTATTCAAATAGCGGAGTAGATATTTCCATGATTACACAGATGGCGGTGTAGATATTTCCATGTTTACACAGATAGTGTTGCAGATATTCCCATGTTTATACAGATGGCGGTGTAGATATTTTCATGTTTATGCAGATGGCGGTGTAGATATTTCCATGTTTATGCAAATGGCGGTGTAGATATTTCCTTGTTTATAGAGATGTCGGTGTAGATATTTCAATGTTTATAGAGATAGCGGTGTAGATAATTACAAGTTTATAGAGATAGAGTTGTAGGTATTTCCACGTTTATAGAGATAGCGGTGTAGATATTTCCATGTTTATATGGGTAGCGGTGTTGATATTTCCATGTTTATTGGGATAACTGTGTAGGTAATTCCATGTTTATACAGATAGCGGTGTAGGTATTTCCATGTTTATACAGATAGCGGTGGAGATATTTCCATGTTTATACAGATGGCTGTGTAGATATTTCCGTGTTTATACAGACGGCATTATAGATATTTGCATGTTTATACTGATGGTGATGCAGATATTTCCATGTTTATACAGATGACTGTTTTGGTATTTCCATGTTTATACAGATATCGGTGTAGATATTTTCATGTTTATAGAGATGGCAGTATAGATATTTACATGTTTATACAGATAGCGGTGTAGACATTTCCATGTTTATAGAGATAGCGGTGTAGATATTTCCATATTTATACAGATAGTGGTGTAGATATTTCCATGTTTATACAGATGGCTGTGTAGATATTTCCATGTGTATACAGACGGCAGTGTAGATATTTCCATGTTTATAGAGATGGTGGTGTAGATATTTCCATGTTTATACAGATGACAGTGTAGATATTTGTATGTTTATACAGATAGCGGTGTGGATATTCCTATCTTTATAAAGATAGCGGTGTAGATATTTCCATGTTTACAGAGATAGCGGTGTAGATGTTTCCATCCTTGCACAGATTGTGGTGTAGATATTTCCATCCTTACGCAGATTGCGGTGTAGATATTTCCAAGTATACACAGATAGCTTTGTAGATATTTCCATGTTTACACAGATAGTTTTGCAGATATTTCCATGTTTATACAGATAGCGGAGTAGTTATTTCCATGTTTATACAGGCAGCGGTATAGATAATTCCATGTTTATACAGGTAGCGGTGTTCGCATTTCCATGTTTATACAGATAGCGTTGTAGATATTTCCAAATTTATACAGGTAGCGGTGAAGATATTTCCATGTTTATACAGATCGTGGTGTATATAATTCCATCTTTCCGCAGATGGCAGTGTAGATATTTTCATGTTTATATAGATGGCTGTGTAGATATTTCCAAGTTTATAAAGATAGCGGTGTACATATTTCCATGTTCTTGAAGATGGCGGTGTGGATATTTCCATGTTTATAGAGATGGCGGTGTAGATATTTCTATGTTTACAGAGATAGCCGTGTAGATATTTTCATGTGTATAGAGATGGCGGTGTAGTTATTTCCATGTTTACATAGATAGTGGTGAAGATATTTCCATGTTTATACAGATAGCAGTGTGTATATTTCCATGTTTATACGGATAGCGGTGTTGGTATTTCCATGTTTATACAGATAGCGGTGTAGATATTTCCATGTTTATTCAGATAGCGGTGTAGATATTTCCATGTTTACAGAGATAGCGGTGTAGATATTTCCATCTTTGCACGGATTGCGGTGTAGATATTTCCATCTTTACACATATAGCTCTGTAGATATTTCCAAGTTTACACAGATAGCTTCGTAGATATTTCCATGTTTACAGAGATAGCATTGTAGATAATTCCATGTTTATACAGATAGCGGTGTAGGTATTTCCATGTTTATACAGATAGCGGTGTTGGTATTTCCATGTTTATACAGATAGCGGTGTAGTTATTTCCATGTTTATAGAGCTCCCGGTGTAGATATTTCCATCTTTATACAGATGGCAGTGTAGATATTTCCATGTTTATACAGATAGTGGTGTAGACATTTCCATGTTTACACAGATGAAGGTGTAGATAGTTCCATGTTACTGGAGATAGCGGTGTCCAGATTTTAATGCTTATAGAGATGGCGGTGTAGATATTTCCATGTTTATAGAGATGGCGGTGTGGATATTTCCATGTTTATACAGATGGCTGTGCAGATATTTCCATGTTTATACAGATGGCAGTGTAGTTATTTAAATGTTTATAGAGATGGTGGTGTAGATATTTCCATGTTTATGTAGATGATTCTGTAGCTGTTTGCATGTTTATACAGATGGCGGTGTAGATATTTCCATGTTTATAGAGATTGCGGTGTAGATATTTCCATGTTTATAGAGATTGCGGTGTAGATACTTCCATGTTTATAGAGATAACCGTGTAGGTATTTCCATGTTTATAGAGATAGCGGAGTAGATATTTCCATGTTTATAAAGATTGCGGTGTAGATATTTCCATTGTTATAGAGATAGCGTTGTTCATATTTCCATATTCATACACATAGCGGTGTAGATATTTCCATGTTTATACAGATGGTGGTGTAGGTATTTCCTTGTTTATACAGATAGCGGTGTAGATATTTCCATATTTATGCAGATAGCGGTGTAGTTATTTCCATGTTTACAGAGATAGCGGTGTAGATATTTCCATCTTTGCAGCGATTTCGGTGTAGATATTTCCATCTTTACACAAATAGCTGTGTAGATATTTCCATGTTTACGCAGATAGCTGTGTAGATACTTCCATGTTTATACAGATAGTGGTGTATATATTTCCATGTTTATACAGATGGCGGTGTAGATAGTTCCATGTTTGTGTAGACGGCGGTGTAGATATTTTCATGTTTATAGAGATGGCGTTGTAGTTATTTCCATGTTTATAGAGATTGCGGTGTAGATATTTCCATGTTTATAGAGATAGCGGTGTAGGTTTTTCCATATTTATAGAGATAGCGGTGTAGATATTTCCATGTTTATACAGATGGCTGTGTAGATATTTCCATGTGTATACAGATGGCATTGTAGGTATTTCCATGTTTATAGAGATGGTGGTGTAGATATTTCCATGTTTATACAGATGGCGGTGCAGATATTTTCATGTTTATAGAGATGGCATTGTAGTTATTTCCATGTTTATAGAGATTGCGGTGTAGATATTTCCATGTTTATAAAGATAGCGGTGTAGATATTTCCATGGTTATATAGATAGCGGTGTAGATATTTCCATGTTTATACAGATGGCAGTGTAGCTATTTCCATGTTTATACACATGGCAGTGTAGATATTTCCATGTTTATACAGATAGCGGTGGAGATATTTCCAAGTTTACAGAGATAGCGTTGTAGATATTTCCATCTTAGCACAGATTGCAGTGTAGATATTTCCATCTTTACAGAGATAGCTTTGTAGATATTTCCAAGTTTACACAGATAGCTGTGTAGGTATTTCCATGTTTACACAGATAGCATTTTAGATATTTTCTAGTTTATACAGATACCGGTGTCGATATTTCCATGTTTATACAGATAGCGGTGTTGGTATTTCCATGTGTATACAGATAGAGGTATAGATATTCCATGTTTATACAGCTCGTGGTGTAGATATTTCCATATTTATACAGATGGTAGTGTAGATATTACCATGATTATACAGATAGTGGTGTAGATATTTCGATGTTTATATAGATGGCGGTGTAGATAGTTCCATATTTCTGGAGACGGCGGTGTAGATATTTTCATGTTTATAGAGATGGCGGTGTAGATATTTCCATGTTTATAGAGATTGCGGTGTAGATATTTCCATGTTTACACAGATGGCTGTGTACGTATTTCCATGTGTATACAGATGGCAGTGTAGATATTTCCATGTATATAGAGATGGTGGTGTGGATATTTCCAAGTTTATACAGGTGAATGTGTAGATATTTGCATGTTTATACAGATGGCGGTGTAGATATTTCCATGTTTATAGAGATAGCGGTGTAGTTATTTCCATGTTTTACAGATAGCCGTGTAGATATTTCCAGATTTATACAGGTAGCGGTGTAGATATTTCCATGTTTTTACAGATCGTGGTGTAGATATTTCCATCTTTCCACTGATGGCAGTGTAGATATTTTCATGCTTATACAGATGGCGGTGTAGATATTTCCATGTTTACAGAGATAGCGGTGTAGATATTTCCATGTGTATAGAGATGGCTGTGTAGGTATTTCCATGTTTATACAGAGAGCGGTGTAGGTATTTCCACGTTTTACAGATAGCGCTGTAGATATATCCATGTTTATACAGATAGCGGTGTTGGTATTTCCATGTGTATACAGATAGAGGTATAGATATTCCATGTTTATACAGCTCGTGGTGTAGATATTTCCATATTTATACAGATGGTAGTGTAGATATTACCATGATTATACAGATAGTGGTGTAGATATTTCGATGTTTATATAGATGGCGGTGTAGATAGTTCCATATTTCTGGAGACGGCGGTGTAGATATTTTCATGTTTATAGAGATGGCGGTGTAGATATTTCCATGTTTATAGAGATGGCGGTGTAGATATTTCCATGTTTACACAGATGGCTGTGTACGTATTTCCATGTGTATACAGATGGCAGTGTAGATATTTCCATGTATATAGAGATGGTGGTGTGGATATTTCCAAGTTTATACAGGTGAATGTGTAGATATTTGCATGTTTATACAGATGGCGGTGTAGATATTTCCATGTTTATAGAGATAGCGGTGTAGTTATTTCCATGTTTTACAGATAGCCGTGTAGATATTTCCAGATTTATACAGGTAGCGGTGTAGATATTTCCATGTTTTTACAGATCGTGGTGTAGATATTTCCATCTTTCCACTGATGGCAGTGTAGATATTTTCATGCTTATACAGATGGCGGTGTAGATATTTCCATGTTTACAGAGATAGCGGTGTAGATATTTCCATGTGTATAGAGATGGCTGTGTAGGTATTTCCATGTTTATACAGAGAGCGGTGTAGGTATTTCCACGTTTTACAGATAGCGCTGTAGATATATCCATGTTTATACAGATAGCGGTGTAGATAGTTCCATGTTTATTCAGCTCGCGGTGTAGTTATTTCCATCTTTACACAGATGGCAGTGTACATATTTTCATGTTTATACAGATAGTGGTGTAGATATTTCCATGTTTATACAGATGACTGTGTAGATATTTGCATGTTTATACAGTTTGCAGTGTAGATATTTCCATGTTTATAGAGATAGCGTTGTAGGCATTTCCATGTTTATACAGATAGCGGTGTAGATATTACCATGTTTACAGAGATAGAGTTGTAGTTATTTACATCTTTGCAGAGATTGCGGTGCAGATATTTCCATCTTTACACAGATAGCTGTGTAGATATTTCCAAGTTTCACAGATAGCTGTGTAGATATTTCCATGTTAACACAGATAGCGTTGTAGATATTTCTATGTTTATACAGATAGCGGTGTAGATATTTCCATGTTTCTGCAGATAGCGGTGTTCGCATTTCCATGTTTATACAGATAGCGGTGTACATATTTCCATGTTTATGCAGCTTGCGGTGTAGATATTAACATCTTTATACAGATCGCAGTGAAGATATTTCCATGTTTCTACAGATAGTTGTGTAGATATTTCCATGTTTATACAGATGACGGTGTAGATAGTTCCATGTTTGTAGAGATGGCGGTGTAGATATTTTCAGGTTTATAGAGATGGCGGTGTAGACATTTCCATGTTTATAGAGATTGCGGTGTAGATATTTCCACGTTTATAGAGATAGCGGTGTAGGTAATTCCATGTTTATAGAGATAGCGGAGTAGATATTTCCATGTTTGTACAGATGGCTGTGTAGATATTTCCTTGTGTATACAGATGGCAGTGTAGATATTTACATGTTTATAGAGATCGTGGTGTATATATTTCCATGTTTATATAGATGACTCTGTAGATATTTGCATGTTTATACAGATGGCGGTGTAGATATATCCATGTTTATAGAGATAAGATTGTAGATATTTCCATGTTTATAAAGATAGCGGTGTAGATATTTCCATGTTTATAGAGACAGCGGTGTAGATATTTCCATGTTTATACAGATGGCTGTGTAGATATTTCCATGTGTATACAGATGGCATTGTAGGTATTTCCATGTTTATAGAGATGGTGGTGTAGATATTTCCATGTTTATACAGATGGCGGTGCAGATATTTTCATGTTTATAGAGATGGCATTGTAGTTATTTCCATGTTTATAGAGATCGCGGTGTAGATATTTCCATGTTTATAAAGATAGCGGTGTAGATATATCCATGTTTATACAGATAGCGGTGTTGTTATTTTCATGTTTATACAGATAGCTGTGTAGATAATTCCATCTTAATGCAGCTCGTGGCACAGATATTTCCATGTTTATACAGATAGCAGTGTAGATACTTCCATGTTTATACAGATAGTGGTGTATATATTTCCATGTTTATACAGATGGCGGTGTAGATAGTTTCGTGTTTCTGTAGACGGCGGTGTAGATATTTTCATGTTTATAGAGATGGCGTTGTAGTTATTTCCATGTTTATAGAGATTGCGGTGTAGATATTTCCATGTTTATAGAGATAGCGGTGTAGGTATTTCCATATTTATAGAGATAGCGGTGTAGATATTTCCATGTTTATACAGATGGCTGTGTAGATATTTCCATGTTTATACAGATGGCATTGTAGGTATTTCCATGTTTATAGAGATGGTGGTGTAGATATTTCCAAGTTTATAAAGATAGCGGTGTAGATATATCCATGTTTATAGAGATAGCGGTGTAGGTATTTCCATGTTTATAGAGATAGTGGTGAAGATATTTCCATGTTTATACAGGTGGCTGTGTACATATTTCCATGTTTATACAGATAGTGGTGTAGATATTTAAATGTGTGTACAGATGGCGGTCTAGATATTTCCATGTGTATACAGATGTCAGTGTAGATATTTCCATGTTTATACAGATGGTGGTGTAGATATTTCCATGTTTATACAGCTCGCGGTGTAGGTATTTCCATCTTTATAGAGATACAAGTGTAGATATTTCCATGTTTATACAGATAGCGGTGGAGATATTTCCACGTTTTACAGATAGCGCTGTAGATATATCCATGTTTTTACAGATAGTGTTGCAGATATTTCCATGTTTACGGAGATAGCAGTGTACATGTTTCCATCTTTGCACAGATTGCGGTGTGGATATTTCCATCTTTACACCGATAGCTGTGTAGATATTTCCAAGTTTACATAGATAGCTTTGTAGATATTTCCATGTTTACACAGATAGCGTTGTAGATATTTCCATGTTTATAGAAAAACCGGTGTAGATATTTCCATGTTTAAACAGATAGCGGTGTTGTTATTTCCATGTTTATACAGATAGCTGTGTAGATAATTCCAACTTAATGCAGCTCGTGGCGTAGATATTCCCATGTTTATACAGATATCAGTGCAGATACTCCCATGTTTATACAGATAGTGGTGTATATATTTCCATGTTTATACAGATGGCGGTGTAGATAGTTCCATGTTTCTGTAGATGGCGGTGTAGATATTGTCATGTTTATAGAGATGGCGTTGTAGTTTTTTCCATGTTTATAGAGATTGCGGTGTAGATATTTCCATGTTTATAGAGATAGCGGTGTAGCTATTTCCATATTTATAGAGATAGCGGTGTAGATATTTCCATGTTTATACAGATGGCTGTGTAGAAACTTCCATGTGTATACAGATGGCACTGTAGGTATTTCCATGTTTATGGAGATGGTGGTGTAGATATTTCCATGTTTATACAGATGGCGGTGCAGATATTGTCATGTTTATAGAGATGGCATTGTAGTTATTTCCATGTTTATAGAGATTGCGGTGTAGATATTTCCATGTTTATAAAGATAGCGGTGTAGATATTTCCATGTTTATATAGATAGCGGTGTAGATATTTCCATGATTATACAGATGGCAGTGTAGCTATTTCCATGTTTATACACATGGCAGTGTAGATATTTCCATGTTTATACAGATAGCGGTGGAGATATTTCCAAGTTTACAGAGATAGCGTTGTAGATATTTCCATCTTTGCACAGATTGCAGTGTAGATATTTCCATCTTTACAGAGATAGCTTTGTAGATATTTCCAAGTTTACACAGATAGCTGTGTAGGTATTTCCATGATTACACAGATAGCATTTTAGATATTTTCTAGTTTATACAGGTACCGGTGTCGATATTTCCATGTTTATACAGATAGCGGTGTTGGTATTTCCATGTGTATACAGATAGAGGTATAGATATTCCATGTTTATACAGCTCGTTGTGTAGATATTTCCATGTTTATACAGATGGTAGTGTAGACATTACCATGATTATACAGATAGTGGTGTAGATATTTCGATGTTTATATAGATGGCGGTGTAGGTAGTTCCATATTTCTGGAGACGGCCGTGAAGATATTTTCATGTTTATAGAAATGGGGATGTAGATATTTCCATGTTTATAGAGATTGCGGTGTAGATATTCCCATGTTTACACAGATGGCTGTGTAGGTATTTCCATGTGTATACAGATGGCAGTGTAGATATTTCCATGTATATAGAGATGGTGGGGTAGATATTTCCAAGTTTATACAGGTGAATGTGTAGATATTTGCATGTTAATACAGATGGCGGTGTATATATTTCCATGTTTATAGAGATAGCGGTGTAGGTATTTCCATGTTTTACAGATAGCCATGTAGATATTTCCAGATTTATACAGGTAGCAGTGTAGATATTTCCATGTTTATACAGATCGTGGTGTAGATATTTCCATCTTTCCACAGATGGCATTGTAGATATTTCCATGCTTATACAGATGGCGGTGTAGATATTTCCATGTTTACAGAGATAGCGGTGTAGATATTTCCATGTGTATAGAGATGGCTGTTTAGGTATTTCCATGTTTATACAGATAGCGGTGTAGATATTTCCACGTTTTACAGATAGCGCTGTAGATATATCCATGTTTATACAGATAGCGGTGTTGATAGTTCCATGTTTATTCAGCTCGCGGTGTAGTTATTTCCATCTTTACACAGATGGCAGTGTACATATTTCCATGTTTATACAGATAGTGGTGTAGATATTTCCATGTTTATAGAGATAGCGGTGAAGGTATTTCCATGTTTATAGAGTTAGCGGAGTAGATATTTCCATGTTTACACAGATGGTTGTGTAGGTATTTCCATGGGTATAGAGATGGCAGTGTATATATTTCCATGCTTATAGAGATGGTGGTGTAGATATTTCCATGTTTATACCGGTGAATGTGTAGATATTTGCATGTTTATACAGATGTCGGTGTAGATATTTCCAAGTTTATAGCGATAGCAGTGTAGGTATTTCCATGTTTATAAAGATGGCGGTGTAGATATTTCCATGTTTATAGAGATAGCGGTGTTGTTATTTCCATGTGTATACAGATAGCGTTGTAGATATTTCCAAGTTTATACAGATAGCGGTGAAGATATTGCCATGTTTATACAGATAGTCGTGTAGAAATTTCCATGTTTTTACAGATGGCGGTGTAGATAGTTCCATGTTTCTGGAGATGGAGGTGCAGATATTTTCATGTTTATGGAGATGGCGGTGTAGGTATTTCCATGTTTATACAGATGACTGTGTAGATATTTGCATGTTTATACAGATGGCGGTGTAGATATTTCCGTGTTTAAACAGATGGTGGTGTAGATATTTCCTTGTTTATACAGATAGCGGTTTAGATATTTCCATGTTTATTCAGATAGCGGTGTAGATATTTCCATGTTTACAGAGATAGCGGTGTAGGTATTTCCATCTTTGCACAAATTGCAGTGTAGATGTTTCTGTCTTTACGCAGATAGCTGTGTAGATATTTCCAAGTTTACACTGATAGCTGTGTAGGTATTTCCATGTTTAAACAGATAGTGTTGTAGATACTTCCATGTTTATACAGATGGCTGTGTAGATATTTCCATGTTTTTAGAGATGGTGTTGTATATATTTCCATCTTTATACTGATGACTGAATAGATATTTGCATGTCTATGCAGATGGCGATGTTGTTATTTCCATGTTTATAGAGATAACAGTGTAGGTATTTCCATGTTTATAAAGATAGCGGTGTAGATATTTCCATGTTTACAGAGATAGCGGTGTAGATATTTCCATATTTATACAGTTAGCGGTATAGATATTTCCATGTTTATACAGATCGCAGTGTAGGTATTTCCATCTTTCCACCGATGGCAGTGTAGATATTTCCATGTTTGTACAGATGGCGTTGTAGATATTTCCATGTTTATACAGATAGCGTTGTAGATATTTCCATGTTCATGCAGATGGCAGTGTAGATATTTCCATATTTATAGAGATGGTGGTGTAGATATTTCTATGTTTATAGAGATAGCGGTGTAGATATTTCCATGTGTATAGAGATGGCGGTGCAGGTATCTCCATGTTTATAGAGATAGTGGTGAAGATATTTCCATGTTTATACAGATAGCGGTGTAGATATTTCCGTGTTTATACAGATAGCGTTGGTATTTCCCTGTTTACACAGATAGCGGTGTTAGTATTTCCATGTTTATAGAGATAGCGGTGTAGACATTTCCATATATGTAGAGATAGCGTTGTAGGTATTTCCATGTTTATAGGGATAGCAGAGTAAATAATTCCATGTTTACACAGACGGCTTTGTAGGTATTTCCATGGGTACACAGATGGCAGTGTAGATATTTCCATGTTTATAGAGATGGTTTTGAAGGTATTTCCATGTTTATACAGATGGCGGTGTAGATAGTTCCATGTTTCTGGAGATGGTGGTGTAGATATTTTCATATTTATAGAGATAGAGCTCTAGATATTTCCATGTTTATAGAGATTGCGATGTAGATATTTCCATGTATATAGAGATAGCGGTGTAGGTATTTCCATGTTTATAGGGATAGAGGTGTCGATATTTCCATGTTTATACAGATGGCTGTGTAGATATTTCCATGTGTATTCAGATGTCAGTGTAGATATTTCCATGTTTATAGAGATGATGGTGTAGATATTTCCATGTTTATACAGATGACTGGGTAGATATTTTCATGTTTATACAGATGGCGGTGTAGATATTTCCATGTTTATAGAGATAGCGGTGTAGATATTTCCATGTTTATACAGATAGCGGTGTAAATATTTCCATGTTTATGCAGATAGCGGTGTAGATATTTCCAGGTTTATACAGATAGTGGTGGAGATATTTCCTTGTTTATACAGATCTTGGTGTAGATATTTCCATGTTTATACAGATCGCGGTGTAGATATTTCCATCTTTCCACAGATGGCTGTGTAGATATTTCCATGTTTATACAGATGGCAGTGTAGATATTTCCATGTTTATAGATATAGTGGTGTAGATATTTCCATGTTTATACAGATGACTGGGTAGATATTTTCATGTTTATACAGACTGCGGTGTAGATATTTCTTTGTTTATAGAGATAGCGTTGTAGATATTTGCATGTGCATAGAGATGGCGGTGTAGGTATTTCCATGTTTATATAGATATTGGTGAAGGTATTTCCATGTTTATACAGATAGCAGTGTAGATATTTCCATGTTTATACAGATAGCGGTGTTGGTATTTCCATGTTTATACAGAGACCGTTGTAGATATTTCCATGTTTATACAGTTCGCAGTGTAGATATTTCCATCTTTATACAGATGGCAGTGAAGATATTTCCATGTTTATACAGATGGCGGTGAAGATAGTTCCATGTTTCAGGACATGACTGTGTAGATACTTCCATGTTTATAGAGATTGCGGTGTAGATATTTCCATTGTTATAGAGATAGCGGTGTAGGTATTTCCATGTTTATAGACATAGCGCTGTAGTTATTTCCATGTTTATACAGATGGCTGTGTAGTTATTTCCATGTGTATACAGATGGCAAGGTAGAGATTTCCATGTTTATAGCGATGGTAGTGTGGATATTTCCTTGTTTATACAGATGACTGTGTAGATATTTGCATGTTTATACAGATGGAAGTGTAGATATTTCCATGTTTATAGAGATAACGTTGTAGATATTTTCATGTTTATAAATTTAGCGGTGTAGAAATTTCCATGTTT
This sequence comes from Pan paniscus, assembly GCF_029289425.2. Lineage (NCBI taxonomy): Eukaryota > Metazoa > Chordata > Mammalia > Primates > Hominidae > Pan > Pan paniscus. The sequence goes on along the minus strand of NC_073258.2, from coordinate 1,346,482 downwards.
ATAGAGATAGAGTTTTACATATTTCCATATTTATACAGATAAATGTGTAGATATTTCCATGTTTATACAGATGGCGGTGTAGATATTTCCATGTTTACACAGATGGCGATGTAGATATTTCGTCGTTTATACAGATGGCGGTTTAGATATTTCCATGTTTATACAGATGGCCTTGTAGATATTTCTATGTTTACAGAGATATCGGTGCAGATATTTCCATGTTTATACAGATAGCGGTGTGGCTTTTTCCATGTTTATACAGATAGCGATGTAGATATTTCCACGTTTATAGAGATGGCGGGGTAGATATTTCCATGTTTATAGAGATAGCGGTTTAGATATTGCCATATTTATAAAGATAGCGGTGTAGCTATTTCCATGTTTACAGAGATATCGGAGTAGACTTTTCTATGTTTATACAGACGGCAGTGTAGGTATTTCCATGAGTATACAGATGGCAGTGTAGATATTTCCATGTTTATAGAGATGGTGTTGTAGTTATTTCCATGTTTATACAGATGACTGTGTAGATATTTGCATGTTTATACAGATGGCGGTGTATATATTTCAATGTTTATAGAGATAGAGGTGTAGGTATTTCCATGTTTATACAGATAGAGGTGTAGATATTTCCAGGTTTATTCACATAGCGGTGTAGATATTTCCATGTTTATACAGATAGTGGTGGAGTTATTTCCTTGGTTATACAGATCGTGGTGTATATGTTTCCATGTTCATACATATCGCGGTGTGGATATTTCCATCTTTCCACAGATGGCAGTGTAGATATTTCCATGTTTATACAGATGGCTGTGTAGATATTTCCATGGTCATGCAGGTGGCGTTGTAGATATTTCCATGTTTATAGAGATGGTGGTGTAGATATTTCTATGTTTATACAGATAGCGGTGTAGATATTTCCATGTGTATAGAGATGGTGGTGTAGGTATTTCCAAGTTTATACAGATGATGGTGTAGATATTTCCTTGTTTATACAGATAGCGGTGTAGATATTTCCATGTTGATACAGATAGCGGTGAAGATATATCCATGTTTACAGAGATAGCGGTGTAGATATTTCCATCTTTGCACACTTTGCGGTGTAGATATTAACATCTTTACCAAGATAGCTGTGTAGATATTTCCAAGTTTACATAGATAGCTGTGTAGATATTTCCATGTTTACAGAGATATCGTTGTAGATATTTCCATGTCTATACAGATAGCGTTGTAGGTATTTCCATGTTTATACAGATAGCTGTGTAGGTATTTCCATGTTTATACAGATAGCGGTGTAGATATTTCCACGTTTATGCAGATAGCGGTGGAGGTATTTCACGTTTATACAGATACCGATGTAGATATTTCCACATTTATACAGATAGCGTTCTAGATATTTAAACGTTTATACATTCAGCGGTGTAGATATTTCCACGTTTATACAGATAGCGGTGTAGATATTTCCACGTTTTATAGATAGCAGGGTGGATATTTCCATGTTTACAACGATAGCATTGCAGATATTTCAATGTTTATACAGATAGCGGTGTAGTTATTTCCATGTTTATACAGATGGCAGTGTAGATATTTCCATGTTTATGCAGATGGCGGTGTAGACATTTCCATGTTTATGCAGATGGCGGTGTAGATATTTCAAAATTTATAGAGATGGCAGTGTAGATATTTCTCTGTTTATAGAGATAGCGGTGTACATATTTTCATGTGTATAGAGATGGCGGTGGGGATATTTCCATGTTTATAGAGATAGTGGTGAAGATATTTCCATGCTTATACAGATAGCGGTGTAGATATTTCCTTGTTTATGCAGATAGCGTTGTTCGTATTTCCAAGTTTATACAGATGGTGGTGTAGATAGTTCCATGTTTCTGGAGATGGCGGTACAGATATTTTCATGTTCATAGAGATGGCAGTGTAGATATTTCCATGTTTATACAGATAGCGGTGTAGATAATTCCATGTTTACACAGATAGCGGTGTAGATATTTCCATGTTTATAGAGATTGCGGTGTAGATATTTCCATGTTTATAGAGATTGCGGTGTAGATATTTCCCTGTTTATACAAATGGCGGTGTAGATATTTCCACGTTTATACAAATGGCCATGTAGATATTTCCATGTTTACAGAGATATCGGCATAGATAATTCCATGTTAGTACTGATAGCCGTGGAGATATTACCATGTTTATACAGATAGCGATGCAAATATTTCCATGTTTATAGAGATGGCGGTGTAGATATTACCAAGTTTATAGAGATTGCGGTGTAGATATTTCCAGGTTTATTGACATAGCGGTGTAGATATTTCCACGTGTATACAGATGGCTGTGTAGGTATATCCATGAAGGCAGATGGCAGTGTAGATATTTCCATGTTTATAGAGATTGTGATGTAGATATTTTCATGTTTATGCAGATGACTGTGTAGACAATTGCATGTTTTTACAGATGGCGGAGTAGATATTTCCATGTTTATAGAGATAACGTTGTAGATATTTCCATGTTTATAAAGATAGCTGTGTTGATGATTACATGTTTAAAGTGATGGCGGTGTAGATATTTCTATGTTTATAGAGATAGCGGTGTAGATATTTCCATGTGTATAGAGATGGCGGTGTAGGTAATTCCAAGTTTATAGAGATAGTGTTGAAGGTATTTCCCTGTTTATACAGATAGCGGTGTAGATATTTCCATGTTTTTACAGATAGCGTTGCAGATATTTCCATGTTTATACAGATAGCGGTGTTGGTATTTCCGTGTTTATACAGATAGCGGTGTAGATATTTCCATTTTTATACAGACAGCGTTGTAGATATTTCCATGTTTACAGAGATGGCGGTGTAGATATTTCCATCTTTGCACAGATTGCGGTGTAGATATTTCCATCTTTACACATATAGCTGTGTAGATATTTCCAAGTTTACACATACAGCTGTGTAGTCATTTCCATGTTTACACAGATAGCGGTGTAGATATTTCCATGTTTAAACAGATAACGTGTGTAGATATTTCCATGTTTATACTGATAGCGGTGGAGATATTTCCATGTTTATACAGATAGCGTTGTACATATTTCCGTGTTTAAAGAGATGGCGTTGTAGATATTTCCATGTATATACAGATAGCGGTGTAGATATTTCCATGTTTAAACAGATAACGGTGTAGATATTTCCATGTTTATACTGATAGCGGTGGAGATATTTCCATGTTTATACAGATAGCGATGTAGATATTTCCATGTTTATAGAGATGGCGGTGTAGATATTTCCATGTTTATAGAGATTGCAATATAGATATTTCTATGTTTATAGAGATAGCGATGTAGATATTTCCATGTGTATAGAGATGGCGGTGTAAGTATTTCCAGGTGTATAGATATAGCGGTGTAGGTATTTCCATGTTTATACACATAGTGGTGAGGATATTTCCGTATTTATACAGATACCGTTGTAGGTATTTCCAGGTTTACAGATATAGAGGTGGGGATATTTCCGTATTTATAAAGATAACGTTGTAGATATTTCCATGTTTATACAAATAGCCGTCTTGGTATTTCCATGTTTATAAAGATAGCGGCGTAGATATTTCCAGGTTTACACAGATAGCGGTGTACATATTTCCATGTTTATACAGATGGCTGTGTTGATATTTCCATGTGTATACAGATGGCGGTGTAGATATTTCCATGTTTATAGAGATTGCGGTGTAGATATTTCCATGTTTACACAGATGGCTGTGTACGTATTTCCATGTGTATACAGATGGCAGTGTAGATATTTCCATGTATATAGAGATGGTGGTGTGGATATTTCCAAGTTTATACAGGTGAATGTGTAGATATTTGCATGTTTATACAGATGGCGGTGTAGATATTTCCATGTTTATAGAGATAGCGGTGTAGTTATTTCCATGTTTTACAGATAGCCGTGTAGATATTTCCAGATTTATACAGGTAGCGGTGTAGATATTTCCATGTTTTTACAGATCGTGGTGTAGATATTTCCATCTTTCCACTGATGGCAGTGTAGATATTTTCATGCTTATACAGATGGCGGTGTAGATATTTCCATGTTTACAGAGATAGCGGTGTAGATATTTCCATGTGTATAGAGATGGCTGTGTAGGTATTTCCATGTTTATACAGAGAGCGGTGTAGGTATTTCCACGTTTTACAGATAGCGCTGTAGATATATCCATGTTTATACAGATAGCGGTGTAGATAGTTCCATGTTTATTCAGCTCGCGGTGTAGTTATTTCCATCTTTACACAGATGGCAGTGTACATATTTTCATGTTTATACAGATAGTGGTGTAGATATTTCCATGTTTATACAGATGACTGTGTAGATATTTGCATGTTTATACAGTTTGCAGTGTAGATATTTCCATGTTTATAGAGATAGCGTTGTAGGCATTTCCATGTTTATACAGATAGCGGTGTAGATATTACCATGTTTACAGAGATAGAGTTGTAGTTATTTACATCTTTGCAGAGATTGCGGTGCAGATATTTCCATCTTTACACAGATAGCTGTGTAGATATTTCCAAGTTTCACAGATAGCTGTGTAGATATTTCCATGTTAACACAGATAGCGTTGTAGATATTTCTATGTTTATACAGATAGCGGTGTAGATATTTCCATGTTTCTGCAGATAGCGGTGTTCGCATTTCCATGTTTATACAGATAGCGGTGTACATATTTCCATGTTTATGCAGCTTGCGGTGTAGATATTAACATCTTTATACAGATCGCAGTGAAGATATTTCCATGTTTCTACAGATAGTTGTGTAGATATTTCCATGTTTATACAGATGACGGTGTAGATAGTTCCATGTTTGTAGAGATGGCGGTGTAGATATTTTCAGGTTTATAGAGATGGCGGTGTAGACATTTCCATGTTTATAGAGATTGCGGTGTAGATATTTCCACGTTTATAGAGATAGCGGTGTAGGTAATTCCATGTTTATAGAGATAGCGGAGTAGATATTTCCATGTTTGTACAGATGGCTGTGTAGATATTTCCTTGTGTATACAGATGGCAGTGTAGATATTTACATGTTTATAGAGATCGTGGTGTATATATTTCCATGTTTATATAGATGACTCTGTAGATATTTGCATGTTTATACAGATGGCGGTGTAGATATATCCATGTTTATAGAGATAAGATTGTAGATATTTCCATGTTTATAAAGATAGCGGTGTAGATATTTCCATGTTTATAGAGACAGCGGTGTAGATATTTCCATGTTTATACAGATGGCTGTGTAGATATTTCCATGTGTATACAGATGGCATTGTAGGTATTTCCATGTTTATAGAGATGGTGGTGTAGATATTTCCATGTTTATACAGATGGCGGTGCAGATATTTTCATGTTTATAGAGATGGCATTGTAGTTATTTCCATGTTTATAGAGATCGCGGTGTAGATATTTCCATGTTTATAAAGATAGCGGTGTAGATATATCCATGTTTATACAGATAGCGGTGTTGTTATTTTCATGTTTATACAGATAGCTGTGTAGATAATTCCATCTTAATGCAGCTCGTGGCACAGATATTTCCATGTTTATACAGATAGCAGTGTAGATACTTCCATGTTTATACAGATAGTGGTGTATATATTTCCATGTTTATACAGATGGCGGTGTAGATAGTTTCGTGTTTCTGTAGACGGCGGTGTAGATATTTTCATGTTTATAGAGATGGCGTTGTAGTTATTTCCATGTTTATAGAGATTGCGGTGTAGATATTTCCATGTTTATAGAGATAGCGGTGTAGGTATTTCCATATTTATAGAGATAGCGGTGTAGATATTTCCATGTTTATACAGATGGCTGTGTAGATATTTCCATGTTTATACAGATGGCATTGTAGGTATTTCCATGTTTATAGAGATGGTGGTGTAGATATTTCCAAGTTTATAAAGATAGCGGTGTAGATATATCCATGTTTATAGAGATAGCGGTGTAGGTATTTCCATGTTTATAGAGATAGTGGTGAAGATATTTCCATGTTTATACAGGTGGCTGTGTACATATTTCCATGTTTATACAGATAGTGGTGTAGATATTTAAATGTGTGTACAGATGGCGGTCTAGATATTTCCATGTGTATACAGATGTCAGTGTAGATATTTCCATGTTTATACAGATGGTGGTGTAGATATTTCCATGTTTATACAGCTCGCGGTGTAGGTATTTCCATCTTTATAGAGATACAAGTGTAGATATTTCCATGTTTATACAGATAGCGGTGGAGATATTTCCACGTTTTACAGATAGCGCTGTAGATATATCCATGTTTTTACAGATAGTGTTGCAGATATTTCCATGTTTACGGAGATAGCAGTGTACATGTTTCCATCTTTGCACAGATTGCGGTGTGGATATTTCCATCTTTACACCGATAGCTGTGTAGATATTTCCAAGTTTACATAGATAGCTTTGTAGATATTTCCATGTTTACACAGATAGCGTTGTAGATATTTCCATGTTTATAGAAAAACCGGTGTAGATATTTCCATGTTTAAACAGATAGCGGTGTTGTTATTTCCATGTTTATACAGATAGCTGTGTAGATAATTCCAACTTAATGCAGCTCGTGGCGTAGATATTCCCATGTTTATACAGATATCAGTGCAGATACTCCCATGTTTATACAGATAGTGGTGTATATATTTCCATGTTTATACAGATGGCGGTGTAGATAGTTCCATGTTTCTGTAGATGGCGGTGTAGATATTGTCATGTTTATAGAGATGGCGTTGTAGTTTTTTCCATGTTTATAGAGATTGCGGTGTAGATATTTCCATGTTTATAGAGATAGCGGTGTAGCTATTTCCATATTTATAGAGATAGCGGTGTAGATATTTCCATGTTTATACAGATGGCTGTGTAGAAACTTCCATGTGTATACAGATGGCACTGTAGGTATTTCCATGTTTATGGAGATGGTGGTGTAGATATTTCCATGTTTATACAGATGGCGGTGCAGATATTGTCATGTTTATAGAGATGGCATTGTAGTTATTTCCATGTTTATAGAGATTGCGGTGTAGATATTTCCATGTTTATAAAGATAGCGGTGTAGATATTTCCATGTTTATATAGATAGCGGTGTAGATATTTCCATGATTATACAGATGGCAGTGTAGCTATTTCCATGTTTATACACATGGCAGTGTAGATATTTCCATGTTTATACAGATAGCGGTGGAGATATTTCCAAGTTTACAGAGATAGCGTTGTAGATATTTCCATCTTTGCACAGATTGCAGTGTAGATATTTCCATCTTTACAGAGATAGCTTTGTAGATATTTCCAAGTTTACACAGATAGCTGTGTAGGTATTTCCATGATTACACAGATAGCATTTTAGATATTTTCTAGTTTATACAGGTACCGGTGTCGATATTTCCATGTTTATACAGATAGCGGTGTTGGTATTTCCATGTGTATACAGATAGAGGTATAGATATTCCATGTTTATACAGCTCGTTGTGTAGATATTTCCATGTTTATACAGATGGTAGTGTAGACATTACCATGATTATACAGATAGTGGTGTAGATATTTCGATGTTTATATAGATGGCGGTGTAGGTAGTTCCATATTTCTGGAGACGGCCGTGAAGATATTTTCATGTTTATAGAAATGGGGATGTAGATATTTCCATGTTTATAGAGATTGCGGTGTAGATATTCCCATGTTTACACAGATGGCTGTGTAGGTATTTCCATGTGTATACAGATGGCAGTGTAGATATTTCCATGTATATAGAGATGGTGGGGTAGATATTTCCAAGTTTATACAGGTGAATGTGTAGATATTTGCATGTTAATACAGATGGCGGTGTATATATTTCCATGTTTATAGAGATAGCGGTGTAGGTATTTCCATGTTTTACAGATAGCCATGTAGATATTTCCAGATTTATACAGGTAGCAGTGTAGATATTTCCATGTTTATACAGATCGTGGTGTAGATATTTCCATCTTTCCACAGATGGCATTGTAGATATTTCCATGCTTATACAGATGGCGGTGTAGATATTTCCATGTTTACAGAGATAGCGGTGTAGATATTTCCATGTGTATAGAGATGGCTGTTTAGGTATTTCCATGTTTATACAGATAGCGGTGTAGATATTTCCACGTTTTACAGATAGCGCTGTAGATATATCCATGTTTATACAGATAGCGGTGTAGATAGTTCCATGTTTATTCAGCTCGCGGTGTAGTTATTTCCATCTTTACACAGATGGCAGTGTACATATTTCCATGTTTATACAGATAGTGGTGTAGATATTTCCATGTTTATAGAGATAGCGGTGAAGGTATTTCCATGTTTATAGAGTTAGCGGAGTAGATATTTCCATGTTTACACAGATGGTTGTGTAGGTATTTCCATGGGTATAGAGATGGCAGTGTATATATTTCCATGCTTATAGAGATGGTGGTGTAGATATTTCCATGTTTATACCGGTGAATGTGTAGATATTTGCATGTTTATACAGATGTCGGTGTAGATATTTCCAAGTTTATAGCGATAGCAGTGTAGGTATTTCCATGTTTATAAAGATGGCGGTGTAGATATTTCCATGTTTATAGAGATAGCGGTGTTGTTATTTCCATGTGTATACAGATAGCGTTGTAGATATTTCCAAGTTTATACAGATAGCGGTGAAGATATTGCCATGTTTATACAGATAGTCGTGTAGAAATTTCCATGTTTTTACAGATGGCGGTGTAGATAGTTCCATGTTTCTGGAGATGGAGGTGCAGATATTTTCATGTTTATGGAGATGGCGGTGTAGGTATTTCCATGTTTATACAGATGACTGTGTAGATATTTGCATGTTTATACAGATGGCGGTGTAGATATTTCCGTGTTTAAACAGATGGTGGTGTAGATATTTCCTTGTTTATACAGATAGCGGTTTAGATATTTCCATGTTTATTCAGATAGCGGTGTAGATATTTCCATGTTTACAGAGATAGCGGTGTAGGTATTTCCATCTTTGCACAAATTGCAGTGTAGATGTTTCTGTCTTTACGCAGATAGCTGTGTAGATATTTCCAAGTTTACACTGATAGCTGTGTAGGTATTTCCATGTTTAAACAGATAGTGTTGTAGATACTTCCATGTTTATACAGATGGCTGTGTAGATATTTCCATGTTTTTAGAGATGGTGTTGTATATATTTCCATCTTTATACTGATGACTGAATAGATATTTGCATGTCTATGCAGATGGCGATGTTGTTATTTCCATGTTTATAGAGATAACAGTGTAGGTATTTCCATGTTTATAAAGATAGCGGTGTAGATATTTCCATGTTTACAGAGATAGCGGTGTAGATATTTCCATATTTATACAGTTAGCGGTATAGATATTTCCATGTTTATACAGATCGCAGTGTAGGTATTTCCATCTTTCCACCGATGGCAGTGTAGATATTTCCATGTTTGTACAGATGGCGTTGTAGATATTTCCATGTTTATACAGATAGCGTTGTAGATATTTCCATGTTCATGCAGATGGCAGTGTAGATATTTCCATATTTATAGAGATGGTGGTGTAGATATTTCTATGTTTATAGAGATAGCGGTGTAGATATTTCCATGTGTATAGAGATGGCGGTGCAGGTATCTCCATGTTTATAGAGATAGTGGTGAAGATATTTCCATGTTTATACAGATAGCGGTGTAGATATTTCCGTGTTTATACAGATAGCGTTGGTATTTCCCTGTTTACACAGATAGCGGTGTTAGTATTTCCATGTTTATAGAGATAGCGGTGTAGACATTTCCATATATGTAGAGATAGCGTTGTAGGTATTTCCATGTTTATAGGGATAGCAGAGTAAATAATTCCATGTTTACACAGACGGCTTTGTAGGTATTTCCATGGGTACACAGATGGCAGTGTAGATATTTCCATGTTTATAGAGATGGTTTTGAAGGTATTTCCATGTTTATACAGATGGCGGTGTAGATAGTTCCATGTTTCTGGAGATGGTGGTGTAGATATTTTCATATTTATAGAGATAGAGCTCTAGATATTTCCATGTTTATAGAGATTGCGATGTAGATATTTCCATGTATATAGAGATAGCGGTGTAGGTATTTCCATGTTTATAGGGATAGAGGTGTCGATATTTCCATGTTTATACAGATGGCTGTGTAGATATTTCCATGTGTATTCAGATGTCAGTGTAGATATTTCCATGTTTATAGAGATGATGGTGTAGATATTTCCATGTTTATACAGATGACTGGGTAGATATTTTCATGTTTATACAGATGGCGGTGTAGATATTTCCATGTTTATAGAGATAGCGGTGTAGATATTTCCATGTTTATACAGATAGCGGTGTAAATATTTCCATGTTTATGCAGATAGCGGTGTAGATATTTCCAGGTTTATACAGATAGTGGTGGAGATATTTCCTTGTTTATACAGATCTTGGTGTAGATATTTCCATGTTTATACAGATCGCGGTGTAGATATTTCCATCTTTCCACAGATGGCTGTGTAGATATTTCCATGTTTATACAGATGGCAGTGTAGATATTTCCATGTTTATAGATATAGTGGTGTAGATATTTCCATGTTTATACAGATGACTGGGTAGATATTTTCATGTTTATACAGACTGCGGTGTAGATATTTCTTTGTTTATAGAGATAGCGTTGTAGATATTTGCATGTGCATAGAGATGGCGGTGTAGGTATTTCCATGTTTATATAGATATTGGTGAAGGTATTTCCATGTTTATACAGATAGCAGTGTAGATATTTCCATGTTTATACAGATAGCGGTGTTGGTATTTCCATGTTTATACAGAGACCGTTGTAGATATTTCCATGTTTATACAGTTCGCAGTGTAGATATTTCCATCTTTATACAGATGGCAGTGAAGATATTTCCATGTTTATACAGATGGCGGTGAAGATAGTTCCATGTTTCAGGACATGACTGTGTAGATACTTCCATGTTTATAGAGATTGCGGTGTAGATATTTCCATTGTTATAGAGATAGCGGTGTAGGTATTTCCATGTTTATAGACATAGCGCTGTAGTTATTTCCATGTTTATACAGATGGCTGTGTAGTTATTTCCATGTGTATACAGATGGCAAGGTAGAGATTTCCATGTTTATAGCGATGGTAGTGTGGATATTTCCTTGTTTATACAGATGACTGTGTAGATATTTGCATGTTTATACAGATGGAAGTGTAGATATTTCCATGTTTATAGAGATAACGTTGTAGATATTTTCATGTTTATAAATTTAGCGGTGTAGAAATTTCCATGTTTATAGAGATAGAGTTTTACATATTTCCATATTTATACAGATAAATGTGTAGATATTTCCATGTTTATACAGATGGCGGTGTAGATATTTCCATGTTTACACAGATGGCGATGTAGATATTTCGTCGTTTATACAGATGGCGGTTTAGATATTTCCATGTTTATACAGATGGCCTTGTAGGTATTTCTATGTTTACAGAGATATCGGTGCAGATATTTCCATGTTTATACAGATAGCGGTGTGGCTTTTTCCATGTTTATACAGATAGCGATGTAGATATTTCCACGTTTATAGAGATGGCGGGGTAGATATTTCCATGTTTATAGAGATAGCGGTTTAGATATTGCCATATTTATAAAGATAGCGGTGTAGCTATTTCCATGTTTACAGAGATATCGGAGTAGACTTTTCTATGTTTATACAGACGGCAGTGTAGGTATTTCCATGAGTATACAGATGGCAGTGTAGATATTTCCATGTTTATAGAGATGGTGTTGTAGTTATTTCCATGTTTATACAGATGACTGTGTAGATATTTGCATGTTTATACAGATGGCGGTGTATATATTTCAATGTTTATAGAGATAGAGGTGTAGGTATTTCCATGTTTATACAGATAGAGGTGTAGATATTTCCAGGTTTATTCACATAGCGGTGTAGATATTTCCATGTTTATACAGATAGCTGTAGAGATATATCCATGTTTATACAGATAGTGGTGGAGTTATTTCCTTGGTTATACAGATCGTGGTGTATATGTTTCCATGTTCATACATATCGCGGTGTGGATATTTCCATCTTTCCACAGATGGCAGTGTAGATATTTCCATGTTTATACAGATGGCTGTGTAGATATTTCCATGGTCATGCAGGTGGCGTTGTAGATATTTCCATGTTTATAGAGATGGTGGTGTAGATATTTCTATGTTTATACAGATAGCGGTGTAGATATTTCCATGTGTATAGAGATGGTGGTGTAGGTATTTCCAAGTTTATACAGATGATGGTGTAGATATTTCCTTGTTTATACAGATAGCGGTGTAGATATTTCCATGTTGATACAGATAGCGGTGAAGATATATCCATGTTTACAGAGATAGCGGTGTAGATATTTCCATCTTTGCACACTTTGCGGTGTAGATATTAACATCTTTACCAAGATAGCTGTGTAGATATTTCCAAGTTTACATAGATAGCTGTGTAGATATTTCCATGTTTACAGAGATATCGTTGTAGATATTTCCATGTCTATACAGATAGCGTTGTAGGTATTTCCATGTTTATACAGATAGCTGTGTAGGTATTTCCATGTTTATACAGATAGCGGTGTAGATATTTCCACGTTTATGCAGATAGCGGTGGAGGTATTTCACGTTTATACAGATACCGATGTAGATATTTCCACATTTATACAGATAGCGTTCTAGATATTTAAACGTTTATACATTCAGCGGTGTAGATATTTCCACGTTTATACAGATAGCGGTGTAGATATTTCCACGTTTTATAGATAGCAGGGTGGATATTTCCATGTTTACAACGATAGCATTGCAGATATTTCAATGTTTATACAGATAGCGGTGTAGTTATTTCCATGTTTATACAGATGGCAGTGTAGATATTTCCATGTTTATGCAGATGGCGGTGTAGACATTTCCATGTTTATGCAGATGGCGGTGTAGATATTTCAAAATTTATAGAGATGGCAGTGTAGATATTTCTCTGTTTATAGAGATAGCGGTGTACATATTTTCATGTGTATAGAGATGGCGGTGGGGTATTTCCATGTTTATAGAGATAGTGGTGAAGATATTTCCATGCTTATACAGATAGCGGTGTAGATATTTCCTTGTTTATGCAGATAGCGTTGTTCGTATTTCCAAGTTTATACAGATGGTGGTGTAGATAGTTCCATGTTTCTGGAGATGGCGGTACAGATATTTTCATGTTCATAGAGATGGCAGTGTAGATATTTCCATGTTTATACAGATAGCGGTGTAGATAATTCCATGTTTACACAGATAGCGGTGTAGATATTTCCATGTTTATAGAGATTGCGGTGTAGATATTTCCATGTTTATAGAGATTGCGGTGTAGATATTTCCCTGTTTATACAAATGGCGGTGTAGATATTTCCACGTTTATACAAATGGCCATGTAGATATTTCCATGTTTACAGAGATATCGGCATAGATAATTCCATGTTAGTACTGATAGCCGTGGAGATATTACCATGTTTATACAGATAGCGATGCAAATATTTCCATGTTTATAGAGATGGCGGTGTAGATATTACCAAGTTTATAGAGATTGCGGTGTAGATATTTCCAGGTTTATTGACATAGCGGTGTAGATATTTCCACGTGTATACAGATGGCTGTGTAGGTATATCCATGAAGGCAGATGGCAGTGTAGATATTTCCATGTTTATAGAGATTGTGATGTAGATATTTTCATGTTTATGCAGATGACTGTGTAGACAATTGCATGTTTTTACAGATGGCGGAGTAGATATTTCCATGTTTATAGAGATAACGTTGTAGATATTTCCATGTTTATAAAGATAGCTGTGTTGATGATTACATGTTTAAAGTGATGGCGGTGTAGATATTTCTATGTTTATAGAGATAGCGGTGTAGATATTTCCATGTGTATAGAGATGGCGGTGTAGGTAATTCCAAGTTTATAGAGATAGTGTTGAAGGTATTTCCCTGTTTATACAGATAGCGGTGTAGATATTTCCATGTTTTTACAGATAGCGTTGCAGATATTTCCATGTTTATACAGATAGCGGTGTTGGTATTTCCGTGTTTATACAGATAGCGGTGTAGATATTTCCATTTTTATACAGACAGCGTTGTAGATATTTCCATGTTTACAGAGATGGCGGTGTAGATATTTCCATCTTTGCACAGATTGCGGTGTAGATATTTCCATCTTTACACATATAGCTGTGTAGATATTTCCAAGTTTACACATACAGCTGTGTAGTCATTTCCATGTTTACACAGATAGCGGTGTAGATATTTCCATGTTTAAACAGATAACGTGTGTAGATATTTCCATGTTTATACTGATAGCGGTGGAGATATTTCCATGTTTATACAGATAGCGTTGTACATATTTCCGTGTTTAAAGAGATGGCGTTGTAGATATTTCAATGTATATACAGATAGCGGTGTAGATATTTCCATGTTTAAACAGATAACGGTGTAGATATTTCCATGTTTATACTGATAGCGGTGGAGATATTTCCATGTTTATACAGATAGCGATGTAGATATTTCCATGTTTATAGAGATGGCGGTGTAGATATTTCCATGTTTATAGAGATTGCAATATAGATATTTCTATGTTTATAGAGATAGCGATGTAGATATTTCCATGTGTATAGAGATGGCGGTGTAAGTATTTCCAGGTGTATAGATATAGCGGTGTAGGTATTTCCATGTTTATACACATAGTGGTGAGGATATTTCCGTATTTATACAGATACCGTTGTAGGTATTTCCAGGTTTACAGATATAGAGGTGGGGATATTTCCGTATTTATAAAGATAACGTTGTAGATATTTCCATGTTTATACAAATAGCCGTCTTGGTATTTCCATGTTTATAAAGATAGCGGCGTAGATATTTCCAGGTTTACACAGATAGCGGTGTACATATTTCCATGTTTATACAGATGGCTGTGTTGATATTTCCATGTGTATACAGATGGCGGTGTAGATATTTCCATGTTTATAGAGATTGCGGTGTAGATATTTCCATGTTTACACAGATGGCTGTGTACGTATTTCCATGTGTATACAGATGGCAGTGTAGATATTTCCATGTATATAGAGATGGTGGTGTGGATATTTCCAAGTTTATACAGGTGAATGTGTAGATATTTGCATGTTTATACAGATGGCGGTGTAGATATTTCCATGTTTATAGAGATAGCGGTGTAGTTATTTCCATGTTTTACAGATAGCCGTGTAGATATTTCCAGATTTATACAGGTAGCGGTGTAGATATTTCCATGTTTTTACAGATCGTGGTGTAGATATTTCCATCTTTCCACTGATGGCAGTGTAGATATTTTCATGCTTATACAGATGGCGGTGTAGATATTTCCATGTTTACAGAGATAGCGGTGTAGATATTTCCATGTGTATAGAGATGGCTGTGTAGGTATTTCCATGTTTATACAGAGAGCGGTGTAGGTATTTCCACGTTTTACAGATAGCGCTGTAGATATATCCATGTTTATACAGATAGCGGTGTAGATAGTTCCATGTTTATTCAGCTCGCGGTGTAGTTATTTCCATCTTTACACAGATGGCAGTGTACATATTTTCATGTTTATACAGATAGTGGTGTAGATATTTCCATGTTTATACAGATGACTGTGTAGATATTTGCATGTTTATACAGTTTGCAGTGTAGATATTTCCATGTTTATAGAGATAGCGTTGTAGGCATTTCCATGTTTATACAGATAGCGGTGTAGATATTACCATGTTTACAGAGATAGAGTTGTAGATATTTACATCTTTGCAGAGATTGCGGTGCAGATATTTCCATCTTTACACAGATAGCTGTGTAGATATTTCCAAGTTTCACAGATAGCTGTGTAGATATTTCCATGTTAACACAGATAGCGTTGTAGATATTTCTATGTTTATACAGATAGCGGTGTAGATATTTCCATGTTTCTGCAGATAGCGGTGTTCGCATTTCCATGTTTATACAGATAGCGGTGTACATATTTCCATGTTTATGCAGCTTGCGGTGTAGATATTAACATCTTTATACAGATCGCAGTGAAGATATTTCCATGTTTCTACAGATAGTTGTGTAGATATTTCCATGTTTATACAGATGACGGTGTAGATAGTTCCATGTTTGTAGAGATGGCGGTGTAGATATTTTCAGGTTTATAGAGATGGCGGTGTAGACATTTCCATGTTTATAGAGATTGCGGTGTAGATATTTCCACGTTTATAGAGATAGCGGTGTAGGTAATTCCATGTTTATAGAGATAGCGGAGTAGATATTTCCATGTTTGTACAGATGGCTGTGTAGATATTTCCTTGTGTATACAGATGGCAGTGTAGATATTTACATGTTTATAGAGATCGTGGTGTATATATTTCCATGTTTATATAGATGACTCTGTAGATATTTGCATGTTTATACAGATGGCGGTGTAGATATATCCATGTTTATAGAGATAAGATTGTAGATATTTCCATGTTTATAAAGATAGCGGTGTAGATATTTCCATGTTTATAGAGACAGCGGTGTAGATATTTCCATGTTTATACAGATGGCTGTGTAGATATTTCCATGTGTATACAGATGGCATTGTAGGTATTTCCATGTTTATAGAGATGGTGGTGTAGATATTTCCATGTTTATACAGATGGCGGTGCAGATATTTTCATGTTTATAGAGATGGCATTGTAGTTATTTCCATGTTTATAGAGATTGCGGTGTAGATATTTCCATGTTTATAAAGATAGCGGTGTAGATATATCCATGTTTATACAGATAGCGGTGTAGATATTTTCATGTTTATAGAGATGGCAGTATAGATATTTACATGTTTATACAGATAGCGGTGTAGACATTTCCATGTTTATAGAGATAGCGGTGTAGATATTTCCATATTTATACAGATAGTGGTGTAGATATTTCCATGTTTATACAGATGGCTGTGTAGATATTTCCATGTGTATACAGACGGCAGTGTAGATATTTCCATGTTTATAGAGATGGTGGTGTAGATATTTCCATGTTTATACAGATGACAGTGTAGATATTTGTATGTTTATACAGATAGCGGTGTGGATATTCCTATCTTTATAAAGATAGCGGTGTAGATATTTCCATGTTTACAGAGATAGCGGTGTAGATGTTTCCATCCTTGCACAGATTGTGGTGTAGATATTTCCATCCTTACGCAGATTGCGGTGTAGATATTTCCAAGTATACAAAGATAGCTTTGTAGATATTTCCATGTTTACACAGATAGTTTTGCAGATATTTCCATGTTTATACAGATAGCGGAGTAGTTATTTCCATGTTTATACAGGCAGCGGTATAGATAATTCCATGTTTATACAGGTAGCGGTGTTCGCATTTCCATGTTTATACAGATAGCGTTGTAGATATTTCCAAATTTATACAGGTAGCGGTGAAGATATTTCCATGTTTATACAGATCGTGGTGTATATATTTCCATCTTTCCGCAGATGGCAGTGTAGATATTTTCATGTTTATATAGATGGCTGTGTAGATATTTCCAAGTTTATAAAGATAGCGGTGTACATATTTCCATGTTCTTGAAGATGGCGGTGTGGATATTTCCATGTTTATAGAGATGGCGGTGTAGATATTTCTATGTTTACAGAGATAGCCGTGTAGATATTTTCATGTGTATAGAGATGGCGGTGTAGTTATTTCCATGTTTACAGAGATAGTGGTGAAGATATTTCCATGTTTATACAGATAGCAGTGTGTATATTTCCATGTTTATACGGATAGCGGTGTTGGTATTTCCATGTTTATACAGATAGCGGTGTAGATATTTCCATGTTTATTCAGATAGCGGTGTAGATATTTCCATGTTTACAGAGATAGCGGTGTAGATATTTCCATCTTTGCACGGATTGCGGTGTAGATATTTCCATCTTTACACATATAGCTCTGTAGATATTTCCAAGTTTACACAGATAGCTTCGTAGATATTTCCATGTTTACAGAGATAGCATTGTAGATAATTCCATGTTTATACAGATAGCGGTGTAGGTATTTCCATGTTTATACAGATAGCGGTGTTGGTATTTCCATGTTTATACAGATAGCGGTGTAGTTATTTCCATGTTTATAGAGCTCCCGGTGTAGATATTTCCATCTTTATACAGATGGCAGTGTAGATATTTCCATGTTTATACAGATAGTGGTGTAGACATTTCCATGTTTACACAGATGAAGGTGTAGATAGTTCCATGTTACTGGAGATAGCGGTGTCCAGATTTTAATGCTTATAGAGATGGCGGTGTAGATATTTCCATGTTTATAGAGATGGCGGTGTGGATATTTCCATGTTTATACAGATGGCTGTGCAGATATTTCCATGTTTATACAGATGGCAGTGTAGTTATTTAAATGTTTATAGAGATGGTGGTGTAGATATTTCCATGTTTATGTAGATGATTCTGTAGCTGTTTGCATGTTTATACAGATGGCGGTGTAGATATTTCCATGTTTATAGAGATTGCGGTGTAGATATTTCCATGTTTATAGAGATTGCGGTGTAGATACTTCCATGTTTATAGAGATAACCGTGTAGGTATTTCCATGTTTATAGAGATAGCGGAGTAGATATTTCCATGTTTATAAAGATTGCGGTGTAGATATTTCCATTGTTATAGAGATAGCGTTGTTCATATTTCCATATTCATACACATAGCGGTGTAGATATTTCCATGTTTATACAGATGGTGGTGTAGGTATTTCCTTGTTTATACAGATAGCGGTGTAGATATTTCCATATTTATGCAGATAGCGGTGTAGTTATTTCCATGTTTACAGAGATAGCGGTGTAGATATTTCCATCTTTGCAGCGATTTCGGTGTAGATATTTCCATCTTTACACAAATAGCTGTGTAGATATTTCCATGTTTACGCAGATAGCTGTGTAGATACTTCCATGTTTATACAGATAGTGGTGTATATATTTCCATGTTTATACAGATGGCGGTGTAGATAGTTCCATGTTTGTGTAGACGGCGGTGTAGATATTTTCATGTTTATAGAGATGGCGTTGTAGTTATTTCCATGTTTATAGAGATTGCGGTGTAGATATTTCCATGTTTATAGAGATAGCGGTGTAGGTTTTTCCATATTTATAGAGATAGCGGTGTAGATATTTCCATGTTTATACAGATGGCTGTGTAGATATTTCCATGTGTATACAGATGGCATTGTAGGTATTTCCATGTTTATAGAGATGGTGGTGTAGATATTTCCATGTTTATACAGATGGCGGTGCAGATATTTTCATGTTTATAGAGATGGCATTGTAGTTATTTCCATGTTTATAGAGATTGCGGTGTAGATATTTCCATGTTTATAAAGATAGCGGTGTAGATATTTCCATGGTTATATAGATAGCGGTGTAGATATTTCCATGTTTATACAGATGGCAGTGTAGCTATTTCCATGTTTATACACATGGCAGTGTAGATATTTCCATGTTTATACAGATAGCGGTGGAGATATTTCCAAGTTTACAGAGATAGCGTTGTAGATATTTCCATCTTAGCACAGATTGCAGTGTAGATATTTCCATCTTTACAGAGATAGCTTTGTAGATATTTCCAAGTTTACACAGATAGCTGTGTAGGTATTTCCATGTTTACACAGATAGCATTTTAGATATTTTCTAGTTTATACAGATACCGGTGTCGATATTTCCATGTTTATACAGATAGCGGTGTTGGTATTTCCATGTGTATACAGATAGAGGTATAGATATTCCATGTTTATACAGCTCGTGGTGTAGATATTTCCATATTTATACAGATGGTAGTGTAGATATTACCATGATTATACAGATAGTGGTGTAGATATTTCGATGTTTATATAGATGGCGGTGTAGATAGTTCCATATTTCTGGAGACGGCGGTGTAGATATTTTCATGTTTATAGAGATGGCGGTGTAGATATTTCCATGTTTATAGAGATTGCGGTGTAGATATTTCCATGTTTACACAGATGGCTGTGTACGTATTTCCATGTGTATACAGATGGCAGTGTAGATATTTCCATGTATATAGAGATGGTGGTGTGGATATTTCCAAGTTTATACAGGTGAATGTGTAGATATTTGCATGTTTATACAGATGGCGGTGTAGATATTTCCATGTTTATAGAGATAGCGGTGTAGTTATTTCCATGTTTTACAGATAGCCGTGTAGATATTTCCAGATTTATACAGGTAGCGGTGTAGATATTTCCATGTTTTTACAGATCGTGGTGTAGATATTTCCATCTTTCCACTGATGGCAGTGTAGATATTTTCATGCTTATACAGATGGCGGTGTAGATATTTCCATGTTTACAGAGATAGCGGTGTAGATATTTCCATGTGTATAGAGATGGCTGTGTAGGTATTTCCATGTTTATACAGAGAGCGGTGTAGGTATTTCCACGTTTTACAGATAGCGCTGTAGATATATCCATGTTTATACAGATAGCGGTGTTGGTATTTCCATGTGTATACAGATAGAGGTATAGATATTCCATGTTTATACAGCTCGTGGTGTAGATATTTCCATATTTATACAGATGGTAGTGTAGATATTACCATGATTATACAGATAGTGGTGTAGATATTTCGATGTTTATATAGATGGCGGTGTAGATAGTTCCATATTTCTGGAGACGGCGGTGTAGATATTTTCATGTTTATAGAGATGGCGGTGTAGATATTTCCATGTTTATAGAGATGGCGGTGTAGATATTTCCATGTTTACACAGATGGCTGTGTACGTATTTCCATGTGTATACAGATGGCAGTGTAGATATTTCCATGTATATAGAGATGGTGGTGTGGATATTTCCAAGTTTATACAGGTGAATGTGTAGATATTTGCATGTTTATACAGATGGCGGTGTAGATATTTCCATGTTTATAGAGATAGCGGTGTAGTTATTTCCATGTTTTACAGATAGCCGTGTAGATATTTCCAGATTTATACAGGTAGCGGTGTAGATATTTCCATGTTTTTACAGATCGTGGTGTAGATATTTCCATCTTTCCACTGATGGCAGTGTAGATATTTTCATGCTTATACAGATGGCGGTGTAGATATTTCCATGTTTACAGAGATAGCGGTGTAGATATTTCCATGTGTATAGAGATGGCTGTGTAGGTATTTCCATGTTTATACAGAGAGCGGTGTAGGTATTTCCACGTTTTACAGATAGCGCTGTAGATATATCCATGTTTATACAGATAGCGGTGTAGATAGTTCCATGTTTATTCAGCTCGCGGTGTAGTTATTTCCATCTTTACACAGATGGCAGTGTACATATTTTCATGTTTATACAGATAGTGGTGTAGATATTTCCATGTTTATACAGATGACTGTGTAGATATTTGCATGTTTATACAGTTTGCAGTGTAGATATTTCCATGTTTATAGAGATAGCGTTGTAGGCATTTCCATGTTTATACAGATAGCGGTGTAGATATTACCATGTTTACAGAGATAGAGTTGTAGTTATTTACATCTTTGCAGAGATTGCGGTGCAGATATTTCCATCTTTACACAGATAGCTGTGTAGATATTTCCAAGTTTCACAGATAGCTGTGTAGATATTTCCATGTTAACACAGATAGCGTTGTAGATATTTCTATGTTTATACAGATAGCGGTGTAGATATTTCCATGTTTCTGCAGATAGCGGTGTTCGCATTTCCATGTTTATACAGATAGCGGTGTACATATTTCCATGTTTATGCAGCTTGCGGTGTAGATATTAACATCTTTATACAGATCGCAGTGAAGATATTTCCATGTTTCTACAGATAGTTGTGTAGATATTTCCATGTTTATACAGATGACGGTGTAGATAGTTCCATGTTTGTAGAGATGGCGGTGTAGATATTTTCAGGTTTATAGAGATGGCGGTGTAGACATTTCCATGTTTATAGAGATTGCGGTGTAGATATTTCCACGTTTATAGAGATAGCGGTGTAGGTAATTCCATGTTTATAGAGATAGCGGAGTAGATATTTCCATGTTTGTACAGATGGCTGTGTAGATATTTCCTTGTGTATACAGATGGCAGTGTAGATATTTACATGTTTATAGAGATCGTTCTGTATATATTTCCATGTTTATATAGATGACTCTGTAGATATTTGCATGTTTATACAGATGGCGGTGTAGATATATCCATGTTTATAGAGATAAGATTGTAGATATTTCCATGTTTATAAAGATAGCGGTGTAGATATTTCCATGTTTATAGAGACAGCGGTGTAGATATTTCCATGTTTATACAGATGGCTGTGTAGATATTTCCATGTGTATACAGATGGCATTGTAGGTATTTCCATGTTTATAGAGATGGTGGTGTAGATATTTCCATGTTTATACAGATGGCGGTGCAGATATTTTCATGTTTATAGAGATGGCATTGTAGTTATTTCCATGTTTATAGAGATCGCGGTGTAGATATTTCCATGTTTATAAAGATAGCGGTGTAGATATATCCATGTTTATACAGATAGCGGTGTTGTTATTTTCATGTTTATACAGATAGCTGTGTAGATAATTCCATCTTAATGCAGCTCGTGGCACAGATATTTCCATGTTTATACAGATAGCAGTGTAGATACTTCCATGTTTATACAGATAGTGGTGTATATATTTCCATGTTTATACAGATGGCGGTGTAGATAGTTTCGTGTTTCTGTAGACGGCGGTGTAGATATTTTCATGTTTATAGAGATGGCGTTGTAGTTATTTCCATGTTTATAGAGATTGCGGTGTAGATATTTCCATGTTTATAGAGATAGCGGTGTAGGTATTTCCATATTTATAGAGATAGCGGTGTAGATATTTCCATGTTTATACAGATGGCTGTGTAGATATTTCCATGTTTATACAGATGGCATTGTAGGTATTTCCATGTTTATAGAGATGGTGGTGTAGATATTTCCAAGTTTATAAAGATAGCGGTGTAGATATATCCATGTTTATAGAGATAGCGGTGTAGGTATTTCCATGTTTATAGAGATAGTGGTGAAGATATTTCCATGTTTATACAGGTGGCTGTGTACATATTTCCATGTTTATACAGATAGTGGTGTAGATATTTAAATGTGTGTACAGATGGCGGTCTAGATATTTCCATGTGTATACAGATGTCAGTGTAGATATTTCCATGTTTATACAGATGGTGGTGTAGATATTTCCATGTTTATACAGCTCGCGGTGTAGGTATTTCCATCTTTATAGAGATACAAGTGTAGATATTTCCATGTTTATACAGATAGCGGTGGAGATATTTCCACGTTTTACAGATAGCGCTGTAGATATATCCATGTTTTTACAGATAGTGTTGCAGATATTTCCATGTTTACGGAGATAGCAGTGTACATGTTTCCATCTTTGCACAGATTGCGGTGTGGATATTTCCATCTTTACACCGATAGCTGTGTAGATATTTCCAAGTTTACATAGATAGCTTTGTAGATATTTCCATGTTTACACAGATAGCGTTGTAGATATTTCCATGTTTATAGAAAAACCGGTGTAGATATTTCCATGTTTAAACAGATAGCGGTGTTGTTATTTCCATGTTTATACAGATAGCTGTGTAGATAATTCCAACTTAATGCAGCTCGTGGCGTAGATATTCCCATGTTTATACAGATATCAGTGCAGATACTCCCATGTTTATACAGATAGTGGTGTATATATTTCCATGTTTATACAGATGGCGGTGTAGATAGTTCCATGTTTCTGTAGATGGCGGTGTAGATATTGTCATGTTTATAGAGATGGCGTTGTAGTTTTTTCCATGTTTATAGAGATTGCGGTGTAGATATTTCCATGTTTATAGAGATAGCGGTGTAGCTATTTCCATATTTATAGAGATAGCGGTGTAGATATTTCCATGTTTATACAGATGGCTGTGTAGAAACTTCCATGTGTATACAGATGGCACTGTAGGTATTTCCATGTTTATGGAGATGGTGGTGTAGATATTTCCATGTTTATACAGATGGCGGTGCAGATATTGTCATGTTTATAGAGATGGCATTGTAGTTATTTCCATGTTTATAGAGATTGCGGTGTAGATATTTCCATGTTTATAAAGATAGCGGTGTAGATATTTCCATGTTTATATAGATAGCGGTGTAGATATTTCCATGATTATACAGATGGCAGTGTAGCTATTTCCATGTTTATACACATGGCAGTGTAGATATTTCCATGTTTATACAGATAGCGGTGGAGATATTTCCAAGTTTACAGAGATAGCGTTGTAGATATTTCCATCTTTGCACAGATTGCAGTGTAGATATTTCCATCTTTACAGAGATAGCTTTGTAGATATTTCCAAGTTTACACAGATAGCTGTGTAGGTATTTCCATGATTACACAGATAGCATTTTAGATATTTTCTAGTTTATACAGGTACCGGTGTCGATATTTCCATGTTTATACAGATAGCGGTGTTGGTATTTCCATGTGTATACAGATAGAGGTATAGATATTCCATGTTTATACAGCTCGTTGTGTAGATATTTCCATGTTTATACAGATGGTAGTGTAGACATTACCATGATTATACAGATAGTGGTGTAGATATTTCGATGTTTATATAGATGGCGGTGTAGGTAGTTCCATATTTCTGGAGACGGCCGTGAAGATATTTTCATGTTTATAGAAATGGGGATGTAGATATTTCCATGTTTATAGAGATTGCGGTGTAGATATTCCCATGTTTACACAGATGGCTGTGTAGGTATTTCCATGTGTATACAGATGGCAGTGTAGATATTTCCATGTATATAGAGATGGTGGGGTAGATATTTCCAAGTTTATACAGGTGAATGTGTAGATATTTGCATGTTAATACAGATGGCGGTGTATATATTTCCATGTTTATAGAGATAGCGGTGTAGGTATTTCCATGTTTTACAGATAGCCATGTAGATATTTCCAGATTTATACAGGTAGCAGTGTAGATATTTCCATGTTTATACAGATCGTGGTGTAGATATTTCCATCTTTCCACAGATGGCATTGTAGATATTTCCATGCTTATACAGATGGCGGTGTAGATATTTCCATGTTTACAGAGATAGCGGTGTAGATATTTCCATGTGTATAGAGATGGCTGTTTAGGTATTTCCATGTTTATACAGATAGCGGTGTAGATATTTCCACGTTTTACAGATAGCGCTGTAGATATATCCATGTTTATACAGATAGCGGTGTAGATAGTTCCATGTTTATTCAGCTCGCGGTGTAGTTATTTCCATCTTTACACAGATGGCAGTGTACATATTTCCATGTTTATACAGATAGTGGTGTAGATATTTCCATGTTTATAGAGATAGCGGTGAAGGTATTTCCATGTTTATAGAGTTAGCGGAGTAGATATTTCCATGTTTACACAGATGGTTGTGTAGGTATTTCCATGGGTATAGAGATGGCAGTGTATATATTTCCATGCTTATAGAGATGGTGGTGTAGATATTTCCATGTTTATACCGGTGAATGTGTAGATATTTGCATGTTTATACAGATGTCGGTGTAGATATTTCCAAGTTTATAGCGATAGCAGTGTAGGTATTTCCATGTTTATAAAGATGGCGGTGTAGATATTTCCATGTTTATAGAGATAGCGGTGTTGTTATTTCCATGTGTATACAGATAGCGTTGTAGATATTTCCAAGTTTATACAGATAGCGGTGAAGATATTGCCATGTTTATACAGATAGTCGTGTAGAAATTTCCATGTTTTTACAGATGGCGGTGTAGATAGTTCCATGTTTCTGGAGATGGAGGTGCAGATATTTTCATGTTTATGGAGATGGCGGTGTAGGTATTTCCATGTTTATACAGATGACTGTGTAGATATTTGCATGTTTATACAGATGGCGGTGTAGATATTTCCGTGTTTAAACAGATGGTGGTGTAGATATTTCCTTGTTTATACAGATAGCGGTTTAGATATTTCCATGTTTATTCAGATAGCGGTGTAGATATTTCCATGTTTACAGAGATAGCGGTGTAGGTATTTCCATCTTTGCACAAATTGCAGTGTAGATATTTCTGTCTTTACGCAGATAGCTGTGTAGATATTTCCAAGTTTACACTGATAGCTGTGTAGGTATTTCCATGTTTAAACAGATAGTGTTGTAGATACTTCCATGTTTATACAGATGGCTGTGTAGATATTTCCATGTTTTTAGAGATGGTGTTGTATATATTTCCATCTTTATACTGATGACTGAATAGATATTTGCATGTCTATGCAGATGGCGATGTTGTTATTTCCATGTTTATAGAGATAACAGTGTAGGTATTTCCATGTTTATAAAGATAGCGGTGTAGATATTTCCATGTTTACAGAGATAGCGGTGTAGATATTTCCATATTTATACAGTTAGCGGTATAGATATTTCCATGTTTATACAGATCGCAGTGTAGGTATTTCCATCTTTCCACCGATGGCAGTGTAGATATTTCCATGTTTGTACAGATGGCGTTGTAGATATTTCCATGTTTATACAGATAGCGTTGTAGATATTTCCATGTTCATGCAGATGGCAGTGTAGATATTTCCATATTTATAGAGATGGTGGTGTAGATATTTCTATGTTTATAGAGATAGCGGTGTAGATATTTCCATGTGTATAGAGATGGCGGTGCAGGTATCTCCATGTTTATAGAGATAGTGGTGAAGATATTTCCATGTTTATACAGATAGCGGTGTAGATATTTCCGTGTTTATACAGATAGCGTTGGTATTTCCCTGTTTACACAGATAGCGGTGTTAGTATTTCCATGTTTATAGAGATAGCGGTGTAGACATTTCCATATATGTAGAGATAGCGTTGTAGGTATTTCCATGTTTATAGGGATAGCAGAGTAAATAATTCCATGTTTACACAGACGGCTTTGTAGGTATTTCCATGGGTACACAGATGGCAGTGTAGATATTTCCATGTTTATAGAGATGGTTTTGAAGGTATTTCCATGTTTATACAGATGGCGGTGTAGATAGTTCCATGTTTCTGGAGATGGTGGTGTAGATATTTTCATATTTATAGAGATAGAGCTCTAGATATTTCCATGTTTATAGAGATTGCGATGTAGATATTTCCATGTATATAGAGATAGCGGTGTAGGTATTTCCATGTTTATAGGGATAGAGGTGTCGATATTTCCATGTTTATACAGATGGCTGTGTAGATATTTCCATGTGTATTCAGATGTCAGTGTAGATATTTCCATGTTTATAGAGATGATGGTGTAGATATTTCCATGTTTATACAGATGACTGGGTAGATATTTTCATGTTTATACAGATGGCGGTGTAGATATTTCCATGTTTATAGAGATAGCGGTGTAGATATTTCCATGTTTATACAGATAGCGGTGTAAATATTTCCATGTTTATGCAGATAGCGGTGTAGATATTTCCAGGTTTATACAGATAGTGGTGGAGATATTTCCTTGTTTATACAGATCTTGGTGTAGATATTTCCATGTTTATACAGATAGCGGTGTAGATATTTCCATAATTATACAGGTAGCGGTGTAGTTATTTCCATGTTTATACAGATCGCGGTGTAGATATTTCCATCTTTCCACAGATGGCTGTGTAGATATTTCCATGTTTATACAGATGGCAGTGTAGATATTTCCATGTTTATAGATATAGTGGTGTAGATATTTCCATGTTTATACAGATGACTGGGTAGATATTTTCATGTTTATACAGACTGCGGTGTAGATATTTCTTTGTTTATAGAGATAGCGTTGTAGATATTTGCATGTGCATAGAGATGGCGGTGTAGGTATTTCCATGTTTATATAGATATTGGTGAAGGTATTTCCATGTTTATACAGATAGCAGTGTAGATATTTCCATGTTTATACAGATAGCGGTGTTGGTATTTCCATGTTTATACAGAGACCGTTGTAGATATTTCCATGTTTATACAGTTCGCAGTGTAGATATTTCCATCTTTATACAGATGGCAGTGAAGATATTTCCATGTTTATACAGATGGCGGTGAAGATAGTTCCATGTTTCAGGACATGACTGTGTAGATACTTCCATGTTTATAGAGATTGCGGTGTAGATATTTCCATTGTTATAGAGATAGCGGTGTAGGTATTTCCATGTTTATAGACATAGCGCTGTAGTTATTTCCATGTTTATACAGATGGCTGTGTAGTTATTTCCATGTGTATACAGATGGCAAGGTAGAGATTTCCATGTTTATAGCGATGGTAGTGTGGATATTTCCTTGTTTATACAGATGACTGTGTAGATATTTGCATGTTTATACAGATGGAAGTGTAGATATTTCCATGTTTATAGAGATAACGTTGTAGATATTTTCATGTTTATAAATTTAGCGGTGTAGAAATTTCCATGTTTATAGAGATAGAGTTTTACATATTTCCATATTTATACAGATAAATGTGTAGATATTTCCATGTTTATACAGATGGCGGTGTAGATATTTCCATGTTTACACAGATGGCGATGTAGATATTTCGTCGTTTATACAGATGGCGGTTTAGATATTTCCATGTTTATACAGATGGCCTTGTAGGTATTTCTATGTTTACAGAGATATCGGTGCAGATATTTCCATGTTTATACAGATAGCGGTGTGGCTTTTTCCATGTTTATACAGATAGCGATGTAGATATTTCCACGTTTATAGAGATGGCGGGGTAGATATTTCCATGTTTATAGAGATAGCGGTTTAGATATTGCCATATTTATAAAGATAGCGGTGTAGCTATTTCCATGTTTACAGAGATATCGGAGTAGACTTTTCTATGTTTATACAGACGGCAGTGTAGGTATTTCCATGAGTATACAGATGGCAGTGTAGATATTTCCATGTTTATAGAGATGGTGTTGTAGTTATTTCCATGTTTATACAGATGACTGTGTAGATATTTGCATGTTTATACAGATGGCGGTGTATATATTTCAATGTTTATAGAGATAGAGGTGTAGGTATTTCCATGTTTATACAGATAGAGGTGTAGATATTTCCAGGTTTATTCACATAGCGGTGTAGATATTTCCATGTTTATACAGATAGTGGTGGAGTTATTTCCTTGGTTATACAGATCGTGGTGTATATGTTTCCATGTTCATACATATCGCGGTGTGGATATTTCCATCTTTCCACAGATGGCAGTGTAGATATTTCCATGTTTATACAGATGGCTGTGTAGATATTTCCATGGTCATGCAGGTGGCGTTGTAGATATTTCCATGTTTATAGAGATGGTGGTGTAGATATTTCTATGTTTATACAGATAGCGGTGTAGATATTTCCATGTGTATAGAGATGGTGGTGTAGGTATTTCCAAGTTTATACAGATGATGGTGTAGATATTTCCTTGTTTATACAGATAGCGGTGTAGATATTTCCATGTTGATACAGATAGCGGTGAAGATATATCCATGTTTACAGAGATAGCGGTGTAGATATTTCCATCTTTGCACACTTTGCGGTGTAGATATTAACATCTTTACCAAGATAGCTGTGTAGATATTTCCAAGTTTACATAGATAGCTGTGTAGATATTTCCATGTTTACAGAGATATCGTTGTAGATATTTCCATGTCTATACAGATAGCGTTGTAGGTATTTCCATGTTTATACAGATAGCTGTGTAGGTATTTCCATGTTTATACAGATAGCGGTGTAGATATTTCCACGTTTATGCAGATAGCGGTGGAGGTATTTCACGTTTATACAGATACCGATGTAGATATTTCCACATTTATACAGATAGCGTTCTAGATATTTAAACGTTTATACATTCAGCGGTGTAGATATTTCCACGTTTATACAGATAGCGGTGTAGATATTTCCACGTTTTATAGATAGCAGGGTGGATATTTCCATGTTTACAACGATAGCATTGCAGATATTTCAATGTTTATACAGATAGCGGTGTAGTTATTTCCATGTTTATACAGATGGCAGTGTAGATATTTCCATGTTTATGCAGATGGCGGTGTAGACATTTCCATGTTTATGCAGATGGCGGTGTAGATATTTCAAAATTTATAGAGATGGCAGTGTAGATATTTCTCTGTTTATAGAGATAGCGGTGTACATATTTTCATGTGTATAGAGATGGCGGTGGGGATATTTCCATGTTTATAGAGATAGTGGTGAAGATATTTCCATGCTTATACAGATAGCGGTGTAGATATTTCCTTGTTTATGCAGATAGCGTTGTTCGTATTTCCAAGTTTATACAGATGGTGGTGTAGATAGTTCCATGTTTCTGGAGATGGCGGTACAGATATTTTCATGTTCATAGAGATGGCAGTGTAGATATTTCCATGTTTATACAGATAGCGGTGTAGATAATTCCATGTTTACACAGATAGCGGTGTAGATATTTCCATGTTTATAGAGATTGCGGTGTAGATATTTCCATGTTTATAGAGATTGCGGTGTAGATATTTCCCTGTTTATACAAATGGCGGTGTAGATATTTCCACGTTTATACAAATGGCCATGTAGATATTTCCATGTTTACAGAGATATCGGCATAGATAATTCCATGTTAGTACTGATAGCCGTGGAGATATTACCATGTTTATACAGATAGCGATGCAAATATTTCCATGTTTATAGAGATGGCGGTGTAGATATTACCAAGTTTATAGAGATTGCGGTGTAGATATTTCCAGGTTTATTGACATAGCGGTGTAGATATTTCCACGTGTATACAGATGGCTGTGTAGGTATATCCATGAAGGCAGATGGCAGTGTAGATATTTCCATGTTTATAGAGATTGTGATGTAGATATTTTCATGTTTATGCAGATGACTGTGTAGACAATTGCATGTTTTTACAGATGGCGGAGTAGATATTTCCATGTTTATAGAGATAACGTTGTAGATATTTCCATGTTTATAAAGATAGCTGTGTTGATGATTACATGTTTAAAGTGATGGCGGTGTAGATATTTCTATGTTTATAGAGATAGCGGTGTAGATATTTCCATGTGTATAGAGATGGCGGTGTAGGTAATTCCAAGTTTATAGAGATAGTGTTGAAGGTATTTCCCTGTTTATACAGATAGCGGTGTAGATATTTCCATGTTTTTACAGATAGCGTTGCAGATATTTCCATGTTTATACAGATAGCGGTGTTGGTATTTCTGTGTTTATACAGATAGCGGTGTAGATATTTCCATTTTTATACAGACAGCGTTGTAGATATTTCCATGTTTACAGAGATGGCGGTGTAGATATTTCCATCTTTGCACAGATTGCGGTGTAGATATTTCCATCTTTACACATATAGCTGTGTAGATATTTCCAAGTTTACACATACAGCTGTGTAGTCATTTCCATGTTTACACAGATAGCGGTGTAGATATTTCCATGTTTAAACAGATAACGTGTGTAGATATTTCCATGTTTATACTGATAGCGGTGGAGATATTTCCATGTTTATACAGATAGCGTTGTACATATTTCCGTGTTTAAAGAGATGGCGTTGTAGATATTTCCATGTATATACAGATAGCGGTGTAGATATTTCCATGTTTAAACAGATAACGGTGTAGATATTTCCATGTTTATACTGATAGCGGTGGAGATATTTCCATGTTTATACAGATAGCGATGTAGATATTTCCATGTTTATAGAGATGGCGGTGTAGATATTTCCATGTTTATAGAGATTGCAATATAGATATTTCTATGTTTATAGAGATAGCGATGTAGATATTTCCATGTGTATAGAGATGGCGGTGTAAGTATTTCCAGGTGTATAGATATAGCGGTGTAGGTATTTCCATGTTTATACACATAGTGGTGAGGATATTTCCGTATTTATACAGATACCGTTGTAGGTATTTCCAGGTTTACAGATATAGAGGTGGGGATATTTCCGTATTTATAAAGATAACGTTGTAGATATTTCCATGTTTATACAAATAGCCGTCTTGGTATTTCCATGTTTATAAAGATAGCGGCGTAGATATTTCCAGGTTTACACAGATAGCGGTGTACATATTTCCATGTTTATACAGATGGCTGTGTTGATATTTCCATGTGTATACAGATGGCGGTGTAGATATTTCCATGTTTATAGAGATTGCGGTGTAGATATTTCCATGTTTACACAGATGGCTGTGTACGTATTTCCATGTGTATACAGATGGCAGTGTAGATATTTCCATGTATATAGAGATGGTGGTGTGGATATTTCCAAGTTTATACAGGTGAATGTGTAGATATTTGCATGTTTATACAGATGGCGGTGTAGATATTTCCATGTTTATAGAGATAGCGGTGTAGTTATTTCCATGTTTTACAGATAGCCGTGTAGATATTTCCAGATTTATACAGGTAGCGGTGTAGATATTTCCATGTTTTTACAGATCGTGGTGTAGATATTTCCATCTTTCCACTGATGGCAGTGTAGATATTTTCATGCTTATACAGATGGCGGTGTAGATATTTCCATGTTTACAGAGATAGCGGTGTAGATATTTCCATGTGTATAGAGATGGCTGTGTAGGTATTTCCATGTTTATACAGAGAGCGGTGTAGGTATTTCCACGTTTTACAGATAGCGCTGTAGATATATCCATGTTTATACAGATAGCGGTGTAGATAGTTCCATGTTTATTCAGCTCGCGGTGTAGTTATTTCCATCTTTACACAGATGGCAGTGTACATATTTTCATGTTTATACAGATAGTGGTGTAGATATTTCCATGTTTATACAGATGACTGTGTAGATATTTGCATGTTTATACAGTTTGCAGTGTAGATATTTCCATGTTTATAGAGATAGCGTTGTAGGCATTTCCATGTTTATACAGATAGCGGTGTAGATATTACCATGTTTACAGAGATAGAGTTGTAGATATTTACATCTTTGCAGAGATTGCGGTGCAGATATTTCCATCTTTACACAGATAGCTGTGTAGATATTTCCAAGTTTCACAGATAGCTGTGTAGATATTTCCATGTTAACACAGATAGCGTTGTAGATATTTCTATGTTTATACAGATAGCGGTGTAGATATTTCCATGTTTCTGCAGATAGCGGTGTTCGCATTTCCATGTTTATACAGATAGCGGTGTACATATTTCCATGTTTATGCAGCTTGCGGTGTAGATATTAACATCTTTATACAGATCGCAGTGAAGATATTTCCATGTTTCTACAGATAGTTGTGTAGATATTTCCATGTTTATACAGATGACGGTGTAGATAGTTCCATGTTTGTAGAGATGGCGGTGTAGATATTTTCAGGTTTATAGAGATGGCGGTGAAGACATTTCCATGTTTATAGAGATTGCGGTGTAGATATTTCCACGTTTATAGAGATAGCGGTGTAGGTAATTCCATGTTTATAGAGATAGCGGAGTAGATATTTCCATGTTTGTACAGATGGCTGTGTAGATATTTCCTTGTGTATACAGATGGCAGTGTAGATATTTACATGTTTATAGAGATCGTGGTGTATATATTTCCATGTTTATATAGATGACTCTGTAGATATTTGCATGTTTATACAGATGGCGGTGTAGATATATCCATGTTTATAGAGATAAGATTGTAGATATTTCCATGTTTATAAAGATAGCGGTGTAGATATTTCCATGTTTATAGAGACAGCGGTGTAGATATTTCCATGTTTATACAGATGGCTGTGTAGATATTTCCATGTGTATACAGATGGCATTGTAGGTATTTCCATGTTTATAGAGATGGTGGTGTAGATATTTCCATGTTTATACAGATGGCGGTGCAGATATTTTCATGTTTATAGAGATGGCATTGTAGTTATTTCCATGTTTATAGAGATTGCGGTGTAGATATTTCCATGTTTATAAAGATAGCGGTGTAGATATATCCATGTTTATACAGATAGCGGTGTTGTTATTTTCATGTTTATACAGATAGCTGTGTAGATAATTCCATCTTAATGCAGCTCGTGGCACAGATATTTCCATGTTTATACAGATAGCAGTGTAGATACTTCCATGTTTATACAGATAGTGGTGTATATATTTCCATGTTTATACAGATGGCGGTGTAGATAGTTTCGTGTTTCTGTAGACGGCGGTGTAGATATTTTCATGTTTATAGAGATGGCGTTGTAGTTATTTCCATGTTTATAGAGATTGCGGTGTAGATATTTCCATGTTTATAGAGATAGCGGTGTAGGTATTTCCATATTTATAGAGATAGCGGTGTAGATATTTCCATGTTTATACAGATGGCTGTGTAGATATTTCCATGTTTATACAGATGGCATTGTAGGTATTTCCATGTTTATAGAGATGGTGGTGTAGATATTTCCAAGTTTATAAAGATAGCGGTGTAGATATATCCATGTTTATAGAGATAGCGGTGTAGGTATTTCCATGTTTATAGAGATAGTGGTGAAGATATTTCCATGTTTATACAGGTGGCTGTGTACATATTTCCATGTTTATACAGATAGTGGTGTAGATATTTAAATGTGTGTACAGATGGCGGTCTAGATATTTCCATGTGTATACAGATGTCAGTGTAGATATTTCCATGTTTATACAGATGGTGGTGTAGATATTTCCATGTTTATACAGCTCGCGGTGTAGGTATTTCCATCTTTATAGAGATACAAGTGTAGATATTTCCATGTTTATACAGATAGCGGTGGAGATATTTCCACGTTTTACAGATAGCGCTGTAGATATATCCATGTTTTTACAGATAGTGTTGCAGATATTTCCATGTTTACGGAGATAGCAGTGTACATGTTTCCATCTTTGCACAGATTGCGGTGTGGATATTTCCATCTTTACACAGATAGCTGTGTAGATATTTCCAAGTTTACATAGATAGCTTTGTAGATATTTCCATGTTTACACAGATAGCGTTGTAGATATTTCCATGTTTATAGAAAAACCGGTGTAGATATTTCCATGTTTAAACAGATAGCGGTGTTGTTATTTCCATGTTTATACAGATAGCTGTGTAGATAATTCCAACTTAATGCAGCTCGTGGCGTAGATATTCCCATGTTTATACAGATATCAGTGCAGATACTCCCATGTTTATACAGATAGTGGTGTATATATTTCCATGTTTATACAGATGGCGGTGTAGATAGTTCCATGTTTCTGTAGATGGCGGTGTAGATATTGTCATGTTTATAGAGATGGCGTTGTAGTTTTTTCCATGTTTATAGAGATTGCGGTGTAGATATTTCCATGTTTATAGAGATAGCGGTGTAGCTATTTCCATATTTA
The DNA here is from genome assembly GCF_029289425.2 of Pan paniscus. Lineage (NCBI taxonomy): Eukaryota > Metazoa > Chordata > Mammalia > Primates > Hominidae > Pan > Pan paniscus. Next base: position 1,311,066 of record NC_073258.2, on the reverse strand, counting down.
TAGAGATAGCGGTGTAGATATTTCCATGTTTATACAGATGGCTGTGTAGAAACTTCCATGTGTATACAGATGGCACTGTAGGTATTTCCATGTTTATGGAGATGGTGGTGTAGATATTTCCATGTTTATACAGATGGCGGTGCAGATATTGTCATGTTTATAGAGATGGCATTGTAGTTATTTCCATGTTTATAGAGATTGCGGTGTAGATATTTCCATGTTTATAAAGATAGCGGTGTAGATATTTCCATGTTTATATAGATAGCGGTGTAGATATTTCCATGATTATACAGATGGCAGTGTAGCTATTTCCATGTTTATACACATGGCAGTGTATATATTTCCATGTTTATACAGATAGCGGTGGAGATATTTCCAAGTTTACAGAGATAGCGTTGTAGATATTTCCATCTTTGCACAGATTGCAGTGTAGATATTTCCATCTTTACAGAGATAGCTTTGTAGATATTTCCAAGTTTACACAGATAGCTGTGTAGGTATTTCCATGATTACACAGATAGCATTTTAGATATTTTCTAGTTTATACAGGTACCGGTGTCGATATTTCCATGTTTATACAGATAGCGGTGTTGGTATTTCCATGTGTATACAGATAGAGGTATAGATATTCCATGTTTATACAGCTCGTTGTGTAGATATTTCCATGTTTATACAGATGGTAGTGTAGACATTACCATGATTATACAGATAGTGGTGTAGATATTTCGATGTTTATATAGATGGCGGTGTAGGTAGTTCCATATTTCTGGAGACGGCCGTGAAGATATTTTCATGTTTATAGAAATGGGGATGTAGATATTTCCATGTTTATAGAGATTGCGGTGTAGATATTCCCATGTTTACACAGATGGCTGTGTAGGTATTTCCATGTGTATACAGATGGCAGTGTAGATATTTCCATGTATATAGAGATGGTGGGGTAGATATTTCCAAGTTTATACAGGTGAATGTGTAGATATTTGCATGTTAATACAGATGGCGGTGTATATATTTCCATGTTTATAGAGATAGCGGTGTAGGTATTTCCATGTTTTACAGATAGCCATGTAGATATTTCCAGATTTATACAGGTAGCAGTGTAGATATTTCCATGTTTATACAGATCGTGGTGTAGATATTTCCATCTTTCCACAGATGGCATTGTAGATATTTCCATGCTTATACAGATGGCGGTGTAGATATTTCCATGTTTACAGAGATAGCGGTGTAGATATTTCCATGTGTATAGAGATGGCTGTTTAGGTATTTCCATGTTTATACAGATAGCGGTGTAGATATTTCCACGTTTTACAGATAGCGCTGTAGATATATCCATGTTTATACAGATAGCGGTGTAGATAGTTCCATGTTTATTCAGCTCGCGGTGTAGTTATTTCCATCTTTACACAGATGGCAGTGTACATATTTCCATGTTTATACAGATAGTGGTGTAGATATTTCCATGTTTATAGAGATAGCGGTGAAGGTATTTCCATGTTTATAGAGTTAGCGGAGTAGATATTTCCATGTTTACACAGATGGTTGTGTAGGTATTTCCATGGGTATAGAGATGGCAGTGTATATATTTCCATGCTTATAGAGATGGTGGTGTAGATATTTCCATGTTTATACCGGTGAATGTGTAGATATTTGCATGTTTATACAGATGTCGGTGTAGATATTTCCAAGTTTATAGCGATAGCAGTGTAGGTATTTCCATGTTTATAAAGATAGCGGTGTAGATATTTCCATGTTTATAGAGATAGCGGTGTTGTTATTTCCATGTGTATACAGATAGCGTTGTAGATATTTCCAAGTTTATACAGATAGCGGTGAAGATATTGCCATGTTTATACAGATAGTCGTGTAGAAATTTCCATGTTTTTACAGATGGCGGTGTAGATAGTTCCATGTTTCTGGAGATGGAGGTGCAGATATTTTCATGTTTATGGAGATGGCGGTGTAGGTATTTCCATGTTTATACAGATGACTGTGTAGATATTTGCATGTTTATACAGATGGCGGTGTAGATATTTCCGTGTTTAAACAGATGGTGGTGTAGATATTTCCTTGTTTATACAGATAGCGGTTTAGATATTTCCATGTTTATTCAGATAGCGGTGTAGATATTTCCATGTTTACAGAGATAGCGGTGTAGGTATTTCCATCTTTGCACAAATTGCAGTGTAGATATTTCTGTCTTTACGCAGATAGCTGTGTAGATATTTCCAAGTTTACACTGATAGCTGTGTAGGTATTTCCATGTTTAAACAGATAGTGTTGTAGATACTTCCATGTTTATACAGATGGCTGTGTAGATATTTCCATGTTTTTAGAGATGGTGTTGTATATATTTCCATCTTTATACTGATGACTGAATAGATATTTGCATGTCTATGCAGATGGCGATGTTGTTATTTCCATGTTTATAGAGATAACAGTGTAGGTATTTCCATGTTTATAAAGATAGCGGTGTAGATATTTCCATGTTTACAGAGATAGCGGTGTAGATATTTCCATATTTATACAGTTAGCGGTATAGATATTTCCATGTTTATACAGATCGCAGTGTAGGTATTTCCATCTTTCCACCGATGGCAGTGTAGATATTTCCATGTTTGTACAGATGGCGTTGTAGATATTTCCATGTTTATACAGATAGCGTTGTAGATATTTCCATGTTCATGCAGATGGCAGTGTAGATATTTCCATATTTATAGAGATGGTGGTGTAGATATTTCTATGTTTATAGAGATAGCGGTGTAGATATTTCCATGTGTATAGAGATGGCGGTGCAGGTATCTCCATGTTTATAGAGATAGTGGTGAAGATATTTCCATGTTTATACAGATAGCGGTGTAGATATTTCCGTGTTTATACAGATAGCGTTGGTATTTCCCTGTTTACACAGATAGCGGTGTTAGTATTTCCATGTTTATAGAGATAGCGGTGTAGACATTTCCATATATGTAGAGATAGCGTTGTAGGTATTTCCATGTTTATAGGGATAGCAGAGTAAATAATTCCATGTTTACACAGACGGCTTTGTAGGTATTTCCATGGGTACACAGATGGCAGTGTAGATATTTCCATGTTTATAGAGATGGTTTTGAAGGTATTTCCATGTTTATACAGATGGCGGTGTAGATAGTTCCATGTTTCTGGAGATGGTGGTGTAGATATTTTCATATTTATAGAGATAGAGCTCTAGATATTTCCATGTTTATAGAGATTGCGATGTAGATATTTCCATGTATATAGAGATAGCGGTGTAGGTATTTCCATGTTTATAGGGATAGAGGTGTCGATATTTCCATGTTTATACAGATGGCTGTGTAGATATTTCCATGTGTATTCAGATGTCAGTGTAGATATTTCCATGTTTATAGAGATGATGGTGTAGATATTTCCATGTTTATACAGATGACTGGGTAGATATTTTCATGTTTATACAGATGGCGGTGTAGATATTTCCATGTTTATAGAGATAGCGGTGTAGATATTTCCATGTTTATACAGATAGCGGTGTAAATATTTCCATGTTTATGCAGATAGCGGTGTAGATATTTCCAGGTTTATACAGATAGTGGTGGAGATATTTCCTTGTTTATACAGATCTTGGTGTAGATATTTCCATGTTTATACAGATAGCGGTGTAGATATTTCCATAATTATACAGGTAGCGGTGTAGTTATTTCCATGTTTATACAGATCGCGGTGTAGATATTTCCATCTTTCCACAGATGGCTGTGTAGATATTTCCATGTTTATACAGATGGCAGTGTAGATATTTCCATGTTTATAGATATAGTGGTGTAGATATTTCCATGTTTATACAGATGACTGGGTAGATATTTTCATGTTTATACAGACTGCGGTGTAGATATTTCTTTGTTTATAGAGATAGCGTTGTAGATATTTGCATGTGCATAGAGATGGCGGTGTAGGTATTTCCATGTTTATATAGATATTGGTGAAGGTATTTCCATGTTTATACAGATAGCAGTGTAGATATTTCCATGTTTATACAGATAGCGGTGTTGGTATTTCCATGTTTATACAGAGACCGTTGTAGATATTTCCATGTTTATACAGTTCGCAGTGTAGATATTTCCATCTTTATACAGATGGCAGTGAAGATATTTCCATGTTTATACAGATGGCGGTGAAGATAGTTCCATGTTTCAGGACATGACTGTGTAGATACTTCCATGTTTATAGAGATTGCGGTGTAGATATTTCCATTGTTATAGAGATAGCGGTATAGGTATTTCCATGTTTATAGACATAGCGCTGTAGTTATTTCCATGTTTATACAGATGGCTGTGTAGTTATTTCCATGTGTATACAGATGGCAAGGTAGAGATTTCCATGTTTATAGCGATGGTAGTGTGGATATTTCCTTGTTTATACAGATGACTGTGTAGATATTTGCATGTTTATACAGATGGAAGTGTAGATATTTCCATGTTTATAGAGATAACGTTGTAGATATTTTCATGTTTATAAATTTAGCGGTGTAGAAATTTCCATGTTTATAGAGATAGAGTTTTACATATTTCCATATTTATACAGATAAATGTGTAGATATTTCCATGTTTATACAGATGGCGGTGTAGATATTTCCATGTTTACACAGATGGCGATGTAGATATTTCGTCGTTTATACAGATGGCGGTTTAGATATTTCCATGTTTATACAGATGGCCTTGTAGATATTTCTATGTTTACAGAGATATCGGTGCAGATATTTCCATGTTTATACAGATAGCGGTGTGGCTTTTTCCATGTTTATACAGATAGCGATGTAGATATTTCCACGTTTATAGAGATGGCGGGGTAGATATTTCCATGTTTATAGAGATAGCGGTTTAGATATTGCCATATTTATAAAGATAGCGGTGTAGCTATTTCCATGTTTACAGAGATATCGGAGTAGACTTTTCTATGTTTATACAGACGGCAGTGTAGGTATTTCCATGAGTATACAGATGGCAGTGTAGATATTTCCATGTTTATAGAGATGGTGTTGTAGTTATTTCCATGTTTATACAGATGACTGTGTAGATATTTGCATGTTTATACAGATGGCGGTGTATATATTTCAATGTTTATAGAGATAGAGGTGTAGGTATTTCCATGTTTATACAGATAGAGGTGTAGATATTTCCAGGTTTATTCACATAGCGGTGTAGATATTTCCATGTTTATACAGATAGTGGTGGAGTTATTTCCTTGGTTATACAGATCGTGGTGTATATGTTTCCATGTTCATACATATCGCGGTGTGGATATTTCCATCTTTCCACAGATGGCAGTGTAGATATTTCCATGTTTATACAGATGGCTGTGTAGATATTTCCATGGTCATGCAGGTGGCGTTGTAGATATTTCCATGTTTATAGAGATGGTGGTGTAGATATTTCTATGTTTATACAGATAGCGGTGTAGATATTTCCATGTGTATAGAGATGGTGGTGTAGGTATTTCCAAGTTTATACAGATGATGGTGTAGATATTTCCTTGTTTATACAGATAGCGGTGTAGATATTTCCATGTTGATACAGATAGCGGTGAAGATATATCCATGTTTACAGAGATAGCGGTGTAGATATTTCCATCTTTGCACACTTTGCGGTGTAGATATTAACATCTTTACCAAGATAGCTGTGTAGATATTTCCAAGTTTACATAGATAGCTGTGTAGATATTTCCATGTTTACAGAGATATCGTTGTAGATATTTCCATGTCTATACAGATAGCGTTGTAGGTATTTCCATGTTTATACAGATAGCTGTGTAGGTATTTCCATGTTTATACAGATAGCGGTGTAGATATTTCCACGTTTATGCAGATAGCGGTGGAGGTATTTCACGTTTATACAGATACCGATGTAGATATTTCCACATTTATACAGATAGCGTTCTAGATATTTAAACGTTTATACATTCAGCGGTGTAGATATTTCCACGTTTATACAGATAGCGGTGTAGATATTTCCACGTTTTATAGATAGCAGGGTGGATATTTCCATGTTTACAACGATAGCATTGCAGATATTTCAATGTTTATACAGATAGCGGTGTAGTTATTTCCATGTTTATACAGATGGCAGTGTAGATATTTCCATGTTTATGCAGATGGCGGTGTAGACATTTCCATGTTTATGCAGATGGCGGTGTAGATATTTCAAAATTTATAGAGATGGCAGTGTAGATATTTCTCTGTTTATAGAGATAGCGGTGTACATATTTTCATGTGTATAGAGATGGCGGTGGGGATATTTCCATGTTTATAGAGATAGTGGTGAAGATATTTCCATGCTTATACAGATAGCGGTGTAGATATTTCCTTGTTTATGCAGATAGCGTTGTTCGTATTTCCAAGTTTATACAGATGGTGGTGTAGATAGTTCCATGTTTCTGGAGATGGCGGTACAGATATTTTCATGTTCATAGAGATGGCAGTGTAGATATTTCCATGTTTATACAGATAGCGGTGTAGATAATTCCATGTTTACACAGATAGCGGTGTAGATATTTCCATGTTTATAGAGATTGCGGTGTAGATATTTCCATGTTTATAGAGATTGCGGTGTAGATATTTCCCTGTTTATACAAATGGCGGTGTAGATATTTCCACGTTTATACAAATGGCCATGTAGATATTTCCATGTTTACAGAGATATCGGCATAGATAATTCCATGTTAGTACTGATAGCCGTGGAGATATTACCATGTTTATACAGATAGCGATGCAAATATTTCCATGTTTATAGAGATGGCGGTGTAGATATTACCAAGTTTATAGAGATTGCGGTGTAGATATTTCCAGGTTTATTGACATAGCGGTGTAGATATTTCCACGTGTATACAGATGGCTGTGTAGGTATATCCATGAAGGCAGATGGCAGTGTAGATATTTCCATGTTTATAGAGATTGTGATGTAGATATTTTCATGTTTATGCAGATGACTGTGTAGACAATTGCATGTTTTTACAGATGGCGGAGTAGATATTTCCATGTTTATAGAGATAACGTTGTAGATATTTCCATGTTTATAAAGATAGCTGTGTTGATGATTACATGTTTAAAGTGATGGCGGTGTAGATATTTCTATGTTTATAGAGATAGCGGTGTAGATATTTCCATGTGTATAGAGATGGCGGTGTAGGTAATTCCAAGTTTATAGAGATAGTGTTGAAGGTATTTCCCTGTTTATACAGATAGCGGTGTAGATATTTCCATGTTTTTACAGATAGCGTTGCAGATATTTCCATGTTTATACAGATAGCGGTGTTGGTATTTCCGTGTTTATACAGATAGCGGTGTAGATATTTCCATTTTTATACAGACAGCGTTGTAGATATTTCCATGTTTACAGAGATGGCGGTGTAGATATTTCCATCTTTGCACAGATTGCGGTGTAGATATTTCCATCTTTACACATATAGCTGTGTAGATATTTCCAAGTTTACACATACAGCTGTGTAGTCATTTCCATGTTTACACAGATAGCGGTGTAGATATTTCCATGTTTAAACAGATAACGTGTGTAGATATTTCCATGTTTATACTGATAGCGGTGGAGATATTTCCATGTTTATACAGATAGCGTTGTACATATTTCCGTGTTTAAAGAGATGGCGTTGTAGATATTTCCATGTATATACAGATAGCGGTGTAGATATTTCCATGTTTAAACAGATAACGGTGTAGATATTTCCATGTTTATACTGATAGCGGTGGAGATATTTCCATGTTTATACAGATAGCGATGTAGATATTTCCATGTTTATAGAGATGGCGGTGTAGATATTTCCATGTTTATAGAGATTGCAATATAGATATTTCTATGTTTATAGAGATAGCGATGTAGATATTTCCATGTGTATAGAGATGGCGGTGTAAGTATTTCCAGGTGTATAGATATAGCGGTGTAGGTATTTCCATGTTTATACACATAGTGGTGAGGATATTTCCGTATTTATACAGATACCGTTGTAGGTATTTCCAGGTTTACAGATATAGAGGTGGGGATATTTCCGTATTTATAAAGATAACGTTGTAGATATTTCCATGTTTATACAAATAGCCGTCTTGGTATTTCCATGTTTATAAAGATAGCGGCGTAGATATTTCCAGGTTTACACAGATAGCGGTGTACATATTTCCATGTTTATACAGATGGCTGTGTTGATATTTCCATGTGTATACAGATGGCAGTGTAGATATTTCCATGTTTATAGAGATAGCGGAGTAGATATTTCCTTATTTATACAGATAGCGGTGTAGATATTTCCATCTTTACATAGATAGCCGTGTACATATTTCCATGTTTACTCAGATAGCGGTGTACATATTTCCATGTTTATACAGATGGCTGTGTAGATATTTCCATGTGTATTCAGACGGCGGTGTAGATAATTCCATGTTTATACACATGGAGATGTAGATATTTCCATGTTTTACTGATGACTGTCTAGATATTTATGTGTTTTTACAGATGGCGGTGTAGATATTTCCATATTTATACAGATATCGGTGTGGCTATTTCCATGTTTATACTGATAGCTGTGTAGATATTTCCATATTTATAGAGATAGCGGTGTAGATATTTCCACGTTTTACAGATAGCAGTGTAGATATGTCCAAGTTTAAACCGACAGCGTTGGAGATATTTCCGTTTACACAGATAGCAGTGTAGACATTTCCATGTTTATACAGATGGCGGTGTAGATATTTCCATGTTTATGCAGATGGTGGTGTAGATATTTCCATGTTTATGCAGTTGGCGGTGTAAGCATTTCCAAGTTTATGGAATGGCGGTGTAGATATTTCCATGTTTATAGAGATAGCGGTGTAGATATTTCCATGTTTATAGAGATAGCGGTGTAGGTATTTCCATGTTTATAGTGATAGCGCCATAGATCTTTCCATGTTTATACAGATAGCGGTGAAGATATTTCCATGTATATACGGATGGCGGTGTTCATATTTCCATGTTTATAGGGATAGCGGTGTAAATATTTCCATGTTTATACAGATAGTGGTGTAGATATTGCCATGTTTATAGAGACGGCTGTGTAGATATTTCCATGTTTATACAGATGGCAGTGTAGATATTTCCATGTTTATAAAGATGGCAGTGTAGATATTTCCATGTTGATACAGGTAGCGGTGTAGATATTTCCATGTTTACAGAAATAGCGGTGTAGATATTTCCATCATTGCACAGATTGCGCTGTAGATATTTTGATCTTTACACAGATAGCTGTGTAGATATTTGCAAGTTTACAGAGTTATCTGTGTAGATATTTCCATGTTTACACAGATAGAGTTGTAGATATTTCCATGTTTATACAGATAGCGTTGTACTTATTTCCGTGTTTATACAGATAGCGTTGTAGATATTTCCATGTTTATACACTTAGCGGTGTAGATATTTCCATGTTTTTACAGATATCGGTGTAGATATTTCCATGTTGATACTGATAGCGGTGGAGATATTTCCATGTTTATACAGAAAGCGATGTAGATATTTCCATGTTTATAGAGATGGCACTGTAGGTATTTCCATGTTTATAGAGATAGTGGTGAAGATATTTCCGTATTTATACAGATAGCATTGTCGGTATTTCCAGGTTTATAGAGATAGTGGTGAGGATATTTCCGTATTTATACAGAGGACTGTGTAGTCATTTCCATGTTTATACAGATGGGGGTGTAGATATTTCCATGTTTATAGAGATAGCCATGTAGATAATACCAAGTTTATAAAGATAGCGGTGTAGGCATTTCCATGTTTATAGAGATAGCATTGTAGGTATTTCAATATTTATAGAGATAGCAGAGTAGATATTTCCAAGTTTATACAGATAGCCGTGTAGATATTTCCATGTATATACAGATAGCGGTGTAGACGTTTCCATGTTTATACAGATCGTGGTGTAGATATTTCCATGTTTATTGAGATAGCGGTTTAGATATTTCCATGTTTATACAGATAACGGGGTAGATATTTCCATGTTTACAGAGATAGCGGTGTAGATATTTTGATATGTGCACAGATTGCGGTGCACATATTTCCATGTTTACAAAGGTAGCTGTGTAGATATTTCCATGGGTACACAGACATTGTTGTAGATATTTCCATGTTTACACAGATAGCATTGTAGATATTTCCATGTTTAAAAAGATAGCGGTGTAGATATTAACAAGTTTATACATATAGCGATGTAGATATTTCCATGTTTATACAGATAACGGTGTAGATAATTCCATGTTTATACAGATTGCGGTATAGGTATTTCCATGTTTATAGAGATAGCGGTGTAGATATTTCCATGCTTATACAGATAGCGGTGTAGGTATTTCCATGTGTATACAGGTGGCAATGTAGATATTTCCATGTCTATACAGATTGCAATGTAGATATTTCCATGTTTATACAGATAGCAGTCTAGGTATTTCCACGTTTATGGAGACAGCTGTGTAGATATTTCCATGTTTATACAGATGGCATTGTAGATATTTCCATGTTTATACAGATAGTGGTGTAGATATTTCCATGTTTATTCCGGTAGAGGTGTAGATATTTCCATGTTTATGCAGATGTCTGTGTAGATATTTCCATCTTTCTAGAGATGACAGTGTAGATGTTTCTATGTTTATAGAGATGGCGGTGTAGATATTTCCATGTTTATACAGATGGCTGTGTAGTTATTTCCACGTTTATGCTGATGGCGGTGTGGATATTTCCATGTTTATAGAGATGGCGTTTTAGATATTTCAATGTTTATAGAGATAGCGGTGTAGATAATTCCATGTTTATACAGATAGCGGTGTAGGTATGTCCATGTTTATACAGATAGCGGTGTAGATTTTTCCATGTTTATACAGATAGCGGTGTATGTATTTCCATATTTATACAGATACTTTTGTAGATATTTCCATCTTTATGCAAATGACTGTGTAGATATTTCCATGTTTATACAGACGGCAGTGTAGATACTTCCATGTTTATAGAGATAGCCATGTAGATATTTCCATGTTTATACTGACAGCGGTGTAGGTATTTCCATGTTTATAGCTATAGCGGTGTAGATATTTCCATATTTTTAGAGATATCGGTGTAGATATTTCCATGTTTATACAGACAGCGGTGTAGATATTTCCATGTTTAAACAGATTGCGATGTAATTATTTCCATGTTTATGGAGATAGTGGTGTAGATATTTCTATGTTTATACAGATGGCTGTGTAGATATTTCCACGTGTATACAGATGGCGGTGTAGGTATTTCCATGTTTATGCACATGGAGATGTAGATATTTCCATGTTTTTACAGATGACTGTGTAGATATTTCCATGTTTTAACAGATGGCGGTGTAGATATTTCCATGTTTAAACAGATAGCGGTGTAGATATTTCCAAGTTTGTACAGATTGTGGTGCATGTATTTCCATGTTTATGGAGATAGCGGTGTAGATATTTCCATGTTTATAGAGATGGCTGTGAAGTTATTTCCATGTGTATACAGATGGCGGTGTAGATATTTCCATGTTTGTACACATGGAGATATAGATATTTCCATGTTTATACAGATGACTGTGTAGATATTTCCATGTTTTTACAGATGGCGGTGTAGATACTTCCATGTTTATACAGATAGTGCTGTGTCTATTTCCATGTTTATAGAGATAGCTGAGTAGATATTTCCAAGTTTATAGAGATGGCTGTGTAGGTATTTCTATGTTTATACAGATGGCTGTGTAGATATTTCCACGTTTATATAGATGGCAGTGTAGTTATTTCCACGTTCATATAGATTGTGGTGTTGATTTTTCCATGTTCATACAGATGACTGTGTAGGTATTTCCATATTTATATAGATGGCGGTGTAGATATTTCTATGTTTATAGAGATAGCCATGTAGATATTTCCATGTTTATACAGATAGCCGTGCAGATATTTCCATGTATATACAGATAGCGGTGTAGATATTTCTATGTTTACAGAGATAGCGGTGTGGATATTTCCATATTTGCGCATATTGCGGTGTAGATATTTCCATCTTTGCACAGATAGTGGTGTACATATTTCCATGTTTACACAGATAGCTGTGAAAATATTCCCATGTTTACACAGATAGTGTTGTAGATATTTCCATGTTTATACAGGTAACGGTGTAGATATTTCCATGTTTATACAGATAGCGGTGTAGATATTTCCATATTTATACTGGTAGCGGTGTAGATATTTCCACGTTTATACAGATCGTGGTGTAGATATTTCCATCTTTCCACAGAGGCCATTGTAGATATTTCCATTTTTATACAGATGACTCTGTAGATATTTGCAAGTTTATACAGATGGCGGTGTAGATATTTCCATGTTTATAGAGATAACAGTGTAGATATTTCCATGTTTATAAAGATAGCGGTGTAGATATTTCCATGTTTGTAGAGATAGCAGTGTAGACATTTACATATTTATACAGATAACGGTGTAGATATTTCCATGTTTATACAGGTGGCGGTGTAGATATTTCCATGTTTATACAGGTGGCAGTGTAGTTATTTCCTTGTTTATACAGATAGCAGTGTAGATATTTCCATGTTTATACAGATAGCGGTGTAGATATTTCCATGTTTACATGGATAGCGGTGTATATATTTCCATGTTTATACAGATAGCGTTGGAAATATTTTCACGGTTATACAGATATCGAGGTAGATATTTCCACGTTTATAAAGATAGCGTTGTAGATATTTCCACGTTTATAGAGATAGCGGTGTAGATATTTCCACGTTGATACAGATAGCGGTGTAGATATTTCCATGTTAACAGAGATAACGTTGTAGTTATTTCCATCTACGCACAGATTGTGCTATAGATATTTATATCTTTACACAGAAAGCTTGGTAGATATTTCCAAGTTTACACAGATATCTGTGTAGATATTTCCATGTTTACACAGATAGCGTTGTAAATATTTCCATGTTTATACAGATAGCGGTGTAGATTTTTCCATGTTTATACAGATAGCGGTGTATATATTTCCATATTTATACAGATACTGTTGTAGATATTTCCATCTTTATGCAACTGACTGTGTAGATATTTCCATGTTTATACAGATGGCAGTGTAGATACTTCCATGTTTATAGAGATAGCCATGTAGATATTTCCATGTTTATACTGACAGCGGTGTAGGTATTTCCATGTTTATAGGTACAGCGGTGTAGATATTTCCAGATTTTTAGGGATATCGGTGTAGATATTTCCATGTGTATACTGACAGCGGTGTAGATATTTCCATGTTTAAACAGCTTGCGATGTAATTATTTACATGTCTATGGAGATAGTGGTGTAGATATTTCCATGCTTACACAGATGGCTGTGTAGATATTTCCATGTGTATATAGATGGCGGTGTAGGTATTTCCATGTTTATGCATATGGAGATGTAGATATTTCCATGTTTTTACAGATGACTGTGTAGATATTTCCATGTTTTAACAGAAGGCGGTGTAGATATTTCCATGTTTATACAGATAGCGGTGTGGCTATTTCCATGTCTATACAGATAGCTGTTTAGATATTCCCATGTTTATAGAGATGGCTGTGTAGATATTTCCATGTTTATACAGATAGTGGTGTAGATTTTTCCATGTTTATACAGATGACTGTGTAGGTATTTCCATGTTTATACAGATGGCGGTGTAGATATTTCCATGTTTATGCAGATCCCTTTGTAGATATTTCCATCTTTCTAGAGATGACAGTGTAGATGTTTCTATGTTTATAGAGATGGCGGTGTAGATATTTTCATGTTTATACAGATAGCGGTGTAGTTAATTCCATGTTTACACATAGCGGTTTAGATATTGCCATGTTTATAGAAATGGCGGTGTAGGTATTTCCATGTTTATAAAGATAGCGGTGTAGATATTTCCATGTTTATAGAGATAGCGGTGTAGATATTTACATATTTATACAGATAACGGTGTAGATATTTCCATGTTTATACAGGTGGCGTTGTAGATATTTCCTTGTTTATACGGAGAGCGATGTATATATTTCCATGTTTATACAGATAGCGTTGGAAATATTTCCACGGTTATACAGATATCGACGTAGATATTTCCACGTTTATAAAGATAGCGTTGTAGATATTTCCACGTTTATAGAGATAGCGGTGTAGATATTTCCACGTTGATACAGATAGCTGTGTAGATATTTCCATGTTTACAGAGATAACGTTGTAGATATTTCCATCTATGCACAGATTGTGTTGTAGATATTTATATCTTTACACAGAAAGCTGGGTAGATATTTCCAAGTTTACACAGATATCTGTGTAGATATTTCCATGTTTACACAGATAGCGTTTTAAATATTTCCCTGTTTATACAGATAGCGTTGTACATATTTCCATGTTTATACAGATAGCGTGGCAGATATTTCCACGTTTATAGAGATAGCGGTGTAGATATTTCCACGTTTTATAGATAGCAGTGTAGATATGTCCAAATTTAAACCGACAGCGTTGGAGATATTTCCATGTTTATACAGATAGCAGTGTAGACATTTCCATGTTTATACAGATGGCGGTGTAGATATTTCCATGTTTATGCAGATGGTGGTGTAGATATTTCCATGTTTATGCAGATGGCGGTGTAAGCATATCCAAGTTTATGGAATGGCGGTGTAGATATTTCCATGTTTATAGAGATAGTGGTGTAGATATGTCCATGTTTATAGAGATAGCGGTGTAGGTATTTCCATGTTTATAGTGATAGCGCTATAGATCTTTCCATGTTTATACAGATAGTGGTGTAGATATTTCCATGTATATGCGGATGGCGGTGTTCATATTTCCATGTTTATAGGGATAGTGGTGTAGATATTTCCATGTTTATACAGATAGTGGTGTAGATATTGCCATGTTTATAGAGATGGCTGTGTAGATATTTCCATGTTTATACAGATGCAGTGTAGATATTTCCATGTTTATACAGATGGCAGTGTAGATATTTCCATGTTTATAAAGATAGCAGTGTAGATATTTCCATGTTGATACAGGTAGCGGTGTAGATATTTCCATGTTTACAGAGATAGCGGTGTAGATATTTCCATCTTTGCACAGATTGCGCTGTAGATATTTTGATCTTTACACAGATAGCTGTGTAGATATTTGCAAGTTTACAGAGTTACCTGTGTGGATATTTCCATGTTTACACAAATAGAGTTGTAGATATTTCCATGTTTATACAGATAGCGTTGTACTTATTTCCGTGTTTATACAGATAGCGTTGTAGATATTTCCATGTTTATGCAGGTAGCGGTGTAGATATTTCCATGTTTTTACAGATATCGGTGTAGATATTTCCATGTTTATACTGATAGCGGTGGAGATATTTCCATGTTTATACAGAAAGCGATGTAGATATTTCCATGTTTATAGAGATGGCGCTGTAGGTATTTCCATGTTTATAGAGATAGTGGTGAGGATATTTCCGTATTTATACAGATGACTGTGTAGTCATTTCCATGTTTATACAGATGGGGGTGTAGATATTTCCATGTTTATAGAGATAGCCATGTAGATATTTCCAAGTTTATAAAGATAGTGGTGTAGGCATTTCCATGTTTATAGAGATAGCGTTGTAGGTATTTCAATATTTATAGAGATAGCAGAGTAGATATTTCCAAGTTTATACACACAGCCGTGTAGATATTTCCATCTATATACAGATAGCGGTGTAGACGTTTCCATGTTTATACAGATCGTGGTGTAGATATTTCCATGTTTATAGAGATAGCGCTGTAGATTTTCCATGTTTATGCACATAACGGGGTAGATATTTCCATGTTTACAGAGATAGCGGTGTAGATATTTAGATATTTGCACAGATTGCGGTGTAGATGTTTTCATCTTTCACAGATAGCGGTGTACATATTTCCATGTTTACACACATTGCTGTGTAGATATTTCCATGTTTACACAGATATTGTTGTAGATATTTCCATGTTTATACAGATAGCGGTGTAGATATTTCCATCTTTATGAAGATAGCGGTGTAGATATTTCCATGGTTATACAGATAGCGGTGTAGGTATTTCCATGTGTTTAGAGATGGCAGTGAAGATATTTCCATGTTTATACAGATGGCAGTGTAGATATTTCCATGTTTATACAGATAGTGGTGTAGATATTTCCATATTTGCGCATATTGCGGTGTAGATATTTCCATCTTTACACAGATAGCGGTGTACATATTTCCATGTTTACACAGATAGCTCTGAAGACATTCCCATGTTTACACAGATAGTGTTGTAGATATTTATATGTTTATACAGGCAGCTGTGTAGATATTTCCATGTTTATAGAGATAGCGCAGGGGATATTTCCGTGTTTATACAGATGGCGATGTAGATATTTCCATGTTTATACAGATTGCGTTGCAGATATTTTCATGTTTATAGAGAAAGCCGTGTAGATATTTCCATGTTTATAGAGATAGCGGTGTAGGTATTTCCATGTTTACAGAGTTAGCGGTGTAGATATTTCCATATTTGCACAGATTGCGGTGTAGTTATTTCCATGTTTATACAGATGGCAGTGTAGATATTTCCATGTTTTTATAGATAGTGCTGTAGATTTTTCCATGTTCATACAGATGACTCTATCGGTATTTCCTTGTTTATACAGATGGCGGTGTAGATATTTCCATGTTTATAGAGATAGCCATGTAAATATTTCCGTGTTTATACAGATAGCAGTGTAGACATTTCCATGTTTATAGAGATAGCGGTGTAGTTATTTATCTGTTTATATAGATAACGGTGTAGTTATTTCCATGTTTATACAGATGGCGGTGTAGATATTTCCATGTTTATACAGATGGCGGTTTAGATATTTCCATGTTTATACAGATAGCTGTGTAGATATTTCCATGTTTATACTGATCGTGGTGTAGATACTTCCATGTTTATACAGATAGCGGTGGAGCTATTTCCATGTTTATACAGATAGCGCTGTAGATATTTAGATGTTTATACAGAAAGCCTTGGAGATATTTCCATGTTTATGCATATAGCAGTGTAGATATTTCCATGTTTATACAGATAGCGGTCGAGATATTTCCATGTTTATACAGATAGCGATGTACATATTTCCATGTTTACAAAGATAGCGGTGTAGATACTTTCATATTTCCACAGATTGCGGTCTAGATATTTCCATCTTTACACAGATAGCGATGTACATATTTCCATGTTTACACTGATATCTGTGTAGTTATTTCCATGTTTACACAGATATTGTTGTAGATATTTCCATGTTTAAGCAGATGGCGGTGTAGATAGTTCCATGTTTCTGGAGATGGCGGTGTAGATATATTCATGTGTATAGAGATGGCGTTGTAGATGTTTCCATGTTTATATAGATTGTGGTGTAGATATTTCCATGTTTATAGATACAGCAGTGTAGGTATTTCCATGTTTATAGAGATAGCGGTGTAGATATTTCCATGTTTTTACAAATGGCGGTGTGGATATTTCCATGTGTATACAGATGGCAGTGTAGATATTTCTATGTTTATACTCACGGAGGTGTAGATATTTCCATGTTTATACAGATGACTGTGTAGATATTTCCATGTTTTTACAGATGGCGTTGTAGATACTTCCACGTTTATACAGTTGGTGGTGCATATATTTCCATGTTTACACAGAAAGCTGTGTAGATATTTCCATGTTTATACAGAAAGCGGTGCATATATTTCCCTGTTTATACAGATCGCGGTGTAGATATTTCCATGTGTATACAGTTAGTGGTATAAATATTTCCATGATAGTACAGATTGCGGTGTTGGTATTTCCTTGTTTACACAGATAGCGGTGTAGATATTTCCATGTTTCTACAGCTCGCGGTATAGGTATTTCCATGTTTATACAGATGGCGGTGTTGATATTTCCATGTTTATACAGATGGCGTTGTAGATATTTCCATGTTTATACAGATGGCGGTGTAGTTAGTTCCATGTTTATTGGGATGGCGGTGTAGATATTTCCATGTTTATACAGATAGAATTGTTGATATTTCCATGTGTATAAAGATAGCGGAGTAGATATTTCCATATTTATACAGATAGCGGTGTAGATATTCCCACGTTTATACAGATAGTGGTGTAGATATTTCCATGTTTATACAGATGGCTGTGTAGATATTTCCAAGTTTCTACAGATGGCTGTGTAGATATTTCCATGACTATACAGATGGCAGTGTAGATATTTCCATCTTTATACAGATGACTGTGTAGATATTTCCATGTTTATAGAGATAGCAGTGTAGTTATGGCGGTGTAGATATTAGTATTTTTATACAAATGGCAGTGTAGATAGTACCATGATTATGGAGATGGAAGTGTAGATATTTTCATGATTATAGAGATGGCAGTGTAGATATTTCCATGTTTATAGAGATAGCGGTGTAGATATTTCCATGTTTATAGAGATAGCTCTTTAGGTTTTTCCATGTTTAAAGAGATAGCGGTGGATTTATTTCCATGTTTATAGAGATGGCTGTGTATATATTTCCATGTGTATACAGATGGCAGTGTAGATATTTCCATGTTTATAGAGATAGCTGTGTAGATATTTCCATGTGTATACAGATAGTGGTGTAGATATTTCCATGTTTATACAGATGGCAGTGTAGATATTTCCATGTTTATACAGATAGTGGTGTAGATGTTTCCATGTTTATACAGATGACTGTGTAGGTATTTCCATGTTTATACAGATGTCGGTGTAGATATTTCCATGTTTATGGAGATAGCGGTGTAGATATTTCCATGTTTATACAGATAGCGGTGTAGATATTTCCATGTTTATAGAGATAGCAGTGTAGTTATTTCAATGTTTATACAGATAGCGGTGTAGACATTTCCATGTTTATACAGATCGTGGTGTAGATACTTCCATTTTCATAATGATTGTGGTGCTGATATTTCCATCTTTATACAGATGACTCTGTAGGTATTTCCATGTTTATAAAGTTGAGGGTGTAGGTATTTCCGTGTTTATAGTGATAGCGGACTAGATATTTCCATATTTATACAGATAGCGGTGTAGATATTTCCGTGTTTATACAGATAGCAGTGTAGATATTTCCATGTTTATACAGATCGCGGTGTAGATATTTCCATTTTTATAATGATAGTGGTGTTGATATTTTAATTTTCATACAGATGACTCTGTAGGTATTTCCATGTTTATAAAGATGGGGGTGTAGATATTTCCGTGTTTATAGAGATAGCCGTTTAGGTATTTCAATGTTTATACAGACAGCGGTGTAGACATTTCCATGTTTATAGAGATAGGCATGTAGATATTTCCATGTTCATACAGATTCCGGTGTAGATATTTCCATGTTTATACAGATAGCGGTGTAGTTATTTCCATGTTCATATAGATAGCGGTGTAGACATTTCCAAGTTTATACAGATCGTGGTGTAGATATTTCCATTTTTATACTGATAGTGGTGTTGATATTTCCATCTTCATAGAGATGACTCTGTAGGTGTTTCCATGTTTATAAAGATGGTGGTGTAGATATTTCCATGTTTATAGAGATAGCGGAGTAGATATTTCCATATTTATACAGATAGCGGTGTAGATATTTCCATGTATACACAGATAGCCTTCTAGATATTTCCATTTTTATACAGATAGCTGTGTAGATATTTCCAAGTTTATACAGATAGCGGTGTAGATGTTTGCATATTTATACAGATAGCGGTGGTGATATTTCCATGTTTACACAGATAGCGTTGTAGATATGTCCATGTTTATGGAGATAGCGGTGTAGATATATCCATATTTATACAGATAGTGGTGCAGATATTTCCATGTTTATTCAGATAGCGGTGTAGATATTTCCATGTTTATATAGATGGCGGTGTAGATATTTCCATGTTTATACTGATGGAGGTGTAGATATTTCCTTTTTTTTTACAGATAGCGGTGTAGATATTTCCATGTTTATACAGGTAGCGGTGTAGACATTTCCATGTTTACAGAGATGGCGGTGTAGATATTTCCATATCTGCACAAATTGCGGTGTAGATATTTCCATCTTTACACAGATAGCTGTGTAGATATTTCCATGTTTACTCAGGTAGAGGTGTAGATATTTCCATGTTTATGCAGATCTCGGTGAAGATATTTCCATCTTTCAAAAGATGGCAGTGTAGATATTTCTATGTTTATGGAGATGGCGGTGTAGATAATTCCATATTTATACACATGGCGGTGTAGTTATTTCCATGTTTATGCTGATGGCGCTGTAGATATTTTCATGTTTATAGAGGTGGCAGTGTACATATTTCTAAGTTTATAGAGATAGCGGTGTAGATAATTCCATGTTTATAGAGATGGCTGTGTAGATATTGTCATGTTTATACAGATGGCTGTGTAGATATTTCCACGTTTATACAGATGTCAGTGTAGTTATTTCCATGTTTTTACAGATAGTGCTGTAGATTTTTCAATGTTTGTACAGATGACTCTGTTGGTATTTCCATGTTTATACTGATGGCTGTGTAGATATTTCCATGTTTATAGAGATAGCCATGTAAATATTTCCATGTTTATACAGATAGCAGTGTAGACATTTCCATGTTTATAGAGATAGCGGTGTAGATATTTATATGTTTATATAGATAACGGTGTAGTTATTTCCATGTTTATACAGATAGCGGTGTAGATATTTCCATGTTTATACAGATAGCGGTGTAGATATTTCCATGTTTATACTGATCGTGGTTTAGACACTTCCATGTTTATACAGATAGCGGGGGAGATATTTCCATGTTTATACAGATAGCGGTGCAGGTATTTCCATGTTTCTGCAGATAGCGGTGGTGATATTTCCATGTTGATAGAGATAGCGGTGGAGGGATTTCCATGTTTATGCAGATGGCGGTGTTGATATTTCCAAGTTTATGAAGATAGCGGTGTAGATATTTCCATGTTTATACAGATAGCGCTGTAGATATTTCCATGTTCATACAGATTGCGGTGTAGGTATTTCCATGTTTATAGAGATACCGTTGTAGATATTTCCGTGTTTATACAGAAGGAGGTGTAGATATTTCCATATTTATACAGCTGACTTTGTAGATATTTTCATATTTTTACAGACTGCGGTGTAGATATTTCCATGTTTATACAGATAGCCGTGTCGCTATTTCCATGTTTATACAGATAGCAGTGTAGATATTTCCATGTTTATAGAGATAGCTGTGTAGATATTTCCATGTTTATACAGATAGTGGTGTAGATATTTGCATGTTTATACAGATGGCAGTGTAGATATTTCCATGTTTATACAGATAGTGGGGTAAATGTTTCCATGTTTATACAGATGACTGTGTAGGTATTTCCATGTTTATACAGATGTCGGTGTATATATTTCCATGTTTATAGAGATAGCGGTGTAGATATTTCCATGTTTATACAGATAGCGGTGTAGATATTTCCATGTTTACACAGATGGCGGTGTAGATATTTCCATGTTTATTGAGATAGCGGTGTAGACATTTCCATGTTTATACAGATAGTGGTGTAGATATTTCCATGTTTATAGAGATAGCGGTGTAGATATTTCCATATTTATACATATAGCGGTGTAGATATTTCCATGTTTATAGTGATAGCGGTGTAGGAATTTCCATGTTTATAGTGATAGCGGTGTAGATATTTCCATGTTTATATGGATAGCGGTGTAGATATTTCCATGTTTATATGGATAGCGGTGTTGATATTTTCATGTTTATACAGATAGCGGTGTAGGTATTTCCATGCTAATGCAGATAGCGGTGTAGATATTTCCATGTTTATACAGATGGCTGTGTAGCTATTTCCATGTTTATACAGATGGCAGAGTAGATATTTCCATGTTTATGCAGATGGTGGTGTTGATATTTCCGTGTTTACAGAGATAGCGGTGTAGATATTTCCATCTTTGCACAGTTTGCGGTGTAGGTATTTCCATCTTTACCCAGATAGTGGTGTAGATATTTCTGAGTTTACAAAGATAGCTGTGTAGATATTTCCATGTTTACACAGATGGCCTTGTAGATATTTCCATGTTTACACAGATAGAGTTGTAGATATTTCCATGTTTATACAGGTAGCGGTGTAGGTATTTCCATGTTTATACAGATAGCGGTGTAGATATTTCCATGTTTATAGAGATAGCAATGTAGATATTTCCATGTTTGTACAGATGGCGGTGATGATGTTTCCATCTATACACAGATTGCCGTGTAGGTATTTCCATGTGTATACAGATGGCATTGTAGATGTTTCCATGTTTATACAGATGGTGGTGTAGATATTTCCATGTTTACACATATGACTGTATAGGTATTTCCATGTTTATACAGATGGCGTTGTACATATTTCCATGTTTATAGAGATAGCGGTGTAGATATTTCCATATTTATACAGATAACGGTGTAGAAATTTCCATGTTTATACAGATATCGGTGTAAATATATCCATGTTTATACAGATCACGGTGTAGATATTTCCATGTTCATAGAGATAGCGTTGTAGATATTTCCATGTTTGTACAGATAGCGGTGTAGATATTTCCATGTTTATACAGACAGCGGTGTAGATATTTCCATGTTTATACAGATAGCGGTGCAGATATTTCCATGGTTTACAGACGGCGGTGTTGATATTTCCATCTATACACAGATGACCGTGTAGGTATTTCCATTTTTATACAGATGGCGGCGCAGATATTTCTATGGATATGTAGATGGCGGTGTAGATATTTCCATGTATATACAGATAGTGGTGTAGTTATTTCCATGTTTATATAGAGAGCGGTGTAGATATTTCCATGTATGTACACATGGCTGTGTAGATATTTCCATGTTTATACAGATGGCAGTGTAGATATTTCCATGTTTATACAGATAACTTTGTAAGTATTTCCATGTTTATACAGATGGCGGTGTAGATATTTCGATGTTTATAGAGATAGCAGTGGAGATATTTCCATGTTTATACAAATAGCGGTGTAGTTATTTCCATGCTCATATAGATAGCGGTGTAGATATTTCCATGCATATACACATGGCTGTGTAGATATTTCCATGTTTATACAGATGGCAGTTTAGATATTTCCATGTTTATACAGATAACTTTGTAAGTATTTCCATGTTTATACAGATGGCGGTGTAGATATTTCGATGTTTATTGAGATAGCAGTGGAGATATTTCCATGTTTATACAGATAGCGGTGTAGATATTTCCATGTTTCTACTGGTCACGGTGTAGAAATTTCCATGTTTATAGAGATGGCGGTGTAGATATTTCCATGTTCACGCAGATAGCGGTGTTGATTTTTCCATGTTTATAGAGATAGCTGTGTGGATATTTCCATGTTTATACAGATAGGGGTGTAGATATTTCCATGTTCATAGAGATGGCGGTGTAGATATTTCCATGTTTATACAGATCACGGTGTAGGTATTTCCTTGTTTATACAGATCGCGGTGTAGATATTTCCATGTTTATACAGATCATGGTGTAGAAATTTCCATGTTTATACAGATCGTGGTGCTGATATTACCATGTTTATAGGGATAGCGGTGCAAATATTTCCACATTTATAGAGATAGCGGTGTAGTTATTAGCATGTTTATACAGATAGCGGTGTAGATATCTCCATGTATAAACAGATGTCTGTGTATATATTTCCATGTTTAAACAGATGGCGGTATAGATATTTCCTTGTTTATACAAATAGCGGTGTAGTTATTTCCATGTTTATACAGATAGCGGTGTAGATATTTCCATGTATATACAGATGGCTGTGTAGATATTTCCATGTTTATACAGATGGCTGTGTAGATATTTCCATGTTTATACAGATGACTTTGTAGGTATTTCCATGTTTTAACAGATGTCGGTGTAGGTATTTCCATGTTTATAGAGATAGCTGTGTAGATATTTCAATGTTTATACAGATAGCGGTGTAGATATTTCAGTGTTTATACAGATCACGGTGTAGATATTTCCATATTTATACAGACAGCAGTGGAGATATTTCCACGTTTATACACATAGCGGTGTACATATTTCCATGTTTATGGAGACAGCGGTGTAGTTATTTCCATGTTTATGCAGATAGCGGTGCAGATATTTCCACGTTTATACAGATGCCTATGCAGATATTTCCATATTTATACAGAGGGCTCTGTAGATATTTCCATGTTCATACAGATGGCAGTGTAGATTTTTCCCTGTTTATACAGGTAAAGGTGGAGATATTTCCTTGTTTATACAGATCGTGGTGTAGATATTGCTATGTTTATAAAGAGAGCCGTGTAGATATTTCCATGTTTATACAGGTAGCAGTGTACTTATATCCATGTTTATACAGATCGTTGTGTAGATATTTCCATTTTCCTCAGATGGCAGTTTAGATATTTCCATGTTTATATAGATGGCGGTGAAGAAATTTCCATGTTTATACAGACAGCGGTGTAGATATTTCCATGTTCATTCAGAAGGCGGTGTAGATATTTCCATGTTTACAGAGATGGCGGTATAGATATTTCTATGTTTATAGAGATAGCGGTGTAGGTATTTCCATGTGTATAGAGACAGTGGTGTAGGTTTTTCCATGTTTATAGAGATAGTGGTGTAGATATTTCCATGTTTATTCAGATAGCATAGAACTTATTTCCATGTTTATACAGATGGCGGTGTAGATAGTTTCATGTTTATGGAGATGGCCGTGTAGATATTTTCACGTTTATAGAGATGGCGGTGTAGATATTTCCATGTTTATAGAGATAGCGGTGTAGATATTTCCATGTTTATACAGATGGCGGTGTAGATATTTCCATGCTTATACAGATGGCAGTGTAGGTATATCCATGTTTATACAGATAGCGGTGGAGATATTTCCATTTTTATAAAGATAGCATTGTAGATATTTCCATGTTTATACAGATAACGGTGTAGATATATCCATGTTTATACAGATAGCGGTGTAGATATTTCCATGTTTATACAGATAGTGGTGTTGGTATTTCCATGTTTATACAACTAGCATTGTAGATATTTCCATGTTTATACAGCTTGCGGTGTTGTTATTTCCATCTTTATAGAGATGGCAGTGTAGATAATTCCATGTTTTTACAGATAGCGGTGTAGATACTTCCGTGTTTACACAGATGGTGGTGTAGATATTTCCGTGTTTATGGAGATCACAGTGCAGATATTTTCAGGTTTATAGAGATGGCGGTGTAGATATTTCCACGTATATAGAGATGGTGGTGTAGATATTTCCATGTTTATAGAGGTAGCGGTGTAGGTATTTCCGTGTTTACAGAGATGGCGGTGAGGATATTTCCATGTCAATGCAGATGGCTGTGTAGATATTTCCATGTGCATACAGATGGCAGTGTAGATATTTCCATGTTTAAGCAGATGGTGGTGTCGATATTTCCATGTTTATAGAGATGATTGTGTAGATATTTCCATGTTTATACAGATGGTGGTGTAGGTATTTCCATGTTTATAGAGATAGCGGTGTAGATATTTCCATGTTTATACAGATAGCGGTGTAGTTATTTCCATGTTTATAGAGATAGCGGTGCAGATTTTTCCATATTTATACAGATAGCTTTGTAGATATTTCTATGTTTATACAGATCGTGGTGTAGATATTTCCATGTTTATAGAGTTGGCGGTTTAGGTATTTCCATGTTTATACAGATACCGGTGTAGATATTACCATGTTTACAAAGATAACAGTTTAGATATTTCCATCTTTGAACAGATTGCGGAGTGGATATTTCCATGTTTATTCAGATAGCGTTGTTAATATTTCCATGTTTACACAGATAGCTCTGTAGACATTTCCATGTTTACACAGATAGCATTATAGATATTTCCATGTTTATAGAGATAGTGGTTTAGGTATTTCCATGTTTATACAGATAGCTTTGTTGTTATTTCCATGTTTATACAGATATCGGTGTACATTGTTCCATGTTTATGGAGATGGCGGTGTAGATATTTTCATGTTTATAGAGATGGTGGTGTAGATATTTCCATTTTTATAGAGATGACTGTGAAGATATTTCCATGTTTATACAGATGGCGGTGTAGATATTTCCATGTTTATACAGATAGCGGTGGAGATATTTCCTTGTTTATAGAGATCGTGTTGTAGATATTTCCATGTTTATACAGGTAGCGGTGTTCATATTTCCATGTTTATACAGATCGTGGTGTAGATAATTCCATTTTCCTCAAATGGCAGTTTAGATATTTCCATGTTTATACTGATGGCGGTGTAGATATTTCCATGTTCATTCAGGAGGCGGTATAGTTATTTCCATATTTACAGAGATGGCGGTGTTGATATTTCTATGTTCATAGAAATAGCGGTGTAAATATTTCCATGTGTATAGAGATGGTTGTGTAGGTATTTCCATGTTTATAATGACAGTGGTGTAGATATTTCCATGTTTATTCAGATAATGGTGTAGGTATTCCATGTTTATACAGATGTCGGTGTAGATAGTTCCATGTTTATGGAGATAGTGGTGTAGATATTTCCATATTTATACAGATAGCGGAGTAGATATTTCCATGTTTATACAGATAGTGGTGTAGATATTTCCATGTTTATACAGATAGCTGTGTAGATATATCCATGTTTTTACAGATTGTGGTGTGGATATTTCCATGTTTATACAGATGGCGGTTTAGATATTTCCATGTTTATACGGATAGCGGTGTTATTTCCATGTTTATTGGGACAGCTTTGTAGATATTTCCATGTTTGTACAGATAGCGGTGTAAGTATTTCCATGTTTATACAGATAGCGGTGTAGATATTTCCAAGTTTATACAGATAGCGGTGTAGATATTTCCACGTTTATACAGATAGTGTAGATATTTCCACATTTATACAGATAGCGGTGTAGATATTTCCACGTTTATACAGATAGCGGTGGAGATATTTCCACGTTTATACAGATAGCGTAGATATTTCCACATTTATACATATAGCGGTGTAGATATTTCCACGTTTATACAGATAGCGGTGGAGATATTTCCACGTTTATACAGATAGTGGTGTAGATATTTCCATCTTTATACAGATAGCGGAGTAGATATTTCCATGTTTACACAGATCGCGGTGTAGATATTTCCATGTTTACACAGATAGTGTTGCAGATATTTCCATGTTTGTACAGATAGCCGTGTAGATATTTCCACGTTTATACAGATGGCGGTGTAGATATTTCCATGTTTATGCAGATGGCGGTGTAGATATTTCCATGTTTATAGAGATGCCTGTGCAGATATTTCCATGTTTATACAGATGGCAGTGTAGATATTTCCATGTTTATGCAGATGATGGTGTTGATATTTCCATGTTTACAGAGATAGCGGTGTAGATATTTCCATCTTTGCACAGATTGCGGTGTAGGTATTTCCATCTTTACACAGATATTGGTGTAGATAATTCCCAGTTTACACAGATAGCTGTGTAGATATTTCCATGTTTACACAGACAGCGTTGTAGATATTTCCATGTTTACACAGATAGCGTTGTAGATATTTCCATGTTCATACAGATAGTGGTGTAGGTATTTCCATGTTTACACAGATAGCGGTGTAGATATTTCCATGTTTATACAGATAGCGGTGTAGATATTTCCATATTTATAGAGATAGCGGTGGAGATATTTCCATGTTTATAGAGATAGCGATGTAGTTATTTCCAATTTTATACAGATAGCGATGTAGATATTTCCATGTTTATAGAGATAGCGGTGTCGATATTTCCATGTTGATAAAGATGGCTGTGTAGATGTTTCCAAGTGTATAGAAATGGCAGTCTTGATATTTCCATGTTTATAGAGACGGTGGTGTAGATATTTCCATGTTTATACAGATGACTTTGTAGATATTTGGATGTTTATTCAGATGGCGGTGTAGATACTTCCATCTTTATAGAGATAGCGGTGTAGATATTACCATGTTTATACAGATAGCGGTGTAGATATTTCCATGTTTATAGAGATAACGGTGTAGATATTTCCATGTTTATAGAGATAACGGTGTAAATATTTCCATGTTTATACAGATAGCGATATAGATTTTCCATGTTTATACAGATAGCGATGTAGATATTTCCATGTTTACACATATAACGGTGCAGACACTTCTATGTTTACACAGATAGCGTTGCAGTTATTTCCATGTTTATACAGATGGCGGTGTAGATTTTTCCATGTTTAGGCAGAAGGCGGAGAGGATATTTCCATGGTTATGCAGATGGCGGTGTAGATATTTCCAAGTTTATAGACATGGTGGTATAGATGTTTCCATGTTTATAGTGATGGCGGTGTAGATATTTCCATGCTTATAGAGATAGTGGTGTAGGTATTTCGATGTTTATAGTGATAGTGGTGTAGATATTTCCATGTTGAAACAGATAGCGGTGTAGATATTTCCATCTTTAAGTGGATAGCGTTGTTGATATTTCCATGTTTACAGGGATTGTGGTGTAGATGTTTCCATATTTATAGAAATAGCGATTTAGGTATTTCCATGTTTATACAGATGGCAGTATAGATATTTCCATGTGTATACAGATGGTGTTGTAGACATTTCCATGTTTATACAGATGACGGTGTCGGTATTTCTGTTTATACAGAAGTCGGTGTAGATATTTTCATGTTCATAGAGATAGAGGTGTAGATATTTCCATGTTTATACAGATAGCGGTGTTGACATTTCCATGTTTATAGAGATAGCGGTGTAGATATTTCCATATTTATACAGATAGCGGTATAGATATTTCCATGTTTATACAGATAGCGGTGTAGACATTTCCATATTTATACAGATAGCGGTATAGATATTTCCATGTCTACAGAGATGGCGGTGTAGGTATTTCCATGTTTGTAGAGATAGTGGTGTAGATATTTCCATGTTTATACAGATAGTGGTGTAGGTATTTCCATGTTTATACAGATAGCGGTGTTGGTATTTCCATGTTTATACAAATAGCGGTGTAGATATTTCTATCTTTATGCAGCTCGCGGTATAGATATTTCCATCTTTATTCAGACGGCAGTGTAGATATTTCCATGTTTATACAGATAGCGGTGTAGATATTTCCATGTTTATACAGATGGCGCTGTAGATAGTTCCATGTTTATGGAGATGGCGGTGTAAATATTTTCATGCTTATTGAGATGGCGGTGTAGACATTTCCATGTTTATAGACATTGCCAGGTAGATATTTCCAGGTTTATAGAGATAGCAATGTAGGTATTTCCATATTTATAGAGATAGCAGTGTAGATATTTCCATGTTTATACAGATGGCTGTGTAGATTTTTCCATGTTTATACACATGGCAGTGTAGATATTTCCATGTTTATAGAGATTGTGGTGTAGATATTTCCATGTTTATACACATGACTGTGTAGATATTTGTAGGTTTATACAGATGGCGGTGTAGATATTTCCATGTTTATAGAGATAACGGAGAGGAGTTTCCATGTTTATACAGACAGTGGTGTAGATATTTCCATATTTACAGAGAAGTCAGTATAGATATTTCCATGTTTATTCAGATAGCAGTGTATATATTTCCATATTTATACAGATAGCGGTGTAGATATTTCCATTTTTATACAGATAGCGGTGTAGATATTTAGATGTTTACAGAGATAGTGGTGTAGTTATTTCCATCTTTGCACTGATTGCGGTGTTGATATTTACATCTTTACACAGATAGCGGTGTAGATATTTCCAAGCTTACACAGATAGGTGTGTAGATATTTCCATGTTTACACAGATAGCGGTGTAGATATTTCCTAGTTTACACAGATAGCTGTGTAGATATTTCCATGTTTACACAGATAGTGTTGTAGATATTTCCATGTTTACACAGATAGTGATGCAGATATTTCCTAATTTACAGAGATAGCGGTGTAGATATTTCCATGTTCATACAGATAGCGGTTTAGATATTGCCATGTTTATAGAGATGGCGATGTAGGAATTTCCATGTTTATAGAGATAGTGGTGTAGATATTTCCATGTTTATACAGATAGCGGTGTAGATATTTGCAAGTTTATACAGATAGCGGTGTTGTTATTTCCATGATTATACACATAGTTGTGTAGATATTTCCATGTGTATACAGCTCGCATTGTAGATATTTCCATCTTTATACAGATGGCAGTGTAGATATTTCCATGTTTATACAGATAGTGGTGTAGATATTTCCATGTTCATACAGAAGACTGTGTTGTTATTTCCATGTTTATACAGATGGTGGTTTAGATATTTCCATGTTTATACGGATAGCGGTGTTGATATTTCCATGTTTATTGGGACAGCGCTGTAGATATTTCCATGTTTGAACAGATAGCGATGTAAGTATTTCCATGTTTATACAGATAGAAGTGTAGATATTCCCAGGTTTATACAGATAGCGGTGTAGATATTACCACGTTTATACAGACAGCGGTGGAGATATTTCCACGGTTATACTGATATCGATGTAGATATTTCCACGTTTATACAGATAGCATAGATATTTCCACATTTATACAGATAGCGGTGTAGATATTTCCACGTTTATACAGATAGCGGTGTAGATATTTCCACGTTTATACAGATAGAGGTGTAGATATTTCCACGTTTATACAGATAGCGGTGTAGATAGTTCCATCTTTATTCAAATAGCGGAGTAGATATTTCCATGATTACACAGATGGCGGTGTAGATATTTCCTTGTTTATAGAGATGTCGGTGTAGATATTTCAATGTTTATAGAGATAGCAGTGTAGATAATTACAAGTTTATAGAGATAGAGTTGTAGGTATTTCCACGTTTATAGAGATAGCGGTGTAGATATTTCCATGTTTATATGGATAGCGGTGTTGATATTTCCATGTTTATTGGGATAACTGTGTAGGTAATTCCATGTTTATACAGATAGCGGTGTAGGTATTTCCATGTTTATACAGATAGCGGTGGAGATATTTCCATGTTTATACAGATGGCTGTGTAGATATTTCCGTGTTTATACAGACGGCATTATAGATATTTGCATGTTTATACTGATGGTGATGCAGATATTTCCATGTTTATACAGATGACTGTTTTGGTATTTCCATGTTTATACAGATATCGGTGTAGATATTTTCATGTTTATAGAGATGGCAGTATAGATATTTACATGTTTATACAGATAGCGGTGTAGACATTTCCATGTTTATAGAGATAGCGGTGTAGATATTTCCATATTTATACAGATAGTGGTGTAGATATTTCCATGTTTATACAGATGGCTGTGTAGACATTTCCATGTGTATACAGACGGCAGTGTAGATATTTCCATGTTTATAGAGATGGTGGTGTAGATATTTCCATGTTTATACAGATGACAGTCTAGATATTTGTATGTTTATACAGATAGTGGTGTGGATATTCCTATCTTTATAAAGATAGCGGTGTAGATATTTCCATGTTTACAGAGATAGCGTTGTAGATGTTTCCATCCTTGCACAGATTGCGGTGTAGATATTTCCATCCTTACGCAGATTGCGGTGTAGATATTTCCAAGTATACACAGATAGCTTTGTAGATATTTCCATGTTTACACAGATAGTTTTGCAGATATTTCCATGTTTATACAGATAGCGGAGTAGTTATTTCCATGTTTATACAGGCAGCGGTATAGATAATTCCATGTTTATACAGGTAGCGGTGTTCGCATTTCCATGTTTATACAGATAGCGTTGTAGATATTTCCAAATTTATACAGGTAGCGGTGAAGATATTTCCATGTTTATACAGATCGTGGTGTATATATTTCCATCTTTCCGCAGATGGCAGTGTAGATATTTTCATGTTTATATAGATGGCTGTGTAGATATTTCCATGTTTATAAAGATAGCGGTGTACATATTTCCATGTTCTTGAAGATGGCGGTGTGGATATTTCCATGTTTATAGAGATGGCGGTGTAGATATTTCTATGTTTACAGAGATAGCCGTGTAGATATTTTCATGTGTATAGAGATGGCGGTGTAGTTATTTCCATGTTTACAGAGATAGTGGTGAAGATATTTCCATGTTTATACAGATAGCAGTGTGCATATTTCCATGTTTATACGGATAGCGGTGTTGGTATTTCCATGTTTATACAGATAGCGGTGTAGATATTTCCATGTTTATTCAGATAGCGGTGTAGATATTTCCATGTTTACAGCGATAGCGTTGTAGATATTTCCATCTTTGCACGGATTGCGGTGTAGATATTTCCATCTTTACACATATAGCTCTGTAGATATTTCCAAGTTTACACAGATAGCTTCGTAGATATTTCCATGTTTACAGAGATAGCATTGTAGATAATTCCATGTTTATACAGATAGCGGTGTAGGTATTTCCATGTTTATACAGATAGCGGTGTTGGTATTTCCATGTTTATACAGATAGCGGTGTAGTTATTTCCATGTTTATAGAGCTCCCGGTGTAGATATTTCCATCTTTATACAGATGGCAGTGTAGATATTTCCATGTTTATACAGATAGTGGTGTAGACATTTCCATGTTTACACAGATGAAGGTGTAGATAGTTCCATGTTACTGGAGATAGCGGTGTCCAGATTTTAATGCTTATAGAGATGGCGGTGTAGATATTTCCATGTTTATAGAGATGGCGGTGTGGATATTTCCATGTTTATACAGATGGCTGTGTAGATATTTCCATGTTTATACAGATGGCAGTGTAGTTATTTCCATGTTTATAGAGATGGTGGTGTAGATATTTCCATGTTTATGTAGATGATTCTGTAGCTGTTTGCATGTTTATACAGATGGCGGTGTAGATATTTCCATGTTTATAGAGATTGCGGTGTGGATATTTCCATGTTTATAGAGATTGCGGTGTAGATACTTCCATGTTTATAGAGATAACCGTGTAGGTATTTCCATGTTTATAGAGATAGCGGAGTAGATATTTCCATGTTTATAAAGATTGCGGTGTAGATATTTCCATTGTTATAGAGATAGCGTTGTTCATATTTCCATATTCATACACATAGCGGTGTAGATATTTCCATGTTTATACAGATGGTGGTGTAGGTATTTCCTTGTTTATACAGATAGCGGTGTAGATATTTCCATATTTATGCAGATAGCGGTGTAGTTATTTCCATGTTTACAGAGATAGCGGTGTAGATATTTCCATCTTTGCAGCGATTTCGGTGTAGATATTTCCATCTTTACACAAATAGCTGTGTAGATATTTCCATGTTTACGCAGATAGCTGTGTAGATACTTCCATGTTTATACAGATAGTGGTGTATATATTTCCATGTTTATACAGATGGCGGTGTAGATAGTTCCATGTTTCTGTAGACGGCGGTGTAGATATTTTCATGTTTATAGAGATGGCGTTGTAGTTATTTCCATGTTTATAGAGATTGCGGTGTAGATATTTCCATGTTTATAGAGATAGCGGTGTAGGTTTTTCCATATTTATAGAGATAGCGGTGTAGATATTTCCATGTTTATACAGATGGCTGTGTAGATATTTCCATGTGTATACAGATGGCATTGTAGGTATTTCCATGTTTATAGAGATGGTGGTGTAGATATTTCCATGTTTATACAGATGGCGGTGCAGATATTTTCATGTTTATAGAGATGGCATTGTAGTTATTTCCATGTTTATAGAGATTGCGGTGTAGATATTTCCATGTTTATAAAGATAGCGGTGTAGATATTTCCATGGTTATATAGATAGCGGTGTAGATATTTCCATGTTTATACAGATGGCAGTGTAGCTATTTCCATGTTTATACACATGGCAGTGTAGATATTTCCATGTTTATACAGATAGCGGTGGAGATATTTCCAAGTTTACAGAGATAGCGTTGTAGATATTTCCATCTTAGCACAGATTGCAGTGTAGATATTTCCATCTTTACAGAGATAGCTTTGTAGATATTTCCAAGTTTACACAGATAGCTGTGTAGGTATTTCCATGTTTACACAGATAGCATTTTAGATATTTTCTAGTTTATACAGATACCGGTGTCGATATTTCCATGTTTATACAGATAGCGGTGTTGGTATTTCCATGTGTATACAGATAGAGGTATAGATATTCCATGTTTATACAGCTCGTGGTGTAGATATTTCCATATTTATACAGATGGTAGTGTAGATATTACCATGATTATACAGATAGTGGTGTAGATATTTCGATGTTTATATAGATGGCGGTGTAGATAGTTCCATATTTCTGGAGACGGCGGTGTAGATATTTTCATGTTTATAGAGATGGCGGTGTAGATATTTCCATGTTTATAGAGATTGCGGTGTAGATATTTCCATGTTTACACAGATGGCTGTGTACGTATTTCCATGTGTATACAGATGGCAGTGTAGATATTTCCATGTATATAGAGATGGTGGTGTGGATATTTTCAAGTTTATACAGGTGAATGTGTAGATATTTGCATGTTTATACAGATGGCGGTGTAGATATTTCCATGTTTATAGAGATAGCGGTGTAGTTATTTCCATGTTTTACAGATAGCCGTGTAGATATTTCCAGATTTATACAGGTAGCGGTGTAGATATTTCCATGTTTTTACAGATCGTGGTGTAGATATTTCCATCTTTCCACTGATGGCAGTGTAGATATTTTCATGCTTATACAGATGGCGGTGTAGATATTTCCATGTTTACAGAGATAGCGGTGTAGATATTTCCATGTGTATAGAGATGGCTGTGTAGGTATTTCCATGTTTATACAGAGAGCGGTGTAGGTATTTCCACGTTTTACAGATAGCGCTGTAGATATATCCATGTTTATACAGATAGCGGTGTAGATAGTTCCATGTTTATTCAGCTCGCGGTGTAGTTATTTCCATCTTTACACAGATGGCAGTGTACATATTTTCATGTTTATACAGATAGTGGTGTAGATATTTCCATGTTTATACAGGTGACTGTGTAGATATTGGCATGTTTATACAGTTTGCAGTGTAGATATTTCCATGTTTATAGAGATAGCGTTGTAGGCATTTCCATGTTTATACAGATAGCGGTGTAGATATTACCATGTTTACAGAGATAGAGTTGTAGATATTTACATCTTTGCAGAGATTGCGGTGC
The DNA here is from genome assembly GCF_029289425.2 of Pan paniscus. Classification (NCBI taxonomy): domain Eukaryota; kingdom Metazoa; phylum Chordata; class Mammalia; order Primates; family Hominidae; genus Pan; species Pan paniscus. The sequence goes on along the minus strand of NC_073258.2, from coordinate 1,275,784 downwards.
AGATATTTCCATCTTTACACAGATAGCTGTGTAGATATTTCCAAGTTTCACAGATAGCTGTGTAGATATTTCCATGTTAACACAGATAGCGTTGTAGATATTTCTATGTTTATACAGATAGCGGTGTAGATATTTCCATGTTTCTGCAGATAGCGGTGTTCGCATTTCCATGTTTATACAGATAGCGGTGTACATATTTCCATGTTTATGCAGCTTGCGGTGTAGATATTAACATCTTTATACAGATCGCAGTGAAGATATTTCCATGTTTCTACAGATAGTTGTGTAGATATTTCCATGTTTATACAGATGACGGTGTAGATAGTTCCATGTTTGTAGAGATGGCGGTGTAGATATTTTCAGGTTTATAGAGATGGCGGTGTAGACATTTCCATGTTTATAGAGATTGCGGTGTAGATATTTCCACGTTTATAGAGATAGCGTTGTAGGTAATTCCATGTTTATAGAGATAGCGGAGTAGATATTTCCATGTTTGTACAGATGGCTGTGTAGATATTTCCTTGTGTATACAGATGGCAGTGTAGATATTTACATGTTTATAGAGATCGTGGTGTATATATTTCCATGTTTATATAGATGACTCTGTAGATATTTGCATGTTTATACAGATGGCGGTGTAGATATATCCATGTTTATAGAGATAAGATTGTAGATATTTCCATGTTTATAAAGATAGCGGTGTAGATATTTCCATGTTTATAGAGACAGCGGTGTAGATATTTCCATGTTTATACAGATGGCTGTGTAGATATTTCCATGTGTATACAGATGGCATTGTAGGTATTTCCATGTTTATAGAGATGGTGGTGTAGATATTTCCATGTTTATACAGATGGCGGTGCAGATATTTTCATGTTTATAGAGATGGCATTGTAGTTATTTCCATGTTTATAGAGATTGCGGTGTAGATATTTCCATGTTTATAAAGATAGCGGTGTAGATATATCCATGTTTATACAGATAGCGGTGTTGTTATTTTCATGTTTATACAGATAGCTGTGTAGATAATTCCATCTTAATGCAGCTCGTGGCACAGATATTTCCATGTTTATACAGATAGCAGTGTAGATACTTCCATGTTTATACAGATAGTGGTGTATATATTTCCATGTTTATACAGATGGCGGTGTAGATAGTTTCGTGTTTCTGTAGACGGCGGTGTAGATATTTTCATGTTTATAGAGATGGCGTTGTAGTTATTTCCATGTTTATAGAGATTGCGGTGTAGATATTTCCATGTTTATAGAGATAGCGGTGTAGGTATTTCCATATTTATAGAGATAGCGGTGTAGATATTTCCATGTTTATACAGATGGCTGTGTAGATATTTCCATGTTTATACAGATGGCATTGTAGGTATTTCCATGTTTATAGAGATGGTGGTGTAGATATATGCATGTTTATACAGATGGCGGTGCAGATATATTTTGTTTATACAGATGACATTGTAGTTATTTCCATGTTTATAGAGATTGCGGTGTAGATATTTCCAAGTTTATAAAGATAGCGGTGTAGATATATCCATGTTTATAGAGATAGCGGTGTAGGTATTTCCATGTTTATAGAGATAGTGGTGAAGATATTTCCATGTTTATACAGGTGGCTGTGTAGATATTTCCATGTTTATACAGATGGCAGTGTACATATTTCCATGTTTATACAGATAGTGGTGTAGATATTTAAATGTGTGTACAGATGGCGGTCTAGATATTTCCATGTGTATACAGATGTCAGTGTAGATATTTCCATGTTTATACAGATGGTGGTGTAGATATTTCCATGTTTATACAGCTCGCGGTGTAGGTATTTCCATCTTTATAGAGATACAAGTGTAGATATTTCCATGTTTATACAGATAGCGGTGGAGATATTTCCACGTTTTACAGATAGCGCTGTAGATATATCCATGTTTTTACAGATAGTGTTGCAGATATTTCCATGTTTACGGAGATAGCAGTGTACATGTTTCCATCTTTGCACAGATTGCGGTGTGGATATTTCCATCTTTACACAGATAGCTGTGTAGATATTTCCAAGTTTACATAGATAGCTTTGTAGATATTTCCATGTTTACACAGATAGCGTTGTAGATTTTTCCATGTTTATAGAAAAACCGGTGTAGATATTTCCATGTTTAAACAGATAGCGGTGTTGTTATTTCCATATTTATACAGATAGCTGTGTAGATAATTCCATCTTAATGCAGCTCGTGGCGTAGATATTAACATGTTTATACAGATAGCAGTGTAGATACTCCCATGTTTATACAGAGAGTGGTGTATATATTTCCATGTTTATACAGATGGCGGTGTAGATAGTTCCATGTTTCTGTAGATGGCGGTGTAGATATTGTCATGTTTATAGAGATGGCGTTGTAGTTTTTTCCATGTTTATAGAGATTGCGGTGTAGATATTTCCATGTTTATAGAGATAGCGGTGTAGCTATTTCCATATTTATAGAGATAGCGGTGTAGATATTTCCATGTTTATACAGATGGCTGTGTAGAAACTTCCATGTGTATACAGATGGCACTGTAGGTATTTCCATGTTTATGGAGATGGTGGTGTAGATATTTCCATGTTTATACAGATGGCGGTGCAGATACTGTCATGTTTATAGAGATGGCATTGTAGTTATTTCCATGTTTATAGAGATTGCGGTGTAGATATTTCCATGTTTATAAAGATAGCGGTGTAGATATTTCCATGTTTATATAGATAGCGGTGTAGATATTTCCATGTTTATACAGATGCCAGTGTAGCTATTTCCATGTTTATACACATGGCAGTGTAGATATTTCCATGTTTATACAGATAGCGGTGGAGATATTTCCAAGTTTACAGAGATAGCGTTGTAGATATTTCCATCTTTGCACAGATTGCAGTGTAGATATTTCCATCTTTACAGAGATAGCTTTGTAGATATTTCCAAGTTTACACAGATAGCTGTGTAGGTATTTCCATGATTACACAGATAGCATTTTAGATATTTTCTAGTTTATACAGGTACCGGTGTCGATACTTCCATGTTTATACAGATAGCGGTGTTGGTATTTCCATGTGTATACAGATAGAGGTATAGATATTCCATGTTTATACAGCTCGTTGTGTAGATATTTCCATGTTTATACAGATGGTAGTGTAGACATTACCATGATTATACAGATAGTGGTGTAGATATTTCGATGTTTATATAGATGGCGGTGTAGGTAGTTCCATATTTCTGGAGACGGCCGTGAAGATATTTTCATGTTTATAGAAATGGGGATGTAGATATTTCCATGTTTATAGAGATTGCGGTGTAGATATTCCCATGTTTACACAGATGGCTGTGTAGGTATTTCCATGTGTATACAGATGGCAGTGTAGATATTTCCATGTATATAGAGATGGTGGGGTAGATATTTCCAAGTTTATAGAGATTGCGGTGTAGATATTCCCATGTTTACACAGATGGCTGTGTAGGTATTTCCATGTGTATACAGATGGCACTGTAGGTATTTCCATGTATATAGAGATGGTGGGGTAGATATTTCCAAGTTTATACAGGTGAATGTGTAGATATTTGCATGTTAATACAGATGGCGGTGTATATATTTCCATGTTTATAGAGATAGCGTTGTAGGTATTTCCATGTTTTACAGATAGCCGTGTAGATATTTCCAGATTTATACAGGTAGCAGTGTAGATATTTCCATGTTTATACAGATCGTGGTGTAGATATTTCCATCTTTCCACAGATGGCATTGTAGATATTTCCATGCTTATACAGATGGCGGTGTAGATATTTCCATGTTTACAGAGATAGCGGTGTAGATATTTCCATGTGTATAGAGATGGCTGTTTAGGTATTTCCATGTTTATACAGATAGCGGTGTAGATATTTCCACGTTTTACAGATAGCGCTGTAGATATATCCATGTTTATACAGATAGCGGTGTAGATAGTTCCATGTTTATTCAGCTCGCGGTGTAGTTATTTCCATCTTTACACAGATGGCAGTGTACATATTTCCATGTTTATACAGATAGTGGTGTAGATATTTCCATGTTTATAGAGATAGCGGTGAAGGTATTTCCATGTTTATAGAGTTAGCGGAGTAGATATTTCCATGTTTACACAGATGGTTGTGTAGGTATTTCCATGGGTATAGAGATGGCAGTGTATATATTTCCATGCTTATAGAGATGGTGGTGTAGATATTTCCATGTTTATACCGGTGAATGTGTAGATATTTGCATGTTTATACAGATGTCGGTGTAGATATTTCCAAGTTTATAGCGATAGCAGTGTAGGTATTTCCATGTTTATAAAGATAGCGGTGTAGATATTTCCATGTTTATAGAGATAGCGGTGTTGTTATTTCCATGTGTATACAGATAGCGTTGTAGATATTTCCAAGTTTATACAGATAGCGGTGAAGATATTGCCATGTTTATACAGATAGTCGTGTAGAAATTTCCATGTTTTTACAGATGGCGGTGTAGATAGTTCCATGTTTCTGGAGATGGAGGTGCAGATATTTTCATGTTTATGGAGATGGCGGTGTAGGTATTTCCATGTTTATACAGATGACTGTGTAGATATTTGCATGTTTATACAGATGGCGGTGTAGATATTTCCGTGTTTAAACAGATGGTGGTGTAGATATTTCCTTGTTTATACAGATAGCGGTTTAGATATTTCCATGTTTATTCAGATAGCGGTGTAGATATTTCCATGTTTACAGATATAGCGGTGTAGGTATTTCCATCTTTGCACAAATTGCAGTGTAGATATTTCTGTCTTTACGCAGATAGCTGTGTAGATATTTCCAAGTTTACACTGACAGCTGTGTAGGCATTTCCATGTTTAAACAGATAGTGTTGTAGATACTTCCATGTTTATACAGATGGCTGTGTAGATATTTCCATGTTTTTAGAGATGGTGTTGTATATATTTCCATCTTTATACTGATGACTGAATAGATATTTGCATGTCTATGCAGATGGCGATGTTGTTATTTCCATGTTTATAGAGATAACAGTGTAGATATTTCCTTGTTTATAAAGATAGCGGTGTAGATATTTCCATGTTTACAGAGATAGCGGTGTAGATATTTCCATATTTATACAGTTAGCGGTATAGATATTTCCATGTTTATACTGATGTCGGTGTAGATATTTCTATGTTTATACAGATGGTGGTGTAGATATTTCCTTGTTTATACAGATATTGGTGTACATATTTCCATGTTTATGCCGATGGCGGTGTACAAATTTCCATGTTTACAGAGATAGCGTTGTAGATATTTCCATGTTTATACACATTGCGGTTTAGATATTTCCATGTTTATACAGATCGCAGTGTAGATATTTCCATCTTTCCACCGATGGCAGTGTAGATATTTCCATGTTTGTACAGATGGCGTTGTAGATATTTCCATGTTTATACAGATAGCGTTGTAGATATTTCCATGTTCATGCAGATGGCAGTGTAGATATTTCCATATTTATAGAGATGGTGGTGTAGATATTTCTATGTTTATAGAGATAGCGGTGTAGATATTTCCATGTGTATAGAGATGGCGGTGCAGGTATCTCCATGTTTATAGAGATAGTGGTGAAGATATTTCCATGTTTATACAGATAGCGGTGTAGATATTTCCGTGTTTATACAGATAGCGTTGTTGGTATTTCCCTGTTTACACAGATAGCGGTGTTAGTATTTCCATGTTTATAGAGATAGCGGTGTAGACATTTCGATATATGTAGAGATAGCGTTGTAGGTATTTCCATGTTTATAGGGATAGCAGAGTAAATAATTCCATGTTTACACAGACGGCTTTGTAGGTATTTCCATGGGTACACAGATGGCAGTGTAGATATTTCCATGTTTATAGAGATGGTTTTGAAGGTATTTCCATGTTTATACAGATGGCGGTGTAGATAGTTCCATGTTTCTGGAGATGGTGGTGTAGATATTTTCATATTTATAGAGATAGAGCTCTAGATATTTCCATGTTTATAGAGATTGCGATGTAGATATTTCCATGTATATAGAGATAGCGGTGTAGGTATTTCCATGTTTATAGGGATAGAGGTGTCGATATTTCCATGTTTATACAGATGGCTGTGCAGATATTTCCATGTGTATTCAGATGTCAGTGTAGATATTTCCATGTTTATAGACATGATGGTGTAGATATTTCCATGTTTATACAGATGACTGGGTAGATATTTTCATGTTTATACAGATGGTGGTGTAGATATTTCCATGTTTATAGAGATAGCGGTGTAGATATTTCCATGTTTATGCAGATCGTGGTGTAGATATTTCCAGGTTTATACAGATAGTGGTGGAGATATTTCCTTGTTTATACAGATCTTGGTGTAGATATTTCCATGTTTATACAGATAGCGGTGTAGATATTTCCATAATTATACAGGTAGCGGTGTAGTTATTTCCATGTTTATACAGATCGCGGTGTAGATATTTCCATCTTTCCACAGATGGCCGTGTAGATATTTCCATGTTTATACAGATGGCAGTGTAGATATTTCCATGTTTATCGATATAGTGGTGTAGATATTTCCATGTTCATACAGATGACTGGGTAGATATTTTCATGTTTATACAGACTGCGGTGTAGATATTTCTTTGTTTATAGAGATAGCGTTGTAGATATTTCCATGTGCATAGAGATGGCGGTGTAGGTATTTCCATGTTTATATAGATATTGGTGAAGGTATTTCCATGTTTATACAGATAGCAGTGTAGATATTTCCATGTTTATACAGATAGCGGTGTTGGTATTTCCATGTTTATACAGAGATCGTTGTAGATATTTCCATGTTTATACAGTTCGCAGTGTAGATATTTCCATCTTTATACAGATGGTAGTGAAGATATTTCCATGTTTATACAGATGGCGGTGAAGATAGTTCCATGTTTCAGGACATGACTGTGTAGATACTTCCATGTTTATAGAGATTGCGGTGTAGATATTTCCATGGTTATAGAGATAGCGGTGTAGGTATTTCCATGTTTATAGACATAGCGCTGTAGTTATTTCCATGTTTATACAGATGGCTGTGTAGTTATTTCCATGTGTATACAGATGGCAAGGTAGAGATTTCCATGTTTATAGCGATGGTAGTGTGGATATTTCCTTGTTTATACAGATGACTGTGTAGATATTTGCATGTTTATACAGATGGAAGTGTAGATATTTCCATGTTTATAGAGATAACGTTGTAGATATTTTCATGTTTATAAATTTAGCGGTGTAGAAATTTCCATGTTTATAGAGATAGCGTTGTACATATTTCCATATTTATACAGATAAATGTGTAGATATTTCCATGTTTATACAGATGGCGGTGTAGATATTTCCATGTTTACACAGATGGCGATGTAGATATTTCCTCCTTTATACAGATGGCGGTTTAGATATTTCCATGTTTATACAGATGGCCTTGTAGATATTTCTATGTTTACAGAGATATCGGTGCAGATATTTCCATGTTTATACAGATAGCGGTGTGGCTTTTTCCATGTTTATACAGATAGCGATGTAGATATTTCCACGTTTATAGAGATGGCGGGGTAGATATTTCCATGTTTATAGAGATAGCGGTTTAGATATTGCCATATTTATAAAGACGGCGGTGTAGCTATTTCCATGTTTACAGAGATATCGGAGTAGACTTTTCTATGTTTATACAGACGGCAGTGTAGGTATTTCCATGAGTATACAGATGGCAGTGTAGATATTTCCATGTTTATAGAGATGGTGTTGTAGTTATTTCCATGTTTATACAGATGACTGTGTAGATATTTGCATGTTTATACAGATGGCGGTGTATATATTTCAATGTTTATAGAGATAGAGGTGTAGGTATTTCCATGTTTATACAGATAGAGGTGTAGATATTTCCAGGTTTATTCACATAGCGGTGTAGATATTTCCATGTTTATACAGATAGTGGTGGAGTTATTTCCTTGGTTATACAGATCGTGGTGTATATGTTTCCATGTTCATACATATCACGGTGTGGATATTTCCATCTTTCCACAGATGGCAGTGTAGATATTTCCATGTTTATACAGATGGCTGTGTAGATATTTCCATGGTCATGCAGGTGGCGTTGTAGATATTTCCATGTTTATAGAGATGGTGGTGTAGATATTTCTATGTTTATACAGATAGTGGTGTAGATATTTCCATGTGTATAGAGATGGTGGTGTAGGTATTTCCAAGTTTATACAGATGATGGTGTAGGTATTTCCTTGTTTATACAGATAGCGGTGTAGATATTTCCATGTTGATACAGATAGCGGTGAAGATATATCCATGTTTACAGAGATAGCGGTGTAGATATTTCCATCTTTGCCCACATTGCGGTGTAGATATTAACATCTTCACCAAGACAGCTGTGGAGATATTTCCAAGTTTACATAGATAGCTGTGTAGATATTTCCATGTTTACAGAGATATCGTTGTAGATATTTCCATGTCTATACAGATAGCGTTGTAGGTATTTCCATGTTTATACAGATAGCTGTGTAGGTATTTCCATGTTTATACAGATAGCGGTGTAGATATTTCCACGTTTATACAGATAGCGGTGGAGGTATTTCCACGTTTATACAGATACCGATGTAGATATTTCCACATTTATACAGATAGCGTTCTAGATATTTAAACGTTTATACATTCAGCGGTGTAGATATTTCCACGTTTATACAGATAGCGGTGTAGATATTTCCACGTTTTATAGATAGCAGGGTGGATATTTCCATGTTTACAACGATAGCATTGCAGATATTTCAATGTTTATACAGATAGCGGTGTAGTTATTTCCATGTTTATACAGATGGCAGTGTAGATATTTCCATGTTTATGCAGATGGCGGTGTAGACATTTCCATGTTTATGCAGATGGCGGTGTAGATATTTCAAAGTTTATAGAGATGACAGTGTAGATATTTCTCTGTTTATAGAGATAGCGGTGTACATATTTTCATGTGTATAGAGATGGCGGTGGGGATATTTCCATGTTTATAGAGATAGTGGTGAAGATATTTCCATGCTTATACAGATAGCGGTGTAGATATTTCCTTGTTTATGCAGATAGCGTTGTTCGTATTTCCAAGTTTATACAGATGGTGGTGTAGATAGTTCCATGTTTCTGGAGATGGCGGTACAGATATTTTCATGTTCATAGAGATGGCAGTGTAGATATTTCCATGTTTATACAGATAGCGGTGTAGATAATTCCATGTTTACACAGATAGCGGTGTAGATATTTCCATGTTTATAGAGATTGCGGTGTAGATATTTCCATGTTTATAGAGATTGCGGTGTAGATATTTCCCTGTTTATACAAATGGCGGTGTAGATATTTCCACGTTTATACAAATGGCCATGTAGATATTTCCATGTTTACAGAGATATCGGCATAGATAATTCCATGTTAGTACTGATAGCCGTGGAGATATTACCATGTTTATACAGATAGCGATGCAAATATTTCCATGTTTATAGAGATGGCGGTGTAGATATTACCAAGTTTATAGAGATTGCGGTGTAGATATTTCCAGGTTTATTGACATAGCGGTGTAGATATTTCCACGTGTATACAGATGGCTGTGTAGGTATATCCATGAAGGCAGATGGCAGTGTAGATATTTCCATGTTTATAGAGATTGTGATGTAGATATTTTCATGTTTATGCAGATGACTGTGTAGACAATTGCATGTTTTTACAGATGGCGGAGTAGATATTTCCATGTTTATAGAGATAACGTTGTAGATATTTCCATGTTTATAAAGATAGCTGTGTTGATGATTCCATGTTTAAAGTGATGGCGGTGTAGATATTTCTATGTTTATAGAGATAGCGGTGTAGATATTTCCATGTGTATAGAGATGGCGGTGTAGGTAATTCCAAGTTTATAGAGATAGTGTTGAAGGTATTTCCCTGTTTATACAGATAGCGGTGTAGATATTTCCATGTTTTTACAGATAGCGTTGTAGATATTTCCATGTTTATACAGATAGCGGTGTTGGTATTTCCGTGTTTATACAGATAGCGGTGTAGATATTTCCATTTTTATACAGACAGCGTTGTAGATATTTCCATGTTTACAGAGATGGCGGTGTAGATATTTCCATCTTTGCACAGATTGCGGTGTAGATATTTCCATCTTTACACATATAGCTGTGTAGATATTTCCAAGTTTACACATACAGCTGTGTAGTCATTTCCATGTTTACACAGATAGCGGTGTAGATATTTCCATGTTTAAACAGATAACGTGTGTAGATATTTCCATGTTTATACTGATAGCGGTGGAGATATTTCCATGTTTATACAGATAGCGTTGTACATATTTCCGTGTTTAAAGAGATGGCGTTGTAGATATTTCCATGTTTATACAGATAGCGGTGTAGATATTTCCATGTTTAAACAGATAACGGTGTAGATATTTCCATGTTTATACTGATAGCGGTGGAGATATTTCCATGTTTATAGAGATAGCGATGTAGATATTTCCATGTTTATAGAGATGGCGGTGTAGATATTTCCATGTTTATAGAGATTGCAATATAGATATTTCTATGTTTATAGAGATAGCGATGTAGATATTTCCATGTGTATAGAGATGGCGGTGTAAGTATTTCCAGGTGTATAGATATAGCGGTGTAGGTATTTCCATGTTTATACACATAGTGGTGAGGATATTTCCGTATTTATACAGATACCGTTGTAGGTATTTCCAGGTTTACAGATATAGAGTTGGGGATATTTCCGTATTTATAAAGATAACGTTGTAGATATTTCCATGTTTATACAAATAGCCGTCTTGGTATTTCCATGTTTATAAAGATAGCGCCGTAGATATTTCCAGGTTTACACAGATAGCGGTGTACATATTTCCATGTTTATACAGATGGCTGTGTTGATATTTCCATGTGTATACAGATGGCAGTGTAGATATTTCCATGTTTATAGAGATAGCGGAGTAGATATTTCCTTATTTATACAGATAGCGGTGTAGATATTTCCATCTTTACATAGATAGCCGTGTACATATTTCCATGTTTACTCAGATAGCGGTGTACATATTTCCATGTTTATACAGATGGCTGTGTAGATATTTCCATGTGTATTCAGACGGCGGTGTAGATAATTCCATGTTTATACACATGGAGATGTAGATATTTCCATGTTTTACTGATGACTGTCTAGATATTTATGTGTTTTTACAGATGGCGGTGTAGATATTTCCATATTTATACAGATATCGGTGTGGCTATTTCCATGTTTATACTGATAGCTGTGTAGATATTTCCATATTTATAGAGATAGCGGTGTAGATATTTCCACGTTTTACAGATAGCAGTGTAGATATGTCCAAGTTTAAACCGACAGCGTTGGAGATATTTCCGTTTACACAGATAGCAGTGTAGACATTTCCATGTTTATACAGATGGCGGTGTAGATATTTCCATGTTTATGCAGATGGTGGTGTAGATATTTCCATGTTTATGCAGTTGGCGGTGTAAGCATTTCCAAGTTTATGGAATGGCGGTGTAGATATTTCCATGTTTATAGAGATAGCGGTGTAGATATTTCCATGTTTATAGAGATAGCGGTGTAGGTATTTCCATGTTTATAGTGATAGCGCCATAGATCTTTCCATGTTTATACAGATAGCGGTGAAGATATTTCCATGTATATGCGGATGGCGGTGTTCATATTTCCATGTTTATAGGGATAGCGGTGTAGATATTTCCATGTTTATACAGATAGTGGTGTAGATATTGCCATGTTTATAGAGACGGCTGTGTAGATATTTCCATGTTTATACAGATGGCAGTGTAGATATTTCCATGTTTATAAAGATGGCAGTGTAGATATTTCCATGTTGATACAGGTAGCGGTGTAGATATTTCCATGTTTACAGAGATAGCGGTGTAGATATTTCCATCTTTGCACAGATTGCGCTGTAGATATTTTGATCTTTACACAGATAGCTGTGTAGATATTTGCAAGTTTACAGAGTTATCTGTGTAGATATTTCCATGTTTACACAGATAGAGTTGTAGATATTTCCATGTTTATACAGATAGCGTTGTACATATTTCCGTGTTTATACAGATAGCGTTGTAGATATTTCCATGTTTATACACTTAGCGGTGTAGATATTTCCATGTTTTTACAGATATCGGTGTAGATATTTCCATGTTGATACTGATAGCGGTGGAGATATTTCCATGTTTATACAGAAAGCGATGTAGATATTTCCATGTTTATAGAGATGGCACTGTAGGTATTTCCATGTTTATAGAGATAGTGGTGAAGATATTTCCGTATTTATACAGATAGCATTGTCGGTATTTCCAGGTTTATAGAGATAGTGGTGAGGATATTTCCGTATTTATACAGATGACTGTGTAGTCATTTCCATGTTTATACAGATGGGGGTGTAGATATTTCCATGTTTATAGAGATAGCCATGTAGATAATACCAAGTTTATAAAGATAGCGGTGTAGGCATTTCCATGTTTATAGAGATAGCATTGTAGGTATTTCAATATTTATAGAGATAGCAGAGTAGATATTTCCAAGTTTATACAGATAGCCGTGTAGATATTTCCATGTATATACAGATAGCGGTGTAGACGTTTCCATGTTTATACAGATCGTGGTGTAGATATTTCCATGTTTATTGAGATAGCGGTTTAGATATTTCCATGTTTATACAGATAACGGGGTAGATATTTCCATGTTTACAGAGATAGCGGTGTAGATATTTTGATATGTGCACAGATTGCGGTGCACATATTTCCATGTTTACAAAGGTAGCTGTGTAGATATTTCCATGGGTACACAGACATTGTTGTAGATATTTCCATGTTTACACAGATAGCATTGTAGATATTTCCATGTTTAAAAAGATAGCGGTGTAGATATTAACAAGTTTATACATATAGCGATGTAGATATTTCCATGTTTATACAGATAACGGTGTAGATAATTCCATGTTTATACAGATTGCGGTATAGGTATTTCCATGTTTATAGAGATAGCGGTGTAGATATTTCCATGCTTATACAGATAGCGGTGTAGGTATTTCCATGTGTATACAGATGGCAATGTAGATATTTCCATGTCTATACAGATTGCAATGTAGATATTTCCATGTTTATACAGATAGCAGTCTAGGTATTTCCACGTTTATGGAGACAGCTGTGTAGATATTTCCATGTTTATACAGATGGCATTGTAGATATTTCCATGTTTATACAGATAGTGGTGTAGATATTTCCATGTTTATTCCGGTAGAGGTGTAGATATTTCCATGTTTATGCAGATGTCTGTGTAGATATTTCCATCTTTCTAGAGATGACAGTGTAGATGTTTCTATGTTTATAGAGATGGCGGTGTAGATATTTCCATGTTTATACAGATGGCTGTGTAGTTATTTCCACGTTTATGCTGATGGCGGTGTGGATATTTCCATGTTTATAGAGATGGCGTTTTAGATATTTCAATGTTTATAGAGATAGCGGTGTAGATAATTCCATGTTTATACAGATAGCGGTGTAGGTATGTCCATGTTTATACAGATAGCGGTGTAGATTTTTCCATGTTTATACAGATAGCGGTGTATGTATTTCCATATTTATACAGATACTTTTGTAGATATTTCCATCTTTATGCAAATGACTGTGTAGATATTTCCATGTTTATACAGACGGCAGTGTAGATACTTCCATGTTTATAGAGATAGCCATGTAGATATTTCCATGTTTATACTGACAGCGGTGTAGGTATTTCCATGTTTATAGCTATAGCGGTGTAGATATTTCCATATTTTTAGAGATATCGGTGTAGATATTTCCATGTTTATACAGACAGCGGTGTAGATATTTCCATGTTTAAACAGATTGCGATGTAATTATTTCCATGTTTATGGAGATAGTGGTGTAGATATTTCCATGTTTATACAGATGGCTGTGTAGATATTTCCACGTGTATACAGATGGCGGTGTAGGTATTTCCATGTTTATGCACATGGAGATGTAGATATTTCCATGTTTTTACAGATGACTGTGTAGATATTTCCATGTTTTAACAGATGGCGGTGTAGATATTTCCATGTTTAAACAGATAGCGGTGTAGATATTTCCAAGTTTGTACAGATTGCGGTGCATGTATTTCCATGTTTATGGAGATAGCGGTGTAGATATTTCCATGTTTATAGAGATGGCTGTGAAGTTATTTCCATGTGTATACAGATGGCGGTGTAGATATTTCCATGTTTGTACACATGGAGATATAGATATTTCCATGTTTATACAGATGACTGTGTAGATATTTCCATGTTTTTACAGATGGCGGTGTAGATACTTCCATGTTTATACAGATAGTGCTGTGTCTATTTCCATGTTTATAGAGATAGCTGAGTAGATATTTCCATGTTTATAGAGATGGCTGTGTAGGTATTTCTATGTTTATACAGATGGCTGTGTAGATATTTCCACGTTTATATAGATGGCAGTGTAGTTATTTCCACGTTCATATAGATTGTGGTGTTGATTTTTCCATGTTCATACAGATGACTGTGTAGGTATTTCCATATTTATATAGATGGCGGTGTAGATATTTCTATGTTTATAGAGATAGCCATGTAGATATTTCCATGTTTATACGGATAGCCGTGCAGATATTTCCATGTATATACAGATAGCGGTGTAGATATTTCTATGTTTACAGAGATAGCGGTGTGGATATTTCCATATTTGCGCATATTGCGGTGTAGATATTTCCATCTTTGCACAGATAGTGGTGTACATATTTCCATGTTTACACAGATAGCTGTGAAAATATTCCCATGTTTACACAGATAGTGTTGTAGATATTTCCATGTTTATACAGGTAACGGTGTAGATATTTCCATGTTTATACAGATAGCGGTGTAGATATTTCCATATTTATACTGGTAGCGGTGTAGATATTTCCACGTTTATACAGATCGTGGTGTAGATATTTCCATCTTTCCACAGAGGCCATTGTAGATATTTCCATTTTTATACAGATGACTCTGTAGATATTTGCAAGTTTATACAGATGGCGGTGTAGATATTTCCATGTTTATAGAGATAACAGTGTAGATATTTCCATGTTTATAAAGATAGCGGTGTAGATATTTCCATGTTTGTAGAGATAGCGGTGTAGACATTTACATATTTATACAGATAACGGTGTAGATATTTCCATGTTTATACAGGTGGCGGTGTAGATATTTCCATGTTTATACAGGTGGCAGTGTAGTTATTTCCTTGTTTATACAGATAGCAGTGTAGATATTTCCATGTTTATACAGATAGCGGTGTAGATATTTCCATGTTTACATGGATAGCGGTGTATATATTTCCATGTTTATACAGATAGCGTTGGAAATATTTTCACGGTTATACAGATATCGAGGTAGATATTTCCACGTTTATAAAGATAGCGTTGTAGATATTTCCACGTTTATAGAGATAGCGGTGTAGATATTTCCACGTTGATACAGATAGCGGTGTAGATATTTCCATGTTAACAGAGATAACGTTGTAGTTATTTCCATCTACGCACAGATTGTGCTATAGATATTTATATCTTTACACAGAAAGCTTGGTAGATATTTCCAAGTTTACACAGATATCTGTGTAGATATTTCCATGTTTACACAGATAGCGTTGTAAATATTTCCATGTTTATACA